>NC_141688.1:192070319-192709902 GCF_964263255.1 Lissotriton vulgaris | reverse complement strand
GGAGAGGACGAGACAGATGTTTTTGATGTAATGTCTCAAAAATGACTGAAGTCTTCGGAGTAGGCACCGTCAGGGATATGCCCAACTTCGCAGCGCCCCTTAAAAGGACGTCATGGAACGCCACCAGGTCATCCATCGGGGACACCCTCGTGTCCGGTGACCCCAACAGGGTAGGAGAATAGTCCCGGGTCCCAGAGGACCTCGTGTGTGAGCGAGATTCGCGCCTCCTATGGCGGCGTCTCGACCTTGTGGATGATCTGCGTCGCGATCTCTCCCTTCTCCCAGAGCGAGAGCGAGACCTGCCAGCCCGTGGCCGTTCCGCCGGCTTTCGTGGCGGGGTCTTCCTTGGCTCCTCACGGGGTTTCGGTTTTGGGGTCCCCTTAGGAGGAACAGGCAAAGACGGCAGGGAAGTGGACCTCGGCGGAGGAACCTTCGGCTGCGGGGTGGGTCCATGCGGAAGGACAGGAGGTGGTGGCGGGTCGTCTGAAGGAAGTGGAGGTTTGGGTGGAGGATCCTCTTTAGGAACCGGAGGAGGAGTCGGAGTCCGAGGCCGAGATGGCGTGTACACCTCTGAGTACACCGAGCCCGGTGACCCTTTAGGCGAAGGGGGCGGAGAGCCAGCCCCATCAGCAGGTGATCGCTTCCTCTTGCGTCCTCCACTAGAAGCAGCGTGACTCCTGGGACTAGAATCCCTCTTGCGCCGTTTCGGAGAGGCTGAACGACTCCTAGACGCCGACCGCTTTCTGCTAGACGCAGAGCGTCGCTTTTCTGGCGTCGAACGACGCTTCCGTGACTCCGGCGTCGATCGCCGCATCCGCGACGTCGACCCTCTTTTCCTCGCTGTCGAACGCCGACCCCTCGACGTCGACCTCTTCCTCCGCGACGTCGTACGCCGCCTCTGCGACGTCGAGCGTTCCGTCTTCGACGACGAGCGTCGCCGTCTTCTTGATGCTCTCGACGTCGAGGAGCCCCTCGACGTCGACCGGTGCTTCGACGGCGTCGCCTCGACGGCGATCGACGGTGTCGCCTCGACGGCGAGCGTCGATGCTTGCCACTTCGCCTTCGGCGTCGATAGGAAGACCTTGACGTCGACGAAGTCGATGACGTCGACGGTGGCTTCGACGGCGACTTCTCCATGATCTTCGACGTCGAGCCGTCACGCCTTCTCGACCCGGAGCCCCGGGGAGAAGGGGAGCACACCGCCGTCATCCCTCTCGACGTCGTTGTCGATGCAATCAACGTCGACGGAGACCGGGACCGTTTGCTGGACTTCCTGCCCCTGGGGAGACCCCCAGAGGCCTCGGCAGAGGGAACCTTCCCAGCCTGCCCAGACCCACCTGCAGACGCCTCTCCTCAAGGCCAGAAAGCCTGATCTTCAGTCTGTCCCTCAGAGTCCGAGCAGTAAACTGCTGGCAGATGACACAATCCTCAGGGACATGATCTTCAGGGAGGCAGACGATGCAGACATCATGGGGATCACTCTTGGCCTTCTTCCTCCCACATGCTGGGCACTTATCAAAAAGGCCAGGCATTTTAGAGCCCTAAAACGCCTGAAACAGCACAAAAAAGAGAAAGAGAACACCAAGAAAGTAAACTGAAACACTTTTAGAACACAAAAGTGCCAAAATATCCAATAAACCCTTGAAACAAGGGAGAGCTCAATGCCAGGGTCCTGTAAGCAGGAGCCGGAAAAAAGAACTGAAAGTAGAGGGACCTGCTATGCATTCTGGGATACTGGGAGAAGTTCTGGAAAGTTCTCTTAAAGGCACAGTATCCTATTTAAGCCACATAATGGCAGCCTATGGGGCTTGTCTGTCCCTACCTTCCTCTCTATCATTCCAGAGTCTTTTACTGGGGGAGGCAAGTTTCTCTATGGTAGAAACTGGCAGGCTGTATTATGTGTAGTATTTTTTGGTGGAGTTTCTAGTTGAAGTACTGGACAGTGTAGCCTGTGGATATAGGCTGCATTATTTGTCTTTAAATTCTCTCTTAAGTGTCTTTGCAGTTTCTGCATTATTTTTGACAACTTAAGAGATTATTTTTGATTGCCGGGGTCCACGCACATCTGCGGGACTATTCACTAGATTATGACTATAACAGAGATACCCCTACTACAGAACTGGAGTTACAGGACAGAAACTACTCCTTCTTACGGTCATTCATTGCAGTTTTTGGATGGAACAACAAGTAAGCAAAGAAAGTGTAAAGCGGTAGCCCCTTTTCACTTTTCACGTTGTATGAAATGGCCACATTGTTGACTGCTCAGTGCCTTTAACTGATAGACCCTCAGCAAGCAAAGCGTGGTGTGTGCTCCTCAGACCCTCTGCAAGCAAAGCTCGATGTGTGCTCCTCAGACCCTCTGCAAGTAAAGCGCGATGTGTGCTCCTCAGACCATCTGCAAGCAAAGCGTGATGTTTGCTACTTAGACCCTCTGCAAGCATAGCGCGATGTGTGCTCCTCAGAACATCTGCAGGCAAACCGTGATGTATGCTACTTAGACCCTCTGCAAGCAAAGCGCGATGTGTGCTCCTCAGGACATCTGCAAGCAAACCGTGATGTATGCTACTTAGACTCTCTGCAAGCAAAGCAAAGCAAAGCGCGATGTGTGCTTCTCAGAACATCTGCAAGCAACCCGTGCTGTATGCTACTTAGACCCTCTGCAAGCAAAGCGCGATGTGTGCTGCTTAGACCATCTGCAAGCAAAGCGTGATGTTTGCTACTTAGATCCTCTGCAAGCATAGCGCGATATGTGCTCCTCAGACCATCTGCAAGCAAAGCGTGATGTTTGCTACTTAGGCCCTCTGCAAGCATAGCGCGATGTGTGCTCCTCAGAACATCTGCAGGCAAACCGTGATGTATGCTACTTAGACCCTCTGCAAGCAAAGCGCGATGTGTGCTCCCCAGAACATCTGCAAGCAAACCGTGATGTATGCTACTTAGACCCTCTGCAAGCAAAGCGCGATGTGTGCTCCTCAGGACATCTGCAAGCAAACCGTGATGTATGCTACTTAGACTCTCTGCAAGCAAAGCAAAGCGCGATGTGTGCTTCTCAGAACATCTGCAAGCAAAGCGTGATATGTGCTACTTAGACCCTCTGCAAGCAAACTGTGATGTTTCCTACTTAGACCCTCTGCAAGCAAACTGTGATGTTTACTACTTAGACCCTCTGCAAGCAAAGCGCGATGTGTGCTCCTCAGAACATCTGCAGGCAAACCGTGATGTATGCTACTTAGACCCTCTGCAAGCAAAGCGCGATGTGTGCTTCTCAGAACATCTGCAAGCAACCTGTGCTGTATGCTACTTAGACCCTCTGCAGGCAAAGCGCGATGTGTGCTGCTTAGACCATCTGCAAGTAAAGCGTGATGTTTGCTACTTAGACCCTCTGCAAGCATAGCGCGATGTGTGCTCCTCAGAACATCTGCAGGCAAACCGTGATGTATGCTACTTAGACCCTCTGCAAGCAAAGCGCGATGTGTGCTCCTCAGAACATCTGCAAGCAAACCGTGATGTATGCTACTTAGACCCTCTGCAAGCAAAGCGCGATGTGTGCTCCTCAGGACATCTGCAAGCAAACCGTGATGTATGCTACTTAGACTCTCTGCAAGCAAAGCAAAGCGCGATGTGTGCTTCTCAGAACATCTGCAAGCAACCCGTGCTGTATGCTACTTAGACCCTCTGCAAGCAAAGCGCGATGTGTGCTCCTCAGAACATCTACAAGCAAAGCGTGATGTGTGCTACTTAGACCCTCTGCAAGCAAACTGTGATGTTTCCTACTTAGACCCTCTGCAAGCAAAGCGCGATGTGTGCTCCTCAGAACATCTGCAAGCAAAACGTGATGTTTGCTACTTAGACCCTCTGCAAGCAAAGCACAATGTGTGCTTCTTAGAACATCTGCAAGCAAACCGTGATGTATGCTACTTAGACCCTCTGCAAGCAAAGCACGATGTGTGCTCCTCAGAACATCTGCAAGCCAACCGTGATGTTTGCTACTTAGACCCTCTGCAAGCAAACTGTGATGTTTGCTACTTAGACCCTCTGCAAGCAAAGCACGATGTGTGCTCCTCAGAACATCTGCAAGCAAACTGTGATGTATGCTACTTAGACCCTCTGCAAGCAAAGCACGATGTGTGCTCCTCAGAACATCTGCAAGCAAACCGTGATGTATGCTACTTAGACCCTCTGCAAGCAAAGCGCGATGTGTGCTTCTCAGAACATTTGCAAGCAACCCGTGCTGTATGCTACTTAGACCCTCTGCAAGAAAAGCGCGATGTGTGCTTCTCAGAACATCTGCAAGCAACCTGTGCTGT
Organism: Lissotriton vulgaris; assembly: GCF_964263255.1. Lineage (NCBI taxonomy): Eukaryota > Metazoa > Chordata > Amphibia > Caudata > Salamandridae > Lissotriton > Lissotriton vulgaris. The sequence goes on along the minus strand of NC_141688.1, from coordinate 192,705,595 downwards.
ATGCTAGTTAGACCCTCTGCAAGCAAAGCGCGATGTGTGCTCCTCAGAACATCTGAAAGCAAAGCGTGATGTGTGCTGCTTGAACTGTCTGCAAGCAAAGCGCGATGTGTGCTCCTCAGACCCTCTGCAAGCAAAGCGCGATGTGTGCTCCTCAGAACATCTGCAAGCAAACCGTGATGTATGCTACTTAGACCCTCTGCAAGCAAAGCACAATGTGTGCTTCTGAGAACATCTGCAAGCAACCCGTACTGTATGCTACTTAGACCCTTTGCAAGCAAAGCGCGATGTGTGCTTCTCAGAACATCTGCAAGCAACCCGGGCTGTATGCTACTTAGACCCTCTGCAAGCAAAGCGCGATGTGTGCTCCTCAGAACATCTGAAAGCAAAGCGTGATGTGTGCTGCTTGAACTGTCTGCAAGCAAAGCGCGATGTGTGCTCCTCAGACCCTCTTCAACCAAAGCTCGATGTGTGCTCCTCAGAACATCTGCAAGCAAAGCGTGATGTATGCTACTTAGACTCTCTGCAAGCAAACCGCGATGTGTACTACTCAGACCATCTGCAAGCAAACCGTGATGTATGCTACTTAGACCCTCTGCAAGCAAAGCGCGATGTGTGCTACTCAGACCATCTGCAAGCAAACTGTGATGTATGCTACTTAGACCCTCTGCAAGCAAAGCGCGATGTGTGGTCCTCAGACCATCTGCAAGCAAACTGATGTTTGCTACTTAGACTCTCTGCAAGCAAAGCGCGATGTGTGCTGCTTAGACCATCTGCAAGCAAATCGTGATGTATGCTACTTAGACCCTCTGCAAGCAAAGCGCGATGTGTGCTCCTCAGACCATCTGCAAGCAACCCGTGCTGTATGCTACTTAGACCCTCTGCCATCAAAGCGCGATGTGTGGTCCTCAGACCATCTGCAATCAAACTGTGATGTTTGCTACTTAGACCCTCAGCAAGCAAGGCGTGATGTGTGCTGCTTAGACCATCTGCAAGCAAATCGTGATGTATGCTACTTAGACACTCTGCAAGCAAAGCGCGATGTGTGCTCCTCAGACCATCTGCAAGCAAACCGTGATGTATGCTACTTAGACCCTCTGCAAGCAAAGCACGATGTGTGCCCCTCAGACCATCTGCAAGCAAACTGTGATGTATGCTACTTAAACCTTTTAAAAGCAAAGCGCGATGTGTGCTCCTCAGACCATCTGCAAGCAAACCGTGATGTATGCTACTTAGACCCTCTACAAGCAGAGCGCGATGTGTGGTCCTCAGACCATCTGCAAGCAAACTGTGCTGTATGCTACTTAGACTCTCTGCAAGCAAAGCACGATGTGCTCCTCAGACCATCTGCAAGCAAACCGTGATGTATGCTACTTAGACCCTCTGCAAGCAAAGCGCTATGTGTGGTCCTCAGACCATCTGCAAGCAAACTGTGATGTATGCTACTTAGACTCTCTGCAAGCAAAGCACAATGTGTGCTCCTCAGACCATCTGCAAGCAAACTGCGATGTATGCTACTTAGACCCTCTGCAAGCTAAGTGCGATGTGTGGTCCTCAGACCATCTGCAAGCAAACTGTGATTTATGCTACTTAGACTCTCTGTAAGCAAAGCGCAATGTGTGCTCCTCAGACCATATGTAAGCAAACCGTGATGTATGCTACTTAGACCCTCTAAAAGCGAAGTGCAGTGTGTGCTCCTCAGACAATCTGCAAGCAAACTGTGATGTTTGCTACTTAGACCCTCTAAAAGCATAGCGAGATGTGTGCTCCTCAGACCATCTGCAAGCAAACTGTGATGTTTGCTACTTAGACCCTCTGCAAGCAAAGCGCGATGTGTGCTCCTCAGACCACCTGCAAGCCAACCGTGATGTATGCTACTTAGACCCTCTGCAAGCAAAGCGTGATGTGTGCTGCTTAGACCATCTGCAATGAAGCCATGATGTGTGCTGCATAGACCCTCTGCAAGCAAAGCGTATGTGTGCTGATAAGACCTTATGCAAGCAAACAGTGATGTATGCTACTTTGACCCAGGGCAAGCAAAGCTTCATGTGTGCTGCTTCGACCCTCTGCAAGCAAAGCGTATGCGTGCTGCTTAGACCCTCTGCAAGCAAAGCGTATGTGTGCTGCATAGACCCTCTGCAAGCAAAGCGTATGTGTGCTGCCTAGACCCTCTGCAAGGGTATGCAGCGTTTAGAACGCAAGCATTACCACGGAATACCTTTACAACGCGGGCGTAACAACAAAAGTTGTTACCACGCATTGCACTGGGGGGCGCTCAAGGATAGTAAATGATTTAATTTACTATCCCAACACCTTCCCTACTACTATCCACGGGGACTGGTGTTGGAATAGTAAATTAAATTAATCAATTTTGCGCCCCCCAGCGCAATGCGTGGTAACAAGTTTCGTTGTCTGCATGCAAAGCGTATGTGTGCTGCATAGACCCTCTGCAAGCAAAGCATATGTGTGCTGCATAGACCCTCTGCAAGCAAAGTGTATTCCTCCCCCTGTAAACACCCCTCACCCAAGCTCCGTGTTGCTCTCTCCCTTGTGTGCTTCTCCCCCAAAAACTCCTGTCTCCCATGCTTTGTGTTGCTCTCTCCCTTGTGTGCTTCTCTCCCTATAAAATCCCCTCTCCTGTGATCTATGTTGCTCCCTCCTTCGTGTTCTTCTCCCCCTATAAAATCCTCTCTCGTACTCGCCTTGTTGCTCTCTCCCTTGTGTGCTTCCCCCCTTATAAAATCCCCTCTCATGCGCTCCGTGTTGCTCTCTCCCTTGTGTGCTTCTCCCCCTATAAAATTCCCTCTCCCGTGATCCGTGTTGCTCCCTCCTTCGTGTTCTTCTCCCCCTATAAAATCCTCTCTCGTACGCGCCTTGTTGCTCTCTCCCTTGTGTGCTCCCCCCTTATAAAATCCCCTCTCATGCGCTCCGTGTTGCTCTCTCCCTTGTGTGCTTCTCCCCCTATAAAAGCCCCTCTCCCGTGATCCGTGTTTCTCCCTCCTTCGTGTTCTTCTCCCCCTATAAAATCCTCTCTTGTATGTGCCTTGTTGCTCTCTCTCTTGTGTGCTTCCCCCCTTATAAAATCCCCTCTCATGCGCTCCGTGTTGCTCTCTCCCTTGTGTGCTTCTCCCCCTATAAAATCCCCTCTCCCGTGATCCGTGTTGCTCCCTCCTTTGTGTTCTTCTCCCCCTATAAAATCCTCTCTCGTACGCGCCTTGTTGCTCTCTCCCTTGTGTGCTTCCCCCCTTATAAAATCCCCTCTCATGCGCTCCGTGTTGCTCTCTCCCTTGTGTGCTTCTCCCCCTATAAAATCCCCTCTCCCGTGATCCGTGTTTCTCCCTCCTTCGTGTTCCTCTCCCCCTATAAAATCCTCTCTCGTATGTGCCTTGTTGCTCTCTCCCTTGTGTGTTTCCCCCTTATAAAATCCCCTCTCATGCGCTCCGTGTTGCTCTCTCCCTTGTGTGCTTCTCGCCCTATAAAATCCCCTCTCCCGTGATCCGTGTTGCTCCCTCCTTTGTGTTCTTCTCCCCCTATAAAATCCTCTCTCGTACGCTCCTTGTTGCTCTCTCCCTTGTGTGCTTCCCCCCTTATAAAATCCCCTCTCATGCGCTCTGTGTTGCTCTCTCCCTTGTGTGCTTCTCCCCCTATAAAATCCCCTCTCCCGTGATCCGTGTTTCTCCCTCCTTCGTGTTCTTCTCCCCCTATAAAATCCTCTCTCGTACGTGCCTTGTTGCTCTCTCCCTTGTGTGCTTCCCCCTTATAAAATCCCCTTTCATGCGCTCCGTGTTGCTCTCTCCCTTGTGTGCTTCTCACCCTATAAACTCCCCTCTCCCGTGATCCATGTTACTCCCTCCTTCGTGTTCTTCTCCCCCTATAAAATCCTTTCTCGTACGCTCCTTGTTGCTCTCTCCCTTGTGTGCTTCTCCCCTTATAAAATCCCCTCTCATCCGCTCCGTGTTGCTCTCTCCCTTGTGTGCTTCTCTCCTCTCGCCAGGAAACGCCCCTCGCTGCTCTCTCATGTGCTTCCCACAACCTCGTCATCGGCAGTGTTTCTTTCACACTCTCTTTCAAATAGAAATACAAGGTGCAGGTGCTCAGTATCTCAAAGCACTTGTTTGCTACTGAAAAGTGCCGGGACTTTTAGTCCATCCCTGCTGAGAAGTGCTGGCGACTGGGAGGTGGAAGTGGAGTCCACTCCAGCCTCGTATATCTCTTCAGTTTGTGCTTCTCTATGCAAGTGCAAGAAGTACTGTTCTTCATTCACAGTGAGAGGGGAAATGTATCTAGATGTGGGAGCGGACGTTGAAATGTGTGACATGGGATTCGCATTCATGTTGACTCAAGAACAAACACATGCTTTCAATAACTATGCGTTGTGTATGCAGCTTAGTGCAATAACAGCACGAAATGATGATGGACGGAATGCTGAACGTTGTCAAACATTCATCCCCAGTCACAGATCTGGATTAAATCCATCATTGTTTTGCTCACTGGTCCTCCCGGGACCAGCAAACAAGGATCCGGGGACCGGTTTCAGGGTATCACTCCTTATCAGCCAGGCTAGCTTGAATCCAGTGGTATAGCGAGCACTAGAACCACGGCTGGGGATATCTTTCCAACTAGGGTGACTGCAGCAACGCAAAAAGAAGATGGACGGAATGCCGAACATTGTCGAACATTCACCCCCAGTCACAGATCTGGGTCCAATGTGTAGTTTTTCCCCAAATAACTGGTCCCAGGATGCTTGTTTCTGGTCAATGGAGGGCCTGGATTGGCAGTACGGGCTGGACTGTTCCCATGGGGTGCAGGCTCAAGACTGATTTGCATATGTCTGGGTCCAGACTGGGGTGATATGGTGAGCTAAAAAACAATGGATTTATCCCAGATCTTTGACTAGGGGTGAATGTTTGACAATGTTTAGCATTTGGTCCATCATCTTTAAGAGTTGCCGCAGCTTACTGCAACCATTGCCGCTTGTCGTCCTAACTTATACTGATCTGATCTTCACAAATGGTGTCGGCACTTGACCTCTTTTTAAAGAACATGGTTGACTTTATACTAAGATCATGACTGTAGAGACTTTGAACAAAGAAAGACAGAGGACACCAACGAGAGGTAGCAGGTACATACTGCCAACACCACCAACACCACTAATCTTTATTATACGGAGATAGGAGACATAGAGACTTAACAAACACAGACAATAGCATTCTCTTCACAAAGTGCACAAATGTAGATATATGTTGTACATAGAGATTTAATCCAAACATCGACTACACAAGAGACTCCAATATACGTGCCTTGTAAAGAGACAGAAGACCATAGTTATTTGAAACATGCACAATACCAGTTTTATTTCCAATTTATTTATTTATTGCTTCAGCTGTCATCCTAAAAATATTTTAAAACTACAATATAAGAACACTGAATGTACCGGCCAGCATCAGATAAAAACATATACACAGCAATCCGCTAAACGATGATATATTGTTTGCACACTTCATTCCGTTCAGAAAAAAAATCAGTCAACATATTCATCAAATACATTAAAGTGCAAATGCAGTAAGACACTAAAAGTACACAATACCAGACACTCACAACAAAAATGTGCTGTACAGAGAGAGGAGACCATACAGACAGTGCACACATACATCACACTAACTCCCCAAGTTCCCCTTTTTCCGAGACCCAGAAGCTGTGAAAAAGTACCCAGAGCAAGGGAGTTACACACTGACGATAACTCCTGCTCACCCCCTTGGTAGCTTGGCAGAGCAGTCAAGCTTATCCTAGAGGCAACGTATAATGCGTTTGCGCAACACACTCACACAGCAGTGACACACTAGGTACACCACAAAAGCGACTGCACACAAGGTTGTATAAAAATATCATTTGTATTATTCATAAAAAAACATTATATATACTATATTACTGTGCCACTAGGCACTTGTCATGACGTCACAGGGATTACACAAATCATCTTGCCAATCGGGCAGTTGTCATAAACATCACAGTAAGGCTAACCAGTACTTACTGGTAGGATTGCACTTAGCACAACACATTATGCGTAACCATCGTCAGCAGTGCACCATACTAAACTCTGGTAAGTTGCACACATAATGGAAATATCATGCCCACAAAAGGCATACCTTCATTGTTGAACACATAGGTGCCTTTTCCTGCCAATTGCAACTTATGAGTCACAACATCACATTAGGCAACTTCCTGAAATAATAATCCGTATCTGGACACTGTAAGGCCAAATGACATATATATCACAGTATCAGGGCATGTAATGTGCAGCGACAACCTAGGACCGCGCTCCTTGTGCACATTATATGGTAATACCCACTGGGGTACCAGATACACCAGCACGCCTCTTGTGGGTAATGTGGTTCCAAACTATAGGCTTCGGGCCACTGGCCCGCCTACAACAGGGATTGTGGCCACTCCCTTTGCCACGAAGCAGGGGGACCTCTGTTGAGGTCTCACCCCGTCCTTGCTGAACAGGAATACCCCTGGTGCACAGCAGGCCAAATACGGGGCAGGGGCGCAACACACACCTAGTCTCGGCCCGACACCAGCAGACAACTGCCGGGCGTGTGGGCAGTATTCCGCTACTCCTCCACCAGCCCCAACGGTGCTACCGCTCTTCCGGAGCTCTCCTGGGCGTCGCAGATGGTTGTAAGGATTGCGAGCGTTCGCGGCCTCACCTCGGTTTGGAGGGTGCAGTTGGACTCCCGCAATTCTCCCTCTGGTCCACGGCTGCACGGTGGGGCAGAGTCTCCCTCCGTCAGTTCTCCGGGAATCCGATTGGGGGGATGGGGGTGCCGCTGCTTGCAGCCCCTGGCTCTCCTCTGGTCCGGCCGGTCTCTCTAGCTGGGGATCGGGGCCGGCGGGTCTGCCGTGACAGCCAGGAGCCTGCGTGGTTCTGGCTTTGCCCAAAGACGAGGAGGGGGGATATTCCAAAAACCCTGCATCGGCCTCCTTCTGGCACAACAGGAATTCGCAGCCCGGGGGAAGTTAGCAGAGCCTCGGCTGCTGATAAGGAAAACGATGCTGTTGAGGGAGAGCGCTTCTATCACTTCGGCACTCCTCCCCCGTGTCGGTTCCCAGACCACGGGAAACTGCAGTGCTTCACGCGCTCCGTGAGACTATCACCAGGAGCAAAGCACCAGGGATTTTCTCATAAAAATAAAAGTACCAGCTCCCGTTCAATGTGGAGACAACCACCAGAGTTCAAAGCGCTCACCACGCGATGTGTGCAGAGCACTGATGTGCAGTTTAGAGCAGTTTAAGGAGTCACCCAGGAAAGCAGTTGCAAAAACAACAAGTGATGGACTGAATGTGGATCAATGTCACACACTCCCCCAGTCAAAAGGTCTGGGCCCAAATCCATCGTTTTTTTGCACTCCACACCACCCTGGGTTAGACAATGGCGATATGCAAATTAGCTCTGACCCTGTTGCCCCATGTGAACAGTCCAGTCCGAACTACAAAAGCCATGTCCTTCCCAGAACGGAATCAAGCATCCGAGGACCGGACCGGTTTCAAGGTAACACCTCTCATCAGCCCGGCTAGCTTGACTCCAAGTGGTGTGGAGTGCCTGGGACCCACGTCTGGGCATCCCCAGCGCACTTAGGGCGGCAATTGCAAAAACAAGCATTGGAAATGCAATAGGTCTCGCAGCATTAGAGTTAGTGCTTTTAGAATTGTTTACGGGTTTTTTTGTAAATCTTTAGCATTTTTGTTTCCTGTAGCCAATGCTAAAGAATTTTAAAAAAAAAGCCATAAACATTTCTAAAAGCTCTAACTCAAATGCTCCGAGACCTATTGCACTGTGTGAGGGTGAGGGGTTGAGGGTGAGTGAGGGTGGGTGAGGGTGGGTGAGGGTGAGTGAGGGGTTGAGGGTGAGTGAGGGTGAGGGGTTGAGGGTGAGGGGTTGAGGGTGAGGGGTTGAGGGTGAGTGAGGGTGAGGGCGAGTGAGGGTGAGGGGGTGAGGGGTTGAGGGTGAGGGTGAGGGGTTGAGGGTGAGTGAGTGAGGGTGAGTGAGGGTGAGTGAGGGTGAGGGGTTGAGGGGGAGGGGTTGAGGGTGAGGGTGAGGGGTTGAGGGTGAGTGAGGGTGAGGGGTTGAGGGTGAGGGGTTGAGGGTGAGGGGTTGAGGGTGAGGGGTTGAGGGTGAGTGAGTGAGGGTGAGGGGTTGAGGGTGATGTATGTTTGCCACCAAACTCCCCAGGCCACTAACGCTCGGACGTCCCATGCAGCTTAAATGGTGCGAAGTGAGTTTACAAGCGCACGAGGCCAAGGTATTATGGGGCTTATTTAGAAGCCCCTTGCGCTGCCGGTGGGTCTCTTGTAATGTGGGGAAAGGTGACGAACCGGCGGCGCAAGAGGCTTGCACATAAGCCCCCCATGTATGTAATACATTCATCCCAGAATGCGTGTGCTCAAACACCGGCAGAGCAAAAGCAGAACTGTAGAGGGAAGAGAGGGGAGGGGGGAGGAGAAATGCGACACGGCGGGAAGGGGAGGGGGCGGAGCGGGTTAAATTAAACAAACAAGACGGACGGAGGAGAGGGGAGGGGGGAGGAGAAATGCGACACGGCGGGAAGGGGAGGGGGCAGACGCCGGAGGGTGGTCCGTGGAGAATTTGGAGATTATTGAAAGCATGGCGGCGCCCCCAGATGTTCTTGTTCTGCGTACAGTGTTGTGGACGCGCAAATATCAGTAACTGCAAAAAATAATAGTTGCTACTTGCAAAATGCTTTAACACTATGCTCAAGAAAACATACTGTAGCACTAGTCAATAAATGTAAAGGTAAATAAGAGTTGTTCCCGCCATATTTCATCAAGGGGTCTGATGCTACCTACCTGGACACCGTGTTTCATACACCTTCAGTGAATTGACATCAGATGTTTAAGCCTGAAATAGGACTGTTCCTAGAGTCCACATCAAAAGAGAGTAACAAAATGACATCATCGCGCAGAGACGTGTGTAACCCCATTGATCCAATCCGAAGCAGTAACTAGACCTCTCACTGCTGGTGGTAGACTGTGACGGGATACTATATTGTATTGACCTTCTGGTAATTCAAGAATGATTATGAGCATGCACATTATTTTGTGAACAAGGTCTAGTTTGTGATTTCTAGTTAGACAGGAAAAAGGATGCATAAAAAACATTGGTGATCGTCTAATAACCAGTAAGCAACAAAATGGTTTTTGATTTGAAATTTTACGCACTTTTTGTGGTCTAAATATTTTTAATGGATTTTGTACATAGAAAAAATGACAGAACACAAGTATCAGTATTTACATTGCCCCTTAGAAGAGGCTAACATAGCTAGCTGTATCCTGTAAATAACAGTGGGCGTAGGCTGTCCAAATAATAGAATACTGGAGGGAGCAGGGAAAATTCAATATCTCTCGTAAGCAATTTTCCCTCAAGGTAGTCTGATGTAGTTTGGCTAAGAAGCTGAAGAGAATACAACAATACGCTGAACAGTGAGGGGGGAAGTAAACAGCCGGAAATACGTGAATTGCTCACGGCAGCAGCGGCGGTGTTGTTTTTGTCAGAAGCGGGAGCAGAGGGAGTGGGAAGATGGAGAGACGGAAGGGTGTGGGCAGAGAGAGCAGCGGTAAGAGCAGGAATGGAGGGGGGGGGGGGAGTAGGGAGCAGCTGAGAGGAGGAAAGGGAAAGGGGCCAGAGAGGCGCTGCCAGTGGAGCCAGCAGAGAAATTTAGAGATCGGGGAAAGGGAATTTACACAAAACCTGACCAGAAGGTGTGGAGAAGTGAAGAAAGGGAGCGAGCACTGGGAAGTAAAACAGAAAGGGGTAGAGTTGTACCGAGAGTGGAAACAAGGGAAACGGGGATGAGAGACGGGTAGGGAGAGGCGGCGGGAAGGGGAGGGGGCGGAGCGGGTTAAATTAAACAAACGAGACGGAGGGAAGAGAGGGGAGGGGGGAGGAGAAATGCGACACGGCGGGAAGGGGAGGGGGCGGAGCGGGTTAAATCAAACAAACAAGACGGACGGAGGAGAGGGGAGGGGGGAGGAGAAATGCGACACGGCGGGAAGGGGAGGGGGCGGAGTGCGGCTGAGGGAACTGATGTGCACGCGCTTTTAAGCTCAATGCGCATGCGCATTGAGCTTAAAAGTCACGGGCACTGCAAGGAATCGCCACGATTCCTTGCAGTGTGGATAAAGAGTGGATAAGTCCCAATACTCTCGCTTGCTCGATGCGCATGCGCATTGACAGGCGAGACCTAACAACAAGTGATTGACTGAATGTGGATCAATGTCACACACTCTCCCAGTCAAAAGATCTGGGCCCAAATCCATCGTTTTTTTGCACTCCACACCACCCTGGGTTAGACAATGGCGATATGCAAATCAGCTCTGACCCTGTTGCCCCATGGGAACAGTCCAGTCCGAACTACAAAAGCCATGTCCTTCCCAGAACGGAATCAAGCATCCGAGGACCGGACCGGTTTCGAGGTAACACCTCTCATCAGCCCGGCTAGCTTGACTCCAAGTGGTGTGGAGTGCCTGGGACCCACGTCTGGGCATCCCCAGCGCACTTAGGGCAGCAATTGCAAAAACAACAAGTGATGGACCGAATGTGGATCAATGTCTCACACTCCCCCAGTCAAAAGATCTGGGCCCAAATCCATCGTTTTTTTGCACTCCACACCACCCTGGGTTAGACAATGGCGATATGCAAATCAGCTCTGACCCTGTTGCCCCATGGGAACAGTCCAGTCCGAACTACAAAAGCCATGTCCTTCCCAGAACGGAATCAAGCATCCGGGCTGATGAGAGGTGTTACCTCGAATCCGGTCCTCGGATGCTTGATTCCGTTCTGGGAAGGACATGGCTTTTGTAGTACGGACTGGACTGTTCCCATGGGGCACAGGGTCAGAGCTGATTTGCATATCGCCATTGTCTAACCCAGGGTGGTGTGGAGTGCAAAATAACGATGGATTTGGGCCCAGATCTTTGGACTGGGGTGAGTGTGTGACATTGATCCACATTCGGTCCATCACCTGTTGTGTTTGCATATTCCGCCCTAAGTGCGCTGGGGATGCCCAGACGTGGGTCCTAGGCACTCCACACCACTGGAGTCAAGCTAGCCGGGCTGATGAGAGGTGTTACCTCGAAACCAGTCCGGTCCTCGGATGCTTGATTCCGTTCTGGGAAGGACATGGCTTTTGTAGTTCGGACTGGACTGTTCCCATGGGGCACAGGGTCAGAGCTGATTTGCATATCACCATTGTCTAACCCAGGGTGGTGTGGAGTGCAAAATAACGATGGATTTGGACCCAGATCTTTGGACTGGGGTGAGTGTGTGACATTGATCCACATTCGGTCCATCACCTGTTGTGTTTGCATATTCCGCCCTAAGTGCGCTGGGGATGCCCAGACGTGGGTCCCAGGCACTCCACACCACTGGAGTCAAGCTAGCCGGGCTGATGAGGTGTTACCTCGAAACCGGTCCGGTCCTCGGATGCTTGATTCCGTTCTGGGAAGGACATGGCTTTTGTAGTTTGGACTGGACTGTTCCCATGGGGCACAGGGTCAGAGCTGATTTGCATATCGCCATTGTCTAACCCAGGGTGGTGTCGAGTGCAAAATAACGATGGATTTGGGCCCAGATCTTTGGACTGGGGTGAGTGTGTGACATTGATCCACATTCGGTCCATCACCTGTTGTGTTTGCATATTCCGCCCTAAGTGCGCTGGGGATGCCCAGACGTGGGTCCCAGGCACTCCACACCACTGGAGTCAAGCTAGCCGGGCTGATGAGAGGTGTTACCTCGAAACCGGTCCGGTCCTCGGATGCTTGATTCCGTTCTGGGAAGGACATGGCTTTTGTAGTTCGGACTGGACTGTTCCCATGGGGCACAGGGTCAGAGCTGATTTGCATATCGCCATTGTCTAACCCAGGGTGGTGTGGAGTGCAAAATAATGATGGATTTGGGCCCAGATCTTTGGACTGGGGTGAGTGTGTGACATTGATCCACATTCGGTCCATCACCTGTTGTGTTTGCATATTCCGCCCTAAGTGCGCTGGGGATGCCCAGACGTGGGTCCCAGGCACTCCACACCACTGGAGTCAAGCTAGCCGGGCTGATGAGAGTTGTTACCTCGAAACCGGTCCGGTCCTCGGATGCTTGATTCCGTTCTGGGAAGCACATGGCTTTTGTAGTTCGGACTGGACTGTTCCCATGGGGCACAGGGTCAGAGCTGATTTGCATATCACCATTGTCTAACCCAGGGTGGTGTGGAGTGCAAAATAACGATGGATTTTGGCCCAGATCTTTGGACTGGGGTGAGTGTGTGACATTGATCCACATTCGGTCCATCACCTGTTGTGTTTGCATATTCCGCCCTAAGTGCGCTGGGGATGCCCAGACGTGGGTCCCAGGCACTCCACACCACTGGAGTCAAGCTAGCCGGGCTGATGAGATGTGTTACCTCGAAACCGGTCCGGTCCTCGGATGCTTGATTCCGTTCTGGGAAGGACATGGCTTTTGTAGTTCGGACTGGACTGTTCCCATGGGGCACAGGGTCAGAGCTGATTTGCATATCGCCATTGTCTAACCCAGGGTGGTGTGGAGTGCAAAATAATGATGGATTTGGGCCCAGATCTTTGGACTGGGGTGAGTGTGTGACATTGATCCACATTCGGTCCATCACCTGTTGTGTTTGCATATTCCGCCCTAAGTGCGCTGGGGATGCCCAGACGTGGGTCCCAGGCACTCCACACCACTGGAGTCAAGCTAGCCGGGCTGATGAGAGGTGTTACCTCGAAACCGGTCCGGTCCTCGGATGCTTGATTCCGTTCTGGGAGGACATGGCTTTTGTAGTTCGGACTGGACTGTTCCCATGGGGCACAGGGTCAGAGCTGATTTGCATATCGCCATTGTCTAACCCAGGGTGGTGTGGAGTGCAAAATAACGATGGATTTGGGCCCAGATCTTTGGACTGGGGTGAGTGTGTGACATTGATCCACATTCGGTCCATCACCTGTTGTGTTTGCATATTCCACCCAGGAAAGCAGGACACACCTCAATCCCCCCAGGGACTGGCTGGAGTGAATGCACATCCCCTCTCCCCTGTCAGTCAAAACCAGACGGTCAATGCACATCCAGGGAGGGCACAAAGATATAAACACACAGAAATGCCAACTTCTAAAAGTGGCATTTCTAAAATAGTAATATTAAATCTGCTTTCACCGATAAGCAGGATTTATCACTTCTATTTCACACATACCAAATATGGTCACGCTACCCCCCTCATGTCAGGAATTACCACTGAAGCACATAAACAGGGAATACCAAATGCAACCCTATGAGAGGGCGGCCTCACAGCAGTGATAAACCAAAATGGGCTGATTGTCACTACCAGTACATGCCACTCACTACCAGTACATGCCACACAGTTAAGGCACATGTGCTGCCTTTTACCTACACCGCACCCTGCTCAGAGGGCTAGCTAGGGCCTACTTTAGGGGTGACTATTATGTAGTAAAAGGGCAGTTGCAGACATGGCAACCACTTTATATGCCACATCATGGTGGCAGTAAACTGCGCGCACAGGCCTACTGTGGCAGAGGCCTGAGACATGTTTGAAAGGCTACTTTGGTGGGTGGCGCAAGCAGCGCTGCAATCCTACCAGAGCTTTTAATTTACTGACCCTGAGTATATGAGGGTACCACTATACAAGGGACTTAGTGGTAAATTAAATATGACAAACCGGTTTAGATCATCTCACCAAGTTTACCAGAGAGAGCACAGGCCCTTTAGCACTGATCAGCAGTGGTAAAGTGCCCAGAGTCATAAAACCACCAACAACAGGTCAGAAGAAATACAGGAGGAAGGCAAAAAGTTCTGGGATGACCCTGCAAAAAGGGCCAAGTCCAACACTCACTTATAATAAGCTGACGTTTCAACCCAGTTAATGACTCCATGGGTCATCATCGGGACTAAACAGAATTTGAGGTGCATTTGATGATGATAGTGGTATTATGGTGGGGTAGGCATTCATGGTGTAACAATGAGTTTCTTTTGTAGAGGAGTAGGAAAGCAGGAACAGCACATAGCCTAAAACCCAAGTCTGATTGTTACCTGAAAGATACAGATAGTTCAGGAGTAGCACAGCACTTGGACCTTCACTGTCCTCATATGCAGTGATTGTGCGAGTTCAAAACTATTTGATCATTTCAAAGTCTTTTGGTCCTGATTCCTAAAACTTGGCTGTTCGAACAGGTTTTCTAACTCTCTCCACGCCTGCCCGATGGTTATTGGACCTTAGCGCCAGGACACTCATATGAGTAGCTGTGTGCTCTATAAAAATCACTGCATTATTGTTTTTTATTTCTTGAAAGTTCTAATTCTTTTACCTGTTCACGTTACCCATGAAACTAGGTACATTATTCTGTATTACTATCAAGGTTCCCAAGAAGAGGGTTGACCAGTTTTTCTTGCCATTTAACCACCCTTGTTACTCAATAATCTGGGAGAAGTTCCTTTATTTATTTATTTTTATTGTCACTTATGTCAGCAAACAAACCACGTACTTCTACATAATCAAATTATAAACAAAAAACCTTATTTATACAGTGTATTGCAGCATAATTCTATTTACAGTAGTGGTTCAAAAATACATTCATTCATATCCAATTTGCCAAAGGAGACCACATCTTCTGCCCAAATAGCTGTGTTTTATAAACAGCGGTCTCTAAATAAAATGTCGAGAGTAATGTAGATTGCCAATTATTAAAAACTGGTGGTTCTGCATCTAGCCATTGAGTTGTTATACAAAGACGAAAAATTGACATGCAGATAAATAAAAATCCTTCCTCTGCTTCCATCCTAGTTCTAGTTTGATTTGCCTGCAGACCCATAATAATCATTTCTGCCGGTCTGGGAGCAGTTCCTTGTAGTGGGACATAAGCACCACCTTTAGGGTCCCTTAAATTTGCTTCTGTTCGGAAACCATTTTTTTGGTTCTCCGAAGTGGCGGAAAGTTGTTTTGGTCTTGCACAGAATTATTTTAGATAGTTGACTCTTCAGAAGTTTGAGTTGACTGTATTACATGCCTTTCATTTATGAGGCCGCAAAAACAAAATTGTACGTTGGAAATCTCCTTGTAAACCTAGGGCAGGTGGCCGGGTGCCAAAATAAACTTTTCCAAATGTGCTAGTGTTTTGTGAAATTAAAAGTTAGCTCTTCATACCACGTCCTGTTTGCACAGACCAGAGCAGTTCCTTTTATTACACCCCCTTTGTTATTGATACCTGCATTTTCCCAACCTCAAGGATCCCACATTTCTCTCTTGCCCTTTGTGTGGCTTGAGGGTCACCATTACCATGTGATTCTTATGTGGACTTCTTCAGCGGTGGGAGGGCGTGTTGAGGGCTTCTTGGCACACACCGAGTAGGTTGCGTTGTGTAATCCGATCATACAATAGACCAAAAGTGTTAAATCTAAAGTGTGTACTTTATCTTTAGCGGTGGCCATGCGGAGTTGATTGAGCAAAATTGTTGAGAAAGAGAGTGTGCCAAAAATGTTCAAATTATTGTAAGAGGAACTAGATATTTCCATTTAATTACAGAGCCATGGAGGCCCAAGTAGTGATAATATGAAGTTTATCTTACATTATTCCATCCCTGCTGATCAACATTGATCTGAACGTGTTGGCCCTACTGGGAAAGCGTGTAGTGTGGATTCCGAAGCAGCTTAACCCAACATAGGACTTTCAACATCTTTAATGGGCCCACTTCAAGCTATTCCAATCGCTTGCAGCGGTCTTCCTTTTACTCTTCCGCCGCCTGCTCATATATCCTTTCACGGTCTTCCTCTTGGCACATTACCTTTCTACTCATAGTGTAAATTGTAGTTTTCTGTATTGGCGAAGTGCCAGCATTGCTTGGCTGTGCCACCTGTTTCGCCTATGTGAGACCTATTGGCGTTGCCAATGTTTTAAAGATGGTGCACACCAGTATGAACTGCTGCGTAACATGGCTCAAAGTAAACAAAAACAAAGCGCTATGGTACAGCCAGCGTTGACCTCGCCATAGCGCTTTGTTCTTATTTACTTTAAGTCATGATTCACAGCAGCCCGCACTTCTGTACAAAATCTTTAAGAAAAACATTACCAAGGCTGAATAGCTCTGCGTGAGCTATTTGGCTTTGTTAATGTTTTTAAAGATGGCTTACCGTAAATAAAAACAAAGTGTTATGGAGTGGCCAACGCTTGGCATCACAGCGCTTTTTGGTCAGAGGTGGGGGGGGCAAAAAAGGACAAAATACGGTGGGAAGGGAGAACAATAAAGCGGGGGGCGTGAGGGACAAGGCACACAACAAGGACTTAGAAGGCGCTGGGCAGGGTGGGGCGAGGTAGAGAGGGCCAGCAAATACATACACTCTTAAGAAGTGTCCGTTTAAAAACAGAACTTCTACAAGAGGCAGCCAGTTAAAAGACATTGGCTGCAGAGACAGGAAACTGTACTTGGGCCAAGCTCCACAGACTACGGATGACAGAAGTACTGGAGAGAAGGTGGAAGCAGCAGGAGGCCCTGACCAATGAGAAGCAAGGAAATGAGACAGACGTGGGAGCCAACCAATGGGATGTAATGGTAGGTATGGGGCAGGTTCTAAGCCCATTTCAAAGCTTTTTTTAATATACAATAGCTTTCTCAAATGAGAAAGAAGGAGGGCTGTGCACAGGGCTAGTCACCCCACTGTGTAAAAGAATCCTAGCTACAGAAACGTCAACCAGAAGACCAAAAGGCATCCCTGCCTTGGGGAGAGAGGAATCTCCTTCACTTGTAAAGAGTCATAGCTTGACCTGTAAGGAAGTATGCCCACTTGTTATGCGGTTCTGTCAATCGCCAATGATGAAGGGCTCCCATTCACCCGTATAGAGCCATAAATCCAAATGTCTGTAAGTCTGCTGATCTGTAAGGTGGTCCTGCAATGAAAGCCTGTTATTGACCTGTAAAGAGCCATAAATCCATTTGTATGAAAGTTCGCTCATCTATAATGTGGTTCTACCAATCGCCCGCAATGAAGGCTTCACCTGTAAAGAGCCAAAGAAACTTCTTCCATCGGTAACACAGTTCTACCCACGCCGTTCATCTGTAAATAGCCACGAACCCACCTTTATGAAATTCTGCTCATCTGCAATGTTGTTCGACCGATCGCCTGCGTTGAAGGCCTGTGTTTCACCTGTAAAGAGCCATGAATCCACCTGTAAGAAAGTCTGCCTATCTGTAATGCAATTCTACCAGTCGCCTGTGGCGAAGACCCGCTATTCACCTGTTAGAATACCTATCACGTCACTCCTGTTTGCCTATATCATAGTGAGATGGTAAGCATGCGTAGGGAACTTCCAGTGTACCAACTCAAGAGCCTCCAGCTAGTGCAGAATGCTGCGGCCCGACTTCTTCGAAATTTTCGGAAATACGAACATATCCAGGTACATCTCAAGGATTTACATTGGCTGCTGACCCGCCAGGGTGTCAATTTCATAGGGCTCCTAGAGCTTTTTAGAAGCCCCATCTCTGATATTTGGCCAACAGGCTCATCCTGCACCTCCCTACAAGAGCTCTGCACTCTTCAGATGCCCTACTGGCTGCTATACCCTAACTAAGAAGAAGAAATGGGGTGGCTCTTCTTACTATCCCCTTGCCGCCTCTAGTTGGAACACTCTCCCTCGCCATCTACAGACCACCATAGACAGGCGCTCCTAAAACTTGGTGGTTCGACCGGGCTTTCTAACTCTCTCCACTCCTGCCCGATGGTTATCGGACCTTAGCGCTGGGACACTCATATGAGTAGCTATGCTCTGCCTCTGTCCCCCTGTGGCCGTCATGCTTGGGCCCCGCACCCCCCTTGAGGCCACAGATAAAGAGCCTTGGTATGTGGCTTGATAGCTCCCTTCATTTTTCATACCAAGCAACCGCACTTTCAGCAATCTGTTATGGATTGATGAGAATGCTTCGCAAAATTATTCCCCTCCTTCCCTTCCAGACGAGAAGGATAATTGTTCAAGCACTAATGTTGTCCTGCCTGGACTATGGGAATGTTTTGTACCTTGGAGCTCCTCAGGCCACAATAAATAAACTACAAGTGACCCAGAATTGTGCCTCATGGATGCTTCTTCAGATCCCACGATGGCAATCGGCAAGACCAGCACTGAGACAGCTACACTGGCTACTGATTGCAGCCAGGATACAGTTTAAAGCTATGTGTCTGGCACACAAGGCCATATGGAAGACCGGTCCACCGATCCTGCACTCACTAATAACTCCATATCTCCCGCATAGAACTTTACGTTCTAGCTCTCTACATCTAGCCACCACCAAGAAAATAAGGATGGTGAGATGGGGCGGACGCTCCTTCTCCTTCACTGCTGCAAAGTTGTGGAACTCCCTCCCCAGGCCACGTGAGGGAACAACAATTTGTTGGTCTTCCGTAAGCTTTTAAAAACCCACCTGTTTGGAATGCTTGCATAGCTCTGCTGACTGGCCCTACTCTGTTCTTCTCTTCTTCAGCGCTACGAGGCCTCCGGGTAGTTAGACGCTATAGAAATACTTTTTCATTCATTTCATTCATTCGTTCATTCATTCATTCATTCATTCATTCATTCATTCATTCATAAAAATTGTAAATGTGCCACTTTAGAATATTCCCAGAGTCGCCAGCATCTTTTGCAGCTCTGCGCCTCGGTGATCGGCTCTGCCTTTAAGATTGACCCCCTGGCTGAGCGGCCCCTTCATGCCTTGGCATCTAGCCTTGATGCCGCACTTCTAACCGTGATCCTGTTCATGTGTCCCTTGGTGCCAATGTCTCTCTACCTTCCCAAATTCCTCTACACCATGTGTAGAATTAGAGATGGGTAACAGTGAATTAAGGGGATGTTTTTCGCCATGGGGTTCTGAGTGACATCAAATAGGCAACAGGAGTGAAGGGAGGTGAAAAACATCCCCGTTTTTTACCAGCTAGAATTTTATATTATGGATGGCCCCCAAATCATCTGCTCCTACGTTCAACTGCTATGCATGGGCAGAGGAGAAATGGGGCAGCCAAAAATAACATGATTGTCCCTGTCCCACAGAAAAATAAGTCTTGACCTCCTGCCACTCGTCCCCCCCCCCCCTCTCTGTGCCTTACCTTCCCTCCCAAAGCTGTGCTTACTGCTCTCCACTGCGCTCTGACAGGCTGTCAGAGAGCCAGTTAGAGTGGCCTGGAATTCCTTTATGATGTAGCAACAGCAGTTAAAAAGCTCTTTTACTCACCATTCTATGTTCTGTTACTCACCATTCTACGTTCTGTTACACGTTCAGTTACTCATCATTCTACGTTCAGTTACTCACCATTCTACGTTCTGTTACACGTTCTGTTACTCATCATTCTATGTTCAGTTACTCACCATTCTACGTTCTGTTACACGTTCTGTTACTCATCATTCTATGTTCAGTTACTCACCATTCTACGTTCAGTTACACGTTCTGTTACTCATCATTCTACGTTCAGTTACTCACCATTCTACGTTCTGTTACACGTTCAGTTACTCATCATTCTACGTTCAGTTACTCACCATTCTACGTTCTGTTACACGTTCTGTTACTCATCATTCTATGTTCAGTTACTCACCATTCTACGTTCTGTTACACGTTCTGTTACTCATCATTCTATGTTCAGTTACTCACCATTCTACGTTCAGTTACACGTTCTGTTACTCATCATTCTACGTTCAGTTACTCACCATTCTACGTTCTGTTACACGTTCAGTTACTCATCATTCTACGTTCAGTTACTCACCATTCTACGTTCTGTTACACGTTCTGTTACTCATCATTCTATGTTCAGTTACTCACCATTCTACGTTCTGTTACACGTTCTGTTACTCATCATTCTATGTTCAGTTACTCACCATTCTACGTTCTGTTACACGTTCTGTTACTCATCATTCTATGTTCAGTTACTCACCATTCTACGTTCTGTTACACGTTCTGTTACTCATCATTCTATGTTCAGTTACTCACCATTCTACGTTCAGTTACACGTTCTGTTACTCATCATTCTACGTTCAGTTACTCACCATTCTACGTTCTGTTACACGTTCTGTTACTCACCATTCTACGTTCTGTTACACTTTCTGTTACTCATCATTCTACGTTCAGTTACTCACCATTCTACGTTCTGTTACTCATCATTCTACGTTCAGTTACTCGCGTTCTAAGTTCTGGTCCTCACCTTTATGACGCCAATGGCTCTCTATAGGAGCACACTTAGCTGTGGAATTCTCCCTATAAGCATCCTGCACTCCAGAGGCACTTCTCTCTTGAGGGCACCCTGTACTCACCCTGCTCCTGTTGCAATGCGCCTCTGTTATACACACCACCTGGAGATGCATACTTGTAATCCTGTAGGCACAGGGTGCTCTTTCTTCAAGACCCCATGTGTGGTCCGTGTACCCCTTCAGCTTCAGGAGGCCTGACCTCCATGGCTTCATCGGCTTCACCCTCTCTCCTAATGCGAGCGCGCAACTTGGGCTGAAGCTCTTTCATCGAGGGGCCAGCAGCCCATCCTCTGTCTTCCTAAGACTTCCTAGGACCTAGCAGTTTGGCCAATGCCCGGTGGAGCTACCTTGATAGCCACAGAGGAGATGGGCGGTGGGCTTACCCCTTGTCCGTCACCTACCCAGCCGAACTTGGGACAGACTTTCCTACGTCTCTCCGCCGTATCCCCCTCCTACCCTTTTACCTTACTTCCCTACCCTTCTACACTCCTTTTATCTCGTTCTCTATTCTCTTTAAATGTTTTCTTGCAACTAATGTAACTTGTAACTGATGTACCTTTGTAGCATTGTGGAACCTCATGTAAAGCGCTCTGATACCTCCGGGCCTAGCCAGCGCTACATAAAACTCATCAAATAAATAAATAAATAAATAGGCCTACTCAGCAGCTCCCCTTACTAGCTGCCCTCTGTGCAATCAGTTCATCCACTGCCTTACCCTCCCTCTCTTGTAGTGTACAGTGTGTCCTTCCTGTACACCAGCTGTCTCCCTGCCTCACTATGGTGTCTCATGACTGATTAAGGCGCCATCTTTTCTCTTCTGTCTTACTCTTCTGTCTCTTCTTTTTATTTGAGGTCTACACGCGTTCTGTGGATGAGCACCTGTAACACTCTACATAGTTAACTAATCCCATAGAGGTCCTCAGACCATCCTTCAACACACACACAACAAAGACGCGTACATGTTTCTTCACATATGCATGCATGTATGTATGTATGGGTATCTATAGCGCAAGCCCAACTGTGAACAATGGAGTACTCTACACAGAGTATGCTGTCCTAGGCGGGGGGAATATACAAGACTGTCCACGCGAGGGAGCAAGGTGGGAGTTTCTAGTGCTGGATTGGAGGCCAGAGGAGCTATGGGATGTGCAGTGTTGTACCTTACCCCATACAAACAACGCCACATCTCAGTGCATTAACCCTGCTCCTAAGGCCCTCCAGAATCCACACATGAAAGCCGCAGAGTCATTATAATGTTTAGCTCCAGAAACCATGTATAGATGGAAAAAGGTAGCAACAATACGAAAGGAGTGCGACAAGGCCATCCAGAACAGGGGTGTCCAGCGCTGGTCTAAATGGGCTGGATTTGTGCCAAATTTTCAGGATAAACCCTCATTACGTAAAAGAGTTCCATTAATATTAATATTAATTGTATGTAAACTTAGCTCAAGTGGATATTCTAAACGAGCATTTGCAATGCAATAGGTCTCGCATTTGTGCACGTTTAAACTCTTCCATGCGTCGGACGGCCCACGGCCGTCCGGCGTCACGGTGGGCATGTGCGTCGGACGGCCGGTGCCGTCTGATCTGCGCACACGTCCAATTCCGCCGCGGCAAAGGGGTTAAGCTATTGGCATTGTAAATGACAATGCCTTTTATTTATGTTTTAAAAACGAAAACCAAAATAAAAGGCATTGTTATTTGCAATGTCAGTAGCTCAAACTATTTGAATTGCAAATTTTTGTTAGATTCCCTTTCGTCCCGCGGCAAATTAATTAAGTAAACAAGCGCGGCTGCTAAAGTGAAAGCGGACCGTGCTGAAAATAAAAAAAAATTGTGCTTACCAACTTATGAAGGAGTCCGTGTAACGCCACAAGTAAAAGATCCAGTCCTCATGGAAGGTAACAAATGTCGACAGGGCCGTAACAAGGAGGGACTAACAAGCCTCATTATCAATCGGAAGCCAGCATTTGCCAAAGACAATGACACCAGCCAATCAAAAATATGGGCGGCGAGAAGGCGAGGCTTCCACAGCATATTCGACTACTGCATGCCTCGCAGAGCGAGCAGTGAATGCGCGCTGCCACTAGGCTCGACCTAAAAAGTACCTTCCTGGCCATTTGTTGGACATGCAACTTCGCTGCAGGCGGTGGTTATACAATAGTCTGCTCTGTCATCTGGTTTGTGGCCCATTTGACTATATCTCTATTTATAGAACCACGTTATGCTTCATTCAAATGTCTTGGCCAGGGTACAACATGATGAAATGTGATAGAGTGAAAAAAGCTCTCTGCAATGGCTCACCTGGGGGAGCGGCTCTTACTGTAAGACTCTTGTGAGGTTCACCGTCCATGGAAGTAAGTGCATTCTACTCTGCATCTAGTATTCTGGACTGCTGCTAGCTTCTTGTTTTACAAAGTATTTGTAGTTTTGCTGTTTGTAGCGCTGTAAATAACAATTGCACTATTAGCCAACTTAGTGGTAGGCATTCTCACTTTTTTTTTTCTTATGCTTCTTTCATGAAGGTTTTTAAGGTAATATGATCTATCAGGTGATTTCCAATATGTAAGGATCATATCCGTTTTTGTATAACTTTTATGTTTGCTTTGAGCATCTAGATCAACCTGAGTTGAGTTAGTAAAATCAAAAATTAAACTTTCCATTTGTAAAATTCTAGATTATAAAAGTTGTAATTTACTACTTGCTTACGAAGCAGTCTTTGAATTTTAGAAATACTTGCAGCACCAGCTTTCAGGGGTGGATTTTAACAATTTGACTTGTAATGTCTTTCGTGCTTCTGTGGACCATTCCACTTTATTTCCTGCTTAGCACTGCAGATTACAATCTCCCTTACTTATTACTGAAGAACAGCCAAGAACCTGTACCGTGGCCACCATATTGTCTGCCCCTGCTCTGAGGGTATGTAATGGTAAATAATAACATATATATATATATTCACAGAAAAAAAACATAGGTTTCACACCAGTTATAGTTAGGAATTAGCATTTAAAAAACCTATTAAATTCACAGAAAAAACCATAGGTTTGACACCAGTTATAGTTAGCTGGAAATTTTACTAACATAAAACCATTGAAATTCCCACGTTATAGTTAGTTGGACTCACTATAACTTGGGCGCCTGCAATGCACAGCTAATGACGTCACATATTACATCACTCATGACATGGTCAGTGACATCACTCATGACATCACTGATGACACCATCCAGTGAATGTGTGTCTTTCCGAAAAATAAATATGTTTTATATATGTATATGTAAAGGTTGATGGAAGAATAAATGTTTAAATAAATGTCTAAATGAATTATTTTATTTTTTAAATTGATTGGTTAACTGGCTTATTAAGTGTATCTTAGTGAATACATATATTAGCGAGTATTGTTTACATATTTAAATGTTTGTATCAGTGTTTCACTTTGTGTATAAGTTGCTGCATGGGTTGGTGAGTAGCTACATGTGTGTGTATATGGGTTATTAGATTTTTTTTGTAGTATCAGTATGAGTGTCTGTATGGTTTGGTGGGGGTATTACTTAGCACATAGATGCATCAATGACTCACTCACTGTTTGTATGTGTTTTAAAGACCGCATATGTGCAGGACTGTATGGGTGGATTAGTGTGTATATGTGTGTGTTAGTGAGTGAATGACTGTCTCACTAGTGTCTTTATCAGTAACTACATATGTTTTAAACTAGTATATGTGAGTATTGATGTATATAAGTGAGTCTATGTGAGAGTGAGAGAATGTAAGAGTTCCTGTTTAAATAAGTATATGTTTCTATAAGTGATTGTTTAAGAGAGTAAGTATGTGTAAGTTTCCTTAGAAGTAAGGTGGTAGTGTGTGTATAGCTGTATATGCAAATAAATGGATGTTCAATAGTTTATTTGCATGTGTGAGTATGTGTGTGAGTAACTTTTGGATGACTGTCGGTGTGTAACAGGATGTATAGGTGTATCACTACATATGATGAGTGAGTATATGTATGAGTGACTATATAGAACTGTTGGTGAATGAGTGGATGTGTATATAGATGGTAGAATTACTGAATTGGTTGTTGTAACTGGTATGGGTATCTCCATTTTTTGAAAATGTTAGTTTCTATTTTTGAATATGTGTTTCAAGGGTTACATTACACTGAAAGGAGGTCTGTCACTCTGTCACAAGGATGGTGTCATCAGTGATGTCATGAGTGATGTCACTGACCATGTTATGAGTGATGTAATATGTGACGTCATCAGCAGTGCATTGCAGGCGCGCACGTTATAGTGAGTCCAACTAACTATAACGTGGGAATTTCAATGGTTTTATGTCAGTAAAACTTCCAGCTAACTATAACTGGTGTCAAACCTATGGTTTTTTCTGTGAATTTAATAGGTTTTTTAAATGCTAATTCCTAACTATAACTGGTGTGAAACCTATGGTTTTTTGTGTGAATTTCATAGGTTTTGTAAATGCTAATTCCTAACTATATATAGGGCCTCAAACCTATGTTTTTTTCAGTGAATTTCAAAGGTTTTTTAATTGCAAATTTCTATTGCTATCAAATATAATATGTTTTATAATGAATCCTATATTGTATATTTATCTAATACTATTTTTATAATGTATATTCTTCATTTTTAATTTTTTATTTGCCCTGGAGCTCTCACGGTGCGCGTACCGGTGTGCGCACCGGAAAGCGCAGTCTTGCGGCGCGCCCCGGTGCGCGTACCGGTGACCGCCCGTTTGCGCTATTGCCGCAAACGAAAACATCATCGTATCGCGTAGCCGCGATCGCGTGATACGCATGGCGTAAGCGCACCCGGAAGCACTCGAGCGCATACGATCGTGCTACGTAAGCGCCCCGGGGCGCATAGGGTAAGCGCGTCGGGTCATGTGACCTGAAAATAACACTTTTCATTGGTTCAGAACAGTTTTTTTTCCAAATGATGAAAGCCCCCACCTTTTTTCCTCATTCTCACTTTGTACTTTGACTGAGGAAGACCTGTTTGCAGACCTATTTGTACTGAGAAATGGCTACAGTAGCAGCAGCAGCAGGAGCATCTCAACCACCACCACCACAAGGACCACCACAACACCACAGTGGTGGAGAAGAAGAAGAGGAGGAGGAGGAGGAGGAGAAGAGGCGGTTCCTGCCTGAAGACAATACCCCCTATAAGCCAAAGGAGCACATTGTCTGGGAGTTTTTTTAAATCCCAAGGGGCCTTAAAAAAGTTAATGCTCCCAAAGTTACTTGTCTGATCTGTGGTACTGTACTTTCAAGGGGGAACCCTGCCAAAAAGTATTCTTTTGGCAACAACACTATGATTCGCCACATGAACGCCGGCACCCAAACAACTATGCTGCGGCAGAGGTCTGAGAACTGACCAGAAACCCTCCCCAATCTTCTCCCAGCACCTCCCAAAGTAAACAACCCACTCCATCGGGTCCAGAGACAAGGGAGATGGTCCCAAATATCCAAACCCAGTTTGGAGATTTTAAAATAGTGTGTAAATTTTGCGGGACTACAATTTGCTATGGAGAGCAAAGTATTAAACTAATTAACCGTGCTGGAGACAACCACAAGTGCAAAAACAAACCTTAATTGTTTCCTGTTTTTTTTTTGCTCCAGTTGAGCCGTTTACAATTCCCTGTTTTTTGTTTGTCCCCTTAAAAATTACAAAAAAATATAAAATTGTTCATAAAAGCCAAAAAAAGTAAAAAATGTTCCAAAAAACAATTAAAAAAAACAACAAAGAATAAAAAACCAGTTCTTTTTAGAACTACCTCCAATTTATAAAAAAATGGTACATTTAAAAAAAAATCTGTCATTCTTTTTTCCCCATGGTACGCTCCCCGGTACGCTCCACGGTGCGCGTACCGGGCGCTCCCCCCACGCAAATCGAAAAGAAAAAAAAATTGTTTGCCCCGCGGGGCCCTTTTATGGCCCCCACATCAAACCTAGGGGGTCACGGGGGGTCTACCCTGCCCCCTTTTGGTCATTTCCCCCTTTGTTTTTGCCACCTCTTGTGTCTCGATCCTACCGAGACACAAGATGGCGGCCGCTCCGGACTGTTTGGAATGTTGACAGACACCCGAGAGCCAATCAGTTTTCCGCTCGCGAACTCCCGTAGCGCACTGGAGCGCGTACCGGGGCGCGCTTATAGATATATATATTTTTTTTAACCTAAATCACTCAAAATCCACTGGAGCACATATCTTGAGACATAGCAAAGGCACATCGGGCTACCAGTCCCTACAATTTTGCCAAGTTTGGTGGAAATCCATTCAGCCGTTCGGGCTAAAAGTGAGTCCAACCGCCCTATGGAAATTAACATGGGGAAAACACGTTTTGGGACCCCCCCTTTTATCTCGGCCCCCGCTTGACGAATCCCCCCCCCCCCAAACTTTCAGGGAAGAAGCGGAGCGCAGCGAGGCAAATTTCAGGAAAATTACAGGCAGATCCCTCAATCGACGCCAACGTTATTCCCAATAGAATGTTGCGGTTTTCCTATATATATTTTTAATCCATTACGTTAAAGTATTGATTCATTCAAATATTTGTGTCTCGAAAAATAGTTTTGGCTATCACTTGTAATACTGAATTATGAGGCTAGTTCACAACTAAATCGGACTAGAATACATTATATAAAAGACTAGAAGACATCACAAAGTATATAGTTTGCAACCCACACAATTCTTAGTGCTGTCTGATTTTATTAGCTTTATAATCTTACACTTGTTTTTTTATTTTCTTCTGGTTACGTGTTATATCATCTTGGTAAGGTTGGCTTGCGTTTATTATCCCATCCCTTGCAGTAGCTCCTTTTTTCACTACCCTGATGATTGCTGTTCATGAAAATTTCAACTACTTTCATTGGCTTTACCATCTGCTTTCAATGTAGATTTATTTATATTTTGCAAGACACTTGCAGGCGCTGAAAATTGAGAATTGTGGGATACTCATTGTGGTTCCTAACCACGTTTGCACGGTGTCAGGTTATACGCAAGAAGGCGTGGATTGAGTATATTTTTCAGGCTTGCCTGGAGAAACCTTTGGCACTGACATGTTTGAATGAAAGAGCGTGTAAAGTTGCAAAGGTTTTGTTTGTAACCCACGCAAAGTTATATTAAAAAAACTTTCCAACGTTGCAGAGTTTTTCTGGGTGAAATTCAAAATGCGGATACAATTTAGATGCAAAAGCTAAACTTGTGGCGACAACCTGTGCAAACAATTTGCAATTGTGCATAAAAAACTTTACAAAGGATACTTTTGTAGAGAAAAAAACTGTATACAATTTAAAGTGAAAATTGTCTTGCAATGTACTGAAAATCTGCACGGGCGAAAGCGAAGTTAAACCAGATATTTATCAAATATATGAAGGCGGTCAATCAGAAGCTATATAAAAGGTCGCCTGATTAAAACATTTTCACGCCTCTAGTTTAAATGTAGTTGGACTTGTGGCAGTTAGAAACACGGACACAGCACTCGGCTGTGTTCTGCAGAGCCTGTGGGTGGGCCCCCTCGTTTGGGTTTTGTTTCCAAACTGATCTAAAAAAATAAGCAGGAAGAAAAGTCAGTTTGCTGTAAGTGGGGACCGTGAAAGGGGATTGGAAGGGCTTCTGAGGCGAGTCCGTTAAAACCGTTGACAGTAAAGACAAGGGTTGGCAGCGGGTAGGCCCCTTGGATGGCATGCTGCTGTGTGTGGAACATGCTGTTCACCGGGGAGGAGGGGGGGTGGGGTGATCTGGAGTGGAATTGGAGTGTACTGTGTAAGAGAGTGTGATGCAGGGCACAAGTCAAAAACAAGCATTTGCAATGCAATAGGTCGCGCATTTACGCAGGTTTAAGCTATTGGCATTGTAAATGACAATGCCTTTTATGTATGTTTTCAAAACCAAAACATAAATAAAAGGCATTGTAATTTACAAGGCCAATAGCTCATTTTTAATAGGGTCGTCCAGTTGTACATAATGTCTTCTTGGTTATTTATAAGGTAACAAAAATGCTTCTAACACATTTTTATAATAATTTTTCCACATGCTGCAAAGCAGCCACACTTCTCTACAACACAGCGCAAAGACATTGACAACGCCAACAGCTTTGGCTAAATACACATAAGGTCCCAAAGGCAAGACCTATTGGCTATGTCAATGCTTGTTGTTTAAGCGGTCATACCTCCACTATAAGTAAAGTGTCCATCAGTAACACTTACAGCAGTCCAAGAGGTCCAAGCTGAGCTAAAAGCTGTTCTCCTCAGCCTCTGTGGTGCTACCTTTCCAGACAGTACACAACACAGATGTGACATGTAGAATTATGGGACTCAGGTGTCACTCTGCTAGTACCACTACCCTACTGACACTGTAAGTAGCATGGTTCGAGGTCTCAAGGCCTATGTGTGCCTTCCGCCCCTGCCTAGTCAGCTGCGCGTGTGGCTTGGTAGCGTGAGTATGGTTTGCTTCATAGCACAGGCTATCATTACAGTGACCAATTCTGTGAAACATGCCACAGGTGTCTAGAGCCTCACCAATAGCATGTTGCAATGACACTTCACAGTGTGGTACCCTGGGAAATGTGCCCTGTTAAGGGCAGGACTGACCATAGCGGGCACCCGAAGTTTCCCCAGGTGGGCCGGTTTTGGACAGGTGGGGGCCGTTTTTAGGTCTTGGCTAACGTAGGCTGCGCACATGCGCAGTCTAGCTGGCGAGATTTTAATGTTTCTTAGAAGTTAGGGTAAACCCCGCCCCTCTTCTCCATTGGCTGGCTTCCCACACGGCAGTCAGCCATTGTAGAAAAGGTTTTAGTGATGTCATTTTTTAGGTCTAAGCCCCGTCATTTTCGGATTGAGGGGTGTGATTTTTCGCTTCTTTTCTCCTCTTTCCATTGGCTGGAATGTAAAGAACAAGTCAAAACACACCTGTTGTTTACATTCCAGCCAATGGGAAGAGGAGAGAAAGAAAAACACGCCCCCCCAGTCTGAAAAGGACGCGGCTTAGTTCCTTCCACAGATATCGTCCTTAACGCACATCACTTATAAACGCGCACACTACTTCACTGCAGAAAGTGTATATCGGGATGTGGAAGGTGCCTTTATTTTTTAGCTGTATTTGTATTGTTGTGGTGTGTGGCCACGCGTGAATTCACGTAAGGCAACATCCGGGGATATGTCGCCATTACTGGTGCTGGAGAACAAAAAAGTGGGGGAGTACCAAAGATGGCGCCCTGCGCGGGAAAAAATAGATGCCTTCGCTAAAGCAAATTGGCGTCACTGCCGCCTCTGATCAACTTTCGTCCTACACAACAGTACAGTCGGAGGCAATTATTGTTGAAAAATTAAAGACCAGTAGGTGGATCTGCAAGAACCAACAGAAACATTCAAACAATTCCCCGGTAACAGCGGCCGCCATATTTATTTGTATTCTACAGAGAGGAACAACGACTGCAAAAGGAACATGGCGGCTTCCTGACCGGTGTGCGCGTGCAGACCAAAGAGGCGAAGGCCCCCAGTTTTGCCTTCCCTGCACTTGGAATACAGCTCGTCAGAGCCGGAAAGAATGCAATATCCGATGCACGGCACATGACCAGCGCTGATACAAGTGGAGAAAAATAAAGTGATATTAACACCTGTGGCCGCCATTTTCTAGGAGGAAGGTGACAAGATGGCTGCTCCCTGACAGGCGTGAAAACAACAGGCGTAACCAGAGAAGAAGTCACAGCGGCTTTTCTTGAAAGGAAACACAGAGCCCAATGCATTTAGAAGGGCCGATTTGATAGAATATATTTATATGCACTTAGAAAAGATGTTATTTTTTAATATGATAATTTGAAAAAACTTCCTTTAACAGTCAAAAGATGGCGTCTCCCTGCGAGATCTGAGGAGATCCCAGTGCGCGCTGCCGTACAGAGCGGGAAGAGACAAAGAACCTTTGGCCCAGCTGTCATATGTTTGTCAGAGCGCTTGTTTTCTTTACTTTGGAGACGCCACAGTTCTTTGTTTTGGTCACCTGCCCTCCCTCCCAGTGTCCCCCCCTCCATTTTTAAAGTTTGATGGGTGGGTGGAGTGTGCCGTAACAAACGCACAAGATGGCGGCTCACACAGGCTCCATGTCCGGCCTGTAAACCAGCCCCCTCCGGTGCTCCCGTGAAGCCCCCCAATAACGAAGAGTACCCCCAGTCTAAATCCAGTTCTGTACTTTTTTTGTCGCACCTGACTACGTCACATTTGCGGTTTATTTTTCTCGGACGCAATGGCTGCCGCCACCCCCCCCCCCCCCCCCCCACCCCCTCCTGCGGCCCCCACCTCCCAGCCCCCCTCCAAAGCCTTGCAGCCCGCTGGAAGCAGGTTGTGGGCTGGTCAGGCCCGGTGCCGAGGCCCCGGCACGGACATCGCACAGTGATTATCAAGGATCTCATCGTGGTGTTCGGAGGCGGCAACAAAGGGATAGTGGACGAGCTGCACGTTTACAACACCAGTGAGTCTGTGGTGCAGGCCTGCGAAACCTGGGGGTGGCGGGGTAAAACTATATTGACCAAGATGCAGTTTGCAGGTACCTGGCAGTAATACCAAACAGGGTTGGACTGGTGAAAAGGGCTTTAAGTTGGCCTGGTCCAGCTGAGCACCAGCAGTTCTTAAAAGCAGGTGCTGAGACGGGTCCCTAGTGGGCTCTCCATTTTTGCCCTCACCCTGAGGGTGAACAAAAAAACCTAAACTCCGCAGCAGCAACACTGCTCAAAGCCTTTGATATAGCTTTACAGAGACTCCTCTTAGTTCTTTTAGAGAGCCAGAGAATGTAACCAGTGATGCTTCCTACCAAGGGGGTGTAACCTTAGAGGTCTGTCCTCACGGGGGACAGAGCCAAGAGGCCTCTCTGAGAAGGGAATGTAACTAGCACCTGCCTACAACGGGAATGTAAGCCTAGATGGCTGCCTGCCAAAGCATTGTTGCTGTAGATGCCTGGATGCCTTAAAAGTACTGTCCTAGATGTCTTAATACAAGGGAATGACTGTGGAATGTAACCATACATGTGTACACACTAGAATTACTAGATGATGTAACCTCCTCAGCCAGGAAACGTAGGTGTGTAAATGTCCCTATAGTATGTAGCTGTATATACCCCGTTACAGTTGCAGTGTGACTACCAATGTCAAATGTTTCAAGGAAGCCTAACCGCATAACTCTAGATTCTTTACGATTGTGGAAATGTCATTAACGACTGTTACACACCCAGGGAATGTAATTGCAGATGACTCTTAAGCAGCTATTGTATATTTCCCTGGCCCTGTTCCCCCTGTTCCCCCTCCTTCTGAAACAGTGAACATGCCCTATGAATCAGCCACTGTTTCACAGTTCCTGTTGAATGATATCTATAGTCCTTAGGGGTAGTGTTCGATCGCCGAAACCAGTAGACAGAAAAGAGATTCAGGCTCAATTGCTCCACCTTCCTGTCGAACAATAGAGACACCATTAAGAGGAAACCACTAAAAACATTTTTAGCTCACTCACATAGAATTTTAATATACTTTTGACAGTTTAATAAAGGGAGAACCATATGTGATCAAGGATATAACTTCACTCAAACAAGGTAACCTATAACTAGAGGACTGTTTAACCTGTGAAGAATAGTACTCTCAGGTGCTTCGCAATACATCACTCTATACAAGTATATAAATATATGGTTATTTCATAAGAGTTGTCTGTTTTTTCCAAGTGTTTTGTAATTCTTGTATGTTTAATGTCAGTTTACTGAAAGTGTGGGAAACTAGGATCTGCTTTCATGGTTGCCCCCACATTTTGCTGGTGTCATTCTGTTTTCTGACTAGTCTGACTGGGATTCTTCTATTTAGGACCCGAGTCCCTGTGCTTCCTCCCTAAATTGGACCATGGTGAGTACTTAAGTACCCCCAGATTCCCTACTGGTGTACCCTTATAAGTCACTAGTATATGGTACTAAGGTACCCAGGGCTTAGGTACACCAGGGGTCCCCCATGGGCTGAAGCATGTATTATCCACCCATGGGAGACCACTCAAATTGTGACTACAGGCCTGCCGTTGCAGCCTGTGTAAGCTGATGCTAGCACCACTAACGACAAATATAAGCTTTCTTATATCTGAAGTCACTACACTTAAAACCTATTATTTATCCCTAAGGCAGACCTTTTAATCCTGAAGGCAGGGCGCTTGATTATAAGTGTGATGGTGCCCCTCCATGAGTAGGACTCCCCTATAAACCCCGGAGTCCATTCTCCAGGTGCTGTAAGTGCGTCAGCCATTACAATATATAAAGTGGCCATGCTTCATTACTAGATGGCTAACTCTAAACTGGCTGTAATGAACCCTAGCATATTTGGTATCAAACATGTTGGAATCATACCCCAACACCGCTTTTTCTACATCAGTCCCCTATGCTTGCACAATCTCCTTTGCTTTGCCTTGCTAGACTCTCCACATTAGCCAAATCCACATTCATGTTCCCAAAAACGTAAGGTGCAAAAATTGAGGTCAAGAATGAATTTAGGAATTTTAAAAATAATCCAATTAAAACTAAAGGCCAATCAACCATCTAAAAAGTCAATGTTTGCTGTCATTTTAAAAAGGGAGTTTTCATTTCAGCTTAAATCACGGCATGGTACAGTACGACAGAACTCCTGGATCCCACCGCTGAACTCAAATGTAAGAAATTGGATTATCATTTGGAGTGGGTGACTGTAGGATCTGGGGTCGCCAGTTCCCCGGGGGTAGCCTGGCACGAGCAGGTAGGCACTCGAAAGCTCAGGTGTAAAGGGACTACACAGCACACGCAACCACTGAGACAATAACAGGCACGCAATGACTGACGCCACTCCAGTGAGTTTGATTAAAAATCAAATAACCTTTATATAAGCTTAAGGTTCAGGAGTGGAAAATCACAGTATCAATTAATCATCAAAACATTTCATAGGAGGGGAGAAAAGGGAGCAGTTCAATATCCAATTTAACATGTCCCAATAACATTTCATTCTAGAATTAGCATTTCATTAGTTAACAATGAACATTTCATGAAAGAATTAGCATGGACAACCAGCTCATCAGGCAAGGATGAGCAAATCCTGTAGCAAGTGTCCACAGGTCTTCAGGTAAGTAACCTGTTTAGTAGGTAACGCAATTAACCTCTCACCAAGCAAGGGTGAACATTACCTAAATCTCCTTAGCAGGAATAAACAGTGTATTAAAGGACGAAACATTTCATTAAGTGTCAAACATTTCATTAGCCCTTAGTAGTAGGCAGTACCTTAGATAACTGTAGACCGGGAGTCACCAACTTCCTTCGCGGCCTAAACACTTTAGGGAAAATCAGGCAACCTCTCATGAGGCAAAAGGACAGTTCAGTAAACCTTTGCAGAGCATTTCACCAGGGCAACCATAAACACTGCTCCCGGTAAATGGGCATCTCCTTGAGGCAGAAATAAACATTTCATCAAATGGGAACACCCAATTCATTGAGCAAGAAGAAGCCTCTTACTAGATTAGCAGAACCCTTTTCATTACATGTAGCAAAATTAATTAGCGGAGGTGAAACCTTACAGGAGGAATAAGCATTTCCTGGATTAGGACTACACATTCCCTTAGGCAAAGAGAACCAAGCATTTGGTGAAAATATGCATTTCTTTAAACTTATAAAACTTGGCTAGTGCATAGAAACATTTCCTCGACTTTGCATTAGGCAGAGGGACTTTTCATGCAGCAACGAATAACCTAGGCATCAGATAAGTTTACACATTAGGCAAAACCCAAACATTTCCCAATCAGGAATAACCTTGTCAGCAGGTGAGAGTAAAACGTTTCAGCAATCAGCCCTTCATTAGGAATTTACCACCATTCCATTACTCAGCACCAAAGATTTTATAAGGCCCCAATAAGCCCTGCATCAGGCTGAAAATGAGCATTTCATTAATCACCATAACCCTTTCATCAGATAGGAAGTGCCTCTTCCTGAAGGCCTAACACTGGCAATGGAATCAGCAGGATCAAATCACCCAGTCTGGCTGATCCCTACTTTCTGCTTAGCTCAGGCCCAACCACAGTCAGCAATGGGGCTATTCCCCAGTTCAGGGAGCCTTGTGGGGGCCAACGGGGCCCAATTTCAACTTTCCCCCGGGGAGGGGCGAACTCGAGGCCTTCTCCGGCCTCCCGCCCACCTCCCCGGGGATTACCTTCTTTCCTTCGGCCTCTCCGGCCCTTGCGTAGGCTCAGGGGGCTGGGGGAGGGCTCCGGCGTTGTTGGTGGCAGGAAGGGGCTCCGCTGCCCTTCCTCGGTTGATGCAGGCTGTTCCCAGGCCTGAGGGGTGGGTGGGGGTGGGGGGGTGATGGGCTGGTCAGAGGAGAGGCCCGCGCCACTCCGGCGCTCTTCTCGGGGCCTCCCTTCAGCCCCGATGTTTCTTTGGCTTCTGGGGTTTCTCTCCGGCTGGGAGCCAATCCAGACTCGGCTCCTGGTAGGTGTGGTGCCGGCCGCCAATCCCAGCGCGGCCGACTAGGGGGGTGCGGCCAAAATGGCCAATGGAAGCGCGGCGGGGGCGGGGACACCGACGCGCCCCCGTCACATGATGCAGGCCAAGGCTTTGGGGCCTGTCAGGCCTAGCGCGGCCTGAGAGGAATTTCGGCGGCCATCTTCTCACACCGGGGGCCGCCGCAACAGGACAGCTTCTTCGGGCCTAGCGCGGCCCACTTTGTATTCCGGCGGCCCTTTCCTCACACCGGGGGCCGCCGAGGCGGTGATAAAAGTGGCACCGGCGCCAACAAGAGAGCGCCGGGCTGCAACGGCAGGCACAAGGCCTCGTGAGCCCCCGGGCGGCGGCGGTGATTTCGTCCCTCAGCAAAGCGGCGGTGGCCCTCTCCTGGCACCGAGGGCCGCCGTGGCAGACAACAGCGGCTCGAGGGGCTGCGGCGATGATTTCGCGCTCACGGAGGAAGCGCCGGTGAGTCAACTGGGCTGCAGCACTCACCGGGGTACACACGTGGGGGCAAGCGGCGCTCCGGCCACAGGCGTGCTGAAGCTGAATGGCGCTTAGCCCTTCTAGCGCCTTGGGGGGTCACAGCGCTCAACGGGGCAAAAGCGCGTCAGGCAGGAATAGCGCCCAGGAACTTTGTGGCGCTTCAAGAGTATAGCGCTTCAGGGCAATACAGCAACTGTCTCTAAAGACCCAGCGCTTCACAGGGGCACCGCAGAAGAGCGCTGGGAAGGCAGTTTAGGCAGTCTAGCAGTCCAGGCAAACCGGACAGGGGGGCAAATTACAGCGCTCACTAAGCGTTTCCAGTCAGGAATACAGGTAGTTTATTCAGGACAGCACTGGGGGCACAGAGGGGAGACAGCACCAGCACCTGGTTGTTCCCCAGCAGTCCTGTGGTGATTTGAAGGTCTTCTTTTTCTTGGTGCTTGATAGTTTTTGCGCCCTTGTAAATATCAGTTTCTTGTTTCTTGTCACTTGAAGGGGGGTTGAGTTAGGGGCTGCAGGCAGGCTTCCTCTGCAGGTCACTGTAGATGGTCCCTGGGTTCCCCTCTCGCCGGGCCAGATCAGGGGGCTAGTCTAGGACACCTCACCCAGCTTAAGAGGCAGCCCCTAAATCCTGTCACTTCCAGTAGCATAGGTTCCTAACTAGGCCCTCCCGCCTAAAACTCCTGTGTGGGTTCCCCAGGTCAGTGATGCCCCAACTGACTGGAAAGTTTCCCTCCCTTTCCTTATATAGGCCCAGGTCAGATGACCACCCTATAAGGCGGCAAAACTAAGCTCCGCCCTTATTCTAGAAGGTGCCAGGAGCTTCCCTACTCTAACTGTGGGCAGGCAAGGCAGGCTGGAATGGCAACAATGTTTGGGGTCCCTGCCAGCTCCTGGCAACTAGAATGCGCCTTAACAAAACCACGCTGCAGTAGCAGGGGCCTATGGCAGCCATGTTGAAGGTAGAGGGCATCTGCACCTAGCATAGATTTTAATAATACACAGGGCATCACAACTACACAGGGCCTATACAATTTTATTACAAGGGGGGACATCCAGAATTAGGGGAGCAAAAAGCAAAACAAATTCCGTGAAAAGGGCCAAGTCCAACAGTGACTAATTGCAAACCATTTCAGAATGAACCCTCAACGTTACTTAATTGACCTGAACTCAACCCCCTTGGTAGCTATCCTACATAGGGGTGGCTTATTAATATTTAAAAGGGAGGTGTTTAACTCTCAAAGGAGTTTATTTTGATAGGTCGAATTGCATTTTTTACCCTGCTACAATCATGCTACAATGGTAGGCCTGAAGCCATGTTTGCTGTGCCACTATAGCGGTTGGCACAGTTGTCATTGCAAACTCTAAAGGCATTTCACCTCCTGACACTGATTACACTTGGTACCATACACTGGGGACATATAGGCAAATTAAATATACAAATTAGGAGTTTGCAATTTGTCCATGACCACACAGAAAAGATGGGTTTCCTATAGCATGTCCCTCTTTAAGCCCTTACTTAAATTTCTCTTAACCCCACCCATTTTGTAGTAATTATTCACCATTTTCTCAGCATTTCCACGTCCATCCCCCATTTACTACTAAATCCTGTACCTATGTGTGTGGTGATCTGCAACTGGACATATCCATACAAACAAGCATTTGCAATGCAATAGGTCCCGCAGTTGTTAGAGTTTGAGCCATTGGCATTGTAAATGGCAATGTCTTTTATTTATGTGTTGGTTTTTAAAACGTTAAATAAAAGGCATTGCCATTTACAAAGCCAATAGGTTAAACTCTCGCAATTGCGAGACCTATTGCATTGAAAATGCTTGTATTCTACGGTTTTCATTTACAATACAACAAACAGAACGCAAAGCACCCCATCACTCCACTGGAGGCATATTTATCCTTTTAAAGGAAATGGCCTTCATCATCCCGCAATGGTAGTCATAATATTGTATAACACTGGAAATATGAGTTGCTGTGCCAGGAAGTAATGCTGTGAGCAGCGCCAGAGTCACGCATGGACACACGTATCAGGTAGAGGGGGAGCTTGCTGTTGCTCTGCCCAAACCCCATCAACAATTGGCATTCTGTCCTATGACTGCCCTCTTGAACTACCTGAATCCCACGAACATAGCCTCCTCGGAGCCCTTTTATGGTACACCAGGCTGACAAGGTGTGAGAACGTGCAGTCACACTAGTGCTTCGCAGAATTCCCTACATGAAGACGCTACCTACCATTGAAATGGTTGCTGGGCTTTTGGCAAATACAAGCAGTAATGGACTGATCCCGCTGGTACACAGGGGGTTGCACTACGGCTGAAGTCTTTCTCACCAAAGATGAGGCACAGGAATACTATAGACTACCTCTAGGCCAATTCGTGAGAAACGCCCAGATCTCCCACACAGTCCAGAAGATAGGGCTGCAGCCCACCTTCCCTCCAGAGCCGGAGGACTCCTATACACTACAGCGGCTATTGGCACCTGGCACCACTGGGGAAATTATCTCTCGCATGTTTAAAGCCCTGAAACTGAACTGCAGGGTGGACGTGGAGCCGATTCGGAACAGGTCATCAGAAGACTTGCCTCTTCCCCTCACAGACGCAAAGTGGTGACAGGCATAAGAAGTGGCAAGCAATTCTCGGTTTAAACTCATACAGTTTCAGTATTTGCACCGCACTTACCTCAACGCCAGAGGCTCCAGAAGATGTATGCAATACACTCCTCTGGATGCCCACGCTGCGGGTTCGAACCAGCTACGTTCCTGAGGAACTATTGGGCCAAAATGTTGAGCGTACTAAGTGAGATTACCAGGGTCCACATCCAAACACTGCCTCCTAAGCATAATTCTGGTACCCAAAAAGTGGGCCAAAATGCTGTATAAATTTACTCTACTGGGTCGAGTCCAGGCTAAACCCTATGTTGCGATACATTGGACACAACGTCATCCTCCCACTTGCTAGCAGGGCGGAGCCCCGGAGGCGGTAGATGGGCAGGGGCTACGAATCCTGCGCAGCCGCCGTCCTGCCCCGCTCGTGCACCGCAGCAGAAAGTTAGCAGGCTGGAAGTTGTCAGCCTGTCCCTGGCCGCGTTGCCCCGCCCGCCCGCCCACCCATCGGAAGCCGAGGACCCGGCGCTCCAGAAATGATTGTCCCCAACAGCAGCGGTGAGGAGCAGCTATCGGTAGCAGGTGAGAGGGAGGCCCGGTGGGGGCCCGTGCAGGAGCGGACTCCCATAGACTCAGACTCCACCCTCCCTCCCCGCGCGTTTGTGCCTGCGTGTGTGTGTGTGTGTGTGTGTGCGCCTGCGTGTGTGTGTGTGCCTGCGCGTGTGTGTGTGCCTGCCATGCGCGTGTGTGTGTGTGTGCATGCGTGAGTGTGGCTGTGTGTGTGTATGTGTTATTCACTTGCTGGGAATGTGGGATAGGAGATGTGCACGGCGCAGGGCTGTACGTGCGCGCACACGCGATGAAATCGCTGACGGCCCTGCGCGTGCCCATCCCCTGTCCAACATTCCTAGCAAGTGCATAACAATAGGTCTTTTCGCTGAACAGCAGCGCTTCGCGCTACTTACACCAGCTCGACCTAAAAAAGTGGGGGGATGCTGACGTCACGACAGGAAGTGACGTCACGAAAGGTGGCTTGCACCATCAGACTCATTGCCTCCCCTCGCTCACCCCTTAGATGCGATTGCATCAGAGAAGTCAGCGCATGAGCAGTGTTCTGAATAAGCTCTGATCACGCCCCAGAGAGGCCAAAGAGTAAATGTGTGGCTCCATTTGCTCCAGTAATTGAGCTCCTGGTAAAATAAGTGGGGGAATGCCGTCCACCTGCGTGGTACCCCGACTCGAGCCTTGTGTGATGTAAACGTGGATAGGACAGGTCCTGCACAGGAGAATGCACTGTACAGGTGGACAGCCACGCTGGGACTGACGGTCAGAAACAGTGGTTGTTGATCTTGTGGCTGCCGTTGACCCCCAATTAATGATTACTTAGCGGGATACGCTTCGCTGCAGCAGACCTGTGTGGGGGCATACTGTTGTGAGAAGGACTCCAGGTCCCAGAAGCGTACGGGGGCCCACCCCAGCTGTCCTGCCTTTGCCCCTCCCACCTGCAGCTGTGATTTAACTGACCACACTACCCGCTACGCGAAATGCGCGCGGACGCGCGCAGCCCAGGCCAAGGGCCGGTCTGTCTGAGCTCGTCCGAGAATGTTTGAGGCTGGGCTGGGCCATACCTCTTGGTTTTTAACCAAATTAATTATCCTGGCCAGCCGTAGCAACCGTGAGTAGCCGGACATAATCAGACTTAAATAGATTTATATAGCTTATTTATCTTTTGGCTAACACGGTTATCCATCCACGCTACGTTGGAGTTTGAATGGTTGCGTCACCAATCTATGTTACTTTTTATGGTTATTTTAAATGACCAATAAGCTTTAATAAGGTGATTATGTGATTAGGGCATTTATGTTTGTTTTAAGAATTTATCCTTGCATCGTTTTATTGTAATATTAGTTGGACACAAAGTATGACTTTTTAGTTGCTTAATTTAAGGCGCTGGTTATTGCAACATCTCCACTTCTGCACGTGGGTACTTGAGCACATTTTCCTGATATTAGCACCAGTAGTATTTAGCCCCACACGTTATTTATAACATGCCGAAACGTAAAGGAAACAAAAATATAGTTGAGCCTACAGGTCCTACTATCGACTCGTACCTCGTGAAGGCGGTTAGCGCCATCAGTGTTGAAATAGATAGGGCAGAACGCTGCCTTTCATTAGGATTAGGCAGCTTACCTGACTCTGTAAGCCATGTAGATTTACATGTGCAGTCTAGTGCAACTAATGACCAAGATATTGTCCCTATTATGGATTCTGCAAACCTAGACCCTGCTCTGAATTCCCCTGAAACTAGAGAAGTCCACTGTTTGCCGTTAACCAATGGGGTGCATATTCCAAGAGAGAAAAGGAGTTGTAGGAAAATCCAGCCAAAACAGGAGACAATCAGAAAAGGTACTAAAATGTTAATACCTGTTTCCACAGGAGAGCAACCCTCTAGCATGGGGATACTGAAAGATGCACAGGTTAACCAGATTATTAATGCCCTGACTGTCAAAATTGAAACATACCTCAAACCATTACACGATAAAATAGACAAAATAAATGGGGAAGTATTCAGGCTTAGTGGGTCTTGAACCACCACAATGAGCTACTCAAAGAAGTCAGTCCCAAATTTAAACACATGTATCTCTTAAAAATAAAACGGTGCATTGACTTAATCGTAACTGTGGCTATCCGGTTAATTATGAAGATCAGATTCTTACGACCAGAAGAGTCAACTGGATTGGCCCTTCAAGAAAATCCATAGAGGGTGATTGTGTCATTATTAATTTAAAAAACCCACACTATGCAAGGATCTCCCTGAATACAGCAGTAGCCTTGCCAGATAATGATTCTAGCACCTTATTTCTCCCACTTGGCTTCTTCTACTGCCATTTAAAACAAGTACCATCTAGAGGGGTAGACCAGGAATGCCATAGAACAAACTGGGCACTGCCACTCCAGTCGCATTTCACCCTACCCATATATAATCGTTTTCAATCACTCAGTACCCTTGAGGAGAATGATTGACAGAATCTAGCCCGCCATATAGAAGGAATGGCAGTTTGCAGGGGCTTTGGCCAACAAGGGGCAGAAATCCCAGTGGGACAGGGACTAGGAGGTCAGGCAAGTAAATGGGGAGTTACGTATACCTCTGTTGAAAGGGATCTTAGTACAGAGCAAGGGGCAACCCCTGAGGGACATATAGGACAACTGTCATAAATAGATCCTGCACCCCAAGCTATGTTGCCCGATTGTGACGAAACCGGCGCGGGCCAGTTTATAACAACTCAGTTAACCGGCACCGTAGATATAGACCCCTAGTTAGTGGGTTTACTATAGCCTCCTGGAAAAAAAAGGGATATGTTAGGATTGATGGATTTTCTCCATAACCATGATATTATTTGTCTTCGGGAAACATGGTGCACAGATTGTTAACTTTGATGGGTTTGTTTCCAATGATTTACCTGCTCTGTGTTCTTTGGCTGGTAGAGCAAAGGGTAGGCTTTTAATTCTCCTGTCAATCAATCTGCCTTTAGAAGTTAAAATGTTTACTAACATCGGGTGCCACTCATATGTATTATGGTTACACCAAAAAAATGGCCGGGATGTTTTGTTAATTAATTTCTATAACAACCTCTTTGATTGTACACGACATAAAGTAGTTTTAGAACTGGAGAATGTTATTGGTAAATTGGGCACTGAAAAAGATGTCAATTTTGATATAATTTGGGTCGGAGATTTTAATACGCCTATATGCCCTCTGTCTACTACTAAGGCCTGCGGGTTCAGGAACGATACAGGAGATGATTGTACGCATTTTCCCCATAATCCGTATGGAGATATACTTAACACCGTTATGGCTAACTTTGATCTTGACATAATGCAGTGTGTAAGAGATGGGATGGGGAAACAGGTTCCTACTTTTACAGGCAGAAATGCAAATACAGTCCTCGATCGTGTACTGGTTTCTGTCAATATTATACCCCTATGTACCTCCTCTTGGATTGAAGAATCCCTACTTAGCGATCACAATTGCCTTATTATGCAAGTAGCTGTATGGGTTAATAGATCCGTAGTAACACAAACAACTGTGGGAAACATTGCCCCGTGTAGACCTAATGGCACTAGAATAAAATGGAAAAGGGTTAACCCAGATAGGGTGTTAATAAATCTGAGATCTTTGAGAATTTGGATGTCAATACTGAGCCTGCACTGATTTTAGTGATTTTTTGTA
Organism: Lissotriton vulgaris; assembly: GCF_964263255.1. Taxonomy (NCBI): domain Eukaryota; kingdom Metazoa; phylum Chordata; class Amphibia; order Caudata; family Salamandridae; genus Lissotriton; species Lissotriton vulgaris. The sequence continues at coordinate 192,663,476 of NC_141688.1, read as the reverse complement.
AAATAAACAATTCTATTGATAACATTCTGACTACGACATCCAACAAGAAATTTACCCCGAACAGAGGATGGTTTAACCATGCTTGTACTCTCTCATTGAACCAGTTAAAACAAGCACTGTCCAGTAGTAACAGGGTTTTGATGCTTGTAAAGAAATTAAGATTGGAATATAAATTTAAACTCAAACAGAGGAAGAGAGAGTTACAACAGGAGGACTGGGACAACCTCGTTTTGGCTGTGGATACATCAAACTGCCAGCTGTTCTGGGAAACAGTTAATTCTCCTTTTTTAAAAGATGAGCTAGTCCCCGAATTAGTGTCCCATGTTAGCAGTGAGGCATGGGTTGCACATTTCTCTAGCATTTTTAACCCAGGAAACCTTACCACAAATGACCTTACTAACTTAAGTATTTGGCCTATAATACCACTAAATATCACATTAGCTGAGGTGGAACAAGGCACTAAAAGTAGCAAGGGAGGGAAGGCCCCGGGCCCGGATGGTGTTCCAATAGATATTTATAAAGCCGTACCTGCTCTCTGGGGACCTATAATAAATAGTCTTTAACGCTGCTGTAACTGAGGGAGCTCCTTCTACTTGGGGTGAATCAATTATTATCCCTATTTTTAAGAAGGGTGTTAAATCCGATGCCAAAAATTATCGGCCAATTTCTCTTTTGGATTCCTCTATTAAAATTATGAGTAGGATTCTACTTGTTAGCTTACAAGAATGGGCTGAGGAAAATGGGATTTTAACAAAGAAACAATACAGTTTTAGGAAAGGACGAGGAACCCTTGAACAGTATATTAATTTAGATTTATTAATTGGAAAATACACATGTGCCAGGCAAGGGTCCCTTTTTCTATGCTTCGCCGACCTCAGCAGCGCATTCGATTTAGAGGATCATGCCATACTTTGGCCGACTCTTTTAGATCTTGGAGCCCCAGAGTCTATAATTTATTTTTTGGCTAGACTTTATGAAAGATTGTTAACATCTGTACGGTATGGGCACAGGGGTGAGTGCACCCCTAAATTTAACGTTAGATGTGGCATCCGACAAGGTTGCATCCTTGCCCCATTGCTCTTTACACTTTTGATTAACAAAGTTGACGCAGCACTCAAACTCGTAAAATCGGATGCACCACAGGCAGAGGGCCAAGATGTACCAGTACTGCTTTATGCAGATGATGCCGTGCTTTTATCCAGAACACCCATTGGCCTTCAGCGGCTAATAGACAAATTGGCTGATTTTATCATGAGGAGGGCGTTGCAGATTAATAAGACCCAAACATATACATATACGGTGGTACGAGGCGTAAGAGGACTAACTCCTTCTTTATAGACGGGCAGAAAATCCAAACGGTGGATAAGTTCTGTTATTTAGGGATAACGCTCTCTGGTGATGGTAAATCGTCACAAGAGATGCTGAATGTTCGGGCGAAGATGGCAAAAAGTGTCCATGGGGTTTTTAGGTTCGCAGCGAAGTTAGGCGATCGACGAATTAAAGATATGACACAAGATGTACCTATATCGCACTTTATGGTGCGGTGGTATGGGGTCATAACTCTAACTGTGATCTGCAAACAGTGGAAAATATGTTCCTTAAAAAGTTGCTCTGTTTGCCATGCTCTGCGTCAACTGAATTAATTCACAGCGAAGTGGGAATTAGCTACCTGATGGACTTAATAGCACTCAGGCCATTATTGATTTGGAGATCAATGTGGCTGAAGGAAGAGACTGTCTTCAATAGAACGATTATCAAAGACTGTCTCCGCTTAGATAATTGTCTTAAGATTGTCTTAAAATTATATTGTACATAGCTTTAAGGATTTTTTTAAATAAAAAATGTTTGATAATCCCAACGCAGTAACCGAGCTGCCCAAAGCAGAAGTGAAGAACTTGTTCCTGCTGCATAGAAAAAAGAGGCGTTTATGTAACGTAGAGCAGCATACAACTTGTCAGTTTTATTATTCTTATTCGGTTCTTGAGGGATTCCAAACATATTTGAGCCAGGTAACCAGATCTTCGCATTGTTATGTACTAACAAGAATGAGATTTGGTCTTGTACATCACTTGGTAGCTTTTTCATGTGTAAAACAGTATCCTGCCTCCCCCTGCCTGTGTGGCGGCAATACAAAACAAAGCACTTTGCTCTTTCTCCTCATATGTGATTTATATTTGAACCTCTGTATTGCATTTTTAAAACCCTTGTTTATAAAATACTGTACTTTTACCACAGAAACTGCTATGAGTCTGTTGTTTACAATGCGAGAGCCTGATATTTGTTTTTACACTGCAACTTTTATCCTAAAATCTATCGATGCAAGGAAAAGTATGATGTTTTAAGCAGTATTAATAACCTGACTGGATTTTATTTATTTAATATATAGAATTGGTTCTTTTAAACAATTGCTTGTTCTTTTTTTTCTTGTGCTTTTAAGGTTGTTTTATATGAACCGAATAAAGCTTATTGAATTGAATTGTTTACTGGAATCCAGGGACCCCTCACTGAGTCGTAAGAGGAAGTTGGGGACCCCCTCCCTCCCTCCCCATCCCCCCCATCTAAGCAATTTCTATTATTTAAACCTCAAAACAACACACAAAAATACGAAAAACTGAGTACACCAAACAAAAGCCCAACTATTGGAATAGTTAGTTCAATTCAACAATCAAAATTGGGAAAGTTTTCACATTTTCAATTTTGCTTCTTTATATGTAGATGCTTTATTTATTTTAATTTATTAGTTTTAATATTCTTTAATTTTGTAAAACAGTCGTGGACTGCCAGATGTCTGGTCCACAGGTTAAGAACCACTGGTCTATAGTCTACAGAGGCACGTACACTCACCCTAGAAACAATCAAAGAACCGCTGAAACGCGGATATAGCTTCTTCGAAATCGTGTGGTGTCCTGAGTGAGGCACTGGCTCTCAAGGCTGTTGGGCGCATTCTATCTCTAAGAATTAAAACTTTTATTGACAAAGCCATGAGCCGTGTAGCTGCTGTTCAGCATGTCTAAAAATTACTCGTTTGTCGTAGAGAAGAGGGGTGTAGAGGACAGTTGAGTAGGGTGGTGTACAGTAGAGTGGCATAGAGAGGAGTAAATTGGCATAGAGTAGAGTGACGTACAGTAGAGTGGCGTGAAGTAGAGTGGCATAGACAGGAGTAGATTAGCATTGAGTAGAGTGGCTTAGAGTGATGTACAGTTGAATTGCATGGAGTGGAATAATTTTGCTTAGTGTAGATTGGTGTGGAGTGACAAGTAGATCGGTAAAGAGTGGAATGGCGTAGAGTGCAATAGTTAGTTTAGAAGGACGTGGAGTAGAGTGGCATGAAGTAGAGTGGAGTGGGATAGAGTGTTTTTTGGGTGGCATTGTGTGAATGGAGTGGAGTACAGTAGTGTGGCATAGAGTGAGGTGCAGTGAAGTAGAGTGGTGTAGAATAAATAGTAGAGTTGTGGGTGTAAGTATCTAAAGCATCAATAGAGAGAGGGCGAAAACAACATAAATAAGAAGCCTGTGTTAAAAGTAGGAAAGCACATTGGACATCCTATCCAGGAATGATACTGAAACACTTATAAAATATTTAAAAAAAATAGTAAGTTGCAAAAAGACAAGGAAGATCAGAGGCGAGGAAGAACACATGTACTTGGTCCATGCTCCAGGGAGGAGCTAACACAAGAAAACGTCTGGGAGAGCTGGAAGACAAGAAGTCTTGGTTCTGCTTTAGCCGTTAAACTCTGGAAGTGGAAATTAAACTGGAAGAAGGTTACCAACGTTAAGAGGTCCAAAATAAAATGTCTAAAAGATGGAGCTCACAAGTAGTGATGACCTGCAGAAGCTGGATTAGAAGCAGACCTAATTCTTAAAACTCTGTTAAGAAAATGGATCCTGGATGCTGAAACAATTCACTCAACCTCCATCACAATTTTTAAATGTCCAAAAATAACACAGCATCCATTTCTCTAATTCAATGAGTTGAATATGGCTACTCCTGTCGATTTCTTACTCTATGCACATCTGTGTGAGGAGCTGGCTCCTATAGTTATGCATTTATTTGAAAATAACATCTCTGAGGCCTCACTGCTTGGGTGAATTCTGTTCTGAAGTCTCATCGGTCGCTGCTACCATTTTACTTTTGCATTGCTTTGTAACCCCAGTAGTGGAGATTAGTGTGGTTCCTACTCCAGACGTGCACAGACCACAACCCACGACTAGCATAAACAGATTAAATATCCTACTCGCTTTTGCTGTTGGGTCGCTTGCGGTTCCCTCTGTTTCTCTGCCAGTATTTCCAAAGAGTCTTCGGATCTCCTGCTATCAGAGTACAAGCTTCTGAAACCTCCTGTTCTGCGGCTGTCGATAGTCACTGGCCAGCACTTTTACTTTCCTTGACAAGAGGAAGTTTGGGTGGTTAAGAACCATTCGAAACCTCTACGATGTGAATGATTGTCTTGGCTGAAGTTCTAGCGATGGTGTAGCCAAGGTATTGTTGGAAATGCAACATTCCTTGCTTCCAAACCCAATTTTGGGAGAACATTAGAAGCTCTACGGATTTGAGGTTTGGGACCAAAGCTACTTGAATAAGATCTAAGCACTGCAGTGTTCCTGGAAATGAGCGTGGTCGGCCGCAAGAGAACACGATATTTGTACTCCTAGCTAGATGAACCTCTGACCTGGTCCCCAGAAATAGACAAGGCTTAAGCCAAAATTTAGTCTGCAATCATTTTCTTCCCTGAAATTGGATTTTGGATGAAGTCCTACAGCTTTTTAGCATATTAAGCTTAACCCAGGTCAGTTAGTGTGCCATTAAAAACCACGCAAAGGGTCTTTGCTACACCCCCTGCATGAGTAGAGATAAAAAGCTCCCCAGAGGATGTTTTTTTATTCAACTCATTACTAGTTACTATTCGATCACCATTCCCTAGCGGTAATTCTTAAATTTCAGCAGGTGTCCCGGACCAAGTAGACCACTTCTCTTATTTCTCCAAGTTGACCACTTCTTTTATTTCTCCAAGTAGACCACTTCTTTTATTTCTCCAAGTAAACCACTTCTTTTATTTCTCCAAGTAAACCACTTCTCTTATTTCTCCAAGTAAACCACTTCTTTTATTTCTCGAAGTTGACCACTTCTCTTATTTCTCCAAGTAAACCACTTCTCTTATTTCTCCAAGTAAACCACTTCTCTTATTTCTCCAAGTAAACCACTTCTCATATTTCTCCAAGTAGACCACTTCTCTTATTTCTCCAAGTAGACCACTTCTTTTATTTCTCCAAGTAAACCACTTCTCTTATTTCTCCAAGTAGACCACTTCTCTTATTTCTCCAAGTAGACCACTTCTCTTATTTCTCCAAGTAGACCACTTCTCTTATTTCCCCAAGTAAACCACTTCTCTTATTTCTCCAAGTAGACAACTTCTCTTATTTCTCCAAGTAGACCACTTCTCTTATTTCTCCAAGTAGACCACTTCTTTTATTTCTCGTAGTAAACCACTTCTCTTATTTCTCCAAGTAAACCACTTCTTTTATTTCTCCAAGTAAACCACTTCTCTTATTTCTCCAAGTAGACCACTTCTCTTATTTCTCCAAGTAAACCACTTCTCTTATTTCTCGAAGTTGGCCACTTCTCTTATTTCTCCAAGTAAACCACTTCTCTTATTTCTCCAAGTAGACCACTTCTCTTATTTCTCCAAGTAAACCACTTCTTTTATTTCTCCAAGTAAACCACTTCTCTTATTTCTCCAAGTAAACCACTTCTCTTATTTCTCCAAGTAGACCACTTATTTTATTTCTCCAAGTAAACCACTTCTTTTATTTCTTGAAGTTGACCACTTCTCTTATTTCTCCAAGTAAACCGCTTCTCTTATTTCTCCAAGTAAACCACTTCTCTTATTTCTCCAAGTAAACCACTTCTCTTATTTCTCCAAGTAGACCACTTCTTTTATTTCTCCAAGTAAACCACTTCTTTTATTTCTCCAAGTAAACCACTTCTCTTATTTCTCCACTTTATTTCTCCAAGTAAACCACTTCTTTTATTTCTCCAAGTAAACCACTTCTCTTATTTCTCCAAGTAGACCACTTCTTTTATTTCTCCAAGTAAACCACTTCTTTTATTTCTCCAAGTAAACCACTTCTCCTATTTGTCCAAGTAGACCACTCCTCTTATTTCTCCAAGTAGACCACTTCTCTTATTTCTCCAAGTAGACCACTTCTTTTATTTCTTCAAGTAAACCACTTCTTTTATTTCTCCAAGTAAGCCACTTCTCCTATTTCTCCAAGTAGACCACTCCTCTTATTTCTCCAAGTAGACCACTTCTCTTATTTCTCCAAGTAGACCACTCCTCTTATTTCTCCAAGTAGACCACTTCTCTTATTTCTCCAAGTAGACCACTCCTGTTATTTCTCCAAGTAGACCACTTCTCTTATTTCTCCAAGTAGACCACTTCTCTTATTTCTCCAAGTAGACCACTTCTCTTATTTCTCCAAGTAGACCAGTTCTCTTCTTTCTCCAAGTAGACCACTCCTCTTATTTCTCCAAGTAGACCACTTCTCTTATTTCTCCAAGTAGACCACTCCTCTTATTTCTCCAAGTAGACCACTCCTCTTATTTCTCCAAGTAGACCACTCCTCTTATTTCTCCAAGTAGACCACTTCTCTTATTTCTCGTAGTAAACCACTTCTCTTATTTCTCCAAGTAAACCACTTCTTTTATTTCTCCAAGTAAACCACTTCTCTTATTTCTCCAAGTAAACCACTTCTCTTATTTCTCGAAGTTGGCCACTTCTCTTATTTCTCCAAGTAAACCACTTCTCTTATTTCTCCAAGTAGACCACTTCTCTTATTTCTCCAAGTAAACCACTTCTTTTATTTCTCCAAGTAAACCACTTCTCTTATTTCTCCAAGTAAACCACTTCTCTTATTTCTCCAAGTAGACCACTTATTTTATTTCTCCAAGTAAACCACTTCTTTTATTTCTTGAAGTTGACCACTTCTCTTATTTCTCCAAGTAAACCGCTTCTCTTATTTCTCCAAGTAAACCACTTCTCTTATTTCTCCAAGTAAACCACTTCTCTTATTTCTCCAAGTAGACCACTTCTTTTATTTCTCCAAGTAAACCACTTCTTTTATTTCTCCAAGTAAACCACTTCTCTTATTTCTCCAAGTAAACCACTTCTCTTATTTCTCCAAGTAGACCACTTATTTTATTTCTCCAAGTAAACCACTTCTTTTATTTCTTGAAGTTGACCACTTCTCTTATTTCTCCAAGTAAACCACTTCTCTTATTTCTCCAAGTAGACAACTTCTCTTATTTCTCCAAGTAGACCACTTCTCTTATTTCTCCAAGTAGACCACTTCTTTTATTTCTCGTAGTAAACCACTTCTCTTATTTCTCCAAGTAAACCACTTCTTTTATTTCTCCAAGTAAACCACTTCTCTTATTTCTCCAAGTAAACCACTTCTCTTATTTCTTGAAGTTGACCACTTCTCTTATTTCTCCAAGTAAACCGCTTCTCTTATTTCTCCAAGTAGACCACTTCTCTTATTTCTCCAAGTAGACCACTTCTTTTATTTCTCGTAGTAAACCACTTCTCTTATTTCTCCAAGTAAACCACTTCTTTTATTTCTCCAAGTAAACCACTTCTCTTATTTCTCCAAGTAAACCACTTCTCTTATTTCTTGAAGTTGACCACTTCTCTTATTTCTCCAAGTAAACCGCTTCTCTTATTTCTCCAAGTAAACCACTTCTCTTATTTCTCCAAGTAGACCACTTCTTTTATTTCTCCAAGTAAACCACTTCTTTTATTTCTCCAAGTAAACCACTTCTCTTATTTCTCCACTTTATTTCTCCAAGTAAACCACTTCTTTTATTTCTCCAAGTAAACCACTTCTCCTATTTGTCCAAGTAGACCACTCCTCTTATTTCTCCAAATAGACCACTTCTCTTATTTCTCCAAGTAGACCACTTCTTTTATTTCTTCAAGTAAACCACTTCTTTTATTTCTCCAAGTAAGCCACTTCTCCTATTTCTCCAAGTAGACCACTCCTCTTATTTCTCCAAGTAGACCACTTCTCTTATTTCTCCAAGTAGACCACTCCTCTTATTTCTCCAAGTAGACCACTTCTCTTATTTCTCCAAGTAGACCACTCCTCTTATTTCTCCAAGTAGACCACTTCTCTGATTTCTCCAAGTAGACCACTCCTCTTATTTCTCCAAGTAGACCACTCCTCTTATTTCTCCAAGTAGACCACTTCTCTTATTTCTCCAAGTAGACCACTTCTCTTATTTCTCCAAGTAGACCACTCCTCTTATTTCTCCAAGTAGACCACTTCTCTTATTTCTCCAAGTAGACCACTTCTCTTATTTCTCCAAGTAGACCACTTCTCTTCTTTCTCCAAGTAGACCACTTCTCTTCTTTCTCCAAGTAGACCACTTCTCTTATTTCTCCAAGTAGAACACTCCTCTTATTTCTCCAAGTAGACCACTTCTCTTATTTCTCCAAGTAGACCATGTCTCTTATTTCTCCAGTCTGAACTAGGCCACTAATGTTTTCATTCCAAGATCTGCTACATTCAGCCTTTCACATGCAACAGGTTTATTTCATAATATGAGGGCAGACTCCATCCCCTCTCTCTGTGATCTTCAATGCTTGCTATTGAAAACTAGCTATTGCTCAAATGAAGGTGGGACGTGGCCCGGTAGTTTTTCAACCAGAGTGCAACACAGTACAATCAGACATGCTTTTGTTGTTGGTAGGTAGAGAGGAAAATCACCCATGTGTACAGTTCAAGACAATCGGCACCCTAGACACTAAGATAAGTTTGCTTGTGTACATTTCCTCACTTATAGATCTACACCTACTTTTAGGCATACATGTCTTCAGGTGTAGGAGTCACCATTTCCATATGTAGATATGCACCTTTATTTAGCCCTAAGAGGCCCACCTGTTCAAATGAGGGGGTGGAGACTCCTTCAGCTGAATTTATGACCGAAATGTTACTATTCATAACTTTTTGCTTGTTTGTGGGGATTTCCAATATCGGGTGAGCGCTCCCTATAGAAAGTAACAGTGAATTTTAAGAAAAGATTTTTATTTAAAAAAAAAAGACTGTATAATTGAAAAAGATTAAAATACAATTCCTTAATTCCTATTGATCCAAGACTACTGCAGTAACAAGGACATGCACTAAAATGTGACATGGTGATTTTTTTTTTTATTTGTTTCTAAATGGTGGTATTAACTTAAATCTTAATTTTCTCTTCAACACCTCGTACAGTATCATTTATGTTGAAGGTGTCAGTATTGCCTGCAAGTGTTGTATTCTTTTTCTGGGGATTTAAATGTAATAAAAAGTTATAATTTAGAATATATTTGATAAAAATATGTATAGCAAAAATTCAACAATCATTTTTTTTATTTCAAATATTGCATAAATACTTATTTTTTTTAAGTTCTTTAAAATGTTATTTTGTTTCATTTGTTTTTAATGTTTACCCATCTTTATGTGTTACTCCTTTCTCAATTGATTTCTATGGGAGTGCGTTGCAGTACCACTGATTGGCCATGTTGTGCTTGACTTACTCCACAGCTATGCGTAGATTTAAATGTGTGTTTTGTAAAATGAAAATGTTTTACTCTTTTGTGGGTGTTCTTTATTAACATATCCCTCCTCAACCCCCCCCCTCAAATTTCGATAATCCCCTCCCATTTGGGAGTAAGTATTCCCATTTCCAACTACTCCTCATTGTCCCTCCCATGCTTATTAAAAAAAATCCTCTACCCGGTTGTGCTGAGATCTCTGTAAGGAAAAGATATGAGAGGCAGACACGAGAACTGAGACTCTGTTTGACAGTATGTATAACACGTGCACTTCTTACTGCCACATCAAGGTAGCGTATTTCAGACCACAACTCTATCTTCTCCAACCTTTGTAATGTTCTGTATTTTAAAAACAAGGGTCTTAAATATTTAATACTAATGGGAGTATAAAAAACACAGTCCATGAGCACATGATACAAGTATCATTTTACAATCAGGGTGCAGGGGCAGAGAACATTACCCTCCAGATTCACACTACACCGGTTGCAGGACGAGTAGATTGGGGTGCAAAGATTGGGTTGTAAGATTAGGTTTTCACACTCCTAGCCTCTTGAAACACTCAAGTCTGCTTTCGGTCCTCTTGGACCTCATCTTCATGTTATGAAGAAGCAAACCTTTGTTTGAAGAGAAGGGTTACACCCCTGCCTCTGAAAGAAGGTATTTAATGTTTACTGTTGGAAGCATTCACTTGCTGAAAAGCTGAGATTCCCTGAAGAGCAGTAAAGATTGTGAAATATATGTTGGGAGATTACTTACATGCCATGTGAGCATGAAGTTTAAATTGAGACTGAATATGAAATATTGTGATGTCAAAAACGGCAAGTACCAGAATACAGTCTGCCTAACTGGGACCAAAAGTTGACTATTCAAATTGGTGTAAAATGAAAGACTGCAAGTACCAGAATACACTGGGCTCTCACTGGCGACCAAGTTTTGAACACTGTTTACTTCTACTTGATGACAGTATTTACCTGTAAAACCTTCTTCCTGATCCCTCAGTGGAGCAGGAAGTGCTCAGGGCGTGACTGGGTCTCCATTGGCCCCGCCTACCCATTTAAGACCTACTCGTACGCTCTTATCATCCTGTGCTGTTGGGGGGAAGGCGTTGCTGTCAGTTGTAATTAATGTTTTTCAGGTAGGAGGAGGAGAAAATCTGAAACATTTCAGAGCAACTTGCTAAACACGCTTTTAGGTGTCAGCAGATGTTTAAAGTGCGTGGAGTGAGGATAGACTCACAGGCAACCTAGAAACACTTCCCCTGCACTCACATACAGCTTGCAATGATGATCTTTTTCTCACATTCAGCTGTTATTTGAATCATAACTCGTAGTTACAAGCTGCAAGCAGGAAGGTAAAAAAAACGAGCATTAGCAATGCAATAGGTCTCGTATTTACAAGAGTTTGAGCTATTGGCAATGCATTAGCTTAAAGTCTCGCAAATGTGAGACCTATTGCATTGGGAATATTTTTGTGTTTACTAGTGCCCATGCAGTGCTTTCACATTTATGGAAGCTGCACCCCTTTCTTTAGACAAGCCGCAGCTAAAGAAAGGGGCGTGGCCGACATTAAAATGAAACCACGGCATGGGGCGCTATGACAAAAAAAAACATCTGTTTGTCAAGTTCACAAACAAATGTTTTTTTTTGTAAAAGCCCCCATGCTGCGCTTTCACTTTAATAGGGGCTGCGCACTCTTCTTTAGTCACGGCTTGTTTAAAGAAAGGGGCGCTGCCTCCATAAATGTGAAAGTGCCGCATGGGCGATAGTAAACAAAATAAATAAATGAGCACAACTGTTATACTTAAAGTGGACTGCACTGCTGAAATAAATAAAGAAACACGGCCGCTATAGTTAAAGCTGACCGCCATCAGTAAGTAAAATAAAAGAGGCCGGCGTGCTGCGACCGAGTGGCTGCAATAGGGGACTATCATTAAACAAAATAGTGCTCACCGCCAAGATAAAGCAAACCGTATAACAAGAAAAGTAAAAGGTCCAGTTGTTGTGGGAGGTCCCAAATTCAGCCATACTAACAAGCCTTACAACTACTCAGAAGCCAGGGTTTACAAAGGACAAACAATGACACAGCCAATTAAAAATATGGGCGGAGAGTGGGCGAGGCTTCAAAGCCATACTCCAAAACTGCATGCCTCACAGCAGCGCATGCGCGGCCCAGGCTCGACCTAAAAATGTGAGTGAAAGAGAGTAAAATGTTGCAGCTATTGCGTTCTGATGAAGCTACTGTAGTAGTCTCTGTGGGCTTTGAAATAATTACGAAGTGATATCTATTAGATAATATGCATATTGATCTTGCGTAATTTACCTAGACTAGTGTGCCAACTTGGTCATGCTATGGCTTTACAGGCACGTGTTTTGGGGACCTCACAATAACCTCTTCAGTGACGTTGATAGGTCTTTTTAAGCCTTCCTTGAAATATTGTTTTCTAACAGTAGGCTTAGCAGCCGCCCATTGCTTGGTTCCATTGTGACTCTGTTTTGCTTGTTTCTTATTGGTCAGATATCTCTTTGTGTATTTGTCCCTCCCCTAGAGAAGGGACTCATTACTTGTATCCTTCTGTTGCTCCTTTTTTAGGCACTACTTTTTTCTTTATGCTTAGTCACTCTTCCAGAAATTGTCAAATGTGTTACTGTGCGACAAATAATCTTCACGGCTTTCCTCTATCATATGATAACTAGGCCCAAACAAAATTTCTGTTATGCTGGCGTAATCTTGCATTATTTCATGTTACGCCTGTTATGCAGAATTCCCAAAATGATGCTGTTACACCACGTTGCATAATTAATTGCCATTCGTGGCAAAAAATGTGCACAAGCACATGACAATACAAACCATCAGAATGTGAGATGATGGTGTTTGCGGCGCTTGTATTTTTTGCACTATTTTATAAAATGAAAAGGACGCATTTTGCTTGAAAATATAATGCCAAATGCTGGTGTTGCTCTATGCATACATTTGCCTAATTTTTCAGGTAATTATGCAAAAGAAAATTACACAAATTTTGCATACCTATAGTGATAAATAATCCAGTGATGCACTACTTCTAGAGGATGACTGAAATAGACACAGCCTTACAGCAGCCATTTTTCCCAAGTGCTGGAAAGAACTTGTTCCATGGAAATAATCCTGAGAGAACACCGACAGAGCCGGGTCCAGGGCTGGATTCCAGCGGAAGCCAGTGGCAGCAACATTCATTCCTCATATGTAGGCTTATCTGCGGATTCGCTGCTTTTTTTGCATTTATTGGAAAAAAACAGGACTAAAATTAGTTTGAAGAGATGGGCTACAGTGAGCCGTTAATAACTTGGGTATTTGCATCGACAATTTGCATTTGTTCTATACCACTAGCTACTGTATATTTATAACAAGAAGCAGCCATGGTGACTGTCACAACAAACTGTGCACTATCAGATCCGTTGCCTGGAGACGCCTCGTCCACACACAAATTCGCAAATCTTTAATGTCAGGAGGGCCCTGCAACATTGGAGCGGTGGCTTTGCGCGCCCCTCCTCGCTGTCAGTCAGATATGTCCCTAGATAATTTACCTATCATGTTAATCATAGGCTGCAGAAGAGGCCTTTATCACCGCCGGGCGGTCCGTGCTCATGCCTGACAGTACTGGCGCGGGAGAGTGGGCGCGCGCCCCGCCCCCTCTTGGTGCGTCAGCTCCTTCAGGAAGGCCCACTGGCGTTATTGTTTATCCCTTGAGCTTCAGAAGAGCTGTCCGAGCCAGGAGTCGAGCCAGCAGTGCAGTGCTTAATTTGAGCCTGTGTTTTCAGGTGCTCAGCACCAGCACCTAATTGCCAGCACCGGGGCTTATGACAGTCTGCCACATGGTGGCGCTGTCTGGCTAATTTAGGTATTGGCGACACAACAGCTGTGTGTGATGGGTAGTAGCTGTGTTTGTACTGTCATTTCCAACTGGCAGGGGCAATGTGTGGAGCAAGCTGCAGTGGCCTCCCGAGGAGAGCCCCGGCACTTAGTGGTTTACAAATTAAGCACTGCAGCAGTGTTGGAATGAGTCCAAATACAGCCCGAAAAAGAGATGCAAATGCTTTCGAGGTAGCTCATGGGTACGGTGTATCAGCGGGTAAATGCACCTCTTGTAGGCCTACTGGTGGCAATCCAGGCAATGGATACACTGCTCCGGCATAAGGACATGCTCTCACTGGGGTTACCTTTATCAGGTGTGCCCACCGTGGAACATCACCAGGCGTCATGTAACAGAACAAATGTAGCTGACGCGCAAACACAAGAGTGTGTGACTGCAGTGGTTTCAAACCACTGTTTTGTCTTTCACAGACAGTGGACCCAGCCTTAATTTGAGGAGGGGAACAGGTATCACAGTACAGGTGGGTGCAGTCTGTGACTCCACCTGACAGCATGAAGTACCTGGGGGTCTCTGGGTGTTGCAATTCCAAGGGTTGCCCTGGCTCTGTGGTGTTCGCTATGTGGTTCCCAATTAAGGCACCTCCCGACTCATTTGCCTTTGCACCCATGGTCGTAATATGTTGTGGACACTGCAACAAAAGGTGTTCTCGAATTTGCATAGTGCCACGCTGTCATGCAAATGAGGTAACGTACCTTGGGATCTCAGAAATGGGAACTGTAAAAAGCTCATGAAGCCCATGTATTTCAAAAGTGGTAGGTGTTAAAAAAAAACGGCAAAAATCTCTGTTTTGCTCCTCGGGCACTTTCTTTAAAATGGCAGTGAGATGTTACATTGTCTCAGTGTTGTTTTACGGATTTTTTTGGCCCCTGCTCAAAACAACATTAGGTCCACTTGATATCAAACAACACTGATTCTGCTTTAAAATTTCAGAAACAGGAGCACACAAAAAAATTGAAATCGGCCTTGTCGAGTGTTCCAAAAATCCTTAAGATGACTCTGGGTAGAGAGAGTCAGAGATAGAGGTAGACAGAGTGAGGGAGAGAGTTGGAGAATCAGAAACAGACTTAGGCAGAGAGAGAAAGAGAGTCCAAGAGAGAGGTAGGCAGAGAGAGAGAGTCAGAGACAGAGGTAGGAAGAGAGAGAGGAAGAGAGGGAGAGTCAGAGGCAGAGGTAGGAAGAGAGAGAGGAAGAGAGGGAGAGTCAGAGGCAGAGGTAGGCAGAGAGAACGAGTAGGAAGAGAGAGAGGAAGAGAGAGAGTCAGAGACAGAGGAAAGCAGAGATAGAGGAAGAGAGGGAGAGTCAGAGGCAGAGGTAGACAGAGTGAGGGAGAGAGTTGGAGAATCAGAAACAGACTTAGGCAGAGAGAGAAAGAGAGTCCAAGAGAGAGGTAGGCAGAGAGAGAGAGTCAGAGACAGAGGTAGGAAGAGAGAGAGGAAGTGAGAGAGAGTCAGAGACAGAGGTAGACAGAGTGAGAGAGAGTCAGATACAGAGGTAGGCAAAGAGAGAGGGAGAGAGTCAGAGACAGAGGTAGGAAGAGAGATAGGAAGAGAGAGAGAGAGAGTCAGAGACAGAGGTAGGCAGAGAGAGAGGAAGAGAGAGAGAGTCAGAGACAGAGGTAGGCAAAGAGAGAGGGAGAGAGAGTCAGAGACAGAGGTAGTCGGAGAGAGGGAGAGAGAGCGCCAGAGACAGGTAGGCAGAGTGAGGGAGAGAATCAGAGCTGAAGGTAGGCAGAGAGAAAATCGGAAATAGAGGGAGGTATAGAGTGGGAGAGAGAATCAGACATAAAGGTAGGGAGACAGAGTTAGAGACAGAGGTAAGCAGAGAGAGAGGGGGAAGAGAGAGTCTGACATAGAGGTAAGCAGAGAGGGAGAGAGCCAGAGAAAAAGGTAGGGAGAGAGAGAGAGAGTCAGAAATCGAGGTAGGGAGAGTCAGAGATTGAGGTAAGTAGAGAGAGAGGTAGAGGTAGGCAGAGAGAAAGAGAGGGAGATAAAGATTGACAGAGAGAGAGACAGTCAGAGACCGAGACAGAGGCAGGGAGGTGGAGAGAGTGAGTCAGGGATAGAGGTATGCAGCAGAGAGAGGGAGAGAGAATGCCAAATATAGAGGTAGGTAGAGAGAGGAAGAGTTAGAGTTAGAGTTAAAGGTAGGCAGAAAGAGGGAGAGAGTCGGAGACAGATGTAGGCAGAGAGAGGTAGGGAGAGTTAAAGATAGAGGTAGGCAGAGAGAGGAAGAGAGAGAGTCAGAGATAAATTTAGGCAGAGAGAGGGAGAGAGGTTTTTGAATGAGAAACAGAAAGGACTGAGTTCTAATATAGAGAAAGTTCGCCTTCTCAGGGGGCCCTTGGAGGGTGGCCCCTGGGCAGTTGACCACTTTGCCCATGCCTTACAACGTCTCTGCATTGCCTTATTGCTATGAAAGGGGCCATAGAGGTATCGAAATAAGCAGTCTCCTGTGAAATAAAGCTATGCATAATTTCAAACATTCTATTAAAAAATAATTTTTGTCAAGTATTACTGACCGAAATCCAGAGTAAAACTGTTTTGAAATATACACAGCCCCAAAACAAAGAAGTACTTGCAATGCAATAGGTCTCGCATTTACGAGAGATTAAACTATAGGCATTGTAAATAACGAGAGATTGAACTATAGGCATTGTAAATAACGAGAGATTGAACTATTGGCATTGTAAATAACAATGCCAACAACTTAAACTCTCGCAAATGCGAGACCTATTGCCAGTGGCGGCCGGTGACATTTGAAAGTGGTAGGGCGTAAACTAATTGTTGTATTGCACTGCGACAAGCGAGCTTGGCGAGCGCACCCGAACAATCTAAATGTTTGAAAAAAGGGTGGACAAATGATGCATTTTCAAGCAAATGTGAGGAAGCAGGAAGGTTAATAAAGCAATTGTGAATCTGTTCTAACAAAGACAATGACTGGCAAAACTGTCAGTCTAACTGGATGCATATCAGGCGCCAGCCTACCACGTTCTCTGTCTATCTGTGCCACTGTGTGCTCTTCTTTCACAGTAGGTATGTGGTTGTTCTACGGCCATTGATGCTCTAGGTCTTTTTGCAGTGATATCTCAGGTCTTTGTGTGGATGTGAGCATCCTGCCCTGCGCTCAGTGGGGGAGCAGGCATCGACTTAGATGAAGACTCCTGCCAAGTCAGGCTGAGACAGAAAGTGTGTGTCCCTCAGGAGGAAATACTCCATACGTCATGAATGACGGGTAAAACTTACAATGGCTGAAAAGAGCGGGCCCGTTACTCTTCGTCTCGCTCTCTATTGTGCTTGAGGTCTGCTAAACATGCTAAACACCTAAGCAGTCTCTAGCCGGAACGAAGAATAGGTTTCATTATTACTGTGGATGGAAAGTGTAGACGTACAGCAGGTGCCTGAATACAAGGAAGCAGCTATTTCTCCTGTTAGGACATAATCACAACAACACTACTCCCATCTCACTTGCTCACCAGACTAGGAGATGTTGCATGGATTTGCAGTTTTTAGATAATAAACCACGTGTAAATAACAATGCTGGGACCTATATTACCCTGAGGCATGGACTGTTTCTTACTTATCAATTCTGTTCATTCGAATGAGCTCAGCATTTACAAAGAGCATTTGAGCATTTTTTCAAACTAGTTGTGTACATACATTGTTTTGGCTCATTTTGTATCTTAAGTCAAATTTGCACTTTTGTAATTTTCTTTTAAAAAGTTAACAAAGCTTTTATGACACAAGTTTGTTGAAATAAAGCATATACTGCTACTACTACTACATTTACAAAGAGCACATGTTTTAAAAGGCCAATATGTGCAAATTAATTACAATACACATCTGGACCATATAATACATTCATATACACCAAACATCATCCACCCATCAAATGTTAAAGCATTTTTTTGAAAAACTGTAGATTTTTTTAAATATGGGCCCTGACTCGAGGAATGACACCTCACCTGAAAAGGCCACAGCTAACAGAAACAAGACACCTCAGCTACAAAATAAACCTGGTGATAGTTTAGTTATTCATAGAAAGCCCTGTGTAAAGAAATGGGCATGAGCATTACTTGTTGACACTCTCAGTAGAAAGTGCAGAGCGATCCTGGAATCTAAACTCCCCCTTCACCGTTCTACACAGGCTCAATGATGTATAATCAGAGAGGAAGTGAAAGACACAATAGTGCAGCCATCTCTGCAGGCCCAGAACACTAATACCACACCACGAGTTTATTTGCCTCTGGATGGCTGTGGATTTAATGCACTACAGTAAGAGAGCCATACAGCAGGCCTGGCCTTCTATACTTCTTATGAAAAAAAGGAAAGCAGCTTTCATCGAGGCAGGAGAGGCCCTTTTAGGTACGCTGCTGCTAACGTTTCATTGCCACTGTAGCATCCTTAGCAACCAAAGCTGAAAGTCCGAGACAACATAGTTTGGATTCCTCGGCCCCACACCCTTAAAATAAGGAACGATGCACACTATAGGAACACCAGGAGAACACCAACCAACTGCAGCAGTAAAGGTATTTATTTTATGAAATAGCGCACACGCTTAATCTGTGCGCTGTGTGCCTGCATCCCTCTCCCCTCCCCTACATCCTTCCAAGCGACGACACCACCCTAAATAGGCCAATATAAGTTTTTTTAAAAATGCCCGCCTGGGCCTTGCCTTGTGAACTGCCCACAACAAGTCAGTCGGTGCATTGACAGTCCAGTCCAACTGTCCTTCTCCCTCAGGACAGCAACCTGCAGTGAAATGATGATTCAGAGCCTGAGGACCGACCACCTGGCCTGCGATGCCTCAGCTCTGAATGCATTCTAGATCGAGTACTGTACTGGTGACGTGACGCCGTAAAATGGCAGCTGCTTCCACAACTCCAGCTCTCACTGCAGACTCACACTGCGCAGACTCGGATTGCTCTGCTTCCCGCCTGCCACACCCTTTCCCATCTCCTTACAGGGAAGGGTCCCACCCTCGCCCTTTAAGGAGTTGGGAAAGGGTGGGGTGAAAAGCTCTCCACTTTCTGATTGACATGGAGGGTTAGCGATCCCGGGCTTGTATTTAAAACGCCCGGGGCTAACTTTACCTCCACGCCATCAGGGGGTGGAGACTCCGCCTTGCATCCTGGTTTTTGCCGAGCCGATGACATCACAGCCTTCAGGGCTGTGAGGTTTTCAGCCGGCAAAAACCAACGTAGGCTTCTTTGGGCCCGCCCGGGCCGTGATGTAAATGGAGAGACTGAATCAGTCATGTGACGTAGTCACGTAGCAGAGGTATTGGTGAGTGTTCAAGCAGTTATATTTTACATAACGACTGAGGGTAACAGTAGTGTAGACTATAATAAAGCAGTACTGCAATGAATAACGTTTTTTATTACATGATATGAGCTGAGCACTTTGTAACGGGGGCGGAGCCCCGACGCCCATGAAGAGAAACCGCCACTGCCTATTGCATTGCAAATGCTATTTTAAGAAAAGCTCCCCATGCCGTACTTACACATTAATGACAACCATGCCCCTTCCTTTAGGCCCGGCTGGTCTAAAGATACCCGGTAATCAGGGGTATTGCTTCAGGGGTTGTTTGGGGTATTACACTGCCCAAATAAATGCATACTTGGCCTTGTAGTTGGGTCAGGAGTCCTGTGTCGGGTCTCCTATGTCTGTGTCGGCTTTTGTTGTGGTTCAAGAATATAAGAAAAGCCAGTGAATCGTAAAATAGAAAAGAGAGAGCCTGAGATATAGATCTGCTGTCTGAATTTCAAAATGTGAAACCAGATAACCTGGAATCAATTCTGGATTCCCTGCTTGTCTAAATTGTGTGATCTTAGCCAAACATTTTATTTCAGAGCCTCTTTTTCCTTTATTATCACGCATGAGAGCACTTTTAAATACTTGAACTCAGAATGTGCGCTGAACTAATGTAAATGTAAATGTATTGGCATTTATATAGCGCACTACTTACCCGTAGGGTCCCAAGGCGCTTCGACCGCTGCGAAACCCTTCCTGGCTTCCCTGAGAGATGGTCCCTTAATGGGTATCTCCAGGGTGAGACCAGGCATCCCCGGCGGTCTGGTGGGGCCGTTAGTGAAGATGAGGCAAGCTAATGCCCAGAGTTGCCGAGTGTGATTGCTGATCAGAGTGGGCACCGAGGCGAGAGAATTATCGAGTCCGCTGACCCTGGTCCAGAAACCTGCCGCGCCGGGAATCGAACCCTGGTCCCGGGCCGTCCTCTGCTCTCGGGTCTGCCGCCTCTAACCAGTGAGCCACACTACTTCACTAGCAACTAGCAACTCTCATGATTGATTTAATAGATTATAATGTTGCTCCATATACAGTAACAATATGGACCGCCGCATCTTGCCACTTACTGGCCTGTCCCATAAAGCTGCAGCAGCAGGACAAATTAAAATGATAACATGAGTTATAATTTTTTCCCCCTTAACTTTACTGGTAAAAAGCAGTGGGGCGATGCTCCTACGCCTTAGCTGAGGAGCCGCTACTGCTCAAAAGTGTAAGTTACCTTTATGAACCAGGCCCATATAGTGACTTGTTTACCCCAAACAAATAGTAAATCTGCACCCATAGAAGTACTCCTAGAATAGCGGCAAATGTATTAAATTTTGTTAGTCACAAACATTGGCAGTAGAAGTCTTGGTAAGCTGCGGCAGTCTCTGATTTCCAGGGATACTACTGGCAATCAAACACCCGGAAGGTGATGGGATGAATGCGTGCAAATAGTCCAACCAGTGGCAAATGCTTGTGGGTAGCATTCAAACTCATTGTTTTTCTACCACGCTAGACAGAGGCCCACCTAAGGTAAATCCGAAGTGACCCTGGTCCTCCTGGAAACAGACCGTTCCGAATCCTAGTCACCTCATCCCTCGATCCTTAAGCCTACTGCCTTTTTAGTTGGAAAATTTGAGATTCCCACCCCCGAATCGCACTGACTAAGCTACGCCCCTACCGGTAATCAGATTATGATTCCTCACTCCTCTTGGAATTACCGGTACCTTGGGCAGCTTTAAATTTGGGAATGGGGACAGTTACCTTGGATTACACGTTAATGGGGAATAACATGTGGGAATCATTGTTTCCATGCCAATCCCCTTATGTTTTTTGTACATTTTACCTGCTTGCTTTCAGCAGGTGAAGTCTCTGAGCGAAATAATAGAACCTGCAGTTTATGATAGAAGGAAACGAACTGTATTTCTTTATTATAATAAAACAACAGATCCTGTAATCCTGATGGAGTCAGTCACTACCATTACCACCACCGCCTGGCCTTCTGGGGCACTCATAGTGAGGACCAAAGTGATGTATGTCACAGGAACTGAAAGTGAAACAGAGGAACAGAAAGCGTAAACAAAAGTCATTTTCTCACATATGCCCAGTGCTTAATTTGAGCTGGTGGTTTCCGGTGCTCAGCTCTGGCACTCAACACTGGCGCTTTTCATGAGCACTGGTTAAGCACCTTTGAGCCTCCGCGGAGACTCGCCCCTGGTTTCCCAGCTCCGAAGTTGGCAGTTCTGGCCATTACGCCATATCCTCTCCCCACTTCCATGGTTAGTAGTTGGTTCTGTTTTAGGCTAATTGGAGAAATAGGAGAGATGAGCTGGTGCAAGCTGCCTCCTGACGAGAGCGCCGGCACTTTACAAATTAGCCACTGCATATGCCCTTGCTTTTCATACCCATACAGTTACTTTTTTAATCTGACATTTAGGGCCAAATTTCCATGTGTTTACGGATTGCTATCTAAATTCATTATGTGTTTTATGCCAATAGGTAGCACAAACGACCATAAAAAAATATTTGTGCATACGAAGTAGAATTCACGCATAAGGGCTTTGCTGAAGCCACCCTACTTGTCCAGAAAGTCTGCCTGCCTAGGGGGGGCTTTTCCTTAAAGTAAGTCCAGATGGAAGACAGGAAAAGGGGGGATTAGCATCTTGTCGAGTGGGTTGGCCTCGCATAATCATCCACAAAGTCAGAACCCTGTGGGTATTCACCAAAGACTTTTGTGGTGCTTCCATCCTGGAAACAAACTAGATCCCTCCAAATGAAGGAATGTGTTTCCAAGGTGGGAAAGAGAAGGGGGCGCCACATTATTTCACGGAGGTTACAGAGACTGGGAGATGTAGTTTCTCCCTGGGGATAATATATAATCTCTAGGAAAAAAGGGTATAAATAGGCTACTCGCACACACTGTCAAATAATCCTAAACAGAATGATGTTTCACCCTTGGCAAGCTGCCTGGGGAAGGCTTGTGAAATTCTGTCTGCAAACTGTATGTGAATTCTACAAATGTAAAAAAAAAGAGTAAATCAAAACAAAGACATGAGCTGGTACATATAGCTATACTTATTTTTTTGTGCAGGCACAAACGCATATTTTTAAGGGTTTGTGCAGGCCCTAAGCGCCTCGACGTGATTTGGCGTACTATAGGCACTATGCGAAATGTGCCCTATGTTTATAGACCCTCATTTTATATAGCAGGTTAACACTCCCAGTTGTTTGATTATAATAAAGAAATACAGTTAGTTTCCTTGTATACCCATAGCCAGGGACACTGGAATTTTTCTGCATAGTTATGGGTTTGCTAGATAATTTGCTGCACAGCACCCACATACACCTAGGGGTGACAGGGCTGTGCAATGCAAATGCATATTGATTGATTTTTATTTTACATCATTAACAGAAAAATTATTTCTATCTGAAACTGATTAAAAGTTACTAAACACGTGTCGGCACGTGGCCCCGTGCCGCGTAATGCCCTTTGCAAAGGTTGACTGGCCATCTCTTAATTGCATGTTGCTGTATTGGGTGTTAAACTGGTACTAATAAAGCGAAACCTTTGCCCAGTGTTACCATGGGTAAAAATGGCAAAATACTGTCTCGTAATGTGCAGCATTGCGACAAATAATGTGCCTTTGCTTGCCGCATAATCTAATCTGCACTGCCACATACTTTGGTCCTCCCCGGCTGCGTAACTCCGGCGTCCATGGCTATAATCATTCCATTACGTTCGACATGCAAGCGCCTAAACGTCCATGGCTACTTCTAGGCTCTTGCTCCTTCATATGCACACATTCTGGACACTACACGCAGGGACGACACATGCCACGTTGACGCCTCATCCATAGCTGTTGCATTTCGGAACACTCGTGGAATCTTGAGAATAAACATTTTTGAAATTCCACGTGGAACCCATTGTTGGCGTGCCTTAAAATGTTGCTGCAACTGCGCCCAGAAATGCCTGCCACCAGCTGCTCGCTGGACACCAAGTGGCGCCCCCTCCCCTACCCCCGGCGCCCACCCACTCAATTCGCGGTTTCGGCAGCAGTGTTTATTTTGGGTCTGCTATACCTTAGAAATGCGGCTGGATCCGAGCGGCCGCGCCGTTATTTCGGGCCCTTCCATGTGTCGCGCAGCGCTGGGAGCGGGTGCGCGGTTCGTGCGCCAGTGCGCAGTGCTGAAGCCTCTCTCTGCGCGCATCCATGCGCCCTCGGGTAGCTCTGCTGTCCGGAGGCGCTCGCAGGCCCATGGATGGATGAGACATGCTGGATATTAACCGATGCACGCGCTGATTGAGAAGACCGGAAGCCAGCGTGTTTTTCTGACGCATATTTCCTCTCTTTTTTTCCCGCCCAGATTGAAAATATAGACACATGCCTGACTTTCCTGGCCGCGAAAGGAATCAACATTCAGGGGCTGTCCGCGGAAGGTATGTAAACATCTGTGTTTTTTAAATGTACCACTTGCTGCTTAATGTCATGTATGGTATGTTTATTCAATCATAATGTATGATATTGGCACTCGCGCCTGTTCAACCTATTTTACAGAACATTTTATTGCGTGTAATATAAAGTACTAAGAATTGCGAGACTTTTTTCTTTATAAAAACTCTGGACCTGAATTAGATCCCAGCGGGCGGGTTCGGGTCGGAGGGATATCCCGTCCGCCAAGATATAAATCCCATAATATCCTACGGGATTTCGAATTCAGCGGACAGGATACCCGTCACTGTTGTGACGTAGAAACCCGTCTGCCAGTATCGAAATCAGGCCCTAAGTTTCTATGTGGCATTCTATGCAGCGCTCCTTCCACTTCTAAGCGCTGTATATAACAGGTGTTACTATCACCCAATTAAGTCATACTTAATTTACTAACCTTGGAAGGATGTACCAGTCTTGACGGGATTGATACTTGTGACCGCTCTATCACAGCGTGTTTCAGTGGCACTTCTGCGGCTCATTGAGCCACTTACCAACTTTACCCACTTTGTAGCCCCCTGAAACCCTTCATTCTTGTTGAATATCTGTTTTAGCTGTTTAACTTGAAGGAAAGTGCCTTAGCAACTGCATTAGGTTGAAATGCAGTGAGTACGAGCTATGCAGATGTGTGCAGTGAAAGGGACACCAGCTAAGGAGGTCTGTGCTCAAGTGTTCCATGCCCGTTGCGTTGCGTGTTCAGCTGAGGTGTGCAGGAATAAGTGGTTTTTGAGGGTTTGTGGGGCCCACTAAGAGCAGGATTTGGTAGGTGGGTGGGGTGTCAAGTTCATAGAATTGGTGCACAGGAGGTGCCCCTGGCATGGACTGCCAGGTATCTGAGATGCATGGGACAAGGGCGAGGAGGAGCACAGCAAGTTACATGTCACTATGGAACTGTGGGGGGTCTGTTTAGGAGAGATGTTGGTGTTCCAGGCAGATACTTAGGCCCAGATGTATCAAGGCTTTTGCGACTCGCAAAGGCCGAAAATCGCAAAATTTTGGCCTTTGCGACTCGCAAACGGCCGATTTGCGATGTTTCATATGTATGAAAAAATCGCAATTTAAGGAATCGCAATTATTTGCGATTCCTTATTTTGCCATAGCATTTAAGGAATCGCAAATTTTGCGATTCCCTAAATGATATGTATGACACATTTTTGGATTGCGAATTTGTGTTAAGAAATTGCAGTTTACCACCAACTTGTAGTTGGTGGTAATTTGCGATTTCTTTTAAAAATGCCCTAATTGGCATTTGTGAGGGTGGCATGTGACACACATACATGCCCATAGGGCATGTATGTGTGCCACATGCACACACATGTAGATTTCAGGGGTGCATCAGGGTGTCTTTGAGACACCCCTGCACCCTTGAAATAATTCTCAAATTGCGAATAGCAAATTGCGAATTCGCAATTTGAGAATTATTGCGCTATCATTCCTATGGGCCTCCTGGCCCATAGGAATGCATTAGAAATTATTCGCGAATTCGCAAATTGCGAATTCGCAAATAAAGAATAATAAGAAATCGCAAAATAATTGCGATTTTGTACATACATACCGTTTTGCGAATTCTAAATAGCAATTCGCAAAAAATCGCTATTTAGGATTCACAAAACGGATTTTTGATACATCTGGCCCATAGCCCTTAAAGCTACCTTCCAGACATGATGCTACAATGGGTCACCAACCAGACATCCTCAAACCAAGGGGCGCTCTGGAACCCTTATTGTTTGGGATTGTTGATGAGGCAGGATGCAGGGCTCCAGGGTACTCTCTTTTCTGCCGGAATGCCCCTCTCTGATGAAGGATAAGTAACCTGGACAGAAAAAGTTACAAATATAGTTGTGTGGGACACCTTTTGTATTCGTAGTAGAGTCTGACTTTTTGGCAATCCTAAATAAATCCCACTAGGGTGATTTAAAACAGCCACACTGTAGATGTATAAAACTACTCCTTTTTAAGTTTTACACATGCATATTGTGTACTTCTAGGCCATCATGGGAAGGTAAAAATGGGCGTTCTCCCCCCTTTCCGCCATAGAAAGGAACTTGTGCTTGCCTTTAAGAGCAGTAAGTGTGTGATTCCCAGGCATGGGACAACTTTCAAAATGTTTGTAAATATGATCAAAGGTTTGATTTTTTCGGTGTTCCATGCATTTTGCTGGCCCCGGGTCCGCATACACATAACACTTTTGAGTAAGTGCAGTGCGGGATTTGAAAATCTAACTTACTCTGTGAAACAAGAAATTTGTAATTGCATTTGAGTTTTTAGTGCATGTACGTTACGCTTAGGTGAACAAAAATATTTGTGAATTGGAACCACTGATTTCTAGGCAGCTTGCCCACCACCCTCAGAATGCCAGTCAGCAGAAAATGAGCAGCGTGACATCCGCCAAGAAATCGGTGAACCCCATAGCAGTGCATTTGTTGTGCACTGTGCGGGGATCTAGTTCCTCTCTTCATTTCGCCAGGCGTCATTGAAAATATAGACAACCCGGGTGCAGGCCTGCATGTCTGTTTGCTCTGAGATTTGTTCATCTGAATGGTACTGGAGTGCGCCGTGCATGCCTTAACTTGAACCCAAGTTTCCTCGGAGTGGAAACTGTAAAATAAACACAGCGCTTACAATCTCTTACCTTCCGATTGTTTCCAGGCCTCTTGAACTTGAACTCAGCAATGCTTGGTATTTCAGCTTTTGTAGACAAACCTCAGGAGAGCCTGTGCCTATAACTGTCAAAAATGACACAAAGAAAGTACGCAAGCGATCCAGGTGAACATGAAGGCCCTGTACTTTTGAGAGCTTTCGCATTCCATTTCCCACGGTCCATTCAGGTGGGTGGGCGAGTGAGGTCAACTGGGTGTCAGGTGCAGGGTGACTTCCCAGGGTGTGGACTTGACAAAACACCAAGGCAGCCATTTTGAAAAGAACAGGGTGTAATAGTGCTGCCAATGTGTGTACTTGTTTATTAAATGCCTATCCAAACGTTATTTCTTCACAGTTGTTTCAAAGAGTTCCTTTTAAAAATGGTCAGACGTTATGTAAACATGCATCTGTTCTGAATGTTGTATGTTTAGTATAAGGGTGTAGTGGCGGGTGTGTGGAATGAGTTATCTAAGCCTGCGTATTACATACCCATGAGATAGGGGACGAAAGAATAATGGCCACAGGCATCAGTAAGAGGGCAGCCAGTGCAGCATCGAAGACATTTCAGTCAGTCAGCGGCCTAGCCCTCTGTGGACTGGCACCGCCGGTTGTATGGGTGGCACAGCAATTGTGCCAGCCTGTGGCAGTGTCTCCAAGGTCAGGCAGGAGGTGATTTTCAGTCTGGTGGCCAGGCTTTGCAGTAGTAAAGGGTTGAACCAGACCTTGGTCAGAGCTGTGGGTCTTCGGATTAGCAGAAGGGATAGATGGAGGGGACGCGGTAGGTGACAGTCTTGTGACATAGATGCACAGAGGATCTCACCTGTAAGGTAGAGTCCTCTCAGACTGAGCCCCCTTTTTTGACTTAAGTCTCTTTCAGTTTTCGAGCTGAGGTGTGTTTATTCTGGTGGACTCTGTGCTTCGGTCACTGCAGAGAAACCACTCATGGAAAGTGAAGACATGCAGCAGCTAAATACTGTATTTAATTTTAATACTATTACATGTATAACATGTTTATAGATGCTTTTAACCAGTCATCTTCAGCCATTGGTCTCTTATTGTGTCATTCACATTTTTACTTTCACCCATTACAACACAGAGCACGAGGCAGTGGGTCAGCCCACTTCAGCCATTGGCTAACTTCAGTGTGAAAAACTGCATTTTTCCCTGTCACAAGGAGCACATCCACACTCAAAGTAGTTCCCCTCAAGTGCTTCTAATTCAATGTGTGCTTTTTGAGACCTCAAAATATATTTTTGCTTTAGCCAATATTTGTTTTGGATTGATTGAGCGCCCAGGAGCTTCCCCAACAAGAACGTTTTGCAAAACAAATTACATAACAAAAAAGCACCGGCAAAGCCAAAAGGCTGTCAACGAACACAAGGCCTATTATTTTACTTGTGTTTTTTTCACCATATTCATGTTGTCACGGGTATTCCCAGACTACGGCAATTTAAATCTTACCAGAGGCTTTTTGGGCTCCCCTTTCAATGTCACTGTGCCGGCGCACGACCCAATGAAGGAAGCAGCAACACCAAGCCCTGGGTTGGGAGTTAAGAGTGTGGGATCGAATCTCAGCTCCGAGTGCAGGCTGTTTGTGATCTTGGCAGCTCGTTGCTTGCTGTCGTTCTCAAATCAGCTGGTAGCCTGGCATTGATTAGCTGCGGTCTCTGCTAGTAAGAAGCTCTGTTCCAACCACACGACTGACTCCATCAAGAGCATCATTTGCACGGTAAGGAAAGCCTGCCGGCTCCTGTGCCTGTGGTCAACATCTCCTATTTAAACCTGCCTGCTCCTCTGGTTAACTGGCTGCTGCCAAGATCCATATATTCTGCAGTACATACCGGTGACAAACTCAAGCTTTCCTTATGCTTTTTCAGTATTTCTTTCTGCAGTGATTGACCTCACTATGGTGTTTGGTTAGAATGACCTGGTCGTTGTCAAATCCTCGCTTTCAGTTGTCGTTTATGCCCTTAGGATATGGCTATTCCCAAGCCACTTGGAGAAATAAGCACCGAAGAAGCCAATCTTTTATGCTTTTGCATAGTGATAAGGCCTCCCCCAGCTTTAGTAAGACATAGAGCCACCTTATAGGCACCATCACTGCAAGCTTCTCTCACACTCAGAACAGGTACCTCTTGGGCACCCGTAGATTGCTTTTCTGACACAAAACTGGTACCAGCAGCAGGGCCAGAGCTTAATATGTGAAAATATAAGTGCCATGGTCCAAGGTCTGCCACTGCAGCTGGCACTGCCCTCCTCTCCTGCCACTGCTGCCAAATGCCAGCAGCAGCAATGCTCACTAATTATTCACTTAATTTAGTGTGACATTTTGAACAATTCCTTGTCACCCAAAGCTTTAGTGAAAGCCTGGAAGTCCGAGTTCTGTATATGTTTATTTCAGTATATTTAAATAGTTAAATATTCTACTAATATGCTTTGCTAAAAAATGGACAGAGAGAGAACTGCCATGTGGTGTACTCTCATAAATAAGGGCCTGTGTTAAAAAACAAGTGCAGGTGCTGAGTACTGGCAAACACCAGCACAAATTAGGCACTGAGCAGGACAAGCTTCCTGCGTAAAAAACAGGAATATCTTGTGCACTGCTCTGCAAGCTTCCAATATACACACATAGAGATTCTTCAGTAGCAGTGCACATTTCTCGTGCACACACCAAATCATTAGTGCACAGGCACTAGTAATGTTACGGAGGACAGGAAAATTGGATGTTGCACTCCCCACCCTGATAGTTGCCCAGGTGCAGACATGAAGCGATGGGTTGGAGGGCGGGTGATGGACTGGCTAAGAGGGGGCTGTGGATGTCAGCCTGGGCTGGGTACATGCAGTGGGTGCTCCGTAGAAGCCTTGCAGTAGTAAAGGGTTGCACCCAAGTCTTGGTCAGAGCTATGGGTCTTTGGAGCAGCGGCGGGGGTGGATGGAGAGGGCGCAGGAGGCGACAGTCTTGTAACATATATGCAGAGCGAGTGCCTGTTGCCAAATGATCTCTCCTGCCGGGTGGGTAGAGTCCTGTCAGACTGATCTTGCCTGGAGAAAGAGCCTCCTTTCTAGCTGCAGTCTCCTTGGTGAGGGCTACTGTAGTTTTCAAGCTGCCTCCGGCTGTGGGTTTTCTTCTATAGGGCCTGCTGTACCGGTGGTATATCTTCCTAAGGCCCTGCTGCGTCCTGTGGGTTATCCTCCTTAGGTCCTGCTACATCCTGTGATTTATCCTCCTATGGACGTGCTGCATTCTCTGGTTTATCTACCTACGGCCGTGCTGCACCCTGTGGTTTATCCCCCTATGGACGTGCTGCATCCTGTAGTTTATCCTCCAGAGGCCCTGCTACATCCTGTGGGTTTTCTTCCTTAGGATCTGTTGTACATGTTGTATATCTTCCAAATGCCCTACTGCATCCTGTCATTTATCATCCTTGGGTTCTGCTGCACTCTGTGGTTTATCCTCCTAAGGCTGTGCTGCAGCCTGTGATTTTCCCTCCTAAAGCCCTGATGAATCCTGTGGTTTATCCTCCTTAGGTCCTGTTGCATCCTGTGGTTTATTTTCCTTAGGCCCTGCTGCATCCTATGGGTTATCTTACGAATACCCGTCTACATCCTGTGGTTTATCCTCCTTAGGTCTTGTTACATCCTGTGGGATATCCTCCTATGGCCCTTCTGTATCCTGTGGTTTATTCCCCTAAGGCCCTGTGGTTTATTCCCCTTAGGTCATGTTGCACCCTGTGGTTCATCCTCCTAAAACTGTGCTCCCTCCTGTGGGTTATCCTCCTAAGACTGTGCTCCCTCCTGTTGTTTATCCTCCTAAGGCCATGCTTCACCCTGTAGTTTATCCTCCTATGGCCGTGCAGCATCCTGTGGTTTATCCTCCTAAGGCCCTGTTGCTTCCTGTAGTTTATCCTCCTTTGGCCCTTCGGTATCCTGTGGTTTATTCTCCTGACGGCCCTGTGGTTTATTCCCCTTAGGTCATGTTGCACCCTGTGGTTCATCCTCCCAAGACTGTGGTCCCTCCTGTGGTTTATCCTCCTGAAGCCATGCTTTACCCTGTAGTTTATCCTCCTATGGTCGTGCTGCATCCTGTGGTTTATACTCCTAAGGCTGTGCTGCATCCTGTGGTTTATCCTCCTATGGCCGTGCTGCATCCTGTGGTTTATCCTCCTAAGGCTGTGCTGCATCTTGTGGTTTATCCTCCTTCGTTCCTGTTGCATCCTGTGGTTCATCCTCCTAAGACTGTGCTCCCTCCTGTGGTTTATCCTCCTAAGACTGTGCACCCTCCTGCGGTTTATCCTCCTATGGCCGTGCTGCATCCTGTTGTTTATCCTCCCACGGCTGTGCTGCATCTTGTGGTTTATCCTCCTTAGGTCCTGTTGCATCTTGTGGTTCATCCTCCTAAGACTGTGCTCCCTCCTGTGGTTCATCCTCCTAAGACTGTGCTCCCTCCTGTGGTTTATCCTCCTAAGACTGTGCTCCCTCCTGTGGTTTATCCTCCTAAGACTGTGCTCCCTCCTGTGGTTTATGCTGCTAAGACTGTGCTCCCTCCTGTGGTTTATCCTCCTAAGACTGTGCTCCATCCTGTGGTTTATCCTCCTAAGGCCATGCTTCACCCTGTAGTTTATCCTACCATGGCCCTGCTGCATCCAGTGTTTTATACTCAGTATGTCCTGTAGCACCCTGTAGTTTATCCTCCTAAGGCCGTGCTGCATCCTGTGGTTTATGCTTCTGTGGCCCTTCTGTATCCTGTGGTTTAGTATCCTAAGGCCCTGTGGTTTTTCCCCCTTAGGTCATGCTTCACCATGTAGTTTATCCTCCAATGGAAGTGCTGCATTCTCTGGTTTATCTTTCTAAGGCCGTGCTGCACCCGGTGGTTTAATCCTCTATGGACGTGCTGCATCCTGTAGTTTATACTCCAGAGGCCCTGCTACATCCTGTGAGTTTTCTTCCTTAGGATCTGTTGTACCCGGTTGTATATCTTCCAAATGCCCTACTGCATCCTGTCGTTTTTCATCCTTGGGGTCTGCTGTACTCTGTGTTTTATTCTCCTAAAGCCGTGCTGTAGCCTGTGGTTTTTCCTCCTAAAGCCCTGATGGATCCTGTGGTTTATCCTCCTTAGGTCCTGTTGCATCCTGTGGTTTATTTTCCTTAGGCCCTGCTGCATCCTATGGGTTATCTTACGAGTACCCTTCTACATCCTGTGGTTTATCCTCCTTAGGTCCTGTTGCATCCTGTGGGTTATCCTCCTATGGGCCTTCTGTATCCTGTGGTTTATTCTCCTGAGGGCCCTGTGGTTTATTCCCCTTAGGTCATGTTGCACCCTGTGTTCACCCTCCAAAGACTGTGCTCCCTCCTGTGGTTTGTTCTCCTGAAACCATGCTTCACCCTGTAGTTTATCCTCCCATGGCCGTGCTGCATCCTGTGATTTATCCTCCTTAGGTCCTGTTGCATCCTGTGGTTTATCCTACTAAGACTGTGCTCCCTCATGTGTTTTATCCTCCTAAGACTGTGCTCCCTCCTGTGGTTCATCCTCATAAGACTGTGCTCCCTCCTGTGGTTCATCCTCATAAGACTGTGCTCCCTCCTGTAGTTTATCCTCCTGAAGCCATGCTTCACCCTGTAGTTTATTCTCCTATGGCCGTTCTGCATCCTGTGGTCTATCCTCCTAAGGCTGTGCTGCATCTTGTGGTTTATCCTCCTTAGGTCCTGTTGCATCCTGTGGTTTATCCTACTAAGACTGTGCTCCCTCCTGTGGTTCATCCTCATAAGACTGTGCTCCCTCCTGTAGTTTATCCTCCTGAAGCCATGCTTCACCCTGTAGTTTATTCTCCTATGGCCGTGCTGCATCCTGTGGTCTATCCTCCTAAGGCTGTGCTGCATCTTGTGGTTTATCATCCTTAGGTCCTGTTGCATCCTGTGGTTCATCCTCCTAAGACTGTGCTCCCCCCTGTGGTTCATCCTCCTAAGACTGTGCTCCCTCCTGTGGTTCATCCTCCTAAGACTGTGCTCCCTCATGTGGTTTATCCTCCTAAGGCCATGCTTCACCCTGTTGTTTATCCTAGCATGGCCCTGCTGCATCCAGTGTTTTATCCTACGTATGTCCTGTAGCACCCTGTAGTTTATCCTCCTAAGGCCGTTGTGCATCCGGTAGTTTACCCTCCTATGGCCCTTCTGTATCCTGTGGTTTATTATCCTGAAGGCCCTGTGGTTTATTCCCTTAGGTCATGCTTCACCCTGTAGTTTATCCTCCTATGGATGTGCTGCATCCTGTAGTTTATCTTCCTATGGCCGTGCTGCATGCTGTAGTTTATCCTCCAGAGGCTCTGCTACATCCTTTGAGTTTTCTTCCTTAGGATCTGTTGTACCCGGTTGTATATCTTCCCAATGCCCTACTGCATCTTGTCATTTATCATCCTTGGGGTCTGCTGCACTCTCTGGTTTACCATCCTAAAGCCGTGCTGCAGCCTGTGGTTTTTCCTCCTAAAGCCCTGATGGATCCTGTGGTTTATCCTCCTTAGGTCCTGTTGCATCCTGTGGTTTATTTTCCTTAGGCCCTGCTGCATCCTATGGGTTATTTTACGAATACCCTTCTCCATCCTGTGGTTTATCCTCCTTAGGTCTTCTTATTTTATTTATTTTAAAGTTTTATATAGCGCGAACAAGATCTTTGCAGATATCAGAGCGCTTTACATAGAAGGGTACATGAGGGAACCTAGTCAGACAAGTAAATCAATATATCACACAGTACAAATAGTACAAATAAATGAGTGCAAAGCCAATCATATGAATAATAAGACAATATGAATAATAAGACAGTAATATGAATAATAAGAGAGTATGAATAATAAGACAATAATAAGACAACTCAAACAAATAAGTAAAGGGGTCAAACATGTAGTTCAGATCGGTGCAGGGTGTTAATAGGATTCGAGAAAGTAGTTCAAGTGTATTTAGCCATGAGGATAGCTTTTACTTCTTTTTTAAAGAGTGTAGTGGAGGATATAAGCCTGGTTTCGGGAGGGAGTGAGTTCCAAATTCTAGGCGCCATTCCCGAGAAGGAGCGCTTGTATGTTTTTTCCTTCCGGAATCTTCGAGGTTTCAGCAGAAGATTGTTTGTGCCTCTCGTGTTTCTAATTCCCCCAGAGATTGTCAGTTTCTGAGCAAGGTAGCCGGGTGAGTTTAGGTGTACCGCCTTGTGTGTCATGCAGGCGATTTTCAGATGTATTCTGGCTTCAAAAGGCAGCCAATTCAGGGATTTCAAGTCAGGGGTAATGTGGGAGTGCTTTTTTGACCCAGTGAAGAGTCTCGCTGCAGCATTTAGAGAAGCTTTTAGTGGTGCGGTTGTAGTTAGTGGGAGTCCGCAGAGGGCGGTGCTGCCGTATTCAATTTGTGGGATGACTAGTGCTTGTACTGCAGTTTGGAAGACTTTGGCTGGGAGGTAGGGTTTAAGTTTCCTCAGAGTATTGATCTGGAAGTTCGCTCCCTTTGTCGCCTTGCTGATATGTTGCTGCATGCTGAGATTGGTGTCGAGTGTTATGCCTAAAGATTTTGCTGAGTCCACGATGGTGGGTTGGACATTGAGTGCGGTTAGGTTTTTAAGCCAATGTTGAGTGGTGGATATCTTCGCTGGGGGTGAGATCAGAAGGAACTCTGTTTTCAGGGCATTGAGTTTGAGGTGATTGTCGGCAAGCCAGGATTGGGTGTATCTGATTGTTGAGTTCAGGAGCAGGATGTCATTGGGTGATTGTAATTTGAGGTAAAGTTGAGTGTCATCGGCGTACATGTGGAAGTGAACATTGGATGCTTGTAGCAAGGTGGTGAGAGGTTCCATGACTAGGTTGAACAAAGTTGGGGATAGAGAGGATCCTTGGGGGACGCCTAGCGTTACAGGTATTGGCGAGGACATCCGGTTGTTGCTCTTGAATTTCTGCGACCTGTTGTGAAGAAAGGAGGTGAACCACTTGAGGACAGTTCCAGATAGGCCCATTCTTGTGTTTAGTAGTTCTAGTAGATTCTCATGTTTAACGGTGCCGAATGCTGAGGAGAGGTCAAGAAGGATGAGGAGGCAGGTGTCGTTTTGGTCTAGCATTTGAAGTGCGTCATCAATTATGTGAGTCATAGCAGTTTCTGTGCTGTGTCCGGCTCGGAAGCCTGACTGGTGAGGGTTGAGGAGATCGAATTGCTCAATGTGTTTAGTCAATTGTAGTTGTGCGCATTTTTCCAGCAGTTTGGCGAGAGTGGGGATATTGGTGATGGGACGGTAATTATTGAGATCAGAGGGGTCGGCTGTTGGTTTCTTTAGTATAGGTGTGACCTGACCAATTTTGAGGGAGTCAGATATGCTTCCTTGTTGGAGAGAGCTGTTGATGATTTTAGTCCAGAGAGGGAGAAGCAAAGGGGTAAAGTCTTTTACTGCGCAGGCAGGGAGGGGGTCCGTGAGGTGATTGGATGGTTTCAGGGTGCTGAGTAATTTGCCAATTTCTTCTTCCGAGTATGTGCCAAAGGTTGACCATGTAGCATTGTTTTTTGGTTCAGTGGGTGCTAGGCATTGGGGTTTGGAGTAGAGGCTTGCGTCAGTGAGGAGATCGCTTTTTATTTTGTCCGTTTTTTGGGTAAAGAAAGCAGCGAAGTCTTCACAGGAGGGTGCCTCACGCCCAGTGTTGAGTGGTTGTGGTTGCTCCTTGGATTGTGACTTGATTAGCTCAAACAGTTTTCTCGGGCGGTTTTTTGCTTGGTCGAGTTGGAGGCTGAAGAAGTCCAATTTTGAGCGTTTTATTTTCCTGAAGTAGGCGTTTCTCTTTTTCTTCAGATCTTTTAGGTGCATTGCGGAGGGAGCTGATCTCCAGGTCCGTTCTGCCATTCGCATGTCTCTTCTATCCTCGTTGAGACTCCCGTCGTACCATGGTTTGGAGGTTTTAGTAGAGACTCTTTTTAGGTGCATAGGTGCAGCCTCATTAATTATTGAGGTCATAGCGTTGAGATAGTGGTCAGTCAGAGTTTGGACGTCCGTGGCGCCTGTAGGTGGGAGTAGGAGATTGCAACTGTTAGGGGGCAAAGAGCCTGGGTTGAGCTTTTTCGCGTCTCTTTTCCAGACTTTGGGCTTGGGGAGTTGAGCCGGGTTGACTTTGACTTTTTCATTGATAAAGAATGTGATAATATGATGATCTGACCAGTCACAGGGTTGGATGGATTCGAGTTGGATAGAGTCCTCTTTGGAGATGATCAGGTCTAGGGTAGAACCTTTCTCGTGTGTCGGGCTGTTGCAAATTTGGGTGAGGTTAAGGGCATCGAGGAAATTTTTAAGACTATTTACCACCGCGTCGTTGCGGTCATTCCAGTGGAGGTTGAAGTCACCAAGGTATATTTGGGTGAGCTGCCGTCCGGAATTGGTTGAGATCATATCCATGATTTGTTGGGAAAAGGTGAGGTTGTCCCTGGGTGGGTGGTAGATGCTGTGAAGAGAGCATATCGGTTTGCCCTCACTAATAATGTCGAGGCAGATGTATTCCCAGGATGTTGGGGATGGTAGGGATGTGGAATTGACTTTCTGAACAGAGAGGTTGTCCCTGTATATGCATGCGATTCCACCACCTATTTGGCCTGTTCTGTCGAGCCTGATAATGTGGTAGTTGGGAGGAACCAGAATGTCCATTATGGGTGTCGAAGATTCAGTTAGCCACGTTTCAGTCAGGATGATTAGGTCAAGGTCCCGCGATAGGAGGAGTTCAGCAATGGCGGCGGAATGTTTCGTGGCCGATCTGCAGTTGAGAAGAATGCATTTGAGACGGGGTGTGTAGAGGGTGTTAGCTGGTTCTATCGAGAGAGGGACTTTTCTAAGATTATTGGGGATGGAGAATCTGCTGTTTAGTGTGGGTGGTCTAAGGGGATTTGGGTGTATCGTGGGAATGTTGCAGTGTGGGGTGCTTGTGTCAATTTGGGGGGCTGGGTCATAGGAGCGGAGAAGGGTGAGTGTGTCGAGGTCAGAAGAAGAGTTGTGGGTGCGGTGAGGGCGGTTGTTACGATTAGGAGCTGGGATTGAGGTCAGATTGGGGGATAGCTGAGTGCGAGAGTTGGTCGGATGGGTGGGGGACAAGTTTGGCGGGGGGTGTAGGTGTGTGAGGGTTTGCAGGGGCGATGCGGGGGACGAGGGTAGTAGCGCCTATGAGCAGGGATTGACGCCAGGTGTGGGGCGTGATGAGGGTGGGAGTCCGCCGGCGGAGTAGGGGACAGGTTGGTATGGGGGGAGGAGGTGGGTGGGGGGTGTGTGGGGTGTGTGGAGAGTAGTTCTTTGATGGCGTGAATGTCTTCTTTGATCTGAGTGAGGCTGGTCGTGATGTATTCCATCGTAGGGTAGGTGGTGGGAGTGGCAGTCAGTGGTGAATGGTTGACCAGGGAATTTGTGTGCAGGTGGGAGGGAGGGCTGGTGTTCGAGCAGGTCTGCGTTGTGTTGGTGTGCGGGATGGAGTTAGGGAGGTGAGTAGTTTTGGGCGGGAGGGGTGTGGAAGAGGTAGGGAGGAAGTTGGCGTTATGGTTTGATGGCATTGGTGGTGGGCGGGTGGGTCAAGGTGTAGGCTGGGAGACTGGTAGCCGTGGTGGGTGTGTAGGGAGGGTAATGGGGGCTGAGAGTAGGAGCGGAAGTGAGATTGGAGATGGTCCTGTTGAAGGGAGGTGGGGTTAAATTAAGAGAGGGGGTATGTTCTGCGACGTTGGTTAGAGGGTAATGAGGACTGAGGAAGGGGCATATTGTGGGTTATCCTCCTATGGCCCTTCTGTATCCTGTGGTTTATTCCCCTAAGGCCCTGTGGTTTATTCCCCTTAGGTCATGTTGCACCCTGTGGTTTATCCTCCTAAGGCCGTGCTGCATCCTATGGTTTATCCTTTTAAGGCCCTGTTGCATCCTGTAGTTTATCCTCCTTTGGCCCTTCTGTATCCTGTGGTTTCTCCTCCTAAGGCCATGTTGCATCCTGTGGTTTA
Organism: Lissotriton vulgaris; assembly: GCF_964263255.1. Classification (NCBI taxonomy): domain Eukaryota; kingdom Metazoa; phylum Chordata; class Amphibia; order Caudata; family Salamandridae; genus Lissotriton; species Lissotriton vulgaris. Next base: position 192,626,593 of record NC_141688.1, on the reverse strand, counting down.
TCCTCCTATGGCCCTTCTGTATCCCGTGGTTTATTCTTCTGAGTGCCCTGTGGTTTATTCCCCTTAGGTCATGTTGCACCCTGTGGTTCATCCTCCCTAGACTGTGCTCCCTCCTGTGGTTTATCCTCCTGAAGCCATGCTTCACCCTGTAGTTTATCCTCCTATGGCAGTGCTGCATCCTGTGGTTTATCCTCCTATGGCCGTGCTGCATCCTGTGGTTTATCCTCCTAAAGCTGTGCTGCATCCTGTGGTTTATCCTCCTAAGGGCATGCTACACCCTGTGGTATTTCCTCCGTCGGTCCTGCTGCCGTACCCGTCGTTTACCCTCCTTAGTTCCTGCTGCACCCTGCGGTTTAACCTTCATCGGTATTTTTTTATTTATTTATTTTTTTAGTTTTATATAGCGCAAACTTGACCCAAAGGTATGGGGTTTCAGAGCGCTTTACATGAGCACCAGTTGCGTTACAGACGAATACATTCATTTCTGTTAGGCACCGGGAGATGAAGTGATCTTCCCAGAAACACAGGATGCTGAGCATCGATGCCGAGACTCGAACCCGGTTCCCCAGATTGAGATTGACCGCCCTAGCCTCGTCTTGCTGCAAAGTGTGGCTTGTGATCGAAGACTCTGCTGTGCCAGCTGGTTTGTCCTCCAGAGACCCCGCTGCACCCTCTGGTTTGTGGCATCTTCAATGGCTCCGCTGTGGGTACCTCGTGGTGGCTCTTCCGAAAGCCCTGCTGCAGCTGGTGGTTTGTGCTCCAAAGGTTTTGCTGCACCTTCTGGTATGTGGCTGCTCCTTCCGGTATGTGGCTGCCCCTTCCGGTATGTGGCTGCCCCTTCCGGTATGTGGCTGCTCCTTCCGGTATGTGGCTGCCCCTTCCGGTATGTGGCTGCTCCTTCCGGTATGTGGCTGCTCCTTCCGGTATGTGGCTGCTCCAAAGTCCATGCTCTGCCCCCTGGTTTATCCCCCAAAGGCTGTGCTGTATCCTGTGCTCTGACGGGCCCTGCCACACAGGTGGCTCCTGTCCCACAAGACCCTGCAGCACCCTCTGATGTATCCTCTTTAGCTCCTGCTGCAAAAGGCGGCTTGTGCTTGAAAGACCCCGGCCCGCCTTACCCCATGCTTTGTCCTGACTGTGCCGCATCCTTTAGTCTTGTGTTGTTCAAAAGGCTTTGCTTCACCCTCTGTTTTGTGGCTGCTCCAAAGGCCATGTTGTGCCCTCTGGTCTACCCTCCAAAGGCTCTGCTGTATGCTGTGGTTTTGCCTCCTATGGGCCTGCTGCATCCTATGGTGTATCCTATGGGCCTGATTCATCCTGTGGTTTATCCTCTTACTGGCCTGCTACATCCTGTGGTGTATACTCTATGGGCCTTCTGCATCCTGTGGTGTATACTCCTAGGGGCCTTCTGCAGCCTGTAGTTTGCCTCCAAATGCCCTGCTGCATCCTGTGGTTTACACTCCTATGGCCCTGCTACATACTGTGGTTTATACTCCTTTGGGCCTGCTGCATCCTGTAGTGTATACTCCTAAGGGCCTTCTGCAGCCTGTAGTTTGCCCCCAAAGGCCCGGCTGCATCCTGTGGTATATCCTCCTTTAGGCCTGCTACATTGTGTGGCTTGTGCTCCAAAGCCCTACTGTATCATCTGATGTATCTTAAAAACTTGCTGTACCCCCTGGTTTATCCTCTAAAAACCCTGCTGTACCCTGTGATTTATCCTCCAAACCCTGCTGAACCCCTTTGGTTACCCTTCAGTACCCTGCTGTACCCTCTGGTTTTGCTCCAAAGCCCTGCTGTACCCTGTGATTTATGCTTCCAAGTCCTGCTGCAGTCTGTGGGTAGTGACTGTTTCAAAGGCTCTGTTACTCTGGTTTATGCTGCACTAAAGTTGAAAACATCAAAGAAACCTTAGGAATACCCCCTATTAAAACCAAAGCTACTGTGTCTGCAGCCGAAGTCCTTGGTGTCTCCACACATAAAAAGAAAGGAAACAAACATTTGCAATGCAATAGACTCGCATTTACAAGCGTTCGAGCTATTGGCATTGTAAATGACAATTACTTTTATTTATGAGCTATTTTTAAAACAGAGAAATAAAAGGCGTTGTCATTTACAACACCAATAGTTTAAACTTTCATAAATACGAAACCTATTGCATTGAATAATGCGTTTAGAACCTGTGCTATAAAGAATGTTTTTTTAAGTGTTAGGAGAGAGCGTGTCCTGCCTGCAACAGCAAGCAGGGAAAAGCTATTTGAGAAAATAGTGCTGGAGGCTGTAATTAAAGCCTACCAAGTAACAACATATATAACAGGGGGTGCCCTCATGGAAGGTTACAAAATGAAACAAGGCGTTACTAAGAAGGGACTACTGAGTCTACTGACCAATGAACAGCCACAGTTTACAAAGGACAATGACACAAGCCAATGAAAAATATGGGCGGAGTTTGTGCAAAGCTTCAAGTCCATACCTGAATACAGCATGGCTCGCGCTGCCCAGGCTCAACCTAAAAGTGTTCAAAATCAGTGTCGCTCTCCGGCAGCAGCACGCTATTGGTTTACATGTATTGGAGTGCAATGTAAAGCCCAATGCTTTCTGCCACATGCTGTCTTTTAATTTTCGTTTGTCATTACATTACATGAAGCTTCCTTGCAGCACACCTTGAGCAGGGTAAATTAGAGCTGCTGTGACTGTCACTGGTGCCCCAGGGGAACGTGTCTGAGGCTATTCCTGTACATTGTTCACGATGACTTCATTCAATAAAACCCTAACATGTGATCATAAGATTAAAAATAAACAAAAGGCAATGGACTTAGATTACGTGCCAACATGTAACCTATTTCGGTGCAGTCATGTTAGCATGCAACTGAATAAATAAAAAAGTTCTTGCAGACAAGGCTATAAACTGTAAAAAAAAGAATATTAAAACAATAAATAGACATTGAACCGCGAGGGCATTGTAAAGCCATATTACGGATTACTAGGAACTATAAACCCTTCCCCGGAACTCATCGCTGTCCTGAATCTACAATAAGGGCGTGGAGAGGCGGCAGCTTCAAGCCTGATGCCTTCGGACACTGGACGTCAACACCTCCAGGAGCTGAGATGCTGTGGTACGAATAATGCACGCACCAGCTCTGTCCATCTGTCGCGAGGAGGTGCCAGTGAGTACCTGTGTTTTTTTTAATGTCAGAACTAGATTTTAGAGTGAATAGAGCTGCGGTGTCTACTCGCCAGTGAGGTTGCCCAGTCCTCCTGAAGATTAGCCCAATGGAAGTTTGTGTTGAGGAACACAAGGTGTTCATCTATGGACGTTTATTTTATTTCAGGGTGTCCTGGTTGTTTCTTCTCAGTACACTTGTGGTGGTGTGACTGTAACGCTAATGTAAAGTTTGTGTCCGTATTCACTGCATACCCAATGATATGTGGGAAAAAAATGTTCATCCGAGTATCGGTGTGGCAGGACATGGGGCGTCTGTGTGTGCTTGTGCCAAGATTACAGATGGGCAAAGGACACAGGGTCTCTGTGTGTGCTGGAGCAAGGCATCACCAGGGTTACTCATGTATAGATTCAAGAAACGCTTAGGGTGTCGCTGTGGCCCTGAATCTTGGTCCATGGCCATGTTGAGCCTTGAATGTGGTACAACATGTTGCGGCACGTCACAGGGTGCTGGAGCCTGCCCCTTGTCAGAATTTAAATATGGAAGGAGGAACGTGGGGTGTCTCTGTGTGCTGAACCTTGGCCTTTGGGTGCTGTGCCTATGGCTATTGACGTATAGATGAAGGTAGACAAAGTTTTGCTGTATTTGACGACAGTTGAATACCAGGGTTGTCATTCAAGCTAGTGGACAAGAGGAAGAGGAGACACCCTATGTCCCTTAATCAGTGTGAAATTAGAATAGGAAAACTGATATTTCTCTCTTGATTTTCTAAAGTATGCTCCATATAAGTGGGTTATTATCAGACGTTGCCCAGTGCAGCAGAAAAGTACTCGAACTGAGAGCAGGGCTTGTAGGTGATGCAGGAAAGAGAGTGGGTTAGTCAAAACAAATCACATTTTGGGTACCCCCAGCTGCTCTGAGGCATATGAAAGAGTTAACGGCACATAATGGTAAGTAGAATTAAGAAAAGTTGTACGTTAACTGAAATAAAAAATATAACTAATTAGGAAAATGGCTGTAAAAGCAGAACACCTCAGAAAGAAGTGGTGGTACCTGGTTCCGGTTATTTCCCACTCAGTACGAACTCTGCCCATTATTGGCAGTACAGGCGGTACAACGAGAGCACTCACTGTCTGCCTTTGAATCCATTGATTTATCCAGTTCTCAAGGAATTCTTAAGGATTTGAAATCAGGCTCTCCATCGGACCCCTGCGCGGCCAGACTGTGTTGCAGAGACCGTGAATTCAGAAATGAATAGACTTATTAATATATCTCTTCAGGATGCCCTTGTCCCAGCAGTCTGGAAGCAGGCTAAGATTTTACCTTTACTGAAAAAGCCATCACTTGATCCTCTGAGCCCAGCGAACTACCGCCCTATCTCCCTTTTGCCCAGTGTGGCTAAGGTGTGTGAAAAGGTGGTCACCAAACATCTCACATAGTTCATTGAAAGTGCGGGCCTCTTACATCCGGCCCAGTCAGGGTTCAGAGCTTCCTATAGCACTGAGGCAGCCCTGGTGGAAGTTTCTGAGGCCATGCGGAAGTGTTTGGACGCCGGCGGGAGGGCAGCCCTGGTTTTACTTGACCTTTCAGCGGCGTTTGACACTGTTTATCACTCGCTGCTACTCACTCAACTTGCTGAGATTGGTGTATCTGGCACAGCGAGGGACTGGCTCAGGTCCTTCTTGGAGGGACATATGCAACAGGTATGGCTTCCCCGTTTTCCTCATCTCCACAGAATGTGTCTACGGGGGTTCCTCAGGGGTCCTCCGTGAGCCTCCTTCTTTTTAACATTCACGTCACTCCCTTGCTTCAACTGGCAGAGGATCTGTGCGCCAAGGTAATTGCCTACGTGGACGAAACCCTGCTCTTGTTTACATGGGGAAAAAACGAGTGCTCGACCTTAACCATAAAGAAGTTTCTGACCATAGCTTTTCATTGGTGGGCTGCCTCACAACTTAAATGTAATGAGAAGAAGTCGGAAATCCTCCTTTATGGAAAGTTTCCCCCTCAGTTCAGAGACATGCTCTGGCCATCAGGTTTCCCCATGCCAGCCTCGACCGGGCAACCTGCTAAGAATCTGGGGGTCTGGTTTGAGCAGAACCCCTCGTTCTCGACCCAGATCGACAAGTTAGCCGGGAACTGTTTTGGGTTACTCAAAACCCTCAGGAAATTTCTTCTACTTGTACTGAGGGCTGCTAAGGAAAGGGTCACCCGAGCTCTTATTTTATCTCGATTGGATGATGCCAATGCCCTGTACGCAGGCATTCCTGGTTATCTGCTTAATAAACTACAAGTCATTCAAAATGTGGCATCCAGGCTTCTTCTCAACATCTCCTCTAGATGCAGTGTGAGACAACATCTGCACGCTCCACGCTGGCTGCCAGTGGCAGAACGGGTTAAATTTAAATCTCTAGTTATTGGACAGTGGGCCCTTCATGCTTTAGGTCCAGTCTATTTACAAAAGTGCTTTTCCTTCTACACCCCTTCGAGACAGCTGCGCTCCGCGTCTCCACTCCCGGATCTGGTGCCCGTCTCAGACGGCAGAGGATGGGCGGCAGTTCCCTTGCCATGAAAGCTGCCCTTTGCTCTTCCTAACATTCAGGACCCCTCGCTCTTCAAGAAAAACCTGAAAACATTGCTTTTTGTCTAATCAGGCTCCCGTCTAGGTTCGCGCCGGGACACTCCTCGTGGCATCTGCGCGCCTTATGAATAACATAACATAACAATGGATGTTGTGATATACAAATGGCCAGAGTGCCACCGGCATATCGGCATCACAGGGTGTGTCTCTTGATGCCAGGCTGGGTCATTCTTACCAGGGGCACAGGAGGTCCAGGAGAACGAGTGGTGCCTCTTTGCGATCACACAAGCCCCGCACTGTCAGCATTATTGCAGGGGGTGTGATAAGCAGAAGGGACGCGGTGGAAGGGACGGGGGCCGGGGTGGGGGCGAGGGGGCAGTCGATTCAAGCTTTTATGTCAGTGGGGCATTCTGGCTGCTCCTAAAATAAGTCTTGTTGAAACACGCTCTTTATAAATGGTTGTCATTTGGGGGTACCGCTCTGTGTCATCGTGAGAGTGGCACTGCAAATCCATCTTGCCATGTGTGGACCCACGCGCTCCTTAAGAAGCCATTTGTATTAAAATGCCAGTAAGTGCTTCTCTTTCTGTTACGTGCCGGTACTCGTGATGCCAATGCAATGTTGCAGCATTTCAGGTCATGGTGCATTTGTTTTTTTGAAGAACTGATTTATAACTCACTTGGGTTATGATGGCCACCGGATGCACGAAAAATTCAGTCGGTGATACCATGACCCTTTCCTGTTTTAGCTCGTGCGGTGACCGCCACCCTTGAATGTGGCTTGGCAGCACTTTCAGTCACGGCCCCTCCACCCTCACTGTCTGCTCTTGGGCACAGTGTCCTCTATGATGAAGTGCCTGCGTTGACTGCCTGTGGCACTGCTCTCACAGCCCCTCCACCCTTTCACTGTCTGCTCTTGGGCACAGTGCCAGCTCTGATGAAGTGCCTGCGTTGACCCGCCTGTGGCACTGCTCTCACGGGCACTTTAGCATATTAGAGAGGTACAGTGAATCCCAGGGGCCTTCTAAGTGCGGCTGCCCTCTGTGGGCATCTGTCACTGGTTGTACCTCCCCGCGTGCGACAGATGGCGCGCCTGGTACATTGGAGTCATCTGTCGGTGATACCGCAGAGTGCATGAACACACCCGTCTGTGCTAATTACATCAAGTCTGGCACCGTGCAACCTATCTTAGCTTGTGAATGCGTTGTGTTGTTGGCACACTGGCGTGCGTTGTCCTTAGAAAGCAATGGCGTTCTCTTTATTTTCCTGGTATACTTTAAGCCTCTTTAATATGGGTTTACATGAAAAATACATTCTGGCGCTTTTCTGTGTGTACGGTAAAAGAACGAGCTGCTGTCTCAATAGCATTGGTTCTCCTCGTGACATATATTCACATTCACATACATCCTCGTCAGTGAATCTACCCTCATCCTTTGGAAGTACATCTTTGTCAGTGAATCTACTACCGTCCTGTGAGTACATCCTTGTCAGTGAATCTACCACCATCCTGTGAGAGTACATCCTTGTCAGTGAATTTACCACCACCCTTTGGAAGTACATCCTTGTCAGTGAATTTACCACCATCCTTTGGAAGTACATCATTGTCAGTGAATTTACCACCCTCCTTTGGAAGTACATCTTCGTCAGTGAATCTACCACCATCCTGTGAGAGTACATCCTTGTCAGTGAATTTACCACCACCCTTTGGAAGTACATCCTTGTCAGTGAATTTACCACCATCCTTTGGAAGTACATCCTTGTCAGTGAATTTACTACCCTCCTTTGGAAGTACATCTTCGTCAGTGAATCTACCACCACCCTTTGGAAGTACATCTTCGTCAGTGAATCTACCACCATCCTGTGAGAGTACATCCTTGTCAGTGAATTTACCACCACCCTTTGGAAGTACATCCTTGTCAGTGAATTTACCACCACCCTTTGGAAGTACATCCTTGTCAGTGAATTTACCACGTGAATTTACCACCACCCTTTGGAAGTGCATCCTTGTCAGTGAATTTACCACCACCCTTTGGAAGTACATCCTTGTCAGTGAATTTACACCATCCTTTGGAAGTACATCCTTGTCAGTGAATGTACCACCCTCCTTTGGAAGTACGTCTTCGTCAGTGAATCTACCACCCCTCTTTGGAAGTACATCCTTGTCAGTTAATCTACCACCATCCTTTGTAAGTACATCCTTGTCAATAAATCTACCACCACCCTTTGGAAGTACATCCTTGTCAATGAATCTACCACCATCCTTTGGAAGTACATCCTTGTCAGTGTATCTACCACCATCCTTTGTAAGTACATCATAGTCTATGAATCTACCACCATCCTTTGGAAGTTCATCCTCGTCAGTGAATCTACCACCGTCCTATGGATGTACATCCTTTTCAGTGAATCTACCTCCATCCTATGAGAGTACATCCTTTTCAGTGAATCTACCACCATACATTGGAAGTACATCCTTGTCCATGAATCTACCACCATCCTTTGTAAGTTCATCATAGTCTATGAATCTACCACCATCCTTTGGAAGTACATCCTTGTCAATGAATCTACCACCATCCTTTGGAAGTACATCCTTGTCAGTGTATCTACCACCGTACATTGGAAGTACATCCTTGTCCATGAATCTACCACCATCCTTTGTAAGTACATCCTCGTCAGTGAATCTACCACCATCCTTTGGAAGTACATCCTGGTCAGTGAATCTACCACCATCCTGTGAGAGTACATCCTTGTCAGTGAATCTACCACCATGCTGTGAGAGTACATCCTTGTCAGTGAATCTACCACCATCCTTTGGAAGTACATCCTTGTCAGTGAATCTACCACCACCCTTTGGAAGTCCATCCTTGTCAGTGAATTTACCACCATCCTTTGGAAGTACATCCTTGTCAGTGAATCTACCACCATCCTATGGAAGTACATCTTCGTCAGTGAATCTACTACCCTCCTTTGGAAGTACATCCTTGTCAGTGAATCTACCACCATCCTTTGGAAGTACATCCTTGGGAAGTACATCCTTGTCAGTGAATCTACCACCACCATTTGGAAGTACATCCTTGTCAGTGAATTTACCACCATCCTTTGGAAGTACATCTTTGTCAGTGAATCTACCACCCTCCTTTGGAAGTACATCCTTGTCAGTGAATCTACCACCATCCATTGTAAGTACATCCTTGTCAATGAATCTACCACCACCCTTTGGAAGTACATCCTTGTCAGTGAATCTACCACCATCCTTTGTAAGTACATCCCTGTCAATGAATCTACCACCATCCTTTGGAAGTACATCCTTGTCAATGAATCTACCACCATCCTTTGTAAGTACATCCTTGCCAATGAATCTACCACCATCCTTTGTAAGTACATCCTTGCCAATGAATCTACCACCATCCTTTGGAAGTACATCCTTGTCAGTGTATCTACCACCATACATTGGAAGTACATCCTTGTCCATGAATCTACCACCATCCTGTGAGAGTACATCCTTGTCTATGAATCTACCACCACCCTTGGGAAGTACATCCTTTTCAGTGAATCTACCACCGTCCTTTAGAAGTACATCCTTGTCAGTGAATCTACCACCGTCCTTTAGAAGTACATTATTTTCAGTGAATCGACCACTGTCCTTTAGAAGTACATCCTTGTCAGTGAATCTACCACCGTCCTTTAGAAGTACATCATTTTCAGTGAATCTACCACTGTCCTTTAGAAGCACATCCTTGTCAGTGAATCTACCACCGTCCTTTAGAAGTACATCCTTTTCAGTGAATCTACCACCACCCTTTGGAATTACATCCTTGTCTATGAATCTACAACCATCCTTTGGAATTACATCCTTGTCAGTGAATCTACCACCGTCCTTTAGAAGTACATCTTCGTCAGTGAATCTTCCACCATTCTTTTGAAGTACATCCTTGTCTATTAATCTACCACCATCCTTTGGAAGTACACCCTTGTCAGTGAATCTACCACCGTCCTTTGAGAGTACATCCTTGTCTATGAATCTACCACCATCCTTTGGAATTATATCCTGGTCAGTGAATCTACCACCGTCCTTTGAGAGTACATCCTTGTCTATGAATCTACCATCGTCCTTTAGAAGTACATCTTTGTCAGTAAATCTACCACCGTCCTTTAGAAGTACATCCTTGTCTATGAATCTACCACCATCCTTTGGCAGTAGATGCTGGTCAGTGAATCTACCACCATCATTTGGTAGTACATCCTTGTCAGTGAATCTACCACCATCCTTTGGAAGTACATCCTGGTCAGTGAATCTACCACTATCCTTTAGAAGTACATCCTTGTCAGTGAATCTACTACCGTCCTTTAGAAGTACATCCTTTTCGATGAATTTACCACTGTCCTTTAGAAGTCATCCTTTTCAATGAATCTACCACCATCCTTTGGAAGTACATCCTGGTCAGTGAATCTACCACTATCCTTTAGAAGTACATCCTTGTCAGTGAATCTACTACCGTCCTTTAGAAGTACATCCTTTTCGATGAATTTACCACTGTCCTTTGGTAGTACATCCTTGTCAGTGAATCTACCACCATCCTTTGGAAGTACATCCTGGTCAGTGAATCTACCGCCGTCCTTTAGAAGTACATCCTTGTCTATGAATCTATCACCATCCTTTGGCAGTAGATGCTGGTCAGTGAATCTACCACCATCCTTTGGTAGTACATCCTTGTCAGTGAATCTACCACCATCCTTTGGAAGTACATCCTGGTCAGTGAATCTACCACTATCCTTTAGAAGTACATCCTTGTCAGTGAATCTACTACCGTCCTTTAGAAGTACATCCTTTTCGATGAATTTACCACTGTCCTTTGGTAGTACATCCTTGTCAGTGAATCTACCACCATCCTTTGGAAGTACATCCTGGTCAGTGAATCTACCACTATCCTTTAGAAGTACATCCTTGTCAGTGAATCTACTACCGTCCTTTAGAAGTACATCCTTGTCAGTGAATTTACTACCGTTCTTTGAGAGTACACCGTTGTCAGTGAATCTACCACCGTCCTTTGGAATTACATCCTGGTCAGTGAATCTACCACCGTCCTTTGAGAGTACATCCTTGTCTATGAATCTACCACCGTCCTTTAGAAGTACATCTTTGTCAGTAAATCTACCACCATCCTTTTGAAGTACATCATTGTCTATGAATCTGCCGACATCCTTTGGAAGTGCATCCTTGTCAGTGAATCTACCACCTTTCTATGAGAGTACATCCTTGTCAATTAATCTACCACCGTCCTTTAGAAGTACATCATTGTCTATGAATCTACCACCATCCTTTGGTAAGTACATCCTGGTCAGTGAATCTACCACCATCCTTTAGAAGTACATCCTTGTCAGTGAATCTACTACCGTCCTTTAGAAGTACATCTTTGTCAGTAAATCTACCACCATCCTTTTGAAGTACATCATTGTCTATGAATCTACCAACATCCTTTGGAAGTGCATCCTTGTCAGTGAATCTACCACCTTCCTATGAGAGTACATCCTTGTCAGTAAATCTACCACCTTCCTATGAGAGTACATCCTTATCTATGAATCTACCACCATCCTTTGGAAGTAGATGCTGGTCAGTGAATCTACCACCATCCTTTGGTAGTACATCCTTGTCAGTGAATCTACCACCATCCTTTGGTAAGTACATCCTGGTCAGTGAATCTACTACCATCCTTTAGAAGTACATCCTTGTCAGTGAATCTACTACCGTCCTTTAGAAGTACATCCTTTTCAATCAATCTACCACCGTCCTTTAGAAGTACATCCTTGTCTATGAATCTACCACCATCCTTTGGAAGTACATCCTTGTCAGTGAATCTACTACCGTTCGTTGAGAGTACACCGTTGTCAGTGAATCTACCACCGTCCTTTAGAAGTATATCTTTGTCTATGAATCTACCACCATCCTTTGTAAGTACATCCTTGTCAGTGAATCTACTACCGTTCTTTGAGAGTACACCGTTGTCAGTGAATCTACCACCGTCCTTTAGAAGTATATCCTTGTCTATGAATCTACCACCATCCTTTGTAAGTACATCCTTGTCAGTGAATCTACCACCGTCCTTTGGAAGCAGAGTGCAGTGCTTCGAAGATTGTTATGAAATCCAAAAAAGGTAATACCCCCATATCTACACCCTTGCCCAAGTTAGTCCCTTGCCGTGCTGCACCGCTCCGCTGTACACTCCTGCCTGTAGCCAATGGTCCTGGCCAGGGCTGGGGTTCGCAGTATTTCCCGATCCTGATTTTGACTTGTTCTCCTGAGACCTGATGCGCTCCTGTTGGATCACATCTTGCATGAAATGTCATTGGTGATGTGGGGTTCTGGCAAAAGGTTCTGCAGGTTCTGATGGAAGCCAGCAGTGACTGCTGAGACTGCGAGGTTACAAGAGTGTTTGGGGCTGGTAGAAAGAAGGCCATGAACTGCTGTGCAGATCTCTGCAGGAAGCACTGGGTGCAAGAATGCTGCAAAAGTGACCTTGCGCCAGATGGAATGAACCACAGTGACCACACAGTTTGCAATAATGATATTGTTGCCCCGTGGCTATAGTTGTAATGGAGACTGAGAGCTCGAGCCAGCAGAGTCCCAGAACTGCTCTTAGATTAGGGCTTCTGGAACCCCAGTGAGGTCTGAGGTTTTGCGAGGTTCCCTATTTAGCGCTATCAATGGATCAGCCGTAACTAACTTAGTGATATTCAGAAAGGAAGTAGCAGAGTTAAGACCGTGTCCGCTGTGGGTTGGTAAAACCGGCCCATGGCACTGAAAGGGTTTACAGATTCTGCCCCGCACCTTCTTGGCTGCCCCGTGCCTTGTGCAGGAAGGGGCATCTGTTTCCGGGTTATGAATGGGGTCAGCACCGCCATCGCCAGAGGTCACCGTAGCTGGGCCTCATTCCTACTAGTGAAGGCGCTGGATTCATCTGCTCAACAAAGTATGTTTCATTGCTGTCTAGACTGTTGGTCTGAAAAATTTCCGTGACTATAATAACATTCTGGGAAGGTCTGTTTAATTAGGCAAAATGCAAATCTATCATTTATAATATTTTAGAACGAAAGCCATCCTTGCAGCCATTTTTGCCGCAAGGGCGCGTTTAAGCATCACCGCAAACAACTGCTCGCGTTCTGTTGTTCTGTGCCGTAAATCTTTCGCAGCGATTGTTGCATACGCTGTAAATATTTACAGCGCATAATTACAGGAAGTGGTATAAAGGCATAATTTCGAGTTTTTTGAGTGAGATGTGTAACGTGAAATTCCAGAAATTTACGCAAATTACGCTGTTGTAATCTATATTTCTCCCAGCCCCAGGCCTAATATGCACCTGCAAGATGGAGTGACTTCAAGCCCCCAGTGCCACCGCCTCCCTGTGATAGTGGCATCGGGGCATCCCTCCCCTGCTTGTTCAGGCTGAGCTTGGCGTTTTCTGTCCTAACCAGGAGTGGACTCCCTCCCCAGTCTTGTACTGCACCCTCTGACCTCCATTTGGAAAGAGACAATGTCACGTGACACTCCCTGTGTCGTCATATCAGATCTAGGACTTTGGAAGCAATAGGCCTGGCCTTGGGAAGCTGGTGCGATGCTTACTTTTTTATTGATGCATAGGTCACAAAATCAAAGAGAAAAAAAAATAATTCCGCCTAACGGTGGTGGCCATATATTTGAAATTAGCATTTCACACTGTAAATCAAATAAAACATTGCGTATAAGTTTAATAGAGCAATGTGGGTGCTTCCTAGCAAGCAGGTGTACTTAGAACAGGTATTTAAACCCTTTATAGTTTGAAAGCGCATCATAGGCAAATGTGATACTTATTACGGCAAATAATTATTGTATCAGGCACACAAGGATGACTAAGAAAGCAACAAAAAAGGATAACAAAAGGAAAGAAAAAATATTGACAAGGTAAATAAGTGGTCAACCAGCCTTACCACGGAGGTGCGCTTACTTTAGGCGCCATTACTCCGAATTTAAAAGAGCCAATGGATGAAGTGGACGGAGCCGATGCCTTCTGCTGGACGGTGTGGTGGACGGAAGCAAAATGTGATCGCCAGTTTAAAATATAACTGGATGAAGAAAGCCACTGTTGTGTGTGTGTGTATATATATATATATATATATCTATATAGATCTATATATAGATCTATATATAGATCTATATATATATATATATTCACTGAAAAAAACATAGGTTTCACACCAGTTATAGTTAGGAATTAGCATTTAAAAAACCTTTGAAATTCACTGAAAAAACCATAGGTTTCACACCAATTATAGTTCGGAATTAGCATTTAAAAAACCTATTAAATTCACTGACAAAACCATAGGTTTCACACCAGTTATAGTTAGCAGGAAATTTTACTGACATAAAACCATTGAAATTCCCACGTTATAGTTAGTTGGACTCACTATAACTTGCGCGCCTGCAATGCACTGCTGATGACATCACATATTACATCACTCATGACATGGTCAGTGACATCACTCATGACATCACTGATGACACCATCCAGTGAATGTGTGTCTTTCTGAAAAATAAATTTGTTTTATATATGTATTTGTAAAGGTCGATGGAAGAATAAATGTTTAAATAAGTATGTAAATGGATGATTTTTAAAAAAAAAATTGGTTGGTTAACTGGCTTATTAAGTGTATCTTAGTGAATACATATATTAGCGAGTATTGTTTAAATATTTAAATGTTTGTATCAGTGTTTCTCTTTGTGTATAAGTGGCTGCAGGGGTTGGTGACTGACTCACTGTTTGTATGTGTTTTGAAGACAGCATATGTGCAGGACTGTATGGGTGGATGAGTGTGTATATGTGTGTGTTAGTGAGTGAATGACTGTCTCACTAGTGTCTTCATTAGTAACGACATATGTTTTAATCTAGTATATGTGAGTATTGATGTATATAAGTGAGTATAGTATATATAGTGAGAGATTGTAGGAGTTCCTGTTTAAATAAGTATGTGTTTCTATAAGTGATTGTTTAAGAGAGTAAGTATGTGTAAGTTTCCTTAGAAGTAAGGTGGTAGTGTGTGTATAAATGTATATGCAAATAAATGGATGTTCAATAGTTTATTTGCATGTGTGAGTATGTGTGTGAGTAACTTTTGGATGACTGCTGATGTGTAACAGGATGTATAGGTGTATCACTACATATGATGAGTGAGTATATATATGAGTGACTATATAGAACTGTTGGTGAATAAGTGGATGTGTATATAGATGGTGGAATTACTGAATTGGTTGTTGTTACTGGTTTGGGTACCTCCATTTTTTTGAAAATGTTTGTTTCTATTTATGAATATGTGTTTCAAGCGTTACATTACACTGAAATTAGGTCTGTCACTCTGTCACAAGGATGGTGTCATCAGTGATGTCATGAGTGATGTCACTGACCATGTCATGAGTGATGTAATATGTGATGTCATCAGCAGTGCATTGCAGGCGCACAAGTTATAGTGAGTCCAACTAACTATAACGTGGGAATTTCAATGGTTTTATGTCAGTAAAATTTCCTGCTAACTATAACTGGTGTGAAACCTATGGTTTTGTCAGTGAATTTAATAGGTTTTTTAAATGCTAATTCCGAACTATAACTGGTGTGAAACCTATGGTTTTTTCAGTGAATTTCAAAGGTTTTTTAAATGCTAATTCCTAACTATAACTGGTGTGAAACCTATGGTTTTTTCAGTGAATTTCAAAGGTTTTTTTAATGCTAATTCCTAACTATATAAGACCTGAAAGCCCACCAGGAATCTCCAGTATGCGCCAGGGGACTGCATTGCAGAGAGGTGTAATGAAGCCACAACCCTTTTTACACCTCTCTGCAACGCAACCCCCGTGCATGTTTAAAGAGGGGGAACTAATTCCCCTTGCATACTGGGGGCCCCTCGGGGCCAATTAGCCCACCTGGAACCTCCAGTATGCGCCAGGGGCTGCATTGCAGAGGTGTAATGAGACTATGCCCCTTGTTACACCTCTCTGCAACGCAGCCCACTGCCGCGTTTGCAGAGGGGGAACTAATTCCCCTTGCATACTGGGGGTCCCTGGGGTCAACTAGTCCACCAGGAGCCTCCAGTATGCGCGAGGGAGCTGCATTGCAGAGAAGTGTAATGAGGCCACACCCTTGTTACACCTCTCTGCAATGCAGGCCACTGGCGCGTTTGCAGAGGGGGGACTAATTCCCCTTGCATACTGGGGGTCCCTGGATCATATCTGCCCAAACACCGATATTCCGAACGATTGTAAATGACTTTTCTTGAGAAACATTTGGATTTGGATTATCATGTCCTATACTTTGGAATTTTTGAAAGACTGACTTTGAGGATGCTATAAATTACTCAAGTCTGCCCGAATTGTGTGGGTAAAATTGATACCTAGTCACTTTGAATAAGAATATACTTATGTCTCGTCTAACATTTGGAAGAAATATCTAGTTATATGACAACTGGATACCGACATAACTTGAAGGAAATAAGAACGCCCTGAAGAAGTTCTGTTGTACAGAACGAAACCTTTCGGCTGGCTGTGGTACATAAACTTAAGGAAAATAAAAGCATTTGAATATACACCAAGATTCAGCGCTTCAATAAGGACTCTAAGTGATATGATTTGATTGGATTCATTGTGAAAGTGGTGCTGTGCCAAACTTTGGAATATTCTCCACTACTCTCTACTACTTACTCTCTCCGACTCCACTACTCTCAAATACTCACTGTCTACTACTCATTCTCTACTACTCTACTACTCTCTACTACTCTCTCTCTACTACTCACTCCCTACTACTCGCTACTCGCTACTCCCTACTACTCACTATCTACTACTCTCTACTACTCACTCTCTACTACTCTCTCCCTACTACTCACTCTTTACTACTCACTACTACTCTCTACTACTCACTCTCTACTTCTCACTCTCTACTACTCTCTACTACTCACTCTCTACTACTCTCTCTCTACTAGTCTCTACTACTCACTCTACTACTCACTCTCTACTACTCACTACTATTCTCTCTGCTACTCATTCTCTACTACTCTACTACTCACTCTCTACTACTCACTCTCTACTACTCACTCTTTACTACTCTCTACTACTCACTTTCTACTGCTCTCTACTACTCACTCTACTACTTACTCTCTACTACTCTCTACTACTCACTCTCTACTACTCACTCTCTACTACTCTCTACTACTCACTCTACTATTCACTCTACTACTCTCTACTACTCACTCTGCTACTCTCTCTACTGCTCTCTACTACTCTCTACTACTCACTCTCTACTCTCTATTACTCACTCTCTACTCTCTACCTCTCTACCTCTCTCTTCTTCTCTCTCTACTAATCTCTACCTCTCTACCGCTACCTCTCTACCTCTCTACCTCTACACCTCTACCTCTCTACCTCTCTCTACACGCACACATATACACATATATGCATATATATATGCATATGCATTTATATATATGTATGTGTATGTATAAAAAAAACAACAAAACATTTTTTTTTTAAACAGCTACTTTTAAAACTGTCATTCTTTTTCCCCATGGTACGCTTCCCGGTACGCTTACCGGTGCGCGTACCGGTGCGCGTACCGGGCGCTCACCCCGCGAAAATCAAAAAATGTTTTTATTTTTTTTTTGCTCCGCGGGGCCCTTTTATGGCCCCCACATCAAACCTAGGGGGTCAAGGGGGGTCTACTATGCCCCCTTATGGTCATTTCCCTCTTTGTTTTGGCCACCTCTCGTGTCTCGATCCTACCGAGACACAAGATGGCGGCCGCTCCGGACTGTTTAGAATGTTTACAGACACCCCAGAGCCAATCAGCTTTCTGCGCGCAAGTCGCGTGGCGCGCCCGGTGCGCGTACCGGTGCGCGTACCGGAGCGCGGCTATAGATATATATATTTTTTTGAACCTTAATTACTCAAAATCCAGTGGAGCACATATCTTGAGACATAGCAAAGGCACATCGGGCTACCAGTCCCTACAATTTTGCCAAGTTTGGTGGAAATCCATTCAGCCGTTCGGGCTAAAAGTGAAATCGACCGCCCTATGGAAATTAACATGGGGAAAACGCGTTTTGGGACCCCCCTTTTATCTTGGCCCCCGCTTGACGAATCCCCCCCAAACTTTCAGGGAAGGACCGGGGCGCCGCGAGGCCATTTTCAGGAAATTTTCAGGCAGATTCGTCAACCGGTGCCAAAGTTATTCCAAATAGAATTTTGAGATTTAACATTGAAAAAAATCCTAACTATAACTACCTACTGGCGACCGCCAGTAGGTAATATATATATATATATATATATATATATATATATATATATATATATATATATATATACACATATATATATGTATACACATATATATATGTATATATATATATATATATATGTATATATATATATATGTATATATATATATATATATATATATATATATATATATATATATATATATATATATATATATATATAGTAAACTCCATCTCTCCATCAATCCCACACAAAAAACGGATACGGACCGCAGTAGGTGATTTGAAATTTTCATTCGTGCACAGCCATAACGCGTTTCAACTCTCTACGAGCCTTGATCTCATTTGCAACAATTTTTTATCCCAGGTGTAAAGATTTTCAAAGCCAGCAAAACAAATTTTGCCACGTCAGTGCTCCCTTTCTCCTAACAAAAATATTCTTTCCTATTTGTTGAAATTTGGCTCCCTCTTGTGGGCTTATCTGATGGCGAAATCAGTCGATCACCTGTAGTGTCCTTAATGTAGCACTTGTGGTGCAAGCCTGTGACTACCATGTAGGGTTACCAAAAGTCAGAAAGGCTATTTTGAAAAAGGAATAGAAGAGTTTCCAAATATTAAAAGTAACACCTCCTGGTTCTTGCATAGTCTCAAAAGTTGAACAATTGGATAGTATTTTAAACTGAAGAAGGTGGCATTATTACTGCTAAGAAATAGGCATCCTGAAAGGGGAGGAGCCTATATAATTAAGGGGGGTGGCTTAAATATATTCACTAAAATGTATGTAGAGTCCCCCTACCCACAGGTTTGCACAGAAATACAACTCCAACTGGCTTACATGGACGTTGCTCTGTGCGCTTTGCAGAGAGGCCAAGGATTGGATGACTGCGTATTCTGAACATCTTTTTGCGCGTGATGACAGGCACTGAAAGAAACTCGCACTGCCTTCAGCCACAAACACCCATAGGGAATATAAGATAAAGTAAATCATATTTAATATATGCAGGAAGAACGTAGATGACTTTAACTTATTTTTACTCATTGTTTGAAAATTGCTCCGTATTTTTGGATAAAAGGTTAAGGACATGAATACAGGGCCTGGGAGGGACCCGTTTCCATGTCTGTCTGAGCCCCAGACGGACCTGACCCACTTAAAGCTATGGTGTGGAACCTGTGGCTTGGTAGATTGACTATCTCTCTTGGTTGGTTGGACCTAGCATGCACTGTGGTGTGCACAACTCCACTAGCCATTTTTTTTAAACTGAGACGGCAAGCTCAGTGTTGTTGCAGTTCAAATCGCAGCCCAGCGCCAAGGTGTGTGCCACGTTCTGTGTGCCAAGGTATTCCCGGTACTTGGGCACTACAGTGACCAACTGAGTAGGCCTCTGTTAGAAACAAGTATAGCTTACCTTCATCCTGTCCTGTCACCTAACCCTCTACACTAACACCAGGGGTGTAGCTTCGAGTGTTACACCCCCGAAAAATGTATTCGGTATTACATCGTTTGGTACAAGTGCTTTCAGTCGAGTATGGTGATGTGTCTGCTGGATTTCAGCCTGGATTTTTACATGCCCACACTGACAAAAATACACACACATACACACTCTCTTTTGTCTCTGTTTTGTAGGCCTTAAAACTTGGCTGATTTGAAAAATATTGTGTTTTAACTACCCCTAACAATCCGCTTTCCTCTCTCTTTCCACTGCCCCATAAGCCCCCATCCTGTCCTGCCTCGCATATAACAACATACATATGGTAGCATTATTGATAAGTGAATTATCTGAAACTAACTTGATTTAAATTCAAACCTTCTAATTTAAGTGCCTGACTCCTGTATATATTTATTTGTTTGTTACTGTTGTGGAGTACTTAAAGCTGGGGTTCCTGAGTAAAGTGCGGCTGCGAATGTGTGCCAAAAGATTCCTAGGCTTTAAAGCATTCATTGGGAAAGCCAATAGGTCTTGCCTATGCAAGAGCTATTAGCTTAGACAATGCGTTTTAGCCATGTTGTATACCAGCTTGGCAGCTTTTCAGCATGGCTGAAACCTAGTGACATAGAGGAGAGTGGCGTGGAGTGGCGTAGAGTGGAATGGAGAAGAATGGCGTAGAGTGTTACAGAGTCGAGTGGCGCATAGAGCTACGTTCATTGGAGTGGTATAGTGTGAGGTCACGCAGAGTGGCGTACAGTGGAGTAGAGTAGTGTGGACTGCTGTAGAGTATGTTGGCGTAGATTGTTACAGAGTATAGTGGCGTTGAGGGCAGTGGAGTAGAATTTAGTGGCGTACAATGCAGTGCCGTAGATTAGTTTTGCATAGTAGAGTGCATTGCAGACAGTGAGGTAGAGTTCAATGAGGCAGAGTAGTGTGGCACAGAATGCAGTGGCATAGAGTGGTACAGAGTAGAGAGGTGTAGAGTAGAATATAGTGCTGGAGAGGGCTGTGGCGTGGAGTGGAGTGATGCAGAGTAGAGTGGCATAGAGTTCAGTGGTGGAGAGTGCAGTGTTGCAGAGTAGAGGTATAGAGTGGCGTAGAGTATAGTAGTGTGTAGTGGCATAGAATGCTGTGATGTAGGGTGCATTGCATAGAGGGCAGTGGTGTGGAGTGCGGTGATTAGAACAGAGTTGAGTAGAATGCAGTGGCATAGAGTGAGTGGCTCAGAGTGGAGTAGAGTGCTGGGGTGCAGAGTAGATTGTTTCATAGTAGAGTGAATTGGCGTAGGGCAGAGTGCAGTGGTGTAGAGTGTAATGACGTAGCGTAACGTCATTTCGAGTGCAGTGGCTTTGAATGCAATTCTGCGGAGTGGATTACAGTGGTGTACAGTTGGATTGGCATAGAGTGCAGGGGCATAGAGTAGAGAGTTAGAGAGCAAAGTGCATTGGCATAGAGTGCAGCATTGCAGAGTGGGATAGAGTGGAGTTGTGCAAAGTAGATTGGAGTGGCATAGAGTGCAGTGGCATAAAGTACAATAGAGAGGCCTATAGTGAAGTGGCATAAAGTGCTGTGGCATGGAGTGCAGTGGCATGGAGTTCTGCAGAGTAGAGTAGAGTGTAGTGGCGTAGAGTGGAGTATGCATGGTGTGGTACAGTACCACTCTTACAGACAACACATTTTCAATTGAAATTACCATTACATTTGAACAGACATACAGGTTTAATAATAAAACTATACAGCGCAATAACAATGTTTGGAAATGACATCACTACCATCTTCCCCCCGTAAACACCCTTAACGACTGGAACCCAATCTCCACTGAGGAAACCATCCGCCTGATGAATTCCATCCACTCTGGATCCCCCACAGACCCTTGCCCTCATCACATCTTCAACAAAGCAGACTCCGTCATAGCACCGCACCTCCGAGACGTCATCAACTGCTCCTTCAACTCCGCTACCTTCCCAGAAGTCTGGAAACACGCTGAACTCACCGCCCTTCTGAAAAAACCAACAGCGGACCCCACCTAACTCAAAAATTACCGCCCCATCTCGCTTCTTCCATTCCCGGCCAAAGTCATCGAGAAAGCCGTCAACAACCAGCTCGCCGCCTTCCTCGAAGCCAACAAATCCCTCGACCCCTCACAATCTGGCTTCCGAGCAAAACACAGCACTGAGACCGCCCTCATCGCAGCAACAGACGACATTCGAACTCTACTGGACAATGGAGACACAGTCGCCCTCATCCTCCTCGACCTCTCTGCAGCATTCGACACAGTCTGCCACAGCACCCTTCTACAACGCCTCAATAACATCGGAATCCAAGGAAAAGCACTTGAATGGATCACCTCGTTCCTCACCGGAAGAACCCAGAGAGTCCGCCTTCCTCCATTCAAGTCCGAGGCCTCTGAAGTCATCTGCGGCGTACCTCAAGGATCCTCACTCAGTCCCACCCTCTTCAACGTATACATGAGCCCCCTCGCGGCCATCGCCCGCCAACACAACCTCAACATCATCTCTTACGCGGATGACACTCAACTGATCCTTTCTCTCACCAAGGACCCCAGCACCGCCAAAACTAACCTACACGAAGGAATGAAAGAAGTCGCCGAATGGATGAAACAAAGCCGTCTGAAACTGAACTCAGACAAAACAGAAGTCCTCATCTTAGGTACATCCCCCTCTGCTTGGGACGACTCCTGGTGGCCGGAAGCCCTCGGAAAAGCACCCATCCCGACAGACCACGCACGGAACCTTGGCGTCATCCTGGATTCTTCACTCTCAATGAACAGACAAGTCAGCGCCGTATCCTCTTCCTGCTTCAACATTCTTCGCATGCTCAGAAAAACATTTCGCTGGATCCCCTCCGAAACAAGGAAAACAGTCACCCACGCTCTGGTCACGAGCCGACTGGACTACGGAAACACCCTCTACGCAGGTACCACCGCGAAACTCCAGAAGAAACTCCAACGAATCCAAAACGCCTCAGCCAGGCTCATATTAGACATCCCACGCAACGAACACATCTCTGGTCACCTTAAAGACCTCCACTGGCTACCCGTCAATAAGAGGATCACTTTCCGACTGCTTACCCACGCACACAAATCACTCTACGACATCGGACCAGACTGCCTCAACTCACGACTGTCCTTCTACACCCCCCCCCCCGCCAACTACGTTCTTCCAGCCAAGCCTTCGCCACTGTACCTCGCATCAACAAGACCACCATGGGAGGCAGATCCTTTTCATATCTGGCTGCTATAACATGGAACTCACTCCCCGCTTACCTTCGCCTCACCCAGAACCACCTAGCGTTCAGAAAGCAGCTTAAAACGTGGTTATTTGACAAATAATCCTCCTCCCCTTCCTAAGCGCCTTGAAACCCTCTGGGTATGTAGTGCGCTATACAAATTTTATGACTTATGACTTATAGTATCCAGCAAGATTGTCACAAAAATCCTCACACTTTGAAGTCCAAGAAAGAGTAAACACCAAGCTTCCTCCAAGACAGAACCTTACATTTGACCTCTGTCTTTGAGTGCACAGTACATGTGACAAAATAAAAACAGGATTTACAGGCCTGTTTACAGAAGGGAGCATTCGTGGAAGAATACAAGGTACAAGGAGAGTTGGTGTGAAATGGATTTGCTCTTTGAGAGGGACACACTCACCCTAGACAGCCTAAAACAAATAAAGCCAGCAAATATAAAGCCAGAAAATGTAAGTTACTAACCACAAAGCCAATGGTAAGCATTCCCAGGGAAGCGTTCTGAATGTCCCCAAGAGGTTTTTAGCAAACAGACAGCTATGCTGTCTGGTAGGGTTCGACCTAAAAAGAAAGCGTTTCAGAGTTCAGTCTTTCCCGAAACCAAATTTTAATTTGGGCCACAACGAAATGTCTTGTTTCTGGTTGGCTAGTGTGTCTTAAAGTTTCAGTAATGTGGTTTGCGTGGTGTGAACACTTCTATACTCTTTTTTTTCCACCGTGAAGGCAAGGAGTCTGTCGGTAGTGATTTAGTTCCTAATCCCTGTGTCTTGCTCACACGCCATGTAATCTTAGACAAGTCTTTTTATCTCCGAGCCTCATCTAAATCAGCTGCTGCGAGTGAGCGCCCACCGCAGATGTCAAGATGCTTCACAGACTGAGGCCGAGTTTCTATAATGAACACCGGGTGCCTACTGTGGTATTGATTTCAGTTTTCGTTCCAAACATATGTGTTTTAGGCACTTTTTGAAAATCCCGAACTGCAGGTTTGTTTTGCAGTAACTAAAGTAACCGCTCGTTCTGGTGAGGCCTTGAGACTATTCACGAGTCACACACAAGAGGGTCGATTTCAGGTTGTGCTGAGCAGGAATCCTTGTGGAATCCACTCCTCGCAGCTGCACATGTGCTGGCGGAGAAAGGGATCCTCTGGGTGCAGGGCACCAATTCCCAATTTTACCAGGCAGTAGGTAAAATAGAATATAGTTGGACCCAGCAAGTTGGGGGCATGAAATGCTCCTCCCTGCCTGCAGCAGGTGATTAAAGCAGACTGCTTGGCATAGTGTCTGGGGGTGGGGGTTGGGGTACCACACCGTCCAAATAAATACATAAATATATGCCCCCTCCAAATAAATTCTAGCAGAACAAACCTGACGGAATGTAACGGGAAAAAAACAAAACATGCGGGATTTGGTTTGCTAAAAACTGTTCTGCGTGTTATGTCTAATTTTCATATTGAAAACTCAGAATAGGAGGTGTTTACTACACGTGGTAAATACCCCAGCCTGTCCCGGCCATCTTGTAAAGAGGGCCCATGGCTGGGAATGTCTGAGGGCCCGCCCCTTTTCTTGGCCCTGCACGCTCCAGGGCCCTGCCTTCTCTGGCATATGGTGTGTTTTCAAAGCTGTCTGGTCTGTAAATCTGTACATTAAACCACACAGAATTAGGAATTTCAAATACAATTCTGCCAAGTAAATCTGGGTGTGCGCAGTTATTCCCCATTTTAATAGGAGGAATTATGGGTGGTGACTCCGGCTGGTAACAGAAGTTTTGACCGCTTGGAATAACGGCACATAATCGTCTTGACCCATAATCGTGGCATCGGGAGGATGCCGCGTTAGGGAGCTGTACTGTAAATGGGAGGCCCCCAACAGCACCTCTGGCCGGTGCACAAGCATCTTTCTCCTCTCTTTGCATAAAGGTCACTTTTTCTGCTTGTCCGGGTGTCACTGCTGGTTGCACCTGCAGCTGCTTAACCCAGCAGTCATCTCTGTACATTGTAATGAACTGTTGTCATGGGGGTTCCTTTAAAACTACACAAAGTATGGTGGGCGTTTGTCGTCAGTGCGGCGGCCGTTTCTCAAACTTAAAAAAAATCTGTTTTCTAGAATCAATCAGTCAATCAGTGCATTTGTTAAGCACACTACTCACCCGTGAGGGTCTCAATGTGCCGGGGCTGGGGAGTTCTGCTACTGCTCGAATAGCCAGGTCTTGAGTAGCCTCCTGAAGGTTAGCAGGTCCTGGGTCTGCCGTAGGAGGATGGGGAGGGTGTTCCAGGTCTTGGCGGCGAGGTGGGAGAACGATCTGCAGCCGTGGTCGCTCTTCGGATGTGGGGGACGGTGGAATAAAACTCCCGGAGCAGGAGTTTGTTTAAAAAAGACAAAACATGATGACACCCATGCCCAAGAGAGCATTTAGTCAACAGTAATACCACAAACGCTGTAATGCTTTTTGTCACTGTCAACGTCCCGGCTTGGAGGTGGTCCTTGACTAAACTTTGACTGCACCCTGGGAAATCGGGGATGCTGGGAGGAAATGGGGCCCAGACTTCCGGCTGTGGACAGGGCTGAAACTTCAGACTGGGGACAGGACTGAGACTTCAGACTGGGGACAGGGCTGAGACTTTCAACTGGGGTCAGGGCTGAGACTTTCAACTGGGGTCAGGGCTGAGACTTTCAACTGGGGTCAGGGCTGAGACTTCCGGCTGGGGACAGGGCTGAGACTTCCGGCTGGGGACAGGGCTGAGACTTCAGACTGGGGACAGGGCTGAGACTTCAGACTGGGGACAGGGCTGAGACTTCAGACTGGGGACAGGGCTGAGACTTTCAACTGGGGTCAGGGCTGAGACTTTCAACTGGGGTCAGGGCTGAGACTTCCGGCTGGGGACAGGGCTGAAACTTCAGACTGGGGACAGGGCTGAGACTTCCGGATGGGGACAGGGCTGAGACCTCCGGCTGGGGAGAGGGCTGAGACTTCAGACGGGGACAGGGCTGAAACTTCAGACTGGGGACAGGGCTGAGACTTCAGACTGGGGACAGGGCTGAGACTTTCAACTGGGGTCAGGGCTGAGACTTTCAACTGGGGTCAGGGCTGAGACTTCCGGCTGGGGACAGGGCTGAGACTTCAGACTGGGGACAGGGCTGAGACTTCAGACTGGGGACAGGGCTGAGACTTTCAACTGGGGTCAGGGCTGAGACTTCCGGCTGGGGACAGGGCTGAGACTTCAGACTAGGGACAGGGCTGAGACTTCCGGATGGGGACAGGGCTGAGACCTCCGGCTGGGGAGAGGGCTGAGACTTCAGACGGGGACAGGGCTGAGACTTCCGGGTCGGGACAGGGCTGAGACTTCAGACTGGGGACAGGGCTAAGACCTCCAGTTGGGGATAGGGCTGAAACCTCCGGCTGGGGACAGGACTGAGACTTCCGGCTGGGGACAGGGCCGAGACTTCGGACTGGGGACAGGGCCGAGACTTCGGACTGGGGACGGGTCCGAGACTTCGGACTGGGGACACGGCCGAGACTTCCGGCTGGGGACAGGGCCGAGACTTCGGACTGGGGACAGGGCCGAGACTTCGGACTGGGGACAGGGCCGAGACTTCGGACTGGGGACAGGGCCGAGACTTCGGACTAGGGACAGGGCTGAGACTTCCGGATGGGGACAGGGCTGAGACCTCCGGCTGGGGAGAGGGCTGAGACTTCAGACGGGGACAGGGCTGAGACTTCCGAGTCGGGACAGGGCTGAGACTTCAGACTGGGGACAGGGCTAAGACCTCCGGTTGGGGACAGGGCTAAGACCTCCAGTTGGGGATAGGTCTGAAACCTCCGGCTGGGGACAGGACTGAGACTTCCGGCTGGGGACAGGGCCGAGACTTCGGACTGGGGACAGGGCCGAGACTTCGGACTGGGGACAGGTCCGAGACTTCGGACTGGGGACACGGCCGAGACTTCGGACTGGGGACAGGGCCGAGACTTCGGACTGGGGACAGGGCCGAGACTTCGGACTGGGGACAGGGCCGAGACTTCGGACTGGGGACAGGGCCGAGACTTCGGACTGGGGACAGGTCCAAAACTTCGGACTGGGGACACGGCCGAGACTTCCGGATGGGGACAGGGCCGAGACTTCGGACTGGGGACAGGGCCGAGACTTCGGACTGGGGACAGGGCCGAGACTTCGGACTGGGGACAGAGCCGAGACTTCGGACTGGGAACAGGGCCGAGACTGGACTCGGGACAGGGCAGAGACTTCTGACTGGGGACTGGGCCGAGACCTCCGACTGGGGACAGGGCCGAGACTTCAGACTGTAGACAGGGCTGAGACTTCTGGCTGGGGACAGGGACGAGACTTCCGGCTGGGGACAGGGCCGAGACTTCGGACTGGGGACAGGGCCAAGACTTCGGACTGGGGACAGGTCCGAGACTTCGGACTGGGGACACGGCCGAGACTTCCGGCTGGGGACAGGGCCGAGACTTCGGACTGGGGACAGGGCCGAGACTTCGGACTGGGGACTGGGCCGAGACTTCGGACTGGGGACTGGGCCGAGACTTCGGACTGGGGACAGGGCCGAGACTTCGGACTAGGGACAGGGCCGAGACTTCGGACTGGGGACATAGCCGAGACTTCGGACTGGGAACAGGGCCGAGACTGGACTCGGGACAGGGCAGAGACTTCTGGCTGGGGACTAGGCCGAGACCTCCGACTGGGGACAGGGCCGAGACTTCAGACTGTAGACAGGGCTGAGACTTCTGGCTGGGGACAGGGACGAGACTTCCGGCTGGGGACTGGGCCAAGACTTCCGGCTGGGGACAGGGCCGAGACTTCCGACTAGGGACAGGGCCGAGACTTCCGACTGGAAACAGGGCCGAGACTTCCGACTGGAAACAGGGCCGAGACTTCCGACTGGGGTCAGGGCCCAGACTTCCGGCTGGGGACAGGGCCCAGACGTCCGGCTGGGGACAAGGCTGAGAGTGCCATCTGGGAACTGAGTTGTGACTATCAGATGGGGAATGGGCCGAGATGAAAAGCTGAGAGGTAGACTGACACTTCTCAGACCACACTCTGGGAAGTGCATGGAGCATACACACAGTGCATACCAAGACTAACGACTGGCAAGTTTGCTCAGCTGAGAGCAGGAGTACTACTTCTAACTGAGACCTGGCCTGAGACCACCAACTGAGCAATGGACAGAGACTTTAGCTGAGCTGAAGCTACAAACTGTGAGATGGACTGAAGCTACCAACAGAACTAGACTGAGGCTAACTATTGAGGACTAGACTGAGATTAGCAGCTGAGACCAGGCCTGAGGCTTACAGACAGCAGATTAGTTGAGAAGTGGTCTGAAGCTACAAACTGAGAGCTGAACTTAAACTATAAACATCTAACTGGGCTTATTCTTCTAGCAGAGAGATGGACTAAGGCTACACGTTTAGAGCTGAACAGAGACCAGCAGCTGAGAGCTGGACTCGGACTAGCAGCCGAGAGCTGGACTCAGACTAGCAGCCGAGAGCTGGACTCAGACTAGCAGCCGAGAGCTGGACTCAGACTAGCAGCCGAGAGCTGGACTCAGACTAGCAGCTGAGAGCTGGACTCAGAATACCAACCGAGAGCTGAACTCAGACTACCAACCGAGTACTGGACTCAGACTAGCAGCTGAGAGCTGGACTCAGACTAGCAGCTGAGAGCTGGACTCAGACCAGCAGCCGAGAGCTGGACTCAGATTTCCAGCTGAGACTGGACTCAGACTAGCAGCTGAGAGCTGGACTCGGACTAGCAGCTGAGAGCTGGACTCGGACTAGCAGCTGAGAGCTGGACTCAGACTAGCAGCCGAGAGCTGGACTCAGACTAGCAGCCGAGAGCTGGACTCAGACTAGCAGCTGAGAGCTGGACTCAGACTAGCAGCTGAGAGCTGGACTCAGACTAGCAGCTGAGAGCTGGACTCGGACTAGCAGCTGAGAGCTGGACTCGGACTAGCATCTGAGAGCTGGACTCGGACTAGCATCTGAGAGCTGGACTTAGACCAGCAGCCGAGAGCTGGACTCAGACTAGCAGCCGAGAGCTGGACTCAGACTAGCATCTGAGAGCTGGACTCAGACTTCCAGCTGAGAGCTGGACTCAGACTAGCAGCTGAGAGCTGGACTCAGACCAGCAGCTGAGAGCTGGACTTAGACCAGCAGCCGAGAGCTGGACTCAGACTAGCAGCCGAGAGCTGGACTCAGACTAGCATCTGAGAGCTGGACTCAGACTTCCAGCTGAGAGCTGGACTCAGACTAGCAGCTGAGAGCTGGACTCAGACTAGCAGCTGAGAGCTGGACTCAGACTAGCAGCTGAGAGCTGGACTCAGACTAGCAGCTGAGAGCTGGACTCGGACTAGCAGCTGAGAGCTGGACTCAGACTAGCATCTGAGAGCTGGACTCAGACTTCCAGCTGAGACTGGACTCAGACTAGCAGCTGAGAGCTGGACTCAGACTAGCAGCTGAGAGCTGGACTCGGACTAGCAGCCGAGAGCTTGACTCAGACTAGCAGCCGAGAGCTGGACTCAGACTTCCAGCTGAGACTGGACTCAGACTAGCAGCTGAGAGCTGGACTCAGACTTCCAGCAAAGAGCTGGACTCAGACTAGCATCTGAGAGCTGATGAGCCTTCCACCTGAGAGCTATGCTCAGACGTGCAGCTGAGAGCTGGACTCGGACTAGCAGCTGAGAGCTGGACTCAGAACAGCAGCTGAGAGCTGGACTCAGACTAGCAGCTGAGAGCTGGACTCAGACTAGCAGCTGAGAGCTGGACTCAGACTAGCAGCTGAGAGCTGGACTCATACTAGTAGCTGAGAGCTGGACTCATACTAGTAGCTGAGAGCTGGACTCAGACTTCCAGCCGAGAGCTGGACTCAGACTAGCATCTGAGAGCTGGACTCAGACTTCCAGCCGAGAGCTGGACTCAGACTAGCATCTGAGAGCTGGACTCAGACTAGCAGCCGAGAGTTGGACTCAGACTAGCAGCCGAGAGCTGGACTCAGACTAGCAGCCGAGAGCTGGACTCATACTAGTAGCTGAGAGCTGGACTCATACTAGTAGCTGAGAGCTGGACTCATACTAGTAGCTGAGAGCTGGACTCATACTAGTAGCTGAGAGCTGGACTCATACTAGTAGCTGAGAGCTGGACTCAGACTAGCAGCCGAGAGCTGGACTCAGACTTCCAGCTGAGACTGGACTCAGACCAGCAGCTGAGAGCTGGACTCAGACTAGCAGCTGAGAGCTGGACTCAGACTAGCAGCTGAGAGCTGGACTCAGACTAGCAGCCGAGAGCTGGACTCAGACTAGCAGCCGAGAGCTGGACTCAGACTAGCAGCTGAGAGGTGGACTCAGACTAGCAGCTGAGAGCTGGACTCAGACTAGCAGCTGAGAGCTGGACTCAGACTAGCAGCTGAGTCCAATTGGACTAAGGCTTCTAGTTTAGAGCTGGACTGAGACTAACTTCTATTTGGACTGAGACTTTCAAATCATTTCTGATAGATCATTTGATGGGGAAATATATGTTGATAACCATCAATGAGGCTTTCATAAACTATAAATATAATTTTCTTTTAAATTGGTTAAGCAGTGAGTATCCATGGAACATAAGTATAAATGCTAAATAAACCTGTCCCCCAATGACACACAAGTCTGCAATGGTAACCACAGGTTTCACTGGGCTTCTGTTAACTTGTGCTTGTTGGTGATGAACCCTGGGTGGAGGATTTCTCTAGGGTGTATTGTGGTGAGATTCAAACAAGTGGGTAGTGAGGCCCTTTTACGCAATGCCTGGTGGCTTGGGTATCTAAAAATTGACAATTTATACTGTGCTTCAAAGGGAACCCAAACAGACACCACCCTATGCTTCCAGGTCGCAATCTGTTACAATTGCGTAGTCTACTTCTTTTGGGTAAGGGTCCCTGAGCAAGAAATGTTATTCATATGATATCACAAATTCAAATAGAAGGATGAATTCAAACAATAAAAATTTCCAAACAAAAAGTAATGTGATTTCTTTATTCTTCGCAATTCTTTCCCTTTCTCCACAAGGACTTGTTGAGCAAATTCTCCAATTCATAAATCTCGAATCCAGATCATAACAATACAGCCAAAGATACAGCCAACATGCATGTTTCGGCTTTGGTCAATCTCTAAAAAGACTTAATCAGGGCTGCAATACAAAATATACTCAAAAAATTCCCTATACCTTCCCACTCCTGACGGAAGCTAAGCCTAACCTCCACCATGTAGGAGCAATGTATAAACTACGTACCGAAAAAGCAAAAGAAATATCAAGGAGATTACAAAAAAAAATAAGGAAAAGAAAAAGCAAAACACCCATTTGTGTATTTCAAAAAACCAATCACCAACCCGCGTTATAAGGGTTCAAAACGACACCAATTCTCCTGTAATTCAGGAAATTGGGAAATCTTTTTATTCATTTATCTCCAGCATGCAGTGCAACGTGAATCCCATATCTATTGTAGGATACGTCCCCTCACCCACAACAAAATCAATACCCGCACTCTTAATATTCGTATTTTTATTTTGATGGTTTGTCTGTCGTGTCTTGTTAATTTAGAGATGACCGCAGCAACAGTTAATTACAAATTAAATATACATTACAACAAATGATTATTACCTGCTGCCCAATCCATTTTTATAGCTTTAGGGGCCTGAAATGGTATGAATTGTCACAGTTATAGGAGTGTGTGTGATGGTTAGTAGTTGTGCTGTTACTGTCACTGGCTGCACGACAGGGGCAATTTGTGGTGGAATCTGCAGTGTCCTTCTGATGAGAGCCCAGCACTTTATTTTTTTATTTTTTATTTTTTACAAAAGACATTTTCCATGTGCCTTGCTTCCAAGGACAGGTAAGACAGAAACCGAAACTTAGAGTAGCAGGTGTGCAGCTTTCTTATCAGAAGAAGGGGGAAAAAAAACTTCAAACAGATACAGAATGTAAATTCTCGGTTGCTGTGCTAGCCCTTTGTAAATCCACGCTTAGTGATGCCAAGCATGATAACGAGGCTGTGACGTCAGAAGCGAGAAAGCCGAGCAGGCCTGTGCACAACATGGGCACGGCACGAAAAGAAGACGGTAGCTAATAATTCGCCCTGGCAGCGGCTGTTGCGGTAGTTTTAAAGAAAAAATATAGTATTCTTTTATACGATCTCACTGCCTGTAGACACATTTCACTCTCATAATTTCCAACTGAACTTCTCGGCTATGCCCAAAAAAAAAATGTTCTTTAACATGTTTCTTTTTGATAGCCAGGAGCCTAAAGTCCTCTAATATTTTTTATATTTCCCTAAAATACTTAGTTTTAGTCTAAAGATGCCCCCGTTAACCCCAATAGCTTTACAACATTATCATTGCAGTGTTACTCGTATACTGCCGGATTCCAGAGTGTTTCTGTTCACAGTACAATACAGCTTCCCTGCAGTAACTTCCACGTTATATGTCGAGATAGAAGTGGTAAGCAGACACTATGACAGTATGTGATTTGCTCCATTGCATTCGACGCTATCACCGACCTAGCATCCATCTGGGCCCACGCTAGGAGTCCCCCATGGGAAACTTCACTTACAACGCAACTTTTACAACACAGTGCCTTTACGACGCAACTTTTACAATGCAAAGCATTACAACGCATTGCGCTGGGGGGCGCTCTAGGATAGGGAATAGGTTTAATTTACTGTCCAACACCTTCCCTACTATCCACGGGGACTGGAGTTGGAATAGTAAATTAAACTATTCACTATCCAGCGCCCCAAAGCACTATGCGTTGTAATGGTATGCGTTGTAAAACCCGCGTTGTAAAAGCATGCAATGTAAAAGCATGCGTTGTAATGTCGTACATCCGTCCCCCATCACAATGTCACAGCTCTTGTGACAAAGGGAGTCACAGAAATCGCAGAAGAGGACATTTTGTGCATCATTTTGTTTCTATAGTTTAAATAAAAATGTAATTTAAAATAGTATGAATTGTTTATGGAGCATTATCACAAATGTTGTTGCTTTGGGGCGAATATACGTGTTACACCGCATGCGTTTTAAGCACATGCGATTACAATGCAGTTGTTACAACGACCGCGTTGTTAAGTTGCAGTACCATGACATTGCAAGTCGTTACAACGACTTGCTGTAGGGGGCACGCTGAACTTAGGAACAGTATAATTTACTATTCTAACTCCAGTGCTTACAACAGCAATAAAGGTGTTGGAATAGTAAATTATACTATTCCTTAGTTTAGAGCGTCCCCTACAGCAAGTCGTTGTAACGACTTGCATTGTAATGGTACTGCAATGTAACAACGCAGTCATTGTAACAACCGTGTTGTAATCGCATGCGTTGTAACGCAGCGATGTGATGGCTGTTTCTCCTTTGAGGCATAACATTAAAAAACTGCAGTTTCACATATTGTCAAACGAATCAATTGTATACGTGTTGTCCTTTTCCTTTGATATTAACATCACTTATAACATCTGTAATACTTTTATTAGGTTCTGACATCTGTTTCGCTTTTTTTGTTGTTGCAGAGATCAGAAATGGGAATCTAAAGGCCATCCTTGGCCTCTTCTTCAGCCTGTCACGCTACAAGCAGCAGCAAACGCAGAAGCAGCACCATTACCACCACCCCACCACGTTATCCCAGCACAGTGGCCCCCCATTGCAGTGCCAGGCTGGAGCACAGGAACCTCAGGTGCCATCTATGCCCCCCACACAGCAAAGCCATCCCACCCCAACACAGTGCCAACAGCAACCGTCCCACCAGCATTCGAAAGCACAACCAGACATGCAGTCCAGGTGAGAACTACTGTCAACAGGAGCATTGGCCCGATGGTTCTTCATGGGGATTTTAAATCTATAGGACACTGTTGTCTGAGTGTTAGGCAGAGTCGACAGCCTGTCGTGGTACATAGTCACATGAAGGGATGGATAACTGTTATGTTATGTTATGTTAGTATGAATTTGTAGAGCGCACATTCACCCTGGGGTTTCTTGGCGCTGTGTACCGCTGGGGAACCCGTCCTAGCTTTCCCTGTGAGATGGTCCCTATTGGGCATCCCCAAGGTGAAGTCAGGCATCCCCGGCAGCGAGGGGGCCGTTGTGGAGATTAAGCAAGCTATTGCCCAGAGTTGCAGCGTGGGACCCATGGTTAGAGAGGCACCGAGGCGAGATTAATCGAGCCCGCTGACATTGGTTCTGTACCCTGCCGCGTCGGGAATTGAACCCTGGTCCCGGGCCGACCTCTGCTTCTGGGTCTGCCGCCTCTAACCGGTGAGCCACACTTCCCCACAACTGACAGGCATGCTCTCCCAAAGGCAAATTTAACAGCTTGCCTTGAAACATATTAATCGTAATGGATGGAAAAGCAGCAGACTGGATCTCTGTATATTACCCACAACCCCTTGCAGCTCTCTTCGCCATAGTCCAGAACTTCCTTGTGTGCCGGGAACGCCTCACTTGTCAGCCTGCGCCCCGTGTTTGCATTGCACGAGGGATGCACCCGTGACCTCTCATGCAGGCTGCCCTACCTTTTGTGTTTTGGATTTTAGGCTCCAGGAGGGTAAGTGGTGATATCCATAGAGCCCATATTAAAAGGTGTGTAGAATGGTGAGGTCACCCTGCTCTCTGTCCAGGCCTGCCCACCCTCATGTGCTCTGACTCTTCAATTCCCTGTCCCTTGCCCCACCCTCCGACCTCTGCTACCGTGTGCTCCCGTCCCTAAACCTACTGTTGCTGATCAATTTCATTCATGGAACACACTGCCTTTGGCTCTTCGAGGCACCCAGGACCCATTGTTGT
Organism: Lissotriton vulgaris; assembly: GCF_964263255.1. Lineage (NCBI taxonomy): Eukaryota > Metazoa > Chordata > Amphibia > Caudata > Salamandridae > Lissotriton > Lissotriton vulgaris. The sequence continues at coordinate 192,592,063 of NC_141688.1, read as the reverse complement.
TTAAGAAAAAATTAAAAACGCTGCTTTTCTAATCTCTCATTTGTATGCATCTGTTCCTCTCTGAAGCTAACGCCAGGACACTTTTGAGTAGCTGTGCGCTGTATAAATTAAATATAACATAACAAAACATTCATCTGTTCCTTCTTGTCACTGCGCTCTGTGAGCCTTGGGCTCCATCCTGTGTTTCCCCAGGGATGTTGGGTTCAAAATGGAGATTGTTGCTTGTATCCCAGAATAAGGGCTAGTTCTGATCACAGGTATGACCAATAATGCACAAAGAAGACACATTTTTCCAAAATTTGGTGAGAGGGCCCTAACATTTTACTTTGGATGGGTGCACAGCATAATTAGATATGCCTTGACCTGAGTCTGGCGAGGTGGGGTACAGGCTAGGGGATACCCTTGTTAGCATTGCACGCTTTCCTGACGTCAGAAAGTATTTGCAGGCATTGAAAGAAGGAGTCGGTGTCCCTGCTCAGGGATGCTGCGACAGGGGACATGTGGTTGACAAGAGTGGATGTGGAAGATGTCTGACGTGGAATTCTGCCCTGTTCAGACTGCATAGGGGGGTGCTTCCCTTTGATCCCGGAAGTGATGGAAATGCCTCGGTGGGCCTGGAGGATGTTGTAAGGCTACCTGGCACGTCTTCTGTGCACCATGCTGTTGATGCAAGAGCACAGGAAATTCAGTGGAATGACAGAACCACGAATGGCCATAGGTTTCAAGTGGAAGCCGGGATTCATAACAAGTGAGCATTCGCTTCTGTGCAAATCATGTGTTTGGGCTGGTGCGGAAGTCTCACAGGGCAGCTCTCCAGTTACTACTGCAGGGGGTAGAAGTCGAGCAGAAGGGAGATTTGCAGAATCATTCTGGAAGCATGTGCCTCTAAGGAATATTGTACAAATGTTAATATGTTGGGTCTCCTAAGTTAAATTGGCACTTATTCAGACAGGTATTCTGGACCTTGGGCCATTTATGGAAACAACAATTTTGGTTAGATATATGGATTCGGCTGATGGAGTGAGGTTACCCTTTGTTGGTTTAAACATAGCAATAATTTGCTTTTCATACAGTGGTTGCTACCTGTTTACCTGTTTCAAAAGAGTGTAAGTAGACGGTATGAATACTACCCAATTTAGCAGTTCTCTGTTTAAGAAATGTGTTAGGATGAAAAGCTGAACTGACCCTGCTAAATGTCGGATCCATGCACTGGTGGACTTATGCAACTCGAGGGCGCACACTATCCTTGCCATGGTACTGTTTATTTGGAGAGGTGGGTTTTGGGGTACCTCAGCTGAACACACGCAGTTTGATGTCCCTAGTATTATGGTGGACCCCACCGATGTCCCTTGTCGCTGGGTGGTCTCTCACCACACTTTCATCAGGTCAAGTTGAAACAATCCCTTTTCCTTGTGAACACATCCTGTTGAATCCATTGATAACGGCGCTGTGGTCTCTGTCCGAGATACACGCGTGGAACAGTTTATCGACTGAGGCTGTAGTTCCTAGTCCAGCTTTCCTTCATCAACATCAGTACATTAGTGAACACAATGTGTTAGAAATAGAATTGATGACAGGTCCTCATGCACATGGCCACGCCCTCTGCCCTCATGCGATGTCAGATGGCTACTGACGTCACTGGAAAACAATTGTGGTCTTGCAGAATGTCCTGTCTAGTCTAAATTTTGTGTAGATCATGATCATCATCCTTATTTGATCACAAAGGGCAGAATATCCGTCACATAAAGTGTTGTAAATTTAACTCCCCCATAATGTCGGGCGTCTCCATTCTGGTGCCACGCGAACGTTTGGAGCCAGAACCAATGTTGACCTCCCGAGGCTTCTGACACAACATTGATCTCGGCTCCTCTGTCTGATTGGTGCCGAGAGATGAAGCCACGCTTACCTTCTTCCGCTGCTGCCATCAGTACTTCCTCTGCACTCACATTTTTAAGGAGGGAAGAACCGATACAAAGAGTGTAATATAAGGTAGCCGCTCATGTCCCCCGTAGATCCTCGTTGGGGATTGTACATGGTGAAGACTGAAATCCGCCTCCCTCATACCTGGGATTGCTTTCCTTGTGCATAAACCCTATGCAATGGAGAGCGGGCATGAGGGATGGCACTTCCTGTCTTCCAGTTGCCCTGGCAACAGTGGCTCTCTGTACTGCCTTACACGTGTACCTGTGTTGAATGGGACCGCCATGCAGAACACACAATTCACTAATATACTTTAATCCAAGTCACCAAATTGCAAAACAAGTTCATATAAATAACATATAAATAAATATTTTTGTAGGTATTTGGAAAGTTGCTTTCCCTTTTCACTCATGTTGCCGCTTTCTTTCCTGCTGTACAGTTCTTCGTCCAAGGAGTCCTCTCAAGGCAGACTCCTCAGGTTCTCCCTGGGCCAGAAAAAGAACTCTAGGTTAGCGCTCGCCCTAGCCTCGGAGGAAGGGTATCCCCTCTTCCAGAGGACCACTTCTCGTGTTCTTGCTTTGCATGGGCTTTGTGTTGATTTTCTAACAAGAGGTTTTCTCAGCCCCTCATTCCCACTTCAGTAGCGGGTAGCCCTCCTTGAGGCATTTTTCTGTGTGTTTTTGAATTTGCTGTGGTTTGTTATATGCTTTTTGTATTTTTTTGTTTATAGTAAACGTGTGAAGTTCTAAGGAACCGCTCTTGACAAGATGAAAGGAGGCCCTTGACGTAGACGGCTTCTTTTATTTTTGGGGACTGGTTTACAGTCTGAAAGCCAGGTGTTTCTCCCTCTCGCTACCACTCGTCAATGTTTCTTACAATAAATTGTGTCAAAAGACAGGCAAGCGTTTGAAGGCATTTCTCCTCAGGCAGAATGGTTTGAAGCAGGCTTCTGCGTCTTTTGGGATAAAGAAACCCTTTATTTGGAATCAAGGGCTGTCATTTCTGCTTTTAGGTTTTCCTGCTCCTTGTAATTGAGAACAAGTAAATGTCTTGAACGCGTGATGAAATGCTCCAAACTGTGTATGTTTGCTCTGTGGATCTGCTCAACTCAGATCTGTGGCGCTGCTTTTCAATTTTTTTTTATTGTGATGTTTCAGGAAGGACTTTTTGTGGCATTTTTATTTCTATTTTTTAATTTGTGGGTAATTTGCTCTTGATAATTGGATTCAACTAACGCGACACGTGGAGTGTGAAAAAAGGGTTCTTGTTATTTTCTTACGTTTTTGGCGCAAAAACTGCTGCAAATCTGCATAAAAACGCAAGTGACAGCTTCTCATGCTGACCTGCTGTTGAGCGATGTTGGGAATTAAGTACATTGATTTACGTAAGGAAAAACGGGGGGCAGCTGGCCTTTAACCCCAAAAGACACAAGTGAAAATGGCGAGAGGGTGTAGTGAATCAAACTTCCAATCCGAGCACTCCAAAAAGTCATCAATACATTTTTATATAGTTAGTAGTTAACTTTTAATCCATGTTCAGGCACATACATTTCGGTCAAATCTTCACATCAATTTTATGAAGATGTTGTTTATAGTTGTTTCCAAAAGGACTCTCTGTTCTATCCAACTAACGATATTTATACCAACTGGCACTACAGGATTTTGGCATTATTTTGACCTACGGAATTAATATTTATCGGATGGAAGAACATCTGTATACTGCCCGAACAGCCCTGAAGAAGTCGAGGTGTACGACCAATCGACAAAACACGTGTTGGCTGACTTGTTTTTGTTTCTTAATTGGCTTTCAAACTGCGCGACGTTGTGGAATTATTGATTTAGATTGCCTTCCTTTTGGAAACAACTGTAAACAACATCTACATAAAATTGTTGTGAAGATTTGGACCGAAGTTTATATGCCTGAACGTGGATTCAAAGTGGACTACTAACTATATAAAATTGTGCTGATTACTTTTTGGAGTGCTCTGATTTGAAGTTTGATTTAATTTTGCTCTTCGTTGGGAGGGCAGAGTGGGATTGTGGATGGTAACCTATTCCTTCCTAGGAGCAGCGCATATATTTTGTATATGTTATATATTCTCCTCTGAATCGGAGCGCAGTTCACCCATGTGCTTGCTTTATGCCTGGTTACCATATTTTGTGTATTTGGGTGTAGTGAAAACCGGGTGAATCTCCTCAATTTACATAACAGATGCAATGGGCATAAAAAGTGTTGCAACCATAAAAGAGTAAACAAGCATTGGCAAAGCCAATAGGTCTTGGAAATGCCTGAGCTGTTGGCCTTGTCAATGTGAATTTCTTTTAGTCATGTTGTCTAGCAGCACATCTGCTGTTCAGCATGGCTGAGAGTCACTGAAACCCCAGAATCACAGGATGTTGAGCCGATGCCGAGTCACTTCACCTCCCAAGTTGAGTTTATAAATACACGAAAACGAATGTTTCTTTTTAGGCACTCATAAGACAAAGGCACTATGACGCGGCCTGCGCTGTCCACACCATAGCGTTTTTTCAGTGACTGTCTGCTAGTCCATATTTGCTCTTATTTTATTCTAGTAAATTATCTTTCACTGCCTGAATCTGATTATAAAAAGCATGTTTAGGTTTTGGTTGGACCTGGTTTGTGTAGAAGCACATTAGGACAATTTCACTGCCTAGTTTTGTTCTGTAGAATTCAGATTTTTAGGGCTAGCACATTACTGAGAACCTGGTCATCTGGGCTTGGTGGCTAGTTTGCAACAATTGGGCTGCTTTTTCTGAACAGGGAGACATGACGACTGCAATGATCTGTGGACAGGATAACAAATCTATGTTGAATATATATATGCCAAGTTTAGCAGCTTTTGCGCAGCTTATTTTTTTTCCAGAGCTTTATATAGCGCGAACTAAACCCAAACCGAATCAGGTATCAGAGCGCTTTACATACCACCAGTTACGTTACATGAGGACACACATTAATTCTAGGCACAGGGAGATATAATCCCAATTTACCTATTCTTAAATACCGAATTTTACCGATTCGGTATTTAAGAATAGGTAAATGGGATGTAGATACATTTTTGGTAAAAATTACCGATTCGGTAATTGCCATTCATTCCTAAGGGCCTGGAGGCCCAAAGGAATGAATGGCAATTACCGAATCGGTAAATACCGATTCGGTAAAATGGGGGAAACATTCAAGGGTGCCAGGGTGTCACTTTGACACCCTGTTGCACACCTGAATCGTGCTTGTGTGCAGATGTGGCACAAATACATGCCCTAAGGGTATGTATGTCTGCCACATGGCACAGTTGAAAATGCACAGATTTGCATTTTCAAAGGTATTCCTTATTTACCACCAACTTACAGTTGGTGGTAAATAACGAATCCTAAAATGGGAAAAGCACTCATTTAAGTGTTCCCTACATTGCAAATTTGGTAATTTACCGAGTCGGTATTTTAAGGAATCGGTAATTTACCGATTCCTTAAAATACCGAATCTGTAAATTACCGGATTTGCAATTTAGGCCACCTACATCCCAAATGCCCAATACCGGTCGGTAACAGCCGAAATTCGGTAATTTCGGCCGTTACCGAACGGTATTGGGCCACCTACATCTGGCCCTAAGTGATTTGCCCAGAATCACAGGGGGTTTTGGCACAGTTACCGAGACTCGAACCCAGTTCCCCAGATCGAGGTCAAGTGCCCTAGCCGTTTTTCGATCCACATTAGGCCAGAACCTCCAAAAGAAACATTGGTGTGCAAAAGAGGCATCCGCGTATCAGGATGCGGTCTAATTGGAAATCCCACAGGTGACTTGTTGGCCAGCCTGGCACTGGCATTAGTGCAGGCTAAAAGGTGCAAGGACCCAGCCTGTATTTATTTAATTAATGTATTGGCAGCTTTCTAAAGCCTGTTGGAGGCCCAGGGTATCAGTACACTTAAGAAAGCTACACTGAGCAAGATTTTAAAAAGTACTCCATCATGTCACTCCCTATCCATGGGGATGACCAGATCATACAGAATACTCAGTTTGGTGGCTAAGGTAAAGCGCTTACGTTACCCTGGGGTATCAAAGAGCTGTCCAATACACTTGACGAGGCTACAAAAATGAAGATAAAAGAGAATGACTCAGAAAGTCATTCACGTCCCTGAGGAGACCAGATCAGAGGCTGCTTACAAGGAGCTCAGTAGAGGAAGCATGTATTTATCCATCCACACAGAAGATCATAACAGAATCCATTTCAAGGCACAGCAGCAGTATGGGGATATTCACGCCGAAGGCATGTGTCAGTCAGCACGGATTTTACACTCTTCTTAAAGGTGACGAGAGCGTTTCCTGTGTACTAAATTCTATATTTTGATTGCACCTCCGGAGAAAGAGCGTGAGATGGTTTTGTGCTTTTTAAATCCAGCGGCGGCCAGCACTGATCGGAGGTAGGGGGTCTTGGGTAGGAGGGGGATGGGCAACGCGGGGGTAAGCGGGAATAAAAAATAAAAAAAAATGTACCTTCTCGCTGCTTCCACACCTCCGTAGTCCTCCCTTGCTCGGCCTTACAGCAAGCACACCCAGGCGAAGAGTCAGCCAATCACAACGCTTCCTTGGCAGTGTTGTGATTGGTCTGAGCACCATGTTGCGGGTCTCAAACGCTGACTGGGGGCCTGGGCATGTCGCGCAATAAACAGACCACGCAGTTTTAATCGTAAAAGGCCATTTATTAGACCAGGCTGCGTAATCTTACAAAACAGTAAACATCAACAATAAATAACTTCAAACCCCCAGAACACTTCACTTCTCACACGCTTCACCCGTTCTACATCCTCAGAACCATTCCATGCCCCATACCGGACCTCATTCATTTCCACCAATCACCTGTCATCCTGCCCGATCCTTGTGACCGTCCAGTCATGCCTCTAGCTGCCATTCAAACTCCCACCCCCAAGGGATGGCTGTGTCCGTTCTTGATCCCCCTCTACCTTCAAAGTACCACCTAGCGCAGCTCTGGCCTAAACTGGCACGCCACAAAACCAACCCACAAACATACCCCAACTGCAGGGCGGGTGGGTGGCCTTCGCTAAACCCTCCCGATGGTGCCTGGCAACAGGAAGAGGAAGTCCCCTTCCTCCCCTGTGCCTTATACCCCCCACCTAAACTCCTCCCCTTTCCCCTGCGTGTCCTATCCCTGCGCGAATGACCCCGGGGGAAGACTAGTCTGCGACTTTGCTTCCCCCGGGGTCCGGCATTCTCCATGTAGGCTGTAATGCAGTCTGCATGGAGACCATGCAAGTGTGCAAGACTGTTTTGAAGAGCCCGAGAGGGCCAGCTATGGAGTCACTGAGCACTTTAAGAGGGTGTTACCACTCCTCCCCTGCCCACGCCCCCTAACACAAAGCGGGCGGAAGTAGGAGAAAATAAAATAATAACTCAGGTTATTATAATTTTATTTCCCGTTTGTGTCACTGCAAAAAAGTAGTGGGGTGACGTTCCTGCGCCTTAGCAGAGCAGCCACCACTGCTTGAATCTAGGAGGTTGCAGAAACACTCGGTCGGCACTGCGGAGGTGGTGCAGGTGCCAGCCTACGGCAGACCCGAGAGCAGAGGACGGCCCGGGACCAGGGTCGAACTCCCGGCACGGCAGGTTTCTGGACCAGGGTCAATGGACTTGATAATTCTCTCGCCTCGGTGCCCACTCTGATCAGCGATCACACTCGGCAACTCTGGGCATTAGCTTGCCTCATCTTCACTAACGGCCCCACCAGACCGCCGGGGATGCCTGGTCTCACCCTGGAGATACCCATTAAGGGACCATCTCTCAGGGAAGCCAGGAAGGGTTTCGCAGCGGTCGAAGCGCCTTGGGACCCTCCGGGTAAGTAGTGCGCTATATAAATGCCTATACATTTACATTACTTGTCCACCTTGGGCCAGTTCTGCTGGTGTTTCGCCTGGATCAGCGTTGCTACCAAGAACAGTAAAGATTGCACCTTGTGTAGGAAGGGCATGGTTTGATGGCAAGCTCGACTGCTTGTAGTAATGGGTCCGGCGTGCGTGCCGTACCCGCGGGCCACCCAGACACATATAAATGTGGAGCGCAAATGTTTTGTCTTTGACCCAAAGAATGTGTCTGCTAAGGCGCAGCTTTGTTTGAGCTGTAATGGGCTTCTGTATACAAAACAAGCTTGGCTGCCTGCCTGCCTGGCACTTCATAATGATGGTGGAAACACCCACAGTCTTATGTACTGGGGCATTCTGGGAAGGCCGGCCTCCTCACCTGCCCATGAAAAATGCACAATATTGTGTGAAGTCCAACAACGCACGCTTGAAGTGTTAGATTCAAAGCGGAGAGTGTCCTGGAGCTGACCAGAGCAGCACTTTACCCACCAATACCAGTGGAGGAAGGGACCAGAGCAGCACTTTACCCACCCATACCAGTGGAGGAAGGGACCAGAGCAGCACTTTGCCCACCCATAACAGTGGAGGAAGGGACCTGAGCAGCACTTTAACCAACCATACCAGTGGAGGAAGGGACCAGAGCTGCACTTTAACCAACCATACCAGTGGAGGAAGGGACCAGAGCAGCACTTTATCCACGCATAACAGTGGAGGAAGGGACCAGAGCAGCACTTTAACCAACCATACCAGTGGAGGAAGGGACCATAGCAGCACTTGAACCAACCATACCAGTGGAGGAAGGGACCATAGCAGCACTTGAACCAACCATACCAGTGGAGGAAGGGACCAAAGCAGCACTTTACCCACCCATACCAGTGGAGGAAGGGACCAGAGCAGCACTTTAACCAACCATACCAGTGGAGGAAGGGACTAGAGCAGCACTTTATCCACGCATAACAGTGGAGGAAGGGACCAGAGCAGCACTTTAACCAACCATACCAGTGGAGGAAGGGACCATAGCAGCACTTGAACCAACCATACCAGTGGAGGAAGGGACCAGAGCAGCACTTTACCCACCCATACCAGTGGAGGAAGGGACCAGAGCAGCACTTTGCCCACCCATAACAGTGGAGGAAGGGACCAGAGCAGCACTTTAACCAACCATACCTGTGGAGGAAGGGACCAGAGCTGCACTTTAACCAACCATACCAGTGGAGGAAGGGACCAGAGCAGCACTTTATCCACGCATAACAGTGGAGGAAGGGACCAGAGCAGCACTTTACCCACCCATACCAGTGGAGGAAGGGACCAGAGCAGCACTTTGCCCACCCATAACAGTGGCGGAAGGGACCAGAGCAGCACTTTAACCAACCATACCAGTGGAGGAAGGGACCAGAGCTGCACTTTAACCAACCATACCAGTGGAGGAAGGGACTAGAGCAGCACTTTATCCACGCATAACAGTGGAGGAAGGGACCAGAGCAGCACTTTAACCAACCATACCAGTGGAGGAAGGGACCATAGCAGCACTTGAACCAACCATACCAGTGGAGGAAGGGACCAGAGCAGCACTTTACCCACCCATACCAGTGGAGGAAGGGACCAGAGCAGCACTTTGCCCACCCATAACAGTGGAGGAAGGGACCAGAGCAGCACTTTAACCAACCATACCTGTGGAGGAAGGGACCAGAGCTGCACTTTAACCAACCATACCAGTGGAGGAAGGGACTAGAGCAGCACTTTATCCACGCATAACAGTGGAGGAAGGGACCAGAGCAACACTTTACCCACCCATACCAGTGGAGGAAGGGACCAGAGCAGCACTTGGCCCACCCATAACAGTGGAGGAAGGGACCAGAGCAGCACTTTAACCAACCATACCAGTGGAGGAAGGGACCAGAGCTGCACTTTAACCAACCATACCAGTGGAGGAAGGGACTAGAGCAGCACTTTATCCACGCATAACAGTGGAGGAAGGGACCAGAGCAGCTCTTTAACCAACCATACCAGTGGAGGAAGGGACCATAGCAGCACTTGAACCAACCATACCAGTGGAGGAAGGGACCAGAGCAGCACTTTACCCACCCATACCAGTGGAGGAAGGGACCAAAGCAGCACTTTATCCACGCATAACAGTGGAGGAAGGGACCAGAGCAGCACTTTAACCAACCATACCAGTGGAGGAAGGGACCATAGCAGCACTTGAACCAACCATACCAGTGGAGGAAGGGACCAGAGCAGCACTTTACCCACCCATACCAGTGGAGGAAGGGACCAGAGCAGCACTTTGCCCACCCATAACAGTGGAGGAAGGGACCAGAGCAGCACTTTAACTAACCATACCAGTGGAGGAAGGGACCAGAGCTGCACTTTAACCAACCATACCAGTGGAGGAAGGGACCAGATCAGCACTTTATCCACGCATAACAGTGGAGGAAGGGACCAGAGCAGCACTTTAACCAACCCTACCAGTGGAGGAAGGGACCATAGCAGCACTTGAACCAACCATACCAGTGGAGGAAGGGACCAGAGCAGCACTTTACCCACCCATACCAGCGAAGGAAGGGACCAGAGCAGCACTTTACCCACCCATAACAGTGGAGGAAGGGCCAGAGCAGCACTTTAACCAACCATACCAGCGAAGGAAGGGACCAGAGCAGCACTTTACCCACCCATAACAGTGGAGGAAGGGACCAGAGCAGCACTTTGCCCACCCATAACAGTGGAGGAAGGGACCAGAGCAGCACTTTACCCACCCATACCAGCGAAGGAAGGGACCAGAGCAGCACTTTACCCACCCATACCAGCGAAGGAAGGGACCAGAGCAGCACTTTACCCACCCATAACAGTGGAGGAAGGGACCAGAGCAGCACTTTGCCCACCCATAACAGTGGAGGAAGGGACCAGAGCATCACTTTAACCAACCTTACCAGTGGAGGAAGGGACCAGTGCTGCACTTTAACCAACCATACCAGTGGAGGAAGGGACCAGAGCTGCACTTTAACCAACCATACCAGTGGAGGAAGGGACCAGAGCAGCACTTTAACCAACCATACCAGTGGAGGAAGGGACCAGAGAGGCACTTTATCCACCCATAACAGTGGAGGAAGGGACTAGAGCAGCACTTTAACCAACCATACCAGTGGAGGAAGGGACCATAGCAGCACTTTAACCAACCATACCAGTGGAGGAAGGGACCAGAGCAGCACTTTATCTACCCATAACTGTGGAGGAAGGGACCAGAGCAGCACTTTACCCACCCATACCAGTGGAGGAAGGGACCAGAGCAGCACTTTACCCACCCATAACAGTGGAGGAAGGGACCAGAGCAGCACTTTAACCAGCCATACCAGTGGCGGAAGGGACGAGAGCAGCACTTTCCCCAACCATACCAGTGGAGGAAGGGACCAGAGCAGCACTTTATCCAACCATAACAGTGGAGGAAGGGACCAGAGCAGCACTTTAACCAACCATACCAGTGGAGGAAGGGACCAGAGCAGCACTTTACCCACCCATACCAGTGGAGGAAGGGACCAGAGCAGCACTTTACCCACCCATAACAATGGAGGAAGGGACCAGAGCAGCACTTTAAACAACCATACCAGTGGAGGAAGGGACCAGAGCAGCACTTAACCTACCCATACCAGTGGAGGAAGGGCATAAAAAGTATAGATCTGGGACCCTGAGAACAGAGGGGCAGGGTCGGGGTCAGTGATGATGGGGCGTAGGTCAGTGATGGTGGGGCGTATGTCAGTGATGGTGGGGCGGGGTCAGTGATGGTGAGGCAGGGTCAGGGGTCAGTGATTGTGGAGCGGGGTCAGTGATGGTGGGGCGTAGGTCAGTGATGGTGGGGCGTAGGTCAGTGATGATGATGTGGGGTCAGGGATGGTGGGACGGGGTAAGTGATGGTGGGGCGGGGTCAGTGATGATGCGGCGTAGGTCAGTGATGGTGGGGCGTAGGTCAGTGATGTTGGGGCGGGGTCAGTGATGATGCGGCGTAGGTCAGTGATGGTGGGGCGTAGGTCAGTGATGGTGGGGCGTAGGTCAGTGATGGTGGGGCGTAGGTCAGTGATGGTGGGCGTAGGTCAGTGATGGTGGGGCGGGGTCAGTGATGGTGGGGCGTAGGTCAGTGATGGTGGGGCGTAGGTCAGTGATGGTGGGCGTAGGTCAGTGATGGTGGGGCGGGGTCAGTGATGGTGGGGCGGGGTCAGTGATGGTGGAGCGGGGTCAGTGATGGTGGGGTGGGGTCAGTGATGGGCGGGGTCAGTGATGGGGCGGTGTCAGTGATGTTGGGGCGCGGTCAGTGATGGTGGGGCTTGAGTCAGTGATGGTGAAGCGGGGTCAGTGATGGTGAGGTGGGGTCAGTGATGGTGGGGCGGGGTCAGTGATGGTGGGGCGTGGTCAGTGATGATGGGGCGGGGTCAGTGATGGTGGGGCGGGGTCAGTGATGGTGGGGCGGGGTCAGTGATGATGGGGCGGGGTCAGTGATGGTGGGGCGGGGTCAGTGATGATGGGGCGGGGTCAGTGATGATGGGGCGGGGTCAGTGATGGTGGGGCGGGGTCAGTGATGGTGGGGCGTATGTCAGTAATGGTGGGGCGTAGGTCACTGATGGTGAAGCGCGGTCAGTGATGGTGGGCGCGGTCAGTGATGGTGGGGCGGGGTCAGTGATGGTGGGGCGGGGTCAGTGATGGTGGGGCGGGGTCAGTGATGGTGGGGCTGAGTCAGTGATGGTGGGGCTGAGTCAGTGATGGTGGGGCTGAGTCAGTGATGGTGGGGCAGGGTCAGTGATGGTGGGGCGGGGTCAGTGATGGTGGAGCGGGGTCAGTGATGGTGGGGCGGGGTCAGTGATGGTGGGGCGGGGTCAGTGATTGTGGGGCGGGGTAAGTGATGGTGAGGTGGGGTCAGTGATGGTTTGGCGGGGTCATTGATGGTGGGGCTAAGTCAGTGATGGTGGGGCGGGGTAAGTGATTGCGGGGCAGGGTCAGTGATTGTGGGGCAGGGTCAGTGATGGTGGGGAAGGGTCAGTGATGGTGGGGAGGGGTCAGTGATGGTGGGGCAGGGTCAGTGATGATGGGGTGGGGTCAGTGATGGTGGGGCGGGGTCAGTGATGGTGGGGCGGGGTCAGTGATGGTGGGGCAGGGTCAGTGATGATGATGTGGGGTCAGGGATGGTGGGACGGGGTAAGTGATGGTGGGGCGGGGTCAGTGATGATGCGGCGTAGGTCAGTGATGGTGGGGCGTAGGTCAGTGATGTTGGGGCGGGGTCAGTGATGATGTGGCGTAGGTCAGTGATGGTGGGGCGTAGGTCAGTGATGGTGGGGCGTAGGTCAGTGATGGTGGGCGTAGGTCAGTGATGGTGGGGCGGGGTCAGTGATGGTGAGGCAGGGTCAGTGATGATGAGGCGGTTTCAGTGATGGTGGGGTGGGGTCAGTGATGGGCGGGGTCAGTGATGGGGCGGTGTCAGTGATGTTGGGGCGCGGTCAGTGATGGTGGGGCTTGAGTCCGTGATGGTGGGGAGGGGTCAGTGATGGTGGGGCAGGGTCAGTGATGATGGGGTGGGGTCAGTGATGGTGGGGCGGGGTCAGTGATGGTGGGGCGGGGTCAGTGATGGTGGGGCAGGGTCAGTGATGGGGGGCGGGGTCAGTGATGGTGGGGGTGGGGTCAGTGATGGTGGGGCGGGGTCAGTGATGGTGGGGCAGGGTCAGTGATGGGGGGGCGGGGTCAGTGATGGTGGGGCAGGGTCAGTGATGATAGGGCGGGGTCAGTGATGGTGGGGCGGGGTCAGTGATGGTGGGGCAGGGTCAGTGATGGTGGGGCGGGGTCAGTGATGGTGGGGCAGGGTCAGTGATGGGGGGCGGGGTCAGTGATGGTGGGGGTGGGGTCAGTGATGGTGGGGCGGGGTCAGTGATGGTGGGGCAGGGTCAGTGATGGGGGGGCGGGGTCAGTGATGGTGGGGCAGGGTCAGTGATGATGGGGCGGGGTCAGTGATGGTGGGGCGGGGTCAGTGATGGTGGGGCAGGGTCAGTGATGGTGGGACGGGGTCAGTGATGGTGGGGCAGGGTCAGTGATGGTGGGACGGAGTCGATGATGATGTGGCGGGGTCAGTGATGGTGGGGCGGGGTCAGTGATGGTGGGGCGGGGTCAGTGATGATGGGGCGGGGTCAGTGATGGTGGGGCGGGGTCAGTGATGGTGGGGCAGGGTCAGTGATGGTGGGACGGGGTCAGTGATGGTGGGACGGGGTCAGTGATGGTGAGGCAGGGTCAGTGATGGTGGGACAGAGTCGATGATGATGGGGCAGGGTCAGTGATGGTGGGGCGGGGTCAGTGATGTTGGGGTGGGGTCAGTGATGGTGGGGAGGGGTCAGTGATGGTGGGGCTTGAGTTAGTGATGATGAGGCGGGGTCAGTGATTGTGGGGCGGGGTCAGTGATTGTGGGGCGGGGTCAGTGATGGTGGGGCGGGGTCAGTGATGGTGGGGCAGAGTCAGTGATGGTGGGGCGGGGTCAGTGATGATGGGGCGGGGTCAGTGATGGTGGGGAGGGGTCAGTGATGGTGGGGCGGGGTCAGTGATGGTGAGGCAGGGTCAGTGATGGTGGGGTGGGGTCAGTGATGATGGGGGGTCAGTGATGGTAGGGCGGGGTCAGTGCTGATGAGGCGCGGTCAGTGATGGTGGGGCGGGGCCAGTGATGGTGGGGCGGGGCCAGTGATGGTGGGGCGGGGTCAGTGATGATGGGGTGGGGTCAGTGATGGTGGGGCGGGGCCAGTGATGGTGGGGCGGAGTCAATGATGATGGGGCGGGGTCAGTGATGGTGGGGCGGGGTCAGTGATGGTGGGGCGGGGTCAGTGATGATGGGACGGGGTCAGTGATGGTGGGGCGGGGTCAGTGATGGTGGGGCTGAGTCAGTGATGGTGGGGCGGGGTCAGTGATGGTGGGGCGGGGTCAGTGATGGTGGGGCGGGGTCAGTGATGATGGGGCGGGGTCAGTGATGGTGGGACGGAGTCAGTGATGGTGGGGCGGGTCAGCCTGTGCAAAAAATAGCAAAAGAATCTGTAATTACTAGGTGGCCGTTCACCTACTGGTAACTGGCTGACGCAATCACTGCTATTGTCTGTCTAGTAACCAGGGCCAGTGAATTGAATCCTGGTTTGTGCACAGAGGAATAGGGATGTATTTATAGCGCTGTGAGGTCTCGCCGGACAGTGAACACTGTGATTATTACACTGGTTCCCGTACAGTCTTTACATTTGTGGATTAATCAATTGCACACATTTACATTTCTTGCAGGCTGTCTTGTTTAGCTGTCTGTCCCTCCTCGCGCTTTGCCTTCTTTCCCTCTCAGCCATTGGGAACTTAAGGTGATATTAACCATGCAGGAAAATGTTCTTCTGCTTGGGAACGCCGTTCCCTATAGATCCTACCCATTTCGACCTCTGATTTTTACTAAGGTTGAAAAGCTGAGCTTACATTTAAAACATTTTGAACCCTAGAGCTAAGCTAGTCCTATCACTCTTTTGTACTTTCTGGGCCTTTAAGATTTAGGATGACAGACAACAAGATTAGAGTTTTTTGAGATAGAATGTGCATTCTGTACCTGAGACATAGAACATGTGAGATGCTTAAAATAGTGAATTATTACAACGAAGTTCTGATATCAGATATTTTTCTGCACAACTCACTGGTGCTTATGCTATCGTGCCGGGAAGGATGATGGTCCAGGGAAACCCACCGATTCGCAAATCTGTAACCTTTGGTCACGTACGCATAGAAAATGTGTTAACCTACTGAGCTGTAGACCTTTTTTTACTGCTTGTGTCTTGTCCATCGGACGACATTACCTGAAGCAGCTGAGCGGTCTCATCCTCGCTCCAGTATCCCTCAACACCAAGAATTGCTTTAGTGCTTCATTGTGCGGCACTTTCATGGGCCACTGGATGTTGTGAACATTGGATTGACTGGTTCTTGTGTACTTTGTGTTACCCTGTGCCTTTAGACTTCTTTTGAGTTCGATTGACTGAGACTATTTTCTCTTGTCAAGGAATAAAATAGATCAAATATTATGTTTTCATGAGATCTTGAGAACAGTAAAGGGTCAGTGCTTAATTTGAGCTGGTGGTTTCCTGTGCTTGACACTAGCGCTTAATTGTCAGCACTGGTGCTTGTGACAGTTTGCCACAAGGTGGCGCTCTCTAGCTAATTTTATAGATGACCATAACAACAGTTAGGAGAGAGGATGTAGCCTTATGGCTAGAGCGGTCGACCTCGAAGCCAGGAACCGGGTTCGAGTCTCGGCAACGATGCTCAACATCCTGTAATTCTGGGCAAATCAGTTAATCTCCCCATGCCCAACAAAAAGGAATGTGTCCATCTGTAACGAAACTGGTGCTTATGTAAAGCGCTCTGATGCCTCGGGTCTAGTTCGCACTATATAAAACTCTAAAAAAAAAAAAAAAAAATTTACATTATTAATTCGAAATGCATTAAAAATTACTAATACCTGCCGCCCAAGCCACTCTTATAGCTTTGGAGGTCTGAAATATTCTGAATTGTCACACTTGCAGGAGTGTGATGGTTAGTAGTTGTGTTGTTGCTTAGGGCCCATGTTGTGTTCAGGTCAGATATACTTGTTGTTGAAGAGAAGACCGTCCCCCTTAGGGGCCTGTGTAGCAAAAGACTTTGTGTACAATATTGTCGAAGCTGTGTTGTGCCATGTAGGCATCCATGTTGCATTTGGGTGTAGTATATCCCTGTTGGGTCAGAAGACAAGTTAGGTCCCCATTTGGACGCATGTTGTGTCCTGGTTTAGATTCATTTTGTTGAAGTTGTAGTAAATGCCTACCTCAATACAGACCTGTATTGCGTGCCGCTGTGGATTGGGGGTCAAGGCAAGTCCCCTGCCCACAGATAGAATGAATCCGGTTTGGATATGTCTACGTTGACCTGTTCCATTGTAAATATATGTTGTTTTCGGGTCTACACCTTCGAGTTACACTTTAGATGGGTGAGAGAGTACACCTGCCCCCTTTGGATATATATATACCTTGTTTGGGTCTGAAAAGTTTAATATGACTTTAGTTCGGTTTGGCTTGAACATCCGTTTTGGAGGCCTCTTTGGTCTGGTCTTTGCATGCTCGTGTGTTGCTCTGTGGACATCTCCTTGTACCTTTCTATTAACCCAGCAATAACTGGTAACACTTAACATTGAACATTATGTTGATCGTGCTTTACGTGCTGTATGGATGGAGGTGTACTGATGGTGGGCGTTGTGTTCTGCTAGTTACATAACTGACTGCAAGCTCTGAACACCTGATTTCAGATGCCACTTCACCACTTGAACACAATGTGTGTTCTTGGGCACATTTCTCCTGGCTATTCATGTCACTCTTGCCGGTAGTTTCCTAACTGTGAACCACATGCAGATGTGCTGCTGTAAGAGCCTTTCCAGGATGGCAATGGGGTGAACCACTCGCATCTTATATTGGGGTGTAGGAGAAAAGAACTCCCCGCAGATGAAAATAAAACAAAACAAAAAATCCTTAACTACTCAAATGTACATTGTTCATTACCTTCAGGTTTGCACATTCAAATCTTTTCCACCTGCTGGGATTTCTTTGTGCTCATATTTGACTTCGGAGTACTCCCGAAAATCTACACCTGTCTTTGGTCTGCTTGGGCCCCCCTGGGATCCTTTCTCAAATCCATAAAAGTCAGTAATTTGCTTCTAAAAAAGAAATAAAATCCCTGTAGCAAACTCTTGACTTTCACTGCCACGAGTTTCTGGATCAGGCCCGATGTGTGTCGTTTAGATCCCTTCCCTCTCTCTGTCTGCTCATGATGTTCCATCAGGGTTCCAAAACATCGCCTTGTTTTCCTTAACACAAAATGAAAGTAAATACAAACTATCTGCATTACTGCAGCAAACACGGAATTATGCTAAAGGTGCCTTTACTGTGGTTTAGTTAGACTGGCGTTTCATATGAGATGGGTCAATACTTGAGCAGCAAGAGAGCTCGGGGCATCCCCTGCAGAAAACTGGGTGCCATCAACATGTCCCCGGTTCGATTCCTGCCAGGGCCCATTCAGCCTTACATTCTCCATATGGTCAATAAGAGCAACTAGATCTGGGTAATTAAGGCCTAAGTTAATCTTGTCGAAATCCTACACTTCAGGCTTGATTCACACATTTAGTTTTGGACCCAGGTCTCCGACAAGCAGATTCGTTCATTTACGAGGGCAAACCCCTCCTTTCTCAGTCACTGAATGGGGAATGGTCTGATTTTTCAAATCATAGATGGTGTTTACCGCGTAACAATATCTGAAAGTATGTAAGAATTTCTGTCTATAAATCTGCTTCAGGTGTGGATTTAAAATACACTGCAGGGTAAACACACTTTCAAAACTAGGAGAAGGAACGCAAACTTACAGGTTTTAACAACTTTTTGCCGCAGTTCCACCATTGAAAAGGGCTAGTGGAGATTTGTTGTGGATTAACTACAATTATGAGATGATGAACACAAATCTACAGACTGGAATGGCAACACCATAATATTTCTTACAATACTTTCGCAGAGCTCAGGAATAAATAGTGTCGTTCAACAGCACAAGTGTTGACATGTATTAAGAGGTCAGTCACCATCCTACCCTTGCATGATTTTTATCACTCTGTACCTGTTCGTTTTTTAGGTCGAGCCTGGACAGCGCTTGCTCTGTCTGGAAGATCTGTTGTATGTACTTTGTGTGGGCTTTGGAGCATTGCCCCAGGACTTGTCTGCTTCCTCTTTTGCTTAGGGACTACATTCTTTCTAGTTTTCCTAGTAAGCACAGAGGAGCATAGCTCACAACTCTGAGTGAGTGAATGTAAAGCTGGAGGCCTCACAGTAAAACTCCTTCAGGATCAGGAACAGGTAGAGCATTTCTGAAAGCCTTTATGGTCATTATCTTGGTCCTCTTACTGTTTAATTGATTTTTGCCGCCTCATTTAATTTGTGGCAGGCGCATGTTAGGTATTAGTTTTTGGTGAGTGCTGTCATACAAGTGTGGCTTGGCTTGAGGAGATGGCCCGGC
This sequence comes from Lissotriton vulgaris, assembly GCF_964263255.1. Taxonomy (NCBI): domain Eukaryota; kingdom Metazoa; phylum Chordata; class Amphibia; order Caudata; family Salamandridae; genus Lissotriton; species Lissotriton vulgaris. The sequence goes on along the minus strand of NC_141688.1, from coordinate 192,573,196 downwards.
GTTCACGTAAATGTACATTTAAATTCCTGGTGGAACACGTCAACCTTTCCAATGTTGCCCTTGTGCATTGAAGCCGCACTACTGGGTTCAAGTCGTGCATGTTCTAGAATGAAGAGTGAGCGACTGCAACCTGGACCTGATGAAGCCTCATGGCTTCAAAAACACTGAGGGGTTGTAGGAGTGTTGTGGCATGACTGCATGTTTTTTTAATCATTTGGGCCAATTGTTTCGCGTTCTACATCTTCTGTGTTTGGTTATTCTAGGCTTCCTGGTCCCACCACAAGGGTCTCCGCTGCAGGCAGCGAGTCCAAGACGCGTGGGGTCCTCGGTGCCAACAACAGGCGCAGTCAAAGCTTCAACAACTACGACAAATCGAAACCCATCAGTCACCCAGCAGTAATCAGCGAGAAAGGTAAGTGACACAAACGGTACACACTTGCCCGACTTGGTTTTACCACTGTTGTTTTCAGAGGGAATTGATTTGAAATCTGAACTAAGTCCACTCAAAAGAGCTATGCATCGCATAGATGGGAGGAAACTGTCTACGAGGCAAGCTAATTTTAACCTAAATCCTGCTGCATATTAATTGATATATCAGTCAATATTAGTTCTGCTAGTTTTATGAAGTTGTGAAACAGAGGGAGCAAAAGTTGATTAACAAATATGCATCTTTTGCAAAAAAAAAGGCTTCCCAACCATAATAATGTCCAGAAATAATCCTCATGACAATCCTCCTTTTGGAAACAATTTAAGGGCTACATCTTGTGCTTTGGTCAGCAACATTAGAGGCATTATCAGGGCTACCAAGTGGAATAAGGAAATTGCAATTATGATATGCATTTACAATGAAGAAAAGCACGTAGAAAGATCATTTCAAAATTACAGATTTCATACCTTCAGTGGGCGACAGACTGAAAAAGTACTTAACCTGTTGAATTGTGTGAGCGGAGGATCAGTTGGGGGGAGCGAGAGCAAGATTGGAACATAGGCATTAAAAGGGATAGATGAAAGTATAGTGACGTTGAGGTGGGTATGACTGTGGCAGGCGCGATCAGCCACAAAGATATTTGTTTATTCCGTATTCTTTCCCAGTGTGGTCTGCTCTGTTTTCACCCTCTAATAAACAAACAAAACAAACTGGTAAGAATGTGTAATGGGAGTAAAAAAAAACTTCCAGACACCTCAATCCTTCCTTCATGGACATGTCACATAAAGGTTGTCCCGGGTGGAAAAAGTTTTGTGTTAATATGCATTTCCACCACTCTGACTCGTTTGTATTCCATCTTATATAGAGGATTGTGTTTCGCAGTGTATGATTTGCATTGATTTACATACCTTTTTGTAGATTTATTTTAATCCCTTCTAAAATCAGAAATCTGCACAAACAGTTGGGAAGAAACCTACACCATGTAGGTTTCCTACATTTAAAAACATTTTTCTGGATCAACCGCCCGTAATATTTGCAGCAATTATACGCTTTGCATGTCCATCAGAAAGACTCTTTGTTTGATGTTGCTTTTCACAATTTAAAATTAAAGTATTTCCCCTTCATTACACGCTTTGATATTTTAAAGTATTAAAGAAAACAATATCGCTCCCAAAATCTTCAAGGGTGTATTAAATGTTTTTTTAAGATACCTTTCAACTCTGTCAAGCCCTTAAGTCATACTTTTAGCACGCTCTCGCCTGAAAGTCCTGGAATCTTAAGATCTGCCTTCCTCAATAAGATAAGAAAAATATTCCTTAGGGCAGGCAAACGTGTTATAATCCCATGGATAAGCCACCTTAAAAAAAGAATGTCAGTTTTATGTCAACAGTATTTAAGGAGATGATGTGTTTTGCTGTTCTCGCTTTGGTTCGCTTCTGCAGTGTTCAGCTGCTACTCCCGTGGTTGTTGTGAAGTCTGCCTATAATGGGCCTCGCTGTGCCACTGAGCTCTCCTCAGTAGGAAGCCGAGTAGATGGGCCTTACCTGATGCTCGTCGAAATGGCCTCTATTTTTAAAAACTGTGTTCCCTCTGGTTGGAAAGCAACTCCTTAGATGAGCACCTTTGGTTCAATTCAGTCTGGACTGCTGCATCACCCAAGAACTTCCAAAGTTGAAGAGCTACTAAAGTACAACGTTGGATAAGAATTGTCATCTCCACCTCTTGACCTTACAGCTTTTCTGATGCTTACTTCTTCAATTGTTCAATAAGCTGGAAGTGAAACAGTTTGTAGTGTAGTACCATGTGAGTAATATTCTTGTTTTGTTGATAGCGTCCTGGGATATTCAATACTCTTTCTCACCTTCCAGACTTTGAATGAAGTGTGTCCTGAGATGTCTTTCTGGGTTCTCTTTTCATTTGCTATATGTAACATAACTGTTCTGTGGTTTTACCAAGAGCCTTTCCAAGCCCTAACGCCCCTTTGCAGGGTGGAACACGTCCTCAAGTGCATCCTCTAATTCCACGAGAAGGGTATTTGGCTGAAAGATTGAAGGTGGTGCATTATTACATGATTGCACACTGTGCCAGCTGAAGGCCTAGTGTGTGTTGTGCCCTCCTTGGCTCTAGGGTAAGTGTATCTTCCAACGGTTGGGAGGTTGTGGTACACGTGCACACTCAAGTTATACATTTGCCTCCATACAGTTTACTATTGTATGCAATAGTTTTCATTGTCTTTACCTCATGCCCAGTTGATAAGTATTTTATAATATAGCAATTGACAAACTTTATGCTGTACATCTATTCAAATGGAAATACAGAATTAGGATTCGAATGTTGTCACTTTGCATTGTATACAAAGGTATCAACAGCAAACATGAATAGAAAGTATAACCGACAGGACAAAACCTCTGAACCAGTGGAAAATATCAGGAGCCGGACTACAGCGGGTTTATGAAAAACTGCGGAATCCCACTCTGGTTGAACGTCACTCTGGCTGAGATTACAGTTATCAAACCTAGTTACAAGGAAGCATTATAGTTTATTTCTTTAGATTTCTTTCAATATTTAATTGTGATAAGAATAATCAAGATAACAAAACGTTTGATGTAAATGGTACAACCACAGTCTTCCAGGTACATAACGTTGATAGGTAGGGTACTATCTTGCTTTTAGTTTGACTGGATAGTCTGTTTTTTCTTCCTTGTTCTTTGTTCCAGCCTTGGTAGTTACCACAATATCTCTTTTATTTCCTATTAGTTGTAACCTGCCTTCCCACATTGAACTCTAGGCCACCCTGTCAGTCCTTGCTTATTATTCTATGCATTTGTGGTTCTCTCACCTCTGTAATAGTGCTGGGCTGACCCCTCTTACTGGAGTACCAGGACCAATTAGAATGTCAAGGTCCAGCCTTGATGGGAAAGACAATATTTATTTTTTTAAAGACCAACGTGTAAGAAAAACAATGTCAGTAATGGAAACATTAACTACTCATTTTTTTTCCGGAGTTTTATATAGCGTCAACTAGACCCGAGGATGTCAGTAATGGAAACATTAATTACTCATTTTTAGGGCTCGACCTCTGCAATGCGCTTGCGCATTCAGAGGTCGAGACATATAGGGGCTTAACCAGAGTTTAACCAAACTGGCGATTTGATGCTGTGCCCGTGCGCTTTTTAGGTCAATGCGCAAGCGCATTGACCTAAAAAGCGAGTGCACATCAAAGCCAGCCATCTGTTACCCAGCATGGTGCCGCCAGCAGCAGCTCTTCAAAGGTATCCGCTCCGCCACCCTGCTGCATCAAAGGCTTTCATTTCGCGGCCACGTTTTTTTTACTTTCTTTTCGCGGCTGCAAGCCTTTCCTGCCGAGCGTTTACATTTTTATTTTTTTCTGCACCAGTAGGTTTATTATAAAGGCATGCATACATTAAGTGACCCACTGTTCGTAATACGGCCTAAATAATAAATGTGCTCCAAGGTCCTTTCAAGAAAGCACAGAAAAAACATGCATGCATGTCTGTACAGAGGCCCCATTACATGGGCACAGAAGTCCGCTTTTCACTTCAGCACTGTCCTTGGGAAAACGTAGCATTTCTATTACTAGGTACACTCTAAATCGGAGCAATAAACCTTTTCTTCTAAAGACCCGGTGCAAATAAGGCTGCCTTCTTATCCAGCTTTTAACGGTAATGTCCACCGTCTTGGTTTTTGTAGCTGATTAAGTGCCTGTTGCTATTAGGCAAGGGAGTAAAGCATGTCTTCAAATTACTTCTTGTGTAGGAAGATATTTTTTTAGATGGCTGCATACTACGTGCCGCCCCATCTTTACAAATTACATCTATACGTATTTTATCCAAGGAATGCCACAAGCAGTTTCCGTGTTTGGCATTTCACCAAGGACGTTGTGGTAAGTTTGGACTGTGATTTATTCCAAACTGAAAATCATAATCTTTGGGGTGCACATTTAATCCTGTCGTCCAGGAAGTGGACCCCAGCCTCCTGCTAGACAACACAATTTGAGCTCGATTGAGGCGATGCCAACATTCGGAGCAAAAACCTTTTCTCTGTTTTGGGAGTGTCCCACCACATCTAATGTTACAGCAGTTGTCCTTGCAACATATATTTTGAGCTTAGGTACAAATTCCACACCCTACATTCTGGCAAGGTTTCAGTATACCACCATTCACTATGGCCAGATTGGTAGCTATTTGGACCGATAATACCGTCAGTTCAAGTTTTCATTACAGGTAACCACCAAATCAGACAATAAGCTAACCCATTTGTGAATGGTTCCAACAAATCTGATGTCCTTAATGTTTCTAGGGCTAACTGGGAAAATCTTGGATTTTAGGGCATTATTAGTTAGTCCTTACGTATTCCTGTCTGATCATCATCCTTCAAACGATGATGGTGTTGTCTGCAAAGAAAAAGATGGCAGCTTATGTGCCCAAAACTAAGATTGTCCTCAGATACTCTCAGGAGTTCCTCCTCTTGGTTGTTTTAATTGTGGGTGAATAGGAAAATAGTTCATACACACTAATGGCAGATTCCCTTTTGATTTCTAAATAAAGTGGTACGATCTCCTCCAGGTCCATATCGACCTCTGCCTGCTCTCCTCTCTCTCCCCCTCCCCTCTCTCTCCCCTCCGTCCTTCGCTCTCGTCCTCCCCTTCTCTTCTTACCCTCCCTCTCTCCCTCTAACCTCTCTCCCTTTCCCTCTCTCCCGTTTCCCCCACTTCCCTCTCCCTCTCTCCCTTTGCCTCTCTTCCCTCTCCTCTCTCCCTGTCTCTGTCTCTCTCTCCTCTCTCCCCCTCTCTCTCTCCCCCCTCTCTCTCCTCTCTCACCCTCACCCTCTCCCTCTCTCTCTCCTCTCCCCCCCCTCTCTCCTCTCTCCCTCTCTTTACCTTCCCCCAGCTTTCCTTTTTCTCCCTCTCCCCATCTCCCCCTCTGCCTGCTCTCCTCTCGCTCCCCCTCCCCTCTCTCTCCCCTCCGTCCTTCGTTCTCGTCCTCCCCTTCTCTTCTTACCCTCCCTCTCTCCCTCTAACCTCTCTCCCTTTCCCTCTCTCCCTTTCCCTCACTTCCCTCTCCCTTTCCCTCTCTTCCCTCTCCTCTCTCCCCGTCGCTCTCTCATCTCTCCCCCCTCTCTCTCCTCTCTCCCCCTCTCTCTCCTCTCTCCCTCTCTTTACCTTCCCCCTGCTCTCCTTTTTCTCCCTCTCCCCATCTCCCCCTCTGCCTGCTCTCCTCTCTCTCCCGCTCCCCTCTCTCTCCCCTCCGTCCTTCGCTCTCGTCCTCCCCCTCTCTTCTTACCCTCCCTCTCTCCCTCTACCCTCTCTCCCTTTCCCCTCTCCCCATCTCTGTCTCTCTCCCCCTCTCTCTCTCCTCTCTCTCTCTCCTCTCTCTCTCCTCTCTCTATCCTCTCTCCCCCTCTCTCTCTCCTCTCTCCCCCTCTCTCTCCTCTCTCCCTCTCTTTACCCTCTCCCTCCTCTCCTTTCTCTCCCTCTCCCCATCTCCCACTCAGCACCACCACAGCACCACTCAGCACCACCACAGCATCACTCCGCACCACCACAGCATCACTCCGCACCACCACAGCATCACTCAGCACCACCACAGCATCACTGGTTCAAATATGTTCTTTCAATGTTTCAAGCTGTTTTCAAGCTTTCACGCTTTATTACAAATCACAAAAAGATGTTAATATTTCACTTCTGTTCTTGGATTTTCGTCACAATAAAAAACACTGAACATAATCTTCACAAAAGGAATTTACAAAAATGTAAGCTATTGCCATTACAAATTAAATAAAATATTAAGTATTAAATATTTAAAAAAATTAAAAGCATTGTTATTTGTAATATCAATACATCTAAGTCACGTAAATACAAAACATGTTGCATTACAAATGCTATAGGTGTCACATTTGCGAAAGTTATAACTATTGCCATGACAAAGCTAGTAATTTAACTGAAAAAATAACACATAAAAAAATCATTTATAAGACCAATAGCTCAAACTTTTCTAATGCGAGGCCTATTGCATTTCCAAAGCTTGTTTTTCCGGAGTTTTATATAGCGCCAACTAGACCCGAGGATATCAGGTATAAGAGCACTTTACATGAGCACCAGTTTCATTACAAATGGAAACATTCATTTTTGTTAGGCATGGGGAGGGTAAGTGATTTGTCCAGAATCACAGGATGTTGAGCGTTGTTACCGAGACTCGAACCCGGTTCCCCAGCTTCAAGGTCGACTGCTCTAGCCCTAGGCTACATCCTCTCCCCATCCTCTCTCCTCATATAGTGTCACAGCATGACAAATGTTGAGACCTATCTTACAAACACGTATGAAAACTAGGAGGAAAAAAAACAAGAAAAGGGCTTGATACTTGCCATCAGTTACACACTGTTTATTTTTGTTACACCTTTAAATTGCCCTCAATTGATCAGAGCTTATTCTCCATAGTTAAAAGCATCTACTGCCCTTACTTTCAATATTTCAGTGCTGCAGTTCTGCGAGGCTGCCACATGGCATCGGTTCACCTTGTTACAAAAACTGATTCTGTGAATGCTCACACCAGAGCTGATGTAAGATTTGCCCGGGTCATCTTCAAAAATCTGTTCTATTTTGAGAAAACCCATGCAAGAAATGTGGGTGGATTCCAATATTGTGACTGAGACACACCTAATGGTCAATAAGGATACAGAGTGAGCTGTCTCTATGTGTCAATCCTCAGTACTCAGCCTACGTAGGTGACTTTTGACCACAGCCCTGAGATAACTCATCAGTACACGTAAAATGGCTATTTACAGTACGGTAAGAGGCAGGACAGAGGCAAAGCCCTGCTGAGATATTGGACCCTATGAAGGGGAAACTTCTACATTGCTTATTTCCTGGTGGTCCAGTTCGTTAGTTGTTAGAATTATTCAAAGATGAATCGCCCTTGGCTCTCGTAAGAGAGGGAGTCTAATTTTAAAATATATTAGCTAGTTTAATCAAGGTATCTTTCCTGGCATCCAAAGTAAAAGAAACATGCTTCATATATACAAGTAAATGCGCTATTAGTGAGACATGGATGCAGATAGAGGATGTTATCAAATTATCGACTATGTAATATGTCTATGAATACATATTCTATGAATTTGATCCGTGCATTGGTTTGTGACATTTATTTATATCTTTTTTTCAATGTGAATCTTTCGAGCTCACTGATGGCTCTTTTTATATTACAGACTGTGTCCCTCGCAGTGTGAGCTGTTGAGCACTCTATGTGTATAAATAGTAGTGTAGTGTAGTGTAGACTTGATGGCTGAAGCGTAGAAATGGGTGGGGGATGTGAAAGAGGGGAGTCAGTTTCTTTATAAGCAGATTTTGAAGGGGTGGGGGGTCTTCAGGGCTCTCTTGGTCTGGATTAAGTCTTGGGGCCTGGTTATGGTTTGATGGATAGTTCTCCAAGGACATTGCCGCCGTCACCCTGATGGACCATTGTCTGCCAAATTTAGATGTACCGGACGTTTCGTGGTCGTCCGCCATCTATTCTGACTTCCGTTAACCAAACCTTTCCAAATTTGTTGAGTTTCAGCAACAAACAACTAAAGCGGGAGTTTGTTTCTGGAAAAACAAAAATTAACGACCTCTACACTCTTGCAATTTTCACCCAGGGTGTGGAAGTCAATGTTTTCTTTCATCCCTTGCAGCCACGTTTTTTCCTGGTGATGACAGACAGAAAAGACATTGCACATTCCACCCTACATATGGCGCAGTGTACTCTTTCCTCTGATGGCCCCTACTTTGTGGAGGACGCTTTCTGTTTACAGAGCCAGTGGAGGCTCCATCAATGAAATCTTACGGTCTGCCCATCTGTAAATGAGGCGGGGTACCTAGGGTTTGGAAGACAGGGGTTGGCGGACATAATACTCTGCGTATTTGCATCGGAGTGCTGTGTACGTCAAACTCTAAATGAGGCATTAGTTCTTCACACAGAAGGTTCAAAGTTATTGGTCCCATGTTACAGAAAGGTTAATTCAGTGTTTTTTCTTTTTTTGGCTTTTGGAATTTAGGGGTGTGTCTTGCTCCTGCTGCCTGTTGATCTCCTGCGGTGTATAATTTCCTGTCATATATCTCGGTAGACCAATATAGTTAATTTTGTATGTGATACAGAGGTTTGGGGGTTAATTCTGACTTCAAATGTGAGCCAGTGCAATTCCCTTAAATGGGAGGATGTTGAAATATCTAGCCATTTTGCACCAGATGAGCTACTACGTGGGGAGTAGCTTGTAGTAGTGCAAGACTTGAATGTTTCTGAATTTGCAAGATGTTATAATGAGGCCTTGAGTTTGGAGTTTTTGGAAATTTAATAGGATGTAAACGTTGCAAATGATGTCACTCTTAAGGTAAATAAAGACATCATGAATTGCAAGTAGAAGGTGCGTGTTTGTACTTGGAGACATTCCGAAAGGCTTCAAGTGTAGTACAACGACTTATAGCGTATCTTATTTAACAATATGTATATTATTAATTATAAAAGTTACATATATGTTTATATATAGATAATATGCTTTTATATGATTTTGATATGTATATGTGTGTGTTTATATATATGTATATAAAGAGGCAATGCATGGATATATTTGGCAGCGCACTCAGGCCCATGAGGCTGAACCTATTCTCGATGGCTGTACATTGTCATATAAGGCTGCCCCTGACATATCACTGCAGTACTTTGGCATGTGAGGCTGTAGCGTGGCATATGATGATGGTAGCGGGGCTGTACCTGAGCATGAGAGAATGTCGCTAGGTATATGAGGTGTTATAAGGCGTTGAAGGCTGAAACTGGCATCTGATTGGGTAAAAAGAGCATGTGAGGTTTTTTTATGGCATGTGAGTTTGGCTTGTCATTGATGGTGTACATTGGTATCTGAGGGTTTATTTGGCATGCGCTGTGCCTGGGCATACGATGGCCGTATCTGACCGGGCTAGGACTGTGCCTTGGATTCTGTGCCTCTATGGAGCATAGGAGGCTGTACTTGCCGTACTATGCCATTCGAAGGGTAAATGGCTGCAGTGCCTGAGCTAGAATGTGATGGCTATATGACACTGTGCGTGTACATACGAGACTGTTCCTGGGCACATAAATCTTTACATGGGCCTATTCTGCTGCTGCTCTCTCCCGGGATCTCCATTTCACCTCCTCTTCCTTTGCAGCTGCCCTTAGTATGTTGCTTTTGGTAAGCATTCAAAACCTTCTATGTCAGCTTGCTTTTTGTTGATTAATTATGACCTCTCTATGGTCTGACCTCTGGCAGAGGAAATAGATTGTATGTTTATATTTGTTTCCGTCATTAGTTACTCCAAACTGCCCAGATAAGTTATGGATGGTTGTCTTGGTGCCAGTTTGGGCCCAGGTTTGCCTGTAATTACATTCTGTAAATTATACGTGCTGTAATAGTCATGAGCATCGAACAAATGTTTTAAAAAACACAAATTTCTGCAGGCCCATCATCAAGGTTAATGGTTGCTTCTTGTGACTAAAGCGTATTCAAAGTTACACCCTCCTCCCTTCATTTCAGGGAATTGCCGCCATTTCTGAAAGTATTAGAAATCCATGTGGGTAGGGTGACCAGAATTTTAAAGCCAAAAACCGGGACATGTCACAAAAAATAGAAGGACTACAATTTTACTTCTAGACGGCGCATTGCGCATAGAATGACAGCGCTCATCAGCAGAAAATTATAGAACAGGCAGTAAGAACATATATGAAATGCAATTTTAGGCCTAGCAGCTTGACTGTTAATGAAATTGCTTTCCTGAAACAACTGCAAACTATCCCTGCTTTGTAAAACATGAAAAAGCAACCCCAGCCATTTTCAGTCGTCCCTCTTCAAAAACTGGGACATGTGCTAAATTTCTTGAAATATGCCGGGACTGCTGGTGAAAAACGGAGACCGTCCTGGCAAATCTGGGACTCCTGGTCACCCTATTTTGAGTGGCACAATGGGACGAGCAATGGCGATTCATAAGGATGTTCAAATGAGTAGAAATTGAGGACCCTGTGTTTGCTGTGCTACTGAAATAGCAGGGTTTGTGTGGTTCAGACACTGCCCTCCTCCACTTTTGCTGATGGTTGCCCGGTCCATTTCCCGCGGAGCCATGCCTTCTCCCTCATCGCGCGATATTCGTGACGTCAGAGCGCTGATGGCGGCGCCAGGAGCGTGTGATGCCATTGGCTGGCGAGGATTGCCGGTGGCTCGAGCCGGATGCCAGCCTGGGCTCTGCAGCTGCTCGGTGTGGTTTATAGGCAGGCACTTGATCTATAAATATGACACTTTGTAGTCGAGGATAGACGCGGCCACATTCACCCCCGGCAGCGAGGGACCTTCGAGGTATTCATTGCGGTCTGTCGTTGCTTGAAGTAACCCGAGCTCCTGCCCCCGCGCTGGGGAGGTCAGGCAGCTTTCAAAGTCTGCTGTCAGAAAATAAAACCTTTACACTTCAGATAACTCGGCGCTATAAAACCATTTGGCTCGTTTCCAGCTATGTGGTGTCTACTGGTCAGAAGCATATGGCCATCTTCATAAAGCGAAGGGGAGTATATTTGCCGCAGCAGGTTTCCTCCTTCAACTGTTGTAGATTTCCAGAACATCACCTTGCAAATATTGATTCATGCAGATTTATCACAAGCATGTGCAAATCATGTGGAATGTATGTTTGCACTGGCAACTTTTATATTTTTGGGTCTGGTTTGACAGCCCTAGTGTCAAACAGACCTAGTGATGGCAACGTACATAGAGTGGCCTTTGGGTTCTTCTCATTCGGCCTTTGGGTTCTTCTCATTCAACCATTGGCTTCCTTGGAATAAATCCTTTCTACCATTGGCTGGAGACTTTGTAAGCCACATATTGCTGCACCCAGAGGTCTGACTGTTCATCGCTCATTGAATGCTGTTAGCTGATTATTAGGTGTATCCTTCCGCCACCGCTCCAGTGCTTGCAGTGCACTAACCGAGGTAGTACTTCACAACTACATCACTTTCTCTTGGCTACTGCTGCCCAACTGTCAAGAGTCTCATCCAGATGTGTTAACACTGCATGTGTTATCACAATAAACTGAGATATATGTGCTAAGCTAATCCTTGTTTATTTTCTTTCCAGGAAAAGCAATTTGTGTTGCAACCCCCTTCCACGTCACCTCCATAGTAGTGTTTGCTTTCCTTTCCCACCATGATAGGTGCTTACAGCGGACTTTCACACAAGTATTTTTGAAAGTGTTTCCAGGGTGGGAAACCTTACCGGATGGCCCAAGCTGTATGACAAGCAAGGGAGAGCCTTGAAAGGAACTCTAGGCGGAAGTGGCTTCTACCGACCCCTCTGGACACCTATTTATGACAGCTGCCATGCTGGCGAATTGTACAGTGTTGTAAGTCGCATTTATGATCGTAATTGCTTTATAGCGCGGCTAAGCTCTGCTTAAGATTGCAGAAAAATATCTGAATTGAACAGAAGGTTGTTCATTGCTGCAAGCTGACCTGGGTTGACATTCTGGTTTGAAGTAGTCTCTTGCCCTGCTACTCGTCAAGATCTGCAAATCCATCGCTCATCTGGATTGGGTCTCCCAGTTCTCTGGTGGTGAAACATTTGCAGTTCAATGTAGAGGCAGCCCTACTTTTAGAGCCCAATTCAGTGCTTAATTTGAGCCAGTGGTTTCCGATGCTTGGCACCAGCACTTAATTATAGACCCGGGTACTTATGATAGTCCACCACATGGTGGTGCCGTCTGTCTAATTTTAAAATGAGCACACCAACAGTTGTTTAATAATTATTTATACATTACAAATGACTAATACCAGCCTCCCAAGCTATTCGTATAGCTTTGGGCGCCATGGAATAGTCCAAATTGTCAGCCTTGTAGACGTGTCATGGTTAGTAGGTATTATTGTCAGCACAGGCAGGGGCAATGGGTGGTGGCCTCCTGACTAGGACCCTGGCACTTTTATTTTACAAATCAAGCACTGGTGCCCCTTCTACCAGTGTCATTGGACCGATTAGGGTCGTTACTGGTGTAAATACAGCATGATGCTAATGGCACAAAAGAGATGAGGCATTATCCTCGTTTTAAACCAAATAGGAAAATCTTGCAAAATATGCAATAATCTCCTTACTGCACAGTTAACAGATTTTTTTGCACTTCCAACCTTCTCTAAATAATGGCAACATGTAGATGTTCAAATAGGTTTTAAAAACCATTGTTAAAGCTGGTCAAAACAGCATTAAAATGCCCTCTCTGTACCACTTGCCAGGAAACACCCACTTCTCCAAACCTTAACGTCTGACTTCAGAGAATCCATAGTTTTGGGGCCTGCATATGCATAGATTCACCACAGGTTCTGGGACTTACCAAGAGCCTGGAAGTCACAACAACTCTTGTGTAAGACAAGGTGCCCTTTAGCAACTCCCTACAAATGCAGGAAAACAGTCTACGAGGGACAGCAAACCTCCACTCATGCATTCTTATTTACTGAATTCAGGTTTTTTTTAGAACCCTTGTCCCTTTAAGAGGCAAGAGTTTCTTTAAAATAAAAGTCAGAATTCAAGTGAATGACATCGAGGGATCATGCAGTGTTCTCCTGCACTACTGTCTGCCTTCTCTGATTCCAAACACTCACACTGACAAGGTGTGAGCCAAACCAGGCCTCCAACTTGTGAATGGGATGGCATCTCATTTAGGGATTAGGTGTCGCATCAGTAGTTGTTTTACCTCAATTCTGGTTGCAGAGTGACAATTGTAAAGTTTATTTAGCAAATCTCAGACTAATTTCCAACTTGCAGTGCGGCCTTTGTACGCTGTGAAAGGTCTGCTGTTTTATGAATGGCAGGTGTTGTGAGCAGTGGTTGGTTTGAGGAAAAAAAATGCCAGGGCTCTCGTCAGGAGGCAGCTTGCACCAGCCCATTTGTCCTGTATGTGCCACCTCAAACATAACCAACTACTAACCATGAAAGTGGTAAGAGGATGTGGCATAATGTCCAGAGCTGCTGTCTTCGGAACTGGGGAACCAGGTTCAGATCTCAGCGTCGGCTGGGATTCTGGTCAAATCACTTAATCTCCCTGTGCCTACCTTAAATTAATGTGTCCGTAACTGGTGCTCATAAAAAGCGCTGGTGTAAAGTGCCGGGCTGAGTACCAAAAACCACAGGCCAAATTAAGCACAAGTTGTGAGTATGAAAATGGGTTGAAAAATAAGCCCCATAGTCCATAGCGTACAAAGCAGCAATCTGTACTTGTTCAGCAGCCAGGCTAGAGATTGGCGAATTCCCACCGTCCAGGGTTTCTGAGTAAATATTGTCTTTGTTATTAATAATGTAAGAAAGGTCACAGCTTCAGTTTCCAGTTACACATTATACCAGTAGCACAGGTGTCGTTGTTTGTTTTAGTTGTTAAAACCGCATGTGCAGTTCTTATATTCATCTAAACTGCTGTTAGGAAAGTGGCTGCAGGGGGCAGCAGAGGCCAAGAAGAAATGACAAAACAAAAGTGTTTTCCTACATTTACTTCCAACGGTTTAAAGCCAGGTGAATGTCCTCAAACTTTTCACTGCCATGACACTTTTTACTTTAGTAACCCCCAATTGACAGGGTTGTGACCTCGCTGTCAACATTTTCACACTTATTTCATTTGCGCTTCTCTTTAATTGTTCTGGGCCCTCTGAGACCCAAATTCTACTGCTTGACTAAGGTCAGTAACCACAGGCGTGACGAAACCTGATGTGGGAAAAAGTTAGAAAAAAAGTAATAGGCCAAATTGTGGGTGCGATTGAAGGGACAGATGTATCTTTCTACTGCTCGCAAAAACTGCTTGCAATTTAGGGCCAGTATTTCTGCAACCAGTATTGAATTATGTGAAGCAACCTATCTACTAATAATAAGTTGGTTAGTAAAATTCAGAATCCGATTGGGTCGCAGTCTAACCTGCCTAGTCAATATTTATTAACTAATTCACAAATTTCAACTCCCTTCAATTGAATACAAGCAAAGGGAAGGTGGCCTGCGAGGGCCAGTTGTTCACTATGATGTCTGTGATTGCATTTAAATAAAGTAGCTTTTTTATTTTTTTATTTTAAAGCAACCCACTTTCATTAAAGGAAACCAGCTTTTTAGTTGTTTTTTTTGTTCAAAGTTTTAAAAGTTTTGCTGAGATTTGGCAGCGATCTCCTGTACACTTCCAACTCCTCTAGAAACTGTTTCTCACGTTCACAAAGTAGTAGTTCTCCAAATGAGACCCCTTACCTCTTTAAAGTGAGTTACCATTCCGACTTGAGGATCAGTCTCTTTTCAGTGGCTTACAAACAGAATTACAGATTCAAACCATGGATACATAGGGCGCAGATTTGGCATTTGGAAGGGAAACCCCAAACATGCTCCTTGCAGTTAAATAATCTCTAACAGTTGCAATCCCATTTTAGGGGCAGGTAAACCTTTACTGACTCCTAGAGTGGGATTTTATGTAGGAAAAGTCTTTTTTACTGTTGCAAGCTCTGGTTTGTGGCTGTATAACATGTTAGTATATCTGGCTATTAATTTGCCTCAAAGCCAAACAAGGGAACACAGAAGACGGCCTTTGTCGATGGCAAACCACCGATTCAAGAAAAGGATACAAACAAGTTTGAGGGATGGGCTGGTAGAGGACTGGGGAGACCCCAATTAAACAAAACAGGTTGAGGGCAGAATCAGCAACCCTTCCCATTTCCTCCTGTCTGGTCCCATATTCCCACCCCCAAAAATAGGAAGCAGTAAACTTGATACAATAACATTGGTATAAGATACATTTTTGATTCTACAAAGGTAAAGAAGAGGGGAAGTTAAGTGCTCCAGGGTCTTCCTGGGCACGTGTGAGTACTGTCACAGACTTACTTGTGTGTCTGTGTTAAATAAGAGTGTAGATTGAGCACCAATGTGAAGATTTTTTAAATACAGCCAACTACTAAAAGCTGCCCTATTATCTAGTTAAGTGTACTAACGTATGGGAGGGGGGCTTAGTCCCTTTGCCAAAGGTCACACATTTTGCTAAATATGTGCTGAAGCCGAGATTTGAATATAGGGCTCCCCATATAACACTTAACAGCCACTTGACCACCTCTCTATTTTCGTGCATTCTGTTAAAATAACATTTTTGTATCCTAGTGACTTGGAATAAGTTCATTTTGACTAGCCTGGGTAATGTTTTACTAGCCCAGACTGGACCTGCGGGTCTGAAAGCGTATCAGATGATGGGCTGAAGGTCATTTAATTACAACGAGCCTTTTACCGTATGCTAACACTCAGGATGAAGGTTGCTGAAATGAACCCCATTTTAATCCTTAACCCATCCCCTCAACGAGTCGTTAAACATTAACTGTGCACGCGGAGGCCATTTGAAGCCTTCTCCTGGCCCACAGGACGGTTCCCAGTGCAGCAGATACTGACGCCTTTGTCTCCTGTTTTGAACCTGTCAACTACAATTATTTCAGAAAAGCCATCAATGAGAAGTGACCTTCACCGGAGCAGTTCTTTATGTGGGAATCAAGACTCCCCTGGAGTTTACTCATGCTGTGCTGCCATTGGACAAGGGAACTGAAGACTGTGCCTGGCCTCCCAGCCTCCACTTTCTGAAGAAACAGAACTTTGGTTTGACCTTCAAGGTGCTTACTCACTGGATGTCACTGAGGAGCTGTGCAGCGCCTGAGAACACTCTACCTACTGATGTAGAAAACTGACTTCTCTTCGAAGAGGATAACTGGATGAGTGTGGCATACAAGGTGCTTACTCACTGGATGTCACTGAGGAGCTGTGCAGCGCCTGAGAACACTCTACCTACTGATGCTGAAAACTGACTTCTCTTCGAAGAGGATAACTTGATGAGTGTGGCATACAAGGTGCTTACTCACTGGATGTCACTGAGGAGCTGTGCAACGCCTGAGAACACTCTACCTACTGATGCTGAAAACATACTTCTTTCCGAAGAGGATAACTGGATGAGTGTGGCATACAAGGTGCTTACTCACTGGATGTCACTGAGGAGCTGTGCAGCGCCTGAGAACACTCTACCTACTGATGCTGATAACGTACTTCTTTCCGAAGAGGATAACTGGATGAGTGTGGCATACAAGGTGCTTACTCACTGGATGTCACTGAGGAGCTGCGCAGCGCCTGAGAACACTCTACCGACTGATGCTGAAAACTGACTTCTCTTAGAAGAGGATAACTGGATGGGTGTGGCATACAAGGTGCTTACTCACTGGATGTCACTGAGGAGCTGTGCAGCGCCTGAGAACACACTACCTACTGATGCTGAAAACGTACTTCTTTCCGAAGAGGATAACTGGATGAGTGTGGCATACAAGGTGCTTACTCACTGGATGTCACTGAGGAGCTGCGCAGCGCCTGAGAACACTCTACCGACTGATGCTGAAAACTGACTTCTCTTAGAAGAGGATAACTTTATGAGTGTCGTATACAAGGTGCTTACTCAATGGATGTCACGTGGAGCAGTGCATCGCCGGAGTAGACTGTACCACCTTTTGCAGAAGGCTGGCTTCCCTTCAAAGAGGATAACTCAGTAAACATGGCTTTGACATACAACATGCCTGCTCAGTGACTTCCACTGTGGAGCTGCGTTTCTCCCATGTAGCCACGTCTGATGATACAGAAGACTGCCTACCTTTGGAGAAGCATAACTTGGTGAGTGTTGGTTTGACATATAATATGCCTTCTCAGTCACTGCCTCTGGAGAGCTGCTCATTGCCTATGCGAACGTGGCTACTTATGTAGAAGACGATAACTTGGTGTGCATGAGTATGACTTAAAACAAGCCTACTCAGTGAATGCCACTGTGGAGCTGCGCCTCGTCTGTCTATACCGTGCCTACGGGTGTAGAAAACCTGCAGTCAGATGAGGAGGATAACTTGGCGAGCGTGAGTATGACATACAACATGCTTACTCAAAGGATTCTGCTGTGGAGCTACGCATTGCCTGGGTAGACTGCCCTACTAATACTACCCTTTGGATAACTTGGTGAACATGGGTTTGACATGCAACATTCTTACTCAGTTAATGCCGTTGTAGAGCTGTGCATCATGCGTTTAGAAAGTACTTATGGACGCAGGAAGCCGGCTGCGCTTTGAAGAGATTCACTCGGTGAACATGTGTTCAGAGCAAGTGTCTACAACCACTAGACTCTTTACACATGTGTTCCTCAGACCATCATTGGTGCGCCTTGTTTTCCGTCCCTAGTTCAAGCTGGACTATTCGGGACCCCTCAGCCTCCATTTTCAACTCTACTGAGTTAGATGTGAGTTATTGAAAGTTAAGGCTTCCCCGGGTGACCCCATTGTGATCTCTTGATGACATATTAGGATCCTCGTTTGACTCTCTCCGCCTGTTTCGGAGGGCACTAGGGTGAGCAGTGTGCAAGGTCATGCTTCGTCTCCTAGTTTAAGCAAGAAAGTAATTATGACCCAGACAGGGGTGTCATCTTCATGCCCCTACCGGTGGTATTGCAGCATCAAACAGTGTAGCGCTTAAAGGGCTCTGTGATATCTGTACACCATATAATGGACATCACTAGTATCCATCTTAGTGGTACTCATTTTATCAACCTTCAAAGAGGAAAGGCTGAGTCACTATTAGTGGGATTTTAATCCAGTTCGTGGATTCGACACACTAGATTAAGAAACCGGTGCATTGACTAACGGCGCCTGCCTCTGCCAGGCAGTCTCCCATGCCTGCACATAGGCTGAGTGACTTTGTGCCAGATGTTACAGATGGTCAGGTCTGACCATTGCGCACACACTGCATACACTGCATCCACTGCAGGTCAACATAACATGGACAAAGAGTACTGGGATAGGTATTGAAGAGAAAAGGCTAAGGAGTTGATTTGAAATAGTTGTGCAAATACTAAAAGATAACAGACTTATCTGTGAAGCGCATGCTCAACCCCACATGCTTTCTTGGCGCTATTAACAAGTAACTACTGTTTGTTACTTGGGGCAGTGGTACCCATTTTATTGACCTCAGAATGGTGAAAGCCTGAGTAGACAACGTAGTCCTGGAAACAGTGAGCATTGGGTCACAAAGATCCCTGCAGTGGACTAACGTACTCTTGACGCATCAAACCGGGCCCTGGTGCAGTACTTATCAACACTTAATGGTGAACCCGTGTAGGGCATGCGGAGAGGTAATTATAGGCTCCATAAAAATTATTCTAAGAAATCTGTAAAATTGTCTTTTTTTTGCCCGGGCATGAAATCGTATTTACAACTTTTGCCAGAGGCCAAAACTGAGTGCCGTAGTACAAATCCAGCGGCATCTGAGCGCTGGAGCACTAAGCCAGCTGGGCAAATAATCCATTCAGTTTATATCGAGGCAGAGCGGGGCTAAACACGTATTTGTTTGTCATTTCTCCTTTTTTGGAGAAATGTGTGACTGCAAGTGGTTCTGAGTTCTTCCAGGGTTGGTTTCCATGCCCAATTAACTAAAGAGGGCCCCTGTCCACCAGAAGGCATCTGATGGCTATTACAACCATTTCACAGTATGTGTGTTTTGCTCTTAACTTAATTGCCTAAGGATGTTTAGACAGGTTGTAATTGAAGGCTAGTGGTTGGCACAAGTAATCTTTGCAATGGCTTGTTCAACATTCCAGAGTGCACACATAGTATTTCACTGTGGCACAGCCCCTTGGGGGTCTGTGGCTGGTGAGTCAGTTGTAAAGCACGCTTTCCATTGTGTGCATGTGTGCTTACTCTAGGCTTTCACAAATGTACCTTACGTGCTTAATTGCCTTTATGTCCAGCTTGCACTTAACGTGTTTTGTTCTTAAAGGAACATAGAACAAACCTTGTCTGGTTTTTAAATCCGACTCTCTTTGCTATCCATGATGTATGAAGGGTATGATTGTGAATAATGGGTAAACTTGACTGGAGGGTGTGGGAAAAATGTTGCCCTTTTGTCCAGGGTATTTATCAGGACTCCAGGTGACCCCCTCCCCTCACAGTGCCCTGCCATGATGCCTCATTTCTACTCAGAATGATGAATGACGAGTTGGGTCTGCAACTCTTTCCAGCCTGTTAAACGGTATCGCTTAGTGCCTGTAATGTTATTTTTCTGTTTGCATTTTAAGTAAAAACAGACTCCCTGCATTAGAGATAAACAGACATGGCCTGCCCTTGCAGCACTGAACACTTTATCTGATTGAACACTGGCAGGGGTGAACATTTGAAAGTTTGTTGACCCACTATTGCAATGAATCGCTCTCCGCTGCTTGCTCCCAGATGGTTGTATGTAGGCCTGCTCCATGTATAGGGCCTGCCTTGGGGAGACTAGCTGAGTAGAGCGAAGTGTATAAAACTGATCGGAGGTCTACAGATAACGACCTGCTGGTTCCTACCACATGTAAATGTCTTTGAAACAAAACAGCAGAAAGAAGCCCACGTTTTAGAAAAGTTTCTTCAATTAAATTTGAGGTTGAAATAGCCCTGACCGGCCTTGGGCAGCTGCTTCTGGCAGTGACCAACCTTGGACAGCTGTTTAAGATGTGAGTGTAGCATTTAAAGGGATAATTTAATCAAAACCACAAGGTAATACATGTATTTTCTGATAACTCTGTGAATAGGAGGGAAGTTGGTTGCAGGCTTTGTCAACTGTAGAGTAAATGAGTGCAGTGCCCTCGCCTGTTTGATCCGGTTTATTGCACTTCGACAACTACAGCCAACCCCAAAATAAATTAAGAAATGAATTGAAGAAACATGCTGAATCCTTATGACTACCTGTACCAGGATGCAAAGCGATGAAGCAACAGCTGCTAGGGCATACCATTGGCATTCACTGCAGGGAATTTCAGTGCAGTGAAAGAGTGCATTTTCAAGACTAAAGGAACCAGGAGGCAATGGAAGAAAGTAAAGCTCTGAGCCCTGCCATAGCTGCACACCTCAAAGCCATTTTGGCCAGCTGCCTTGTCTCCGTACAGCCACACTTTTTCTGCATGAATATCGGAGCCATTTGGAACACTTTTCAACAAATGTGACATTCTAGACAGTGCAATGAGATGCAGGGACACGTCCTTAAAATGCTTCCATGAACGACTACCTTTATTTCTCACTTCCCAAAAATACTTTGTGTTGATCAGATTTCGTTCTGCTTTTTCCCACGTCAGACTCGATTTGCTTGGACTGTCCGTTAACATTGAATTCGCGGATGGCTACCGTTTCGCGTTTTGCCTGCGTCAGGCCATTTTAGAGCTTGCTTAATACATTCTGTCCCATTTGAATTGAGGTTCTGTTCCCTGAAATATTCTGGTTAATGAGCTGTCATTGCTCAGTACTGCAATCTATCTGCTGCATTTGTGCTATAATGAACCGAGCTCTCTGCCCAGGCCTGCCCTGGCACCGCCCCGGTCTCTGACTCCGAATAGGGATTTGCAAATGAGAGGGATCTCTGATTTTCCCCTAATTGATCTTGAAAAGTCAGTGAACCTTCATGAGCGGCCTGCTGGATCATCACAGAAATTGATTTTTTTCCCCTCTCGTTTTGTTTTAACTGGACCAGTTCAACAGCATCCCGGCTAACTCTGCGCAGTTAGGTATTAAGAGGAAGCGATGCAAGCAGATAACCGGCTGCGCAGCGGCGAGCGTCCAGGCGGGAGTACGGATGTAGGACCTGCGTCTGACTCCGACTCTTAGCAGGAGAGCTGGTGTTGGAAAGAGGCTCCTTTGCTCTTGCAGGAGACCTAGTCTTGTTCTGAGGTCTTCACTGGAAGCCAAGACCCCTCGGAGGTGACGAGGATGAAACATACGTGTCGTGAAGAAAGGACCAGTAAGTATCTTGGTGACATTATTTGGGACAGGCGCTACAAACCGACCCAGAGAACTCAATGGGCAAAGTAAGGAGTGTTGATTTTGTTACTTTATATTATTGCAATTTCTATAGTGCAAAAACAAATTTTTGCATGACATTGCGGGCACTGCTTAATTTGTGCTGGTGAATGTAGGTAGCTCTTTTGGTAGTCAGGGGTTGGTGTTGCAAAATGGTGCTGAATTGATTCAGCTTGTCAGGTCTTGCTGTCAGTCAGTGTTATGGAGGGTTTTTTCCTCTGTTGGTGAATCTGTGAACTTCAGTGAGTTGGGTGTGGTTGTTTTTGCTATGTGATGGTTTAGACTGGATGGCTGTACAGAATCACTTATGGTTCTTATACGATGGCACATGCCCGCTGTCTGGGTGAAGTTCATGTTTGTCAGGCGAGTGGCGGTAGTGAGTGATCTAATGGCATGTTTGAAGTGTGTTGTGTGTGTGTCCGGAGTTCTCTCCCTGTGTCCTCTGTATGACAGAGCATGTTTTGCGCTGGCAGAGAGTGACTCTGTGCCCAGGGTGGCACCATCTGTATAGAATAGCTCCTCTGCTGCGTTGGATGTTAGTTTCGAGCTCGGTCTTCATGTGTTGTGTTGTAGGGTAGTGCATGTGGTGATTGTCTGTTTCTCACAGCAGTCACAATGACCTTCGGTGCTCCAGTCATATTGTGGCTTCTGTTTCAAGGTGAGATCTGCTCTCGGTGCTCTTCAGAGCAGCTGGATTCGAGCACTTAGGCATTCTCTGGGTGGGAGCTGTTACTTTAATCAGGTGAGCAAGGTCACACGCGAGTCTGTTGCAAAGTTACGGGGGATCCGGCCAAACCTGGGACTTTGGAGCTTGCAACCCCCACTCGTCGGCTACAACAGATAAGCAGCAGTGCAGGGGAGAGGTCGTTTGCCAGAGTAAATGTTTGCATTGCTTGGAAAACACATCCCAGAGGCGCATAAAGAGTCCTTTTCATGCACATCTCTGTTCTTCAGCTTTGTCGTTAATCATTTGGTGTTAGTTATTTCAAAAGTATTGTTTTTCGCGTTAAGCATCAAATTGAGTTTGTATAAGAGGCAGTTTGGTGTGTGTGGGAATGTGTGGGGGTAAAGAGTGGGTTAACGTGAGCTGTAAAGGTATGTCATGATTGGAAAGGCATAAAAGTAGTGTGGGATTCATTTTTTTTATAGGTTGATGTTATTTATTTGAAACTAAATAAAGGACTTGCAGTAAAAAAAGAGCTTTTGCAAGTGTCCCCAACCCCGCTGAAGCAGCGCCTCCCGTTATGTTTTTTAGTTTTTTACTAGTACTTGTTGTTTTACAGTTTATAAGGGGAAACTACAACACCAGAAGGAAAGGAAAATAGCTGGAGTGGGCAAAGCTGCTCGCACCTGCTGTGGTATTCCTGGGGAGCAGCTTTTAACATTTCTGTGTTTGTGGCTTAGAGGCTCCTATCTCTGAAGCAGTAGTATCTATGATACAACATTAGTAAGTAGGTCAAGATGCACAGATTGTGAACTTATCCAATCTTGCATGGACATTTTTTGTGCCATAAAAAGCATGATAGCCCTGGTGTTGCAGCTACACCTATTGGTAAAGGCCCCCCTCCTCCTTGGTTGCGGCTCGGCCTATAACTCAGGCCTGGGCCTTTAAGAAATGCCATAGGACTGGGCAGTGAGCGATAATGCTGTTAGAACATTCCATATCGTGAGATACAATGATCTACAATAAACACGGAGAAACAAAACGACAAGTGTTGGCCTCTTGGAGCAGAAGGTCTATTATAAGCATTATTGGCCCCGAAGCTCTACATTGTCTCCGGGCCGCTCTCACCATTCCAGTTCTTCGATATTAATTATTAGGGCATTAACACAGAATTATCTATTGGGCCTTGGAGTGAGTATTGCCAGACTTCCCTCTGGCGTCCAAGGAGTGCACCCTTGGGTGAGTGTTGCTCAAGCATGAAACTATCCAAGCCTCCTTCCTGACCTGGGAGACGCCAGGAGCTCTCCGTGGCCCCGGCTCACCGGGTTCAATGGTTAACCATTTCCTTGTGCGTGAGGAAACCCGCTAGGTCTTCGGTCCATTGCTACCGGTGATAACTGCGGAGCGCGTCAAGTTTAGAAACTGCGGACTCCGCTCACTGGGAGGACCTGAGGAGAAGCCGAGCATGGATGGGTTGGGAAGTAAGTGGGCAGGGAAGGCCTGAAACTGGGATGCATAGATGACATTATAGTGTGTGCTGAACCTTGGAGAAGATCTCTTTGATGGAATATTGAAAAGAAATATGATGTACAGAACAAAGGAATTGAAAAGGGATGGAAGGTACAGAAATGTCACAGAGCCAAAGTTCGGATGGGGAAATCAGTACATGGGATGATGAACAATTTAGCAGGAAGCATAACATGCAGAATTAGAAAAAGGGGAATCGAATGAGGAGGAGCGTTATGTAGCTTGTGCACATTTTTTATTGTTAATCATTGCAAAGGTTTCACTTTGTCACTTGCATGTTAAAATCCTAATTTTGCAGCAAATCATGTTACACATATCCTTTTTTAACTAACAACATGATTCTGCATATTATATACGTACACGAATCAGTTATTTCAGTGTTATTGTGTATACAAAAACAGCTAAATTTAGACTTGGACAGAAACATTCTAGAAACATTTGCCATAATGCAAACAACTCTGCTAAAGGTAATTTCCAGAGCGCGATTCTGCATCCCTTTCTAGCATTGACTGCGTCCAATGACATTGATACTTATGTCCCTAAGCAGCGAGCATTATCCCTCAATGCAGCGAAAAACTTTGCACAAGCTAAGGTACACGGGGAAACTTTGCAAAGTTTCTGAAGGGTTACAATCAGAACTTCACAAAACTTTGCCAGGTTTAAAAAAAACTGCTCTCCCCATCTCAAATAAAAGTAATCAGAGCAGTGCGAAGAACAGCCCTGGGCCATACACAGGCCAATGAGAAAGGGGAATAGGTGTATATTTATGACACTGAACCCAGATGCATAGCGGCTGGTGGCTTCATTCTTTCAGGGAGCACTAAAAACGGCTCAGCCTAAGCTGCTGGTTGAAATCAAACTTCAGCTGAGAGTTTTAGCAGTGTTTGAAATGTGTCCCATGAGCAGGTGAACACTTATCTTTCAAAGATTTTGACACCCTAATTGTTGGTCTTAGTAGAAAGTCAAAGGCCTCAATCTTCCTAATTGTTAGCTTCCTGTCTCACCTTAAAAGATTATTCTCCCTGAGCAGAGCCAGGTTTGGTGGCTCGGTGGACTTGTACATCCACTGCAGGGACCTGTGTAGGACATTATGATCACAGGTTCAAATCCCGGCTGGTGCACCTTTCATCCTTTGGGTTCAGCTTTTCATCTTTCCAGACTCCTTAATTTGGCTGGGGTTGGAGGTGCAAGGGTTCCAAGGTGTGCCGCTGCTGCGCTGTAATGTCAGTGTTCGAAGTAACAGCTCACCCAGGCACCTCTCCTATGTCATGCCAAAGGCACTTGGCCACTGCTTGCAGAGCTGCTCCGCCCATATGCACCAAGACAACTGACTGTGCTGCAGAGCGGGTTCTCGGAACCCTCTACTTTGAGTGAATCATATGTGCTGCAGGTGAATAAATGGTTGCGTGAAATGCGCCAGTTTTGAGTGCAGGAGGTGGTTAAATGGTTGCTTGAACTACACACAAAAGGGTGCAGCAGGTTTGGTGGTAGCAGTTAAATGATTGTGTGAACTGCACACAATTTGTGTGCAGCAGGTTTGCTGCAGGTGGATACATGGCTGCAGGAGTAGCACACACTTTTAGCTGCATGATTGTCAGCATTGGGCGCAGCAGGTTTCGTGGCAGCTGTTAAAGGGCTGCTTGACCTTTACTCAGTTTTTGGTGCAGCAGGTTTGGTGCAGGTGGTTACACCCTGCATGAATTGAACACAGATTTTGGTGCCGCAGGTTTTGTGCAAGTAGTTTACATGGCTGCATGAGTTGCAGCAGGTTTATAGCTGTAGGTTAAGTCATGGCTACTTCAGATGCACACAGTTTTGGGTGCAGCAGGTGGTTACATGGCTGCATGAATTGCACACAATTTTGGGAGCAGCAGGTTTTTACCCAGAAACACAAGACGTTGAGCATCCCTGTTGAGACTCGACCCTGGTGATGTGATTTAGTAATGTCAAAGCTTCATGTGTAAATACACTTTTTTGAATTTTTATGCTGTATTATCATATTTTATGTGATGTTTGTTATGTGTTTTACATAGCAAGCATATTCAGGGCTTGGCTCGTGCACGAGCTGTAAGATCCGAGCCAGACCATTGGCTCAGCTCTGGCTCGGCTCTTCCTGTAAATCTGTTGGCTCGTCCACCTCTGGTGGAATGAGATGCCGCCGTTCAGGTAGTTGGGTCTCAAGTTGTGTATCGCCTTGAATGTGTGTGTGTGAGGAGTTTGAAATGAGCTGTTTGTGTATCAGGAGCCAATGGTTGGTCTGATGTGAACTCTGTGTAGGGCGTTGAAGATGAGCCTGACTGCCAAGTACTGGGTGGTTTATAGTCTTCTAGTGAGTTGCTTGCTGATCCCAGCGTAGAGCGCGTTCCCGTAGGCCAACTTGCTGGTGACTAAGGCACTAGTGGTGCTTGGGAACCATTCACAGATCTTCCTCAGCATCTTCAGGGTGTGAAAGAAGAATGTAGTGATGATGTTGACTTGTGCGTTAATGTCCAGCTTTCTCTTGATGATTATTCTGAGGTTCGTAGCTTGGGCGTGGGTCCGAGATCGGGCAGCCATCAGTAAGAGTTCCATGGTGAGGTGTCCTTGCTGAAGATCACGTCGTCATGTACTCACCAGTCAGCGACTTGCCTTACTTGTGGCACCAGACTATGATCTCGCTCACTCGAAGGAGAAGCAGTACTGAGCGACTCGTCTCACCTCCAGCACCAGACTGTCAACTTGCCCCATTGAAGGAAGGGCAGTAAGTCAGCGAGTAAACTTACTTCTAACAAGAGGCCAGTACTCCGCAACCCGTCTTACCTCTATCACCAAAGTATCAGCTCGCACAGTCATGGACAGGCAGTTCTCAGCAGCTTTCCTCACATCTAGCAGCAGACTGAAACCCATGGCATCACCACTGTCCTGTTGGGTCCATCAAGTGAACGGACGTAATTAAGGTATCTCATATGTGAATATGTAATTGACAAAACAGCTGGGCTTTGAAAATGACGTTTTCTGAATGCCCATGCTCTCATTAGCTTCTTACTAAACTATCACAAAGTGCAGTCCTTCCAAATTTTCAGTAGGAGTAATTACGAAAAACATCTTTCACCTATGTACTAGAGATCAGGACTTTGAACTTCAAGCTGGCGTAAAACCTAGCAGGTGTAAAACCTATAGATCTGAGATTTGCATATTACCAGTCTCTTTTCAGTTTCAGTTTTCTGTAGTGATGATGATGATGATGATGACGATGATGAAGGAGGGTCTTGGCGAGAGCTTGTAAATAGTATAAAGTGTGCGCTTGTTCTCAAACGTAGATTGATAATACAGTCATTCAAGAAAGGCAGCCCTGCAGGGGCAGCTCTTAGAAATCTATGAATGGAACGCAATTTTTACAATTCAATTACATATTAATGTTAATGTTTTGAATTAACTCCTAACGTAAATGACAGTCGCGTGTCATCAATTTGTTTACTAAATACATTACTCATTTTGAAAATAAGCAAATAGATATAGCAGCCTTTCCAGATATTTGTAATGCAAAACGCAAATATTACCAGTGTGGTAATTGTCAGTTTCAGGGTGCTTTTCAACATGGGAGTAAACCCTTTTGCTGTCTCCTTTGAAATGGCATAAACACATACTCCACCTTTCGGATGCACGCCTCCTTTTACGTAGCTTACGCATTCCTGTCTTATATCAATTCCCAGAGCTCCTTGGGGTAGTCAGGACCCACGGTGTCCTTTGCATAAAGTTTTTTATTTTATTTATTTTTTAACGTTGTCTAACTTTAAGACTCCCTAGAAAGTGTTTCTCCGAAGCGAGGCTGTGTGAGTGTTATTAACAAAACTATGATTTGTCAAAACAGGAGAATTTAAAGTTTAGAACAGAATATATTTGTCAAGAGCAAATATTCTTTCCATGGATATTTTTTTTTGTTTTAGTGCCCATTCAGTGATTGGTCTCACGGCTCTTCCACTCTCCTGGTAGATGGGGCTGCCTCCGAGAGCACCTTTACTCTGGCCTCTCAATCCTCATCGGGGAACCATGTGCCCTTGTTTGTGGCCGGCCATGTGAAGAATCCGCCGGATTTTACAGTAACTACACACAGATAACATCCCCCCCCCCCCCCCCCCCCCCCCTGTACCAAGACAAAGAGAGGGCCCCATGGCCATGCTTGGCTGGCCTCTTTCAGGCCCATCTAATTGGGAATCACAGCAACAAATAACGCCACTGTTAGTCCAGAGAACTAAATATAAACAAAGGCGGGTTTAATGAAATGTCAATGCATCCAAAGCCAGGACATTTCTAGGGCAGAATTAGTTTTCATTTTAAAAACACTTGTGTTGTCTTGGTGCCCTGCTGTGTTATTTATTTATTTATTTATGAAGTTTTATATAGCGCGAACAACTTCAAATATTAGTATCGGAGTGCTGTACAACATAGCAAAAACATTGAATGTACAAGGGGAAAGATATAGAATCTGAGGGGCCGATTCACAGAACTAATCTGAGACAAGATCCTAAACTTACTACTTTTGGTATTCACAGAAGGCATTTAGTAGTAGTAAAGTTAGGATTTTGTCTTAAGTTAGGATTTTATCTTAAGTTAGGATTTTGACTTAAGACCAAAATTTAAGACAAATTTAAGTTTAACTTAAGTTTAATTTGAGACAAAATCCTAACTTAAGACAAAATCCTAACTAACCTACTACTAAATGACTTCTGTGAATACCAAAAGTAGTACGTTTAGGATTTTGCTTCAGATTAGTTCTGTGAATTGGCCCCATGGCGTGACGCCCGCACGCACGCAGTGAAGTAGTGTGGCTCACTGGTTAGAGGCGGCAGACCCGAGAGCAGAGGACGGCCCGGGACCAGGGTTCGATTCCCGGCGCGGCAGGTTTCTGGACCAGGGTCAGCGGACTCGATAATTCTCTCGCCTCGGTGCCCACTCTGATCAGCGATCACACTCGGCAACTCTGGGCATTAGCTTGCCTCATCTTCACTAACGGCCCCACCAGACCGCCGGGGATGCCTGGTCTCACCCTGGAGATACCCATTAAGGGACCATCTCTCAGGGAAGCCAGGAAGGGTTTCGCAGCGGTCGAAGCGCCTTGGGACCCTACGGGTAAGTAGTGCGCTATATAAATGCCAATACATTTACATTTACATTTACAAGGGAGGAAAACATTCAGTGACCGACTCTAGTTTGCTGCTCATTCGGCCTCAAACCACTAGCAGAGCCACAGCTCAATAAATGTCACTGTAGGCAACTGCCTTGCAGCTCCTTCACAAATAACCGTAAGAGGGCGCAAGATTGTAACAAAATACCCACCACCCCACAGAAAAAGACCTTGTTTTTTAAGGAATAGGAGCACTGAAATGCACAATATTTCAGCTGGGGCTCAAAATACTTGCTTCGTATTAACATTTGTATAATGCTTAACACCCCTATATGGAGTTCTTGCCTCCATTAGTAGCACGTGTAGGGTGTGTGGTTGGGAGGATGTGGTCTGTTTTATTACCCCATGTGGGAAGTATTTGAATCCCAACAACAACAAGTATCTGCGTAAACCAGGCTGGATCTATTTGCTTTGTGAGTGCTTGTTAGAAGTTTGATATAAACCAGTATCCTCAATTATTTTGTTCTAAGTTATTAGAATTGGTCATTACAACTGCAATGTATGTGACCATCGCTGTTTGTGTGCTAGAGAGGCCCAGTTTTGGATGCCCATGTAATCCGAACACTGTTGTGGTCCATTGACTCGCATCGTCTTCAGCCTCCGCTTCAAAGCTCTCATTTGTGCCCATTATGAACACCCTCCCACAACCAGAACTCACTGGGACGACTAAAGGTGGCTCGGCTCACATGTGCCGTACAGGAGCTGGAAAATCGAAGCAATTTAAAGTCTTGGTGTTGTCAATGCTTAGTGAAGTCAACTCCAATTACAATACAATTTGCAGTGAAGCAAAGAAAGGTTGCAATTGTTAGCAAATTCAAAGTCCTTATTTATGTCATATATACAATGTATAGACAGTAACATATTGCTAAAACACCATTGTAGCCAGTGGGTCCCAAGGCGCGGCCTATTGGCTTTCACAAAACTTTTTTCTACAGGCACTTAGGAGGTGTCGATTCTCAAAACAAACATTTGCTCCTAAAAATACCTATATCTTTGATAAATGAGTGATTTACCTAGGAGTAAAATGCACCCAGAGGTACTTATATACACAGTGGTTACGTGAATTCCACTTTAGTTAAATGTGTCAGATTCACTGATAGTAAATAGAGGCGTAAATTTCATAAGTAAATGTAAGCAGCTCATGTGTAACTAATTCGTATTCAAATGTAGGAAAAGGCATCTTGGCATCTTCTGAAGTGCCAAGGTCAGGCTATGACCTTTACTTACAGCAGGCTCACAGTTCCGCAAAACAGAAGCATAAAATGCCTTCCTCTTTTTAAGTGTAGCAAATTAAACCTTTTTGTTTCCAACAGACATACATACATCTTCCGCGTAAATCTTCGTAAATGCATTTTATTCGTTTTACCCAAACAGGATATTAATCATCTGTATTTTTTAAGATATTTTTGAGGGTTCAAGTTTCAAGTTTAAGTTTATTTGTTTGATTAATTAAAATCTTACAAAAATGTGACCTTAGAGAAAATATCAGCATCAATACACATTTAAAACATCGTGCTAATAGTAAATGTCATTAAAAGAAAAAAAAAATAAGACTAGGTAAAATTTTGCTTAAGACCTTTGGCAATCACATTTAAAATTTTTACAAAAGCAACATTCATTGGTAAGTCATTCGGGCTTAAGCACGCCATTATTGCTTGTCTACAGGTTCTTATATCTCGTGCATTAAACAACCTCCTGAGGATTAGTCTCCTTTCTGAGTCTATAGCAGGGCACAGACATACCAAGTGCACAATGTCTTCTTTTCCCCCCTTGCAAAGTCTACATTTTTGAGGGTTCAAGAACTTTTGTGGGTTTACTTTTTCACTTTTCAATTGTCCATCTGCAGGTTTCCTGCTCAGCACTTGCGAAATGGCCTGTGGCCAGATGTGCTTTGTTGCTATGGGTTTTTTAGTAATTAACCCCATGCGTAATTATGCACGTAATTCGTAGAATGTTTTCTTCAAAATTTAAGCCTAACTAGCCCCTCGAGTAAAAGCAGCCAGTTAGTTTGTCCCCAGGTGGCTGTCTAAGTGCCTGCTGGGCCAGTTTCCTGTTTCCCAGCAGCTCTTCCTTCAGTTCTGTATTTCCCCTTCCTGTGTTTTCAGTAGACGGAAATATTTAGACAAATGTAACCAGCTCAGCTGCAAAGAGAAACGCCGTCTGTCCTCTTATAAGGCCTTCTGATGGACAAATGAACTACCATTCATAGTACTTTTGATTGTTTTGTAAATAAAATCCAGTGACAGCAGGACTCTGCATCAGCTGCCACATAAGTATTTGGTAACTACTTGAATTACTCGGAAAACTGGGCAGACCAACTAAGTGAAAAGATATTTGAGGTTGTCCATGTAAACTAATAGAACACGTATATATTTTATAGATAGGCTATTAAATGTTTGACAACCCAAGTGAATTTTAATAAATTTTAAGCAGAATAAGTGTGCCTTGGAAACACTTTGCTAGACATGTCTATTTTGCCATTTAGAAAGAATCCTAAATAAATTCCAGGGATGGTAGCTTTAAGGTAGTAGTCTTTCTTTCTCTGTGGGATCCTTATTGACAAAGATTGTGTAACAAAAATGTGAGGGTAAATAAGTATTTTCAGTTTCCTCAATGCTTATACTTTGTGTTGCGTAGACATTTAAATATGTGCTGAAAAGGCACACATGAATAAAGTTTGTCATGTTGTCGATTCAATATTTGAATAAGTCCCCTGGTGGGTAGATAACTGAAGTGCACTTTGGGCGAGTAGGGTATTGACTTTTGTGCTCTGTGTTTGCACTTGTAGGCCAGGCCAACACTATGTGCTCGAGTCAGGAAGCTGCAGCAGAACTCTAGTTCCAGCAGCCTCTAGTCTAGACGGAAGGAAAGCTCTTTGTCCAGACTATGGCCTCCGTATGGAGAGGATGTGGCCTAACGGCTAGGGCGGTCCACCTCAAATCTGGGGAACAGGGTTCGAGTCTCGGCAAAGACGCACAACATCCTGTGATTCTGGGCAAATCACTTAATCTTAAAAAATAAATATGTCCTCATGTAACGTGCCTGGTGCTCGTGTAATATCCAATACCTTCGGGTCAAGTTCGCGCTTTATAAAATTCCTGCAAAAAAAAAAAGAACTACCACTGATTGTCCTGTATAGTGATATATAATATAGTTTCTTTGAAAGAGAGTTTGTCCTGGTGACTTTTTCTGTCTGGTTCTGGCCAATAGAAGCTCTTCTGCTACCTCTATTTGACACTTTGTGCAACACAGCAGATGGAGAGAGTACCTTAAACTGGGTAATTACTGAAGTCCCGGCTCTGACAGTGTTAGCACCAGTGGTTTTCGCTCTTGTTGTTTTAGCTCTTGTGGTCGTGGCTCCAGCAGACAAAGCTCCTGTATTATCTCTGGTGGTCCTGTTTCCATTGGTTTTATGTTTTGCAATTTTAGCTCCGGCAGTCGTTATTTTTGACAATCTTATATCAATTGATTTTATCTATTGAGGTCTTAAGCCCGGAAGTCTTAGCTCTAAAGGTCTTGGCTCCATCGGTCGGTTATCTGGTGGTGAATGTTTCTAGCGGACATAGCTCCGGTGTTATCTCTGGGGGTCTTATGTCAAGTGGTTTTAGCTATTGCGGCCCTAGATCGTGTGGTTTAGCGGGGACAGTCTGATCACTGGCAGATGTAGTCCTGGTGAATTTAGCTCCAGTAGAGTTGGCTACAGCTGCCTTAGCTCCGGCAGACGTATCTCCGACATTTTCTATGGTGGTGTTATTCCAAGTGGTTCTATCTATGGAAGTCTTAGCTCAGGTGGTCTTAGCTCCAGCAGACGTACATCCGACATTTTCTATGGTTGTGTTATTCCAAGTGGTTCTATCTATTGAGGTCTTAGGTTGGGCGTTCTTATCTCCAGCAGACGTATCTCTGACATTTTCTATGGTTGTATTATTCCAAGTGGTTCTATCTATGGAAGTCGTAGCTCAGGTGGTCCTAGCCCCGGCAGACGTATCTTTGACATTTTCTATGGTTGTGTTATTCCAAGTGGTTCTATCTATGGAAGTCGTAGCTCAGGTGGTCCTAGCCCCGGCAGACGTATCTTTGACATTTTCTATGGTTGTGTTATTCCAAGTGGTTCTAACTATTGAAGTCTTAGCTCAGGCGGTCTTAGCTCTGGCAGACGTGGCTCCGGTAGGCATAGCCCCAGCATTATCTCAGGCAGCCTTCTTCGGCCGTAATTCTTCAAGAGGTAGTAGAAAATTGTCACTAGCCAGGACAATTTTGAAGGGTCAAGAACCTGCTCTTGGCCAAAAGTGTAACCTGGGCTGTCAATTGTTAAATAATGCAAACTGGACAAACAAGGCATCACTCCACTGGCTACACGCTGGAGGGAGGGTGGGAAGTGGGGCGAGTAAACCTCACATCGAAGTAAGCAGATTTTTACAGTACATCCCTTGGGCGTGCTGCTCAAAGTGGGTGAATACCTCAGGCTCCTGGACCGAATACGAGTAAATCATTGTACTTTGGCACACTTCATTTTTCCGGTGCCGAATTTGCTCCCTAGGGGGCTTCAATGCACAATCAGCTGCCCCGCCCCATCTACCCTGAGCTGTAGTTTGTTGCCAAAGGAGGGGAAGTTTTTTCCTCTTGACTTCAAAATATAAGACACCTCCCGGGTCACCCGCGCTGGCATGGGGCTGGGGACTGTTACACAATTGCCGCCACCTAGGGTGCCGGTGCCCTCAGAGCGTGGGGCATGTGGGGAGGGGGAGGGTAGCTATGCTGAAGGCAAAGGTAAGCTGAAGGTCATGTGCTACGTGGAGTCCATTGAAGGCGCTTGCCGTGGTGTTCCAACACGAGAGGGCACTAGTTTGTTACAAAACACCTCAAAATAGCCCAATTGTTAGAAGAGAGCGCCCACAAGGCACCCTTTTGCCTGGAGCACATACAATCCTTGCGCCAGACCCAATGAGCTGGAATGTTCACACGTATATAGATATTTAGTATGTTTATTTTTATTAGGGTTTCTTGTGCCGCTTCAAAGCGCTTCAGCTGGTCTTCCCTCACCATGGTTTTGAAGGGTGTAGAGGCCACTGTTCCTCGGGTGCTTCATATAACACGATCCCCGACTTCTACAAGAGCGCCAAAGTAGAACTGGGAGGCATGGTAGGAGAGCAAGCCTGTTACAAGGTATTTCCAACACAGAAAAGTGCCACACTCCCTAAGAAAGCACTAGAATAAAGGGCCCCCGTAGATTGTGACGCAACCGGAGTGCCGCATACTCCGCCCGATCAAGATCCAAGGCCGCCAAAAGCTTCCTCGCTTCCTTAAGCTGCCTCCAAATCCGGGGAGCCCCAGTCCTACGATGTATCTGTTCCAATTCTCTAACCCGACCTGTAAGTTCATCCCTCTTGGCCTGCCGTTCTTTGTTATCAGCCGCGGAGATTGCCAAGAATTCCCCTCGAATCACAGCCTTCAGTGCCGCCCATTGCGTGGCCCGGCTAGTGTCGGCTTTGTCATTATGGGACTGATATTCTCGGATCGCCTCCTCAACACGGGCCACCACCTCCTTCCTGTGTAACAGCGTGTCACGTAGACGCCACGTTCTGGGCCGAGAAGCAGCTGGCGGCAAACGCAGCGTAGCCTCAACTGGGGCGTGGTCCGAGAGGGATATCACACCTATCTCCGACCCCGACGTTAGCGCCTGTACTGGGGAGGTGACCAAAAGATGGTCCAGCCTCGCGTACGTCTTGTGCGCATGGGAATAGTATGAGTAGTCCCTACTCGTAGGGTGTGTGTGTCGCCACAAATCCAGGAGGTCGACCTCAGCTGGGCCTTACGGTCCGCAGAGAGTTCCCCTACCTGCGGGGAGCGTTGTGCCGATCTATCTAATGCAGAGTTAAAGACCATGTTAAAATCACCGCCCAGTATAATGTAGCGGTCTTGGGAGGAAGTGGTGTCCTCGATCGCGGTCTGCAAAAAGCGGTCCTGCCTTTCATTAGGGCTATATAGGGATCCGATCGTAAATAGGAGGCCCCCTATCCTGAACCGATACGCAAGGAGCCTGCCTTTTTGTTCAGTAAACTTGTGGAGGACCTCTCCCCGAAAGTGTCTGGCCACTAGTATCGCCACCCCTGCTGTTTTAGTGGTACAAGAGGAGAAAAACTGTGAAGGGAACTTATGAGAACGGAGTCTGTGCGTGTCTTGCGAGAGGAGGTGCGTCTCCTGGAGGAGACAGATGTCCGCCTGGGTACTCTCCAGAAGGGAGAGCACAGCCCGCCTCTTGACTGGGTTATTCAGCCCCCGAACATTCAGAGTCACTACCCTGCACGTGTCAGGAGGCATGTAAAGGGGAATAGTAAGGAGCAGTGGGGCCCCACAGTACCAGGACAGCCGGGGCACAAGCGCAGTCGTGTGAAAAGGGTGACATAACAGGGAACGGAGCACTATCACGTGTGGTGCAGAAACGACTGAGCAAAACCAGAGGCCCAGCCAATGTCCGGATAGCCATAGGCAACAACAAGCACTGAATAACCCACCCCCTCCCCTCTCTTCAGCAATGCAATCAGAAAGTCAAAACTGTAAGTGAGGCATGCAAATCTGAGCAAACCAAGAAGCATATACATTATCGGAATGACAAGGAACCCCATTGTGCACTGGACGACCCCCCCCCCACTCCCGCCAACACCAGGATCCCTCCCCCCTGCCCATCCCCCCCTCCCAATCCCCCCAAGAACTGTTCCCCCCCTCCTTCTCCCAAACGGACCCCAGTTCCCACCCGCAACTGGAACTGTCCCAACAACCCCAACTCCACTCCCGGAATTCCCCAACACCCCACCAGAAACCAGTGTCCAAGTCCGGTCCATGACGGACAGGCTTATGGAAAGTCAAAAAAGGGGACGTCCAGCCACTACGCACTCCCCTATCCCCCCGCCCCCCCGAATCCCCAAACCTGCGTTACTGACACAGCGATGTCAATCTCCCCCCGGAGTTTATTCAGGCAGTCAACGCAACTTCAGTTGGCGCAGCGTCGGTAACTGTAGCTCGGGGTGCGTCATCCAGGTCTGCGGCTGCAGTAGGCGAGCCCGGCTGTGTTGAGGAGGCCGGCGACCGCCGGCCCGGGATCGGCTGCCAGCCATCCCTGGTGATACGGCGCTGGCGAGGAGTGAATGTACCGTCGTCCGTAGCAGTGATACCCAGCACCCCACATGTATCTTGAAGGGACCGCAGCTGGTGTAGGGTCCCGTTCCACCGAAAGATGAGACGGAAAGGGTGCCCCCAGGAGTACTGAGTGCCATGCTCCCTAAGGAAATCCGTCGCTATTTAAAAGGCCTTGCGTTTTTGCAGGGTGGATGCTGCGAGGTCCTGGTAAAG
Source organism: Lissotriton vulgaris (assembly GCF_964263255.1). NCBI lineage: Eukaryota > Metazoa > Chordata > Amphibia > Caudata > Salamandridae > Lissotriton > Lissotriton vulgaris. Next base: position 192,537,173 of record NC_141688.1, on the reverse strand, counting down.
CGCCACACGATGACCCCTGAAGTCCATAGATGACTGCTTCTGTGCTTCACGAAGTATCCTTTCCTTCAAGGGATAGTCCGGCAGGAAGGCCAAGATGTCCGGGGGGGCGCCGAGGCCCTGCGTTGTAGGCCGACTCTATGCGCTCTATCAATACGGATAGGGAAATCCTCTGATTCCCCGAGCACCTCTCTAAATAGGTCCCGCAGGTATGCAGCTACATCCTCCCCTTCTTCACGGGATGGAACACCCCGGACTCGGATGTTGTTCCGCCGGGAGCGGTTTTCAAGGTCCTCGGTATGTGACTGAAGATCAAGATTCTGGTCCCGGAGCCGTATAATCTCCTGCTGCAATTGCGTGATCTCCTCGTCCATAGCATGGCCAGCGCCTTCCACCGTAGCCACTCTCTCTCCCAGGCCATCTACCTCCCGTCGAATTTCCCGGACCTCACCCGCCACCTCCTGTTTAAGGGTCTGGAAATCGTCCCGCAGGGTGCCAAAAAGGGACTCAAGGAAAGATCTTGTGACTGGGGGCTCCCCTCCACTCGCTCCTTGGGAGCCGCCCGGAAGACTTGGAGACGGTTGCCCCCTGTCCTGTCTCGCGGCATTCCGGCCCAACATGTCCGGCAGGGTGCGGTCCGCTTTCTTGGACCCTTTGTTGTTCGCCATCGAGGCTACTGGGGTGTCATCTGGAATGTTCGGTGCAAGGCCGCCAATCGAGCCACCGGTAGGCCGCTACAGCCACGTGCACACTGCCAACCTCTGTGTGGGCCTCAGTCCGCACCTCCGGCAGGCCACATCCAACAATGGGGCGGCTCACGATCCGGTCAACCCGGGGACCGGCGTCCCACCCGGGTCTCCTGGCCCGACCCGTCCGGGCCTGTGCCCCTGCTCACCATCGCCTACACCACCGGCGGCCTCACTGATTCCTCTTCAGATGGCCTCCACAAATCGGTCCGAGAAAGTCCTCTCAAACGTTACAGCGTGGGGCGGATTTCAAATACGTCACTGCTGTACCTCCAAGTTTGTGCTGGGAATTTCACCCCCAACGCCTTCTTCCCCAGTCCCTCAACGGCGATGAAGTGGCGGCAGCCGAGAAGGCAGTCGGGGAGGGATACAGGGAACCGATCTCTGCTAAATCTCTCCACCAGTGCGCCTCCGGGGTTCCCGGAGAGGTAGGCCGCAGTTTCGGCGCCACGTGCAAGATCCTCCTGGGCCGCAATATCAAGTCTCCGGCCTTTATCTCAGTGCTTGCAAGCCTGGTAATGCAGATCCACATCCAGAGGACACCTCCGCTGGGTCGCCGGGCGGATGTTACGCCTCTCGATTCCCCGCACCTCCGTCGTCCGGGGGACTAGGCCAAAGCCACGGCCTTGCGTAATGTCCATCCCCACGGTGTGCCCTTCCGACGCTCCGCCTCCGGGCACCAGGCTGCTCAGCTCCTCGGTGTTCGCCGCAGGGCAGGATGCTGCAGTGAAGGTCGGGGTCCGACGGGGGGCAGCGGCGGCTCCTCCCCAGTCCCCAAGTCGGGCGGTCTCCCACGCTAAACCGCGGCTCCACCTCCGTTCCGAACCAAAGGCCCTCTCAGCACCCGGCCACGGATCCGGGACCGATCTATGTCAGACGCCGGTGATTTCCGCCTTCACAGCCTCCACACCGATATCCAGCGCCTTTATCTCGCCAAATGCACGGTTCCGGGGGGAGACCGGTGCTAAATTAGGAGGTTAAGGGCTCGGGTCCGGCGGAGCTCACAGCGAGTGCGATTGCTCAGCCCGCCATCTTGGCCACGCTCCTAGATTAGGGGAAGTATTTATATTTTATGACGTGCTTCCACTGCATCGCCACTGATAGGCTCATGTTGAACACTTGGGTTACTGGGAGCCTTGTTCTTTTTCTTTTCGATTCTAAGCTTGTCTTTTCCCGCTCTCTCTGCAATGGGTCTCTTGTTAAGATAAATGGAGATGTGGCTCGGATGAATGTGGTCCCCCTCTATAGTGCTACAGTTTGCTATGTAGGACCTGATAGCATTTTGCATGGGCCAGATCCCGATATGTATATTTTCTTTAAGCTGTTGCATTATGTACCATGGAATGTGGGCATCTTTGATGCTTTCTTTACAGGGACACGAGTCTTCAATTTGTTTGGCTTGTGTGGTATGCTTCATATCCAATAAACAGAATGTACATTAAGAAAGCAATAGAGTCCGGCATTCGCAATATCCGCATTCCTGGTTTGCTAACAACTGCTGCACGTGCAGCCGATGAATGATGTCGATTTCCCATCACATGCCCCCCCCTTCGCTGCGAGGCATCTCTGTCTCACCCTAACGTCCACAGCTGGAAATGGATGCCAGGGCTGACCCCAGTTAGCTCCCAGTAATTGGGCGCCCCACTATCAGCTCCCATCGCCAGGCAGTTTGTATGCAGATGTGTTTCCAATCACCAAAATAAATCGGTGTGAATCAAGCCCTGACCTTTGCTTGATAAATGATCGGAAGTGGGGTCCATTTCTCCTCCGCTCTTAATGGCCCTTGTTTTCAGGACCGAAGGCAGACCTGCCCAATTACTGCTACTAGTTCTGTGCTCTCGCGCCGTAGCTGTACCCGGAAGCATTGCACTCGCGCTGCACTTGTACCCGGAAGCAGTGCATGTAGTTCACCAGCTCAGCGTTTTGTTTATCTGGGGCGGTATTGCAGTTGGTACCCAGGGGCGCAAAGGCATTTGCCCCCAATTCTCGCACCTCCCCGGGTACTTTGGTATTATAGAAGAGGCCGCATATGCTTGCACGTCCCTTTGTGTAACACTGGTCAAGCTGGCGCCGACCGACATCAAAATTGCTGGCGCAGTCACGCGAGGGCGTTCCCTCACTTGCAAGCACAGTCTTACAGCGCCAGGTTACTCCTCGCGGAGTGACAGTTTGCGCTTTAGAAATTCCGACTTACATTACATTACAGTTTGTGGCTGAAGTGGGGCAACACCATTAAGAAGACGCCCTGTCCCAGTCTAGGCCGTGCACACGCCACATCGCAAACAGAGACATTGCGCACTATGTGTAATTCAGACCATGGACGGAAGTTGTCAGAAAAAAGCAGTGCAAAATTATGAAGGATGAAGCATTCATCTACATTCTCTGCGCTGAGTGAAAATGCAGGCTTGCCCAGACAATAAATGTGAGGTTTTTTTTACATCTAAAGGTTGGTAAATATAGTTCTCTGTCAGTGTTTTTATCCTCTGTCTATTTCTGCAGGTTTACCCTTTTCTCTGCTCATCACAATTACACCTTGTTGACCTGTTTAACTATCACACACCAATCAGGTGTCCAACACGGCAGGTAGCCTGTCCCTGGCTTCAAAAGGAATTATTTCGTTTTTCTGCGACTATCAGTCAATGTCATTTGAGATGGACTAGCTGGCTTTGGTGGAGTCATTGTGGTGGTTTTCTCAGAGACCGCCTCAACCAGTTTTGCCATCAGGATCTTAACAAGGTTCTAATTCAGTTGGATAAACTGAAAGCCATTGGCTGTAGACTATGAACACACCTGAAGGTTGCGGTCCTGATGCGGCCGCAGCCAACATATGATAGCATTTCTTATGCTAGATCCAGAGACGTCAGTTTCAATGGCTTAAAATTATTAATAGTTTATTTCTCATATTGCTCTTTGCACCAAGGTTCTGGGGTTATTAACCGCTTTAAAAAGCAGATGTAGCTATTACCGAATGCAATTATACTCAGTTTTCCAACATCAAGAGGAACATCCTAAATTGGCTTTGCTGAGATTCAAACTCATAACTCTGGAGATCACAACAGGTGTGAGAAGAGCATTAATTCACTGAGCCATCTTGAAGGACATGTCAAAGTTAAAAAGTAGTGGTGATGTGTGTTTGCCTTAAACAGAATAACAGGAATCACTTTGTCTTCAAATAAGGCAGTTGAAAAAATTGCATTGTATCAGACATGTAGCTACTATTAAAACACTTTTCTGCTTTAGTTTTGTAATATATTAAAATTATGTTTTGTTACATTCTTTAAACATCTTTAGGCTAAGATTTGACACTAACAGGTCAGTTAAGCATCTCCATGGAAATTTTTCATCTTTTTCGATTTACAAGGTTTTAGATTTCATGTTCAAAGCAGTTTGCAAATATAGTTGTGGTTTGATTATTGCATTACTTATTGCTTAAAAAATATTAAACACAAAAAAGTAAGTGTGCATTACATAAACCTGTTGTACTATTTTATCGTCAGTGGTACTGGCGTTTAAACTTCTCGGGGCGGTGAGCGCAGAAGGAAGTAGCACTTTATATAATTTGCTTCCATCTTGGTAATTAGGTGGAACAGTTAAGATGTAAAACAACAGAGAAGCCATAAGCCCTTCCAGATGCTCGAGGGGTCTCCCTGGACCCCTTCCTTGCACGCTTTTGGCTGGAACGGCAAAGGCCTGGTTCAGGAGCCCTCAAGGCTCCGGGCCGGTAGTAGGGCTAGTGTACCTTGGAGGGTTTGGGGGGCTGTAGAGAGATGCTGAGACTGCACTCGAGGCCTGTATCACACTTCATCCCACAGAGTGTGTTGACTTACTCTGTAGACCACCTACAGTTTAAAGTGAAAACTAGGGGCCGGCCCGGGGTCGCTCTGGGTGCACTGACTGAGAGGAGGATTACTTGGCTCCTGTGTATTCCCATTTTGGACTAGGTTCAATTTTTGGCATATAAATTTACTATAATTTAAAAATAAATTAAAACATCTCCAGCCACTGGAGGCTAAGGCAAATAATGCACAGCCTTCGGCTTCCATTAACGTAGACCGCCCTACCACAGGTTCACAACCGCCTCCCTCGACTCCCCCTAGTCCCAGGCATGTACAGGTGCAGTGTTTGCTCAATCCCCCCCACCCCGGATAATTCCAGAAGATATTTCACCCCGGGGCAGAGGTCTTCAGACTTTTTGCTGTAAGCCATCCAAGCTATATGTTTTGAAGCTGGCTCCCCTCCAAAACTTTAGGGTAAGACTTGGGGGAGCGGTAATGGCAGCACGCAAGGAGCAGAGCATATGAGATCATTTCAGGGTTACTTTTTAGTAGCTCAAAATCTGCACTAAATGTGAGAGTTATAAAAAAAGCAAACCTGTCAAACAAAAAACTGAAATTGACCCAAAAACTTTACCCCACATAAGAGGGTGTTATGAGCCCCTCACACCCATGAGCCCCAGTGCAGTGGCACCAGCTGCACTAATGAGCGCTGCAGCCCTGAGTAGCAAGCTGCCTTTTAGTTCTGTTGATAGTGCAAGGATGCTAGTGCGCTTGTTTCAGCATTTCCTGGAATTGGCACAACTCCGCTAGCACTACTTGGGTGCACATTGGTTTAAATAAGGTCGAAATGGCTGCTATTTACTTGAATAAAGTTGAAACTTTGGTGGTGCCACCAAGCCTGAAGTTAAAGTCTGTGGCGGATTGATGGGTCAGTATTTTGGTCGCATGCACATAAGCGGTGGAACGAGGGACAATGAATTTGCTCCACCAGAACTAGTGAGCGGCTTGTGGTGTGGTTCCTTATGTGGTTCAAGCAGGTCTGACCATAATGTTCTGAGATGTTTACAGTTTTTTGGGATGCCCTTGTAAATGATGGTACATCAGGGTCCTTGGCGGGACCCCACCAGCATTCTTGCGAGTCCCACCACACACCGCGAGCAAAAGGGTGCCACTGACTGCTCTATACCGTCGCATCTCAAGACATCAAGCAAACGTTAACCAGTACTGAACACTCTTCAGTACATAAATTGGTCCCTGGTAATATAGCGCTTTGACGCCTATTGTCATTTTTTTTTTGCGCTTCATAAATTCACATCAAATCAACACCCTTGGTGTTTCAGCCAATACTTTCCTGGTAAGGCCTTCAGCTGGATACTGAAAGCAGCTGTGAATGTCTTGTGGTGCGGAGATTACAGGATGCAAGGATGGGTGGTGATTGCACTCTGGTTTACCACTCACTTTGATGCGCCTAGTCATTCATCCCCTCTCTAGTGCCTGGGTCGAACTGAGAGCCTGCAGGAGGTAGAGCCTGGGGTCTTTGCATATTAAAGGCGCATTGTGTTGCTGAGTTTGGCACCCTGCAGCTGGGGGGGTTGTGCTGTGTTTTTGGGCGTGGCTCAGGCGCTGTGTGGTTTTACCCTTCATGTTCACCATGGAATCTTCGAGATGTAAAATCTGCCGCGTCATCGTGATGACGAGAGTTATTTCAATTTTGACCTGTTGGTAGTTAAGCTGGTTTAACCAGGCCCTGCCAGGGAGTGCGCGCGGAAGCTTAGTCAGAATTGTGCAAAATGGGCGGCAGCTTGAAAAGATTGAGGGCGGCTTCTGGGCGCTAAAGAGCGGCCATGGGAAATCATTAATTGTTAAGGCAATCAAAAACGGAAATAACTGCTGGGAGAGGGACTGAAAAGAGATGATGCGTTTCACGAATCTCAGTCACCCATAGGTGTGATTTTACTCTGGGGAAATCTGTGGATGCCTTGGACCAACCTTACTACTGCCGATTGTCCAATGGAAACACTCAGCCCTGGGATTGGCCATGCTTCTTTCCTCTTCCGTGTTGGAATTCCCGTCTCCTACGTCCCACCAAAAACAGAAGTGTCATGGTAATTGTCTCCCTAAAAGCACTACTTAAATATTTTCAGGTTTACGTTTCTGTGTGGAACTGCAGCGGGTGCCACCTGGCTGGTATTCACCACATTTGCTAATTCTCATTCCCTGCCTGTCAGTACATCGGATAATGCGACGCAAACACATAGGAACACCGCCCCTCTCTCTGTCTCGCTTGCACCTACTTAGAGAACGCTACATCACAACACAGTCCATGGCATGCACCACCACCCTGCCTAGAATCACTGTTCACCCGACCCCTCCAGGCACTCACCATCACTCACATAGCAGAGGGTGCCTGAAAAAAATCAGAACAGGAACCGTAGATTTTGTTTAGGGTGTACTAGGAAACGCAGTACAGACGCCTGGATAAAACAGGAAATAGGGTACAGAGACCTGGATAAAACAGAAAATAATGTACAAGCAAATGGATAACAGAGGAAACAGTGCAGGCACCTGGATAAAACAGGCAGTACTATATAAGGACATGGATGACATAGGAATCAAAATGCAGGCACTGGGATAAAACAGGAAATGATGTACAGGCACTTGGATAATATAGGAAAGACATTGCAGGCACCTGGATAAAATATGAAATACTGTACATATACATGGGTAACGAAGGATACCCAACGCAGACACCTGGATAAAACAGGAAACACTGTACAGCACACGATAACATAGGAAACAGAGTGCAGGCACCTGGATAAAACAGGAAATACAGTACAAGCAAATGGATAAAAGAGAAAACAGTGCAAGCACCTGGATAAAACAGGAAATACAGTACAAGCAAATGGACAACAGAGGAAACAGTGCAGGCACCTGGATAAAACAGGAAATGCTGTACAAGCAAATGGATAACAGAGGAAACAATGCAGGCACCTGGATAAAACTGGAAGTACTATATAAGGACATGGATGACATAGGAATCAAAATGCAGGCACTGGGATAATACAGGAAATGATGTACAGGCACTTGGATAATATAGGAAAGACATTGCAGGCACCTGGATAAAATATGAAATACTGTACATATACATGGGTAACCCAACGCAGGCACCTGGATAAAACAGGAAGCACTGTACAGCACACGATAACATAGGAAACAGAGTGCAGGCACCTGGATAAAACAGGAAATACAGTGCAGGCACCTGGATAAAACAGGAAATACAGTACAATCACATGGAAAACAGAGGAAACAGAGGAAACCGTGCAGGCACCTGGATAAAACAGGAAATACAGTACAAGCAGGTAGTTGACAAAGGAAACAAAATGCAGGCACCTGGATAAAGCTGTATATACTGTATAATCACCCCTTTGTTGACCTCTCACTCTGCGCTCTGCTATGGCAAAAAGAAAGTGGTTTTTTTTCCCACACAACTATGCTTTCTCCCGAATGTGTTGATCTTAGCATAGCAAACCTTTTGTTGTTGCCATTTTTAAAAATAGAAATATTTTGTAGCATAGCACCTTTTTCCATTTTTCCCCAAATAAAGAAAACAATATTTTGCTACATTTTTGCTCTTTTCTCCAATCCCTCCTGGGGTAATCCACAGACCCTGGATACCTTGGACAAACTTGGGAAAAAAGGAAAAACAGTTTGCCTGGATATCTTTTGTGGAAAAAAGTTATGAAAGTTTTGGCACAAAGTGCACCTAACATCAAACAAGCATTAGAAATGCAGTAGGTCTCTCATTTTTTTGAGTTAGAGCTATTGGCATAGCTCAACAGCTACTGGACAGAAATTGCAACTTTGCAGGTATGGAACAGAGCATTTCTCCGTTAAAACGGCCTGAAGCCTAAAACTATGTTGATAGCCTATAAAATAAAAAGGCAGATCGGGATGACCAGGAGGAACCGAGAATGTATTGGGATGGCCACGCAAGCAAACAATGAGTGAAATCGCCTGCACGTGACCCAAGCATGTAAAGGAGGGTGAATCAGAACCAATGCACCAAAAAAAAAACTGTATTTCTAATTGGCACAACAACGAACAAATGGTAATTCATGGACATGCCAAAAGCCGATAGAGGAGATAACAACAGGTATTGCAGAGAGTGCATGCGCGCAGCATACGCTGGACCTAAAAAGGGCTCAGCAGCTAAGAGGTTAAACCAACACACATTCAGTTGTAGTAAGCAGAGTAGAAGTGAATGCAGAACAAATATGTAAAGCCTCGCCGGAAAGTAACAACAGATGATAAATAGTAGGTGTTGTGTGGTTGGAAGGGTGTTGTTTTGCTTTGTACTTATGTGTTTGTCTTACGTGATGACCACTGAGGTGCGGTTATTGTGTTATGGGATGCTGTGCCTGCCGGGGTGGTGCGTAAGGTGGTTATCGTGTTATAAGATGCATTGCCTGCTGGTGTGGTGCGCAAGATGGTTATCGTGTTTTGCAGCGCTGTGCTTGGCGGTGTGATGCGTAAGGTGGTTATCCTGTTATGGGACACAGTATATGGCAGTCTGCTGCCAGTGTGGTGCGTAAGGTGGATACTGTGTTATGGGACGCAGTGCCTGACGGAGTGGGGCCTAAGGTGTTTATTGAGTTGTTGGGCGCACTGCCTGGCGGTGTGATTCGTAAGGTGGTTAGCATGTTATGGAACCCACTGACTTTCAGAGTGATGCACAAGGTGGTTAATGTGTTCTGGGGCGCTGTGCATGGTGGTGTGCTGCTAGTTTAGTGTGTAAGGTGGTTACCTTGTTATGAGATGAAGTGCCTGCCGGTGTGGTGTGTAAAGTGGTTATTGTATTATGGGACGCAATGCCTGCCAGTGTGGTACGTAAGGTGGTTATTGTATTAGGGAAACCACTGTCTGATGGTGTGATGCGTAAGGAAGTTATCGTGATATGGGACGCATTGCCTAGCAGAGTGATGACTAAGGTGGTTACTGTGTTATTGGACACAGCGCGGTGGTTCTGTGCCCGAGTATGTGTTTGCGGGTGCTGCCGGACTGAACGATTGTGTTCATGGGCAGAACTCCCCGGGCGGCCATCAGTTCGAGTTTTTGATTTCTATAAACTCGTGAATGTTTTCCCATGATTTGTATGGTGACATTTCCTCCACTGATTTAGAGACATACCCATCAGAGTACGGATCCCAGTGACCTACACCTAGCTGGGCTACCCAAGGATCTTATTAAGACACGGGTAACCGGTGGATCTAACTGCGAAAGTCCTGAAGAAGACCAGGGTGACCTTTCGGGGCACAAATCAATGGTCGAAACATGTTGACTCGAGCAGTGGTAGGAGGGAAGTCTTGAGGAACCTCATTTTCTCAACAAGACATTTTCCCATCCTTTCTTTTCTTTTAATCCTGATAAGGGTACCATAATTGGTTCTAATAAAGTAATTCTTTCTTTTGGCACCCCTAATCAGTTTTAACACACGTTCTTACTGCACTTATTTGTGTCGCACATTTGATCCACGAGGTGTTCCTCTACATACCGTATCACTTATGTATGTTACTCGTTGTACGTATTTACGTATTATGTTGTACGTCTTGTAACGTGGAAATGTATTATTTTTTCCCCCTCCCTAATGCTCCGCCCTGGATGTGGCTACACCAGGGCGTTTGTAGCAGGCCCTATGATGAAGCATGTCACATACTTCGGTATGTGAGTGAGGGCAGTTTTTTCCAAATTGGGAATTTTCCTTTGCTTATGTTGATGAACTCTTTATACCCATTGTTTTTGTGATCATAGTCCTTCTAGGGGGTTGGGGTATGGGAGTATAAATAATTTGGCCCTCTCCCCTTGTATGTGTTTAATATTAGACACAGTGCCTGGTGTTGTGATACGTAAGGTGCCTATCGTGTTCTGTGACTCTGTCTGTTGGCGTGGTGCATAAGATGGTTATCCTGTTATGGACGCAGTGGCTGGCGGTGTGATTCGTAAGGTGGTTATTGTGTTATTGGACGCATTGCCTGCTGGTGTGGTGCCCAAAGTGTTTATCGTGTTGTGGGACGCGTAAGGTGATTATCCTGTTATGAGATGCAGTGCCTGGCGGTGTGGTGCTTCAGGTGATTGTCATGTTATAGTATGCAGTGCCTGGCTGTGTGGTGCGTAAGTTGGTTATTGTGTTATTGGAGGCAGTGCCTGGCGGTGTGGTGCGTAAGGTGGTTATTGTGTTATTGGATGCAGTGCCTGGCGGTGTGACGCGTGAGGTGGTTTCGTTGTTATGAGACGCAGTGCCTGCCGGTGTGATGCGTATGGTGATTTTCGTGTTATGAGACGCAGTGCCTGGCGGTGTGGTGCGTAAGGTGGTTATTGTGTTATGGTACGCAGTGCCTGGCGGTGTGGTGCGTAAGGTGATTATTGTGTTGTGGGATGCAGTACCTGGCGGTGTGATGCGTAAGGTGGTTATCCTGTTGTGGGACGCAGTGCCTGGAGGTGTGGTGCTTCAGGTGATTGTCATGTTATGGTGCGCAGTGCCTGGCGGTGTACGCGTGAGGTGGTCTTGTTGTTATGAGACGCAGTGACTGCCGGTGTGATGCGTATGGTGGTTTTCGTGTTATGAGACGCAGTGCCTGGCGGTGCGATATGTATAGTGGTTATCGTGGTATGGGCCCCACTGTCTGCTGGTGTGAGGCATAAGGTGGTTATTGTGTTATTGGACGCAGTGCCTGTCGGTGTGGTGTGTAAGGTGGTTATTGTGTTATTGGACGCAGTGCCTGGCGGTCTGATGCATAAGGTGGTTATTGTGTTATTGGACGCAGTGCCTGGCTGTGTGATACATAAGGTGGTTATTGTGTTATTGGACGCAGTGCCTGGCGGTGCGATACGTAAGGTGGTTATCGTGGTATGGGACACACTGTCTGCTGGTGTGAGTCATAAGGTGATTATTGTGGTATTGGATGCAGTGCCTGGCAGTGTGGTGCTGAAGGTGGTTATTGTGTTATTGGACGCAGTGCCTGGTGGTGTGATGCGTAAGGTGGTTATTGTGTTATTGGACGCAGTGCCTGGCGGTGTGATGCGTAAGGTGGTTATTGTGTTATTGGACGCAGTGCTTGGCGGTGTGATGCATAAGGTGGTTATTGTGTTATTGAACGCAGTGCCTGGCGGTGTGATGCGTAAGGTGGTTATTGTGTTATTGGACGCAGTGCCTGGCGGTGTGATGCGTAAGGTGGTAATTGTGTTATTGGACGCAGTGCCTGGCGGTGCGATACGTACGGTGGTTATCGTGGTATGGGACCCACTGTCTGCTGGTGTGAGGCGTAAGGTGGTTATTGTGTTATTGGACGCAGTGCCTGGTGGTTTGATGCGCAGCGTAAGGTGGTTATTGTGTTATTGGACACAGTGCCTGGCGGTGTGGTGCGTAAGGTGGTTATTGTGTTATTGGATGCAGTGCCTGGCGGTGTGACGCGTGAGGTGGTTTTGTTGTTATGAGACGCAGTGCCTGGCGGTGACGCGTATGGTGGTTTTCGTGTTATGAGACGCAGTGCCTGGCGGTATGATGCGTATGGTGGTTTTCGTGTTATGAGACGCAGTGCCTGGCGGTGCGGTATGTAAGGTGGTTATTGAGTTATTGGACGCAGTGCCTGGCGGTGTGATGCGTAAGGTGGTTATTGTGTTATTGGACGCAGTGCCTGGCGGTGTGATGGGTAAGGTGGTTATTGTGTTATTGGACGCAGTGCCTGCCGGTGTGGTGCGTAAGGTGGTTATTGTGTTATTGGACACAGTGCCTGGCGGTGTGGTGCGTAAGGTGGTTATTGTGTTATTGGATGCAGTGCCTGGCGGTATGACGCGTGAGGTGGTTTTGTTGTTATGAGACGCAGTGCCTGGCGGTGTGACGCGTATGGTGGTAATTGTGTTATTGGACGCAGTGCCTGGCGGTGTGATGGGTAAGGTGGTTATTGTGTTATTGGACGCAGTGCCTGCCGGTGTGGTGCGTAAGGTGGTTATTGTGTTATTGGACACAGTGCCTGGCGGTGTGGTGCGTAAGGTGGTTATTGTGTTATTGGATGCAGTGCCTGGCGGTGTGACGCGTGAGGTGGTTTTGTTGTTATGAGACGCAGTGCCTGGCGGTGACGCGTATGGTGGTTTTCGTGTTATGAGACGCAGTGCCTGGCGGTATGATGCGTATGGTGGTTTTCGTGTTATGAGACGCAGTGCCTGGCGGTGCGGTATGTAAGGTGGTAATTGAGTTATTGGACGCAGTGCCTGGCGGTGTGATGCGTAAGGTGGTTATTGTGTTATTGGACGCAGTGCCTGGCGGTGTGATGCGTAAGGTGGTTATTGTGTTATTGGACGCAGTGCCTGGCGGTGCGATGCGCAAGGTGGTTATCCTGTTATGGTACGCAGTGCCTGATAGTGTGATGCGTGAGGTGGTTATTGTGTTATTGGACGCAGTGCCTGGCGGTGTGATGCGTAAGGTGGTTATTGTGTTATTGGACGCAGTGCCTGGCGGTGTGGTGCGTAAGGTGGTTATTGTGTTATTGGACGCAGTGCCTGGCGGTGTGATGCGTAATGGTGTAGGAGAAATAGGTGCGTAAATTATTATTGCTATCTGCTAAGAACTCTTTCATCCAGCTCTTGCGGTGACAGCCGTTTGAAAGTTGTTAAATTAGGGAAGGGTTTCCCCCCCCTCTCCTCCGCAGCCCCGCCCCCTGCTCTTGCAGTGTTTAACTGGCTGTTTCTGCCGGAAGTCAGGGTTTCAGCGTAATACCCACTTATTATCCCGGGCAGTGATTAGGAAAACCCTGACGCCGCTGGCATGTTTTGTGAGCTGAGGGGGTGAACTCTCAAAGATGTCGAACAGCCACACACGTTTGTTTCCTCACACGCGTGTGTCCTCGCCGGTGAGCGCACTCTGGGAGCAGTGAGGCGATGGGGCAGTTGTAAGGCCGCTTGGTCTAAATTATTTTTGAAAAGAGGCTCCATGTGAAATTGGGATTTGCATGTGAATGAGTTTTCCTCCATTCATCTTTTTCCTCACCTCGTGTGGTTCCCGCGTCCGACCCGCCCGTAAATCTCCTTTAAGAGCTCGTCAGCCCATTCACAGCACAGGGTACCCCTAAATCCGGAGATGGATGGACGCTGGGGCCACAGGGGGGCTTTGCGCTGGGTACCACACGCTGGGCTTCGGCTTTACGTGGGCTCTGTGCGGGGGAGGGGCTGGGCAAGCCGGACCACTCTGCTGTGGGATGCGGAGGAGACAGGAGGGAGTGAGCGGAGGGTCTCTGCGCCCCCTCACTGCCCCGTCTCTGCTCCCGCGTGCACTGGGGACCCTCCCGCCCTCGGAGCGTGCAGGAGTCCGGAGAGTCGGCGTCCACTGCCGCTCTCAGTGTGGTCTGCAGGGGGCGCTGCAGCGACGGCGATGCCACAGGCGTCCGCGATGGGCCAGGGAAGCGGGACATGATGGAGCGATGACAGGAAGGGGGCAGGGGCCCCCTCTGGTCCCTACGAGATACAAGTCCCCGAGCGGGATTCAGCAGAGAAGAGCCTCAGACATCTCACGCCGTCGGTCCCAGGTACTGGAAAGATGCCCCTAATAATGCTGGACACATTCGATCGCTTTCAAACCAGTCTCAGGATAATTTTTTTGTCTCTCTCAGAGTGAAAGAAAATGTGTACATTATGCGTATAGAATTGTGTGTCTGTAGATGTATTTCTTGCTTATTTTACCTAGTCCTTCCATTTGGTTTATTGATTCTCCTACTTACAAGTTCCAGACCTCAACTTTGGCTAAGGGGCTGGCAGACATCCGGTGTCCACAAATGTTTGGTAAAAGCCCCGCATCCTCCTAACTATAACTCGCCTGTGTGTCTCTAGTGATACACGGGCGCATCCGGCACCTGCTCAGGAATCCTTTCATCTGATAGAAGATCTTCTCACAAGTTTTCACATTATGAAAAATTCAGCAGAAGTCTGTTTTGATTCACAGAAGGTAGTTTGCTCAGGGTGAACCTTTTAAAAAAAAAATTGAATCACATTTTGTTTTTTCACAACACACACATACAGTAGATATTTTGAGAAATGTTGTGGTATTAGCCCACCACTGCACTGCATTCACTTTGATAAGTCAGTGAATATGTAATTGTGACAACGTGTTGGTATAGGGCTGCCACGCTGTGTATTAGCTCGCCGGGCCACCTGGTGAAAGTCCTGTATGTAGCAGCATCAGTGCATTGTGACCTTCAGTTTCACTGCTGAGAGTAGGATGGGGCTTTAGGACTCACCATCACTGTGAGAGCCAATGGGGCTCCAGGAGTCACCATCACTGTGAGAGTCAATGGGGCCCCAGGAGTCACCATCACTGTGTGAGCCAATGGGGCTTCAGGACTCACCATCACTGTGAGAGCCAATGGGGCTCCAGGAGTCACCATCACTGTGAGAGTCAATGGGGCCCCAGGAGTCACCATCACTGTGAGAGCCAATGGGGCCCCAGGAGTCACCATCACTGTGTGAGCCAATGGGGCTTCATGAATCACCATCACTGTGAGAGCCAATGGGGCCCCAGGAGTCACCATCACTGTGAGAGCCAATGGGGCTTCAGGACTCACCATCACTGTGACAGCCAATGGGGCTGCAGGAGTCACCATCACTGTGAGAGCCAATGGGGCTTCAGGACTCACCATCACTGTGAGAGCCAATGGGGCTGCAGGAGTCACCATCACTGTGAGAGCCAATGGGGCTTCAGGACTCACCATCACTGTGAGAGCCAATGGGGCCCCAGGAGTCACCATCACTATGAGAGCCAATGGGGCTTCATGAATCATCATCACTGTGAGAGCCAATGGGGCTTCATGAATCACCATCACTGTGAGAACCAATGACGCTTCAGGATTCACCATTACTGTGAGAGCCAATGGCGCTTCAGGAGTCACCATCACTGTGAGAGGCAATGGGGCTTCATGAATCACCACCACTGTGAGAGCCAATGGGGCTTCAGGAGTCACCATAAACTGTGAGAGCCAATGGGGCTTCAGGAGTCACCATCACTGTGAGAGCCAATAGGGCTTCATGATTCACCAACATTGTGAGAGCCAATGGCGCTTCAGGATTCGCCATTACTGTGAGAGCCAATGGGGCTTCAGGAGTCACCATCACTGTGAGAGGCAATGGGGCTTCATGTATCACCATCATTGTGAGAGCCAATGGGGCTTCAGGAGTCACCATCACTGTGAGAGCCAATGAGGCTTCAGGGGTCACCATCACTGTGAGAGCCAATGGGGCTTCATAAATCACCATCATTGTGAGAGCCAATGGCGCTTCAGGATTCGCCATTACTGTGAGAGCCAATGGGGCTTCAGGAGTCACCATCACTGTAAGAACCAATAGGGCTTCAGGAGTCACCATCACTGTGAGAGCCAATGGGGCTTCATGAATCACCATCATTGTGAGAGCCAATGGCGCTTCAGGATTCGCCATTACTGTGAGAGCCAATGGGGCTTCAGGAGTCACCCTCACTGTGAGAGCCAATGAGGCTTCAGGAGTCACCATCACTGTGAGAGCCAATGGGGCTTCATAAATCACCATCATTGTGAGAGCCAATGGCGCTTCAGGATTTGCCATTACTGTGAGAGCCAATGGGGCTTCAGGATTCACCATCACTGTAAGAACCAATGGGGCTTTAGGAGTCACCATCACTGTGAGAGCCAATGGGGCTTCAGGAGTCACCATAAACTGTGAGAGCCAATGGGGCTTCAGGAGTCACCATCACTGTGAGAGCCAATAGGGCTTCATGAATCACCATCATTGTGAGAGCCAATGGCGCTTCAGGATTCGCCATTACTGTGAGAGCCAATGGGGCTTCAGGAGTCACCATCACTGTGAGAGCCAATGAGGCTTCAGGAGTCACCATCACTGCAAGAGCCAATGGGGCTTCATAAATCACCATCATTGTGAGAGCCAATGGCGCTTCAGGGTTTGCCATTACTGTGAGAGCCAATGGGGCTTCAGGATTCACCATCACTGTAAGAACCAATGGGGCTTCAGGAGTCACCATCACTGTGAGAGCCAATGGGGCTTCATGAATCACCATCATTGTGAGAGCCAATGGCGCTTCAGGATTCGCCATTACTGTGAGAGCCAATGGGGCTTCAGGAGTCACCATCACTGTGTGAACCAATAGGGCTTCAAGGTTCACCATCACTGCAAGAGCCAATGGGTCTTCAGGAGTTGCCATTACTATGAGAGCCAATAAGGCTCCAGGGCTTACCATCACTGCGAGAGCTGATGGGGCTTCAGGCATCACAATCACTGCGACAGCCAATGGAGCTGCAGGAGTCGCCATCATTGTGAGGGCCATTGGACTTCAGTAGCCAATGGGGTTTCTGGAGTCTCCGTCACTGTAAGAGCCATTAGTGCTCCAGGAGTCACAATCACTGTGAGATTCAATGTCATTTTATAGTGGCCATAGCTGTAAAATGGGTCATCATTGATAGATTCACAGTCATAATTCATAAGATTCTTTTGGTGTCTGGCTGTACAATAACAATGGTAACTTTGTATCCGATATATTCTGGTAACTTTGTACAAGGTGAGTTTGGGTGAGTGTGGAGAAATCATGGACACTGCAGTAGACCAACCATTCTGAGGTGAACAGAAGAAATATGTCTGATTGTTCCTGCTGTACTGTGTGCTTTGGAGATATACGTTTTAATCAGAATCCGCTTCTCTGATATATATATATATATACACACACACACACACACACACAAACACACACAGACACAGACACACACACAAACACACACACACACACACTCACACACACACCCCCCACAGGCATTCCCGACAGGTCAAGGTACACATGCCGTCCATGTCAGACGCAAAGTTCCCGACATGCTGATGCAGCTGAAAGATCTTTAGGGCTGAGACTGAGGGCCTTATGGTCAGTGTGTCAGATGGGGTACTTCACTGAAAAAGTGGCATATATCCCATCCGCTTGATCACAAGTGCCATTGGATACCATGCACTTCTAATAAGGTAGGCGGGGCAAGCGCCATGTTGTGATGGAGTGACCCGTCCGCCAATCTCTAAACCAGGCTCGGAGTCATTTTCTTGTGCGGTGGGGCGGGGATGGAGCCAGCCATGCCTGTCGCTAAATCCTGGTGAGTGTAACCGACTCTGCCCTCTCGCCTTTCAGAGGCACCTGTCAGTCTTGAGAGATGGAGGGCTATTCCCCATGCCTGCAGGTGGTAATAGAGCAGCATCTCAATTATTTGTCATAATTAGCATGAATTGTGTCTGATTCTCCCCATCCACATCCTTTTTGACTGGCCATGTTCAGTCCCATGACTTCAGAACTACAAAAATGTCAGAAAGTCTGCAATTTTTCCCCACAGGCCTACAATGAATATTGCTTGACCAGAGTGATGGGCATGTATTCCCCCCTCTGATGCACTGCTATCGTCTCTATTTCTGGAAAAGCACCAGTGCCTTACAAGAGCCATCTGTACTCAAGTGGGATTTTCATTTTGGCAGATGTTAAGGAAATGAGATGAAACTTTGACAGTTTGACATTCTTACATAATGAATGATTTTAGCTTTAAACAGGGGAAATATGTAGATGGATAAAAAGCATGCTCCTGGAACTTGTTTCAATACATTTTTTTCTCTGTTTATTTCCAGAGCCAGCAGACCACACAGCCCCCCAGCAGCCGGGAATGAATGAAAGTGCGCTGTCCGCCCTGCACACTGGGGGCAGCATCAGCACCAACGTTGGTGGCAATAACTCCTCCGCCATCCCCCAGCCTAACTCTGCCAACAAGCCCTGGCGCAGCAAGTCCCTCAGCGCCAAACACACGGCCACCTCTTCCATGCTGTCGGTCAAGCAGCCGGTGCCGGAACCTCCCAAAGCAGCGCCAGAGACGGTCAAGCCGGCGGCCACCAGCCAACGGTCCATGCTGGACAAGTTGAAACTCTTTAATAGCAAAGGCGCATCCAAAGTTGTGGGTCCACCCCTGGACCGCATAGAGTCCCGGGACACGGCTTGTGAAAGACTAGAGTCCATTCCTAGCCTTGAGGAGACGGAAGAGGCCGAAGCGGCCATGCGGACTACACAGACTACCGGGGCACTTTCAAGTAGTCCCAAAATTGCACTGAAGGGCATTGCACAGAGGACTTTTAGCCGGGCATTAACGAATAAGAAAAGTTCCCCCAAATACAGTGAGAAAGAGAAGCAGAAAGAGAAAAGCAAGGACGTCAAGAGGGCCTCCGTCACCGAGAAGCCTGAAATTAAGGAGGAGCCGAAGGAGGAGCCTGTCGCGGCCCAATCAGAAACGCCAAAAAAGACCTCCAAAATTGCCAGTTTTATCCCCAAGGGGGGAAAGCTAAGCAATGCCAAGAAGGAGGCAACACCCCCTCCGAACAGTGGCATACCAAAGCCAGGGTTGAAACTCGCCACAGGGAAAACCTCAAGTGCCCCCGCCAAGGAAGGCGAGAGAAGCCGCGGTGGCAAGGCCGGCCCAGGCCTCTCGCTCCAAAAAAGCCAGCTCGACAGGCATTCCAGCTCGACCTCAAGCCTCGCTTCCTCCGAAGGCAAGGGCGTCGGGGGTACAGCCACCCCTTCCAATAGTAGCAGTGCCCAGGCCACCCATGGGACAAGTGGTATCACCCAGACCACCGCAAGTAATACTGTCAGCGTCCAGCTACCTCAGCCGCAGCAGCAATACACCCACCCCAACACAGCGACAGTTGCACCGTTCATGTACAGGTGAGATGGGTGTGGTGGGGTACCATGACTCATGATGTCATCTGTTCTTGTGAAGTGGTTGCATGGTATTCAACAATGGGGCGTTACTGGCGACTGCAGACAATGGTTCCCATGAGCTTGTAGAGGGATGAAGACTCAATTTCAATTTTTATTGAAATTACTCATGCTTAATTTAAATTATCACTTGTAAAATTATAACCAAAACAGACACTATATTTTCCAATTACATAATACTGATATTTAGACTTTAAAAAAAAAACATCAATTTGGTTTGAATCTTCATGGTGCAGCTCGAAGGATCACAAAGTCCTTCGCTTGCCTTAAATGGCTAGCTTCCTTGAGAAGTATGAAGACTGCCTAATATGAAAAATTGGTACTCCCATCTGATTGGCTATGGGTGAACTAGTCTTCCATGAAAATTACAGATTCCATGGCATATTAGTACATTGGAATATTGGGAGCTCCGTTGAAAACAATGGTCTGCTCTGGGCTTCTAATGGCTGGTAGAAGCCTAGAGCATCAACATTCCACTGTTTGTTAACAGCTGTTGCTGTCAGCAGAGGCCTCACGGAGCCCGGTGGTACTGGGGATTTCTGTCCCCTCGAGCTCCGTGTCGCCTTTGTTTTACAAATTAGAACATTCAGCTCTCTAGGGGCGGAGTGTTCTAATAGCATTAGAGCCCTCCGTAGTGGGCTCTACCTGCCATTAAAGGCCTGCTCCCTTGTTAAAGGCCCTCACCTTCAGCTCAGGCCTTTAACACTGGAGCGGGCCTTTTATATCTGGTAGAGTCCACAATGGAGGGCTCTAAGTCTATAATAGTGCCTCTGAAAAGTCAGTATGCTTAGAAAGAGTCAGTGCACGCCATGCACTAATTCCTCTTGATATGTGATGGACCGTTCCCTCCCTCTTTAGCCTCTCAGAGGTACTAGCTTCTGGAGCGTCCACAGATGTTTCGCTGCACACTTTAGCACCATGGGGGCACCAACGACTCTCCAGGGAAGTCAATATGTGTGCACCAGGAGGCACCTTAGAAATTCAAAGAGGAATACATGGGAAGGTGGCCTCACTACAGGACTCCCTAGTTTTTCTAGAGATGAGTCCATGTCTGGGATTGTCTGGGAACTGAAAATAAAATTAAGCAGGCTGACGGGTTCTCCAAAACCACGTGTCCAGTTATGCTAAATTGAGAAACAAAGCAGTATGTCGGGTGCCCAATGGGGTAGCAGTCAGGACCACACGTTGATGGTCACCAGTGTGTGAGTGTGATCATATGCTACTGTGCTCCATCCTTGCCGTAGAATGAGGTCGCTAAATTCTAGTGATGCAGCTAGGGAAAATAGCGTTGTAAAGAAATATAGCAATGGAGAATCTGTTATAAAAAAAACAGGAGTAAAGAAATTGTTACTTAGCCATACCTACATGTTATATTGAACCCTGGCACTGCAACAACTACCATTGTGGGTCTCATCCAATCAAATCCTAATCCTGCCTCTCAGCAGATCGCTCAGCCTAACACTTGCTATTCACTCCATCAGTTGTCCCTGTTTCCAGTGTATGGTTCACCTTAATGCATCCACAGCCACTTGCGATTCCATATAATGCACCTTCAACTCCCTTCATTCTTCTGTAACTTGATTCTGTTGTTTATAAGTTATTTAGTCTTTGCTTTATGGGTTCAAAATGTTTCCTCTTCCTACCCCTTTGCTCTCCTGCCACCCTCCCCCGCCTGCTGATGTCGTTTCAACATTTTTCCTTTTGATCCTCCCACACTTTAAGCCATTTGTGAGGAATACCCTTGTACATTTCATTGGTTATATTGACAAAAACATTTGATGTCTCTAAAAAAGGCTCATTTTGATTGTTACCCCAGCTACATCACCACGTAGCTTCTGTATATGGCTCCTACTCACACCACCAGAAAATGGTACTTTGAAGGTTTGGATTTCTGCAAGCCTAGGTCTTTCCCTAAGTGAGTGCTGAAACGTGTCATTCCAGGGCCAATAGATCCGCAATGCTCTTCTACTACGCCCCCGATGCCGTCTCTTGTGAAAAGCTGTTCCAAAATCTATTCAATGTGAACAGTCCTCCTGGTTGCAGCCTGTAGGAAGTTAGGATATCCATGTTCCTGGTTTTTAGGCCTGTCAGACCTAATGCTACCAATTGTTCAAATTTTCATAGCATGAATCTTGGTTCCTCCCAGAGGAGTTCTTCTCTTTCCCCTCATGCTATTGGTTTTTGATGCACCATTCCACCTCCTGTGGGGTCCCTTCGTTGTAGTGCAGGAAGGGCTATTTTACATCTCAAAAGTACACTGATTCTCATATATGCATTGTGTACAGAAATCAGTCATTTTTGTTTTTTCCCCTCATTAGTTTTTTTATGTTTTATTCAAAAATCAATGTAAATCCGACCTAATGGCTTAGCCAGTGGTTGTTTTCCCAGCCAGCATCTGGCCAATGAAATTTCTCTAAAGGCCATAGTGCTGTTTCTTGTATATCGTATTTGTGTTGAATATCGAATAGTTATTTAAAACCTCATAGAATAAATTAAAGAAATATTAGCAGTAAAGGTAGAACAATTGAAAATCACTATATTTACCATCCTAATATGCTCTGACTATCTAAAATGACCTTGTAAGTCCAGATGTTCATAGGACTAAAACAATTGAGATCTAAAATTAGCATAAATAATAGTAAGCAAGACTAGCTCACACAAAACGAAAGCTAATGAAAATGCAAAATACTTTAGAACTTTATTAGAACATTTGAATGTTGGGAACTCCATTGAAGGCAATGGAATGCTCCCTGCTTCTAGGGGCTGGTAAAGGCCAGCAGAGCAACATTCCAATGTTTTACAAAAGCCTCTCGGACCTTGAGGGGATTTAAGTCCCTTCGAGCATCAAGAAGCCTTTGTTTTATTTGTTAGAACATTCTGCCCTCTAGAGGCAGATTGTTCTAATAGTCTTATAGCCCTTCGTAGCAGGGCTATACCGGCTATTAAAGTCCCGCTCCCTTGTTAAAGGCGGTATAGCCCGCTATGGCTATAAGGCTATAATATGAACCTTGACTGATACCCTTGTTTTGGGTCCAAAATATATTCTTGAATTAATTTGTACAGTTAATACTATAACTTATACAATTAGAATCAGACATTGTTTGGTTGCAATTACTGTTCATTATTTGTGTTCACTATTAATTGATTTGGTTATAATGTATTGATACTCAGAACTGCAGCCCATTTACCAAGCAACTCACGCTGTAGAAGATGTCCCTGTTATGGCGCTAACGCGATCTCCACTTTCACCTCAGAATCTGATCCCAGAACACTGATGAAACTGTGGATGAAATCACCAGGCTGTAATCCATGGCCAAAATCCCCACATAGAAATATTGCTCTTTGCTATCCAGACTGAGCCTGAGGGAAAATGAGGAGACTGCCCTCCCCTCCCTGGCCTGCTTCCGGTTAGGTGATGTGGCAGGTTGACCGAGCCCTTGCAGTTCCTATAGCTTGTCACTAGGTGGCACCTTCCGGTTAGAGGAGGTGTCAGTCTGACAGCTCTTGCAGTACATATACCTCCCCTCTCGGTGGGAACTACCAGTTAGAGATAGTGTCAGGCTGACTAAGCCCTTTGCAGTGCGTATGCCTCCGCACTAGGTGGCACATTCTGGTTAGAGCAGGTGTTCGGCTGATCAAGCCCTCACAGTCCATATATCTTCCCGCTATGTGTCAGCTTCCGGTTAGAGGTGTCAGGCTGGCTGAGCTGCTGCAGTCCGGCAACCCGCCCGTCCCCAACTAGGCAGCAGTACGAGCCAAGCAAAATATCTTTTTATTCAGGCTGTCAGTTTCCAAATTAAATGACTAGGAACCAAGAGGGGAAAGAAATTAAATCCTCACTGTGATAAACGTCTCTGTAAATTCTACGGACTTGAGCACGTAAAGAATAGCGCCTTTATTTGTGCCTTAGTTTAGCCTGCGTTTATATCAGACGTTGTAATGCAGGAGAGGCGAAGACACCATTGGATGTCTATAAAATATTAATATCAAATGTCACACTGCTTAGGAAGTACCACCACAGAGATTGTAACAATGTACTTTTGACTCATGTTATTAGGCTCTCCTAACACAGGGTCTGAAACAACGTGTTTATAGCAGACACATCATCTAAATATAAGGACTCTTCCAAGTCGTGTAATAATGTGTTTATAGTAGACACATCATCTAAGTAGGAAGACTCTTCTAGGTCGTGTAATAATGTGTTTATAGCAGACACATCATCTAAGTAGGAAGACTCTTCCAGGCTGTGTAATAATATGTTTATAGCAGACACATCATCTAAATAGGAAGACTTTTCCTGGTCGTGTAATAATGTGTTTATAGCAGACACATCATCTAAATAGGAAGACTCTTCCAGATCGTGTAATAATGTGTTTCTAGCAGACACATCATCTAAAGAGTAAGACGTCTTCCAGGTCGGGTAATAATGTGTTTATAGCCGAAACATAATCTAAATACGAGACTTCCAGGTGGTGTAATAAATTCCAGGTCGTATAATAATGTGTTTATAGCAGACACATCATCTAAATAGGAAGACTCTTCCAGGTCGTGTAATAATGTGTGTATAGCAGACACATCATCTAAATAGGAAGACTCTTCCAGATCGTGTAATAATGTGTTTCTAGCAGACACATCATCTAAAGAGTAAGACGTCTTCCAGGTCGTGTAATAATGTGTTTATAGCAGACACATCATCTAAGTAGGAAGACTCTTCCAGGTCGTGTAATAATGTGTTTATAGCAGACACATCATCTAAGTAGGAAGACTCTTCCAGGTCGTGTAATAATGTGTTTATAGCAGACACATCATCTAAATACGAGACTCTTCCAGGTGGTGTAATAAATTCCAGGTTGTATAATAATGTGTTTATAGCAGACACATCATCTAAATAGGAAGACTCTTCCAGGTTGTGTAATAATGTGTTTATAGCAGACACATCATCTAAGTAGGAAGACTCTTCCAGGTCGTGTAATAATGTGTTTATAGCAGACACGTCATCTAAATACGAGACTATTCCAGGTGGTGTAATAAATTCCAGGTTGTATAATAATGTGTTTATAGCAGACACATCATCTAAATAGGAAGACTCTTCCAGGTCGTGTAATAATGTGTGTATAGCAGACACATCATCTAAATAGGAAGACTCTTCCAGCTCGTGTAATAATGTGTTTATAGCAGACACATCATCTAAATAGGAAGACTCTTCCAGGTCGTGTAATAAATTCCAGTTCGTATAATAATGTGTTTATAGCAGACACATCCTCTAAATAGGAAGACTCTTCCAGGTCGTGTAATAATGTGTGTACAGCAGACACATCATCTAAATAGGAAGACTCTTCCAGGTCGTGTAATAATGTGTTTATAAGAGACACATCATCTATATAGGAAGACCTCTTCCAGGTCGTGTAAAATTCCATTCATGGAACGCTCTTTATCCTGTAAAAAGAAATGTGACAATGTGTTTTGGTCAGACATCTTGTTCTGTAGATGGGCTGTTTTGAGACAGGTTTTTTAATAATGTTTCATGAGAGGTATTTTCTCCTCTAAATGGAAAGACCTCGCAAGGGTCATGTAACAGTTTGTTTGTGGTAGGATAGTTATCGTGTACAGGCGTACCAAATGTAATGTAACAATGTGCTTTGGTCAGACATCTTGTCCTGTAGATGGGCTGTTTTGAGACAGGTTCTTTTTTAGTAATGTGTTCGTAACAGACATATTATTTTACAAATAGAAAGACATTTTGTACGTCGCATAACTTAATTTAGAGTAGGCTAGTGTTCTAATGTATTAAGAAATATGCACTAATGTAACAAGCTGCTCATGTTAGACATGTGATCCTGTACATAGGCTGCCGTGACAAAGGTCTTTTAACAATATGCTTGTAACAGCCATGTTATTCCCGAAACATAAACAAGTATTGTATATTGTGTAATAGTGTGTTCATTTCAGATAAGTTATCATCTGCATAGGAAAGTATCAGAGATCATACAAAGAGTTATTCTAAAAGAGACTTTCTTTCCTGTAATGAGGATGTATTTGGCACAGGTGATGTTATAGTATGTTGACATCACTGATGTTCTCCTACAGATAGGAATCTGCCATAGGTTAACTGTGAATGCGCTGATACAGACATGTTAGCCTGTAGACACGATTGTACCACAGGTTATATACTGAAATGTGTCTCTAATACTGAAACAGTATGACCGAAACTCTGGCCCTGTTTATATCAGACATGTTCTTCTATAGCCAGGGCTTTAAAGTGGGATGAAAAAACAGGTGGGTCGCTCAAAGTGGCGTGGTCTGTTTAAGGGTATGGCTTAAAAACACCTCAGCTGAAAACCCGTGCTTAGCATATTGTGCAGTCCGACTGGTATTTTGCTGCTTCTGTCATTGCATCCATACATATATATATATATATATATATATATATATATATATATATATTAGTTCCACAGAAAAACTCCTTCTGGACCCCAGGTGACCCGTGGAAGGTGGCGTACGTGTCGGCGGAGTAAAGCCGACTTCAATCAATTTCCAAAAGGCACAAAGTCAATGAAGTACGCTCTCAGGGCAAAAACAGGCAAACACCGAAGGTTTCTTTAGTGCTGTTTATTCCACAACGCGTTTCGCCGTGAGGACGGCTTGATCACGTGGAAAACAAAATGCAAAGCCATAGGTTATATCTATTGGTATCATAGACATAGAAATGAGACTGAACATAGTTACGTTTTTGTATAAACTCAAAGTGCATTTCATGTACTGAATATACCCCTTATGAGGACATAAGGGGTATATTCAGTACATGAAATGCACTTTGAGTTTGCTTGAAATGTAAAAATAGAAGTGCAGGTACTCTGTCCCAGAGTACCTGCTTGTTTCAGAAAAGTGCAGGTACTCTCCAATTCAAGGTGTTGCATTTCTCTTGAGAAATGCCAGTACTCTCCTTCTCAAAATAAAAAAGTGGCGGTACTCCGTACCGGACAGTACCAGCCCATTTAAGGCATGTATACAGCAACTAACATACCTACAACAAGCCAGGACTATTGGCTTTGTCAATGGTTGTTAGTTGCCTACAATAAATAAGCAACTTACAAAAAACAATTTGATGGACAGAATGTAGATCAATGTCTTACATTCACCCCAGTACAAGGATCTGGGCCTAAATCCATCGTTTTTTGCACTCCACACCACCCTGGGTTAGATAATGGCAATATGCAAATCAGCTCTGACCCTGTGCCCCATGGGAACAGTCCAGTCCGAACTACACAGCCATATCTTTCCCAGACCGGAATCAAGCATCCGAGGACCGGACCGGTTTTGAGGTAACACCTCTCATCAGCCCGGCTAGCTTGACTCCAGTGGTGTGGAGGCTCTGGGACCCACGTCTGGGCTACCCCAGTACACTCAGGGAGAAAATTACAAAAAACAATTTGATGGACAGAATGTAGATCAATGTCTTACATTCACCCCAGTACAAGGATCTGGGCCTAAATCCATCGTTTTTTTCACTCCACACCACCCTTGGTTAGATAATGGCAATATGCAAATCAGCTCTGACCCTGTGCCCCATGGGAACAGTCCAGTCCGAACTACACAGCCATATCTTTCCCAGACCGGAATCAAGCATCCGAGGACCGGACCGGTTTCGAGGTAACACCTCTCTTCAGCCCGGCTAGCTTGACTCCAGTGGTGTGGAGGCTCTGGGACCCACGTCTGGGCTACCCCAGTACACTCAGGGAGAAAATTACAAAAAACAATTTGATGGACAGAATGTAGATCAATGTCTTACATTCACCCCAGTACAAGGATCTGGGCCTAAATCCATCGTTTTTTGCACTCCACACCACCCTGGGTTAGATAATGGCAATATGCAAATCAGCTCTGACCCTGTGCCCCATGGGAACAGTCCAGTCCGAACTACACAGCCATATCTTTCCCAGACCGGAATCAAGCATCCGAGGACCGGACCGGTTTCGAGGTAACACCTCTCATCAGCCCGGCTAGCTTGACTCCAGTGGTGTGGAGGCTCTGGGACCCACGTCTGGGCTACCCCAGTACACTCAGGGAGAAAATTACAAAAAACAATTTGATGGACAGAATGTAGATCAATGTCTTACATTCACCCCAGTACAAGAATCTGGGCCTAAATCCATCGTTTTTTGCACTCCACACCACCCTTGGTTAGATAATGGCAATATGCAAATCAGCTCTGACCCTGTGCCCCATGGGAACAGTCCAGTCCGAACTACACAGCCATATCTTTCCCAGACCGGAATCAAGCATCCGAGGACCGGACCGGTTTCGAGGTAACACCTCTCTTCAGCCCGGCTAGCTTGACTCCAGTGGTGTGGAGGCTCTGGGACCCACGTCTGGGCTACCCCAGTACACTCAGGGAGAAAATTACAAAAAACAATTTGATGGACAGAATGTAGATCAATGTCTTACATTCACCCCAGTACAAGGATCTGGGCCTAAATCCATCGTTTTTTGCACTCCACACCACCGTGGGTTAGATAATGGCAATATGCAAATCAGCTCTGACCCTGTGCCCCATGGGAACAGTCCAGTCCGAACTACACAGCCATATCTTTCCCAGACCGGAATCAAGCATCCGAGGACCGGACCGGTTTCGAGGTAACACCTCTCATCAGCCCGGCTAGCTTGACTCCAGTGGTGTGGAGGCTCTGGGACCCACGTCTGGGCTACCCCAGTACACTCAGGGAGAAAATTACAAAAAACAATTTGATGGACAGAATGTAGATCAATGTCTTACATTCACCCCAGTACAAGGATCTGGGCCTAAATCCATCGTTTTTTGCACTCCACACCACCCTGGGTTAGATAATGGCAATATGCAAATCAGCTCTGACCCTGTGCCCCATGGGAACAGTCCAGTCCGAACTACACAGCCATATCTTTCCCAGACCGGAATCAAGCATCCGAGGACCGGACCGGTTTCTAGGTAACACCTCTCATCAGCCCGGCTAGCTTGACTCCAGTGGTGTGGAGGCTCTGGGACCCACGTCTGGGCTACCCCAGTACACTCAGGGAGAAAATTACAAAAACAATTTGATGGACAGAATGTAGATCAATGTCTTACATTCACCCCAGTACAAGGATCTGGGCCTAAATCCATCGTTTTTTGCACTCCACACCACCCTTGGTTAGATAATGGCAATATGCAAATCAGCTCTGACCCTGTGCCCCATGGGAACAGTCCAGTCCGAACTACACAGCCATATCTTTCCCAGACCGGAATCAAGCATCCGAGGACCGGACCGGTTTCGAGGTAACACCTCTCATCAGCCCGGCTAGCTTGACTCCAGTGGTGTGGAGGCTCTGGGACCCACGTCTGGGCTACCCCAGTACACTCAGGGAGAAAATTACAAAAAACAATTTGATGGACAGAATGTAGATCAATGTCTTACATTCACCCCAGTACAAGGATCTGGGCCTAAATCCATCGTTTTTTGCACTCCACACCACCCTGGGTTAGATAATGGCAATATGCAAATCAGCTCTGACCCTGTGCCCCATGGGAACAGTCCAGTCCGAACTACACAGCCATATCTTTCCCAGACCGGAATCAAGCACCCGAGGACCGGACCGGTTTCGAGGTAACACCTCTCATCAGCCCGGCTAGCTTGACTCCAGTGGTGTGGAGGCTCTGGGACCCACGTCTGGGCTACCCCAGTACACTCAGGGAGAAAATTACAAAAAACAATTTGATGGACAGAATGTAGATCAATGTCTTACATTCACCCCAGTACAAGGATCTGGGCCTAAATCCATCGTTTTTTTGCACTCCACACCACCCTGGGTTAGATAATGGCAATATGCAAATCAGCTCTGACCCTGTGCCCCATGGGAACAGTCCAGTCCGAACTACACAGCCATATCTTTCCCAGACCGGAATCAAGCATCCGAGGACCAGACCGGTTTCGAGGTAACACCTCTCATCAGCCCGGCTAGCTTGACTCCAGTGGTGTGGAGGCTCTGGGACCCACGTCTGGGCTACCCCAGTACACTCAGGGAGAAAATTACAAAAAACAATTTGATGGACAGAATGTAGATCAATGTCTTACATTCACCCCAGTACAAGGATCTGGGCCTAAATCCATCGTTTTTTGCACTCCACACCACCCTGGGTTAGATAATGGCAATATGCAAATCAGCTCTGACCCTGTGCCCCATGGGAACAGTCCAGTCCGAACTACACAGCCATATCTTTCCCAGACCGGAATCAAGCATCCGAGGACCGGACCGGTTTCGAGGTAACACCTCTCATCAGCCCGCCTAGCTTGACTCCAGTGGTGTGGAGGCTCTGGGACCCACGTCTGGGCTACCCCAGTACACTCAGGGAGAAAATTACAAAAAACAATTTGATGGACAGAATGTAGATCAATGTCTTACATTCACCCCAGTACAAGGATCTGGGCCTAAATCCATCGTTTTTTGCACTCCACACCACCCTGGGTTAGATAATGGCAATATGCAAATCAGCTCTGACCCTGTGCCCCATGGGAACAGTCCAGTCCGAACTACACAGCCATATCTTTCGCAGACCGGAATCAAGCACCCGAGGACCGGACCGGTTTCGAGGTAACACCTCTCATCAGCCCGGCTAGCTTGACTCCAGTGGTGTGGAGGCTCTGGGACCCACGTCTGGGCTACCCCAGTACACTCAGGGAGAAAATTACAAAAAACAATTTGATGGACAGAATGTAGATCAATGTCTTACATTCACCCCAGTACAAGGATCTGGGCCTAAATCCATCGTTTTTTGCACTCCACACCACCCTTGGTTAGATAATGGCAATATGCAAATCAGCTCTGACCCTGTGCCCCATGGGAACAGTCCAGTCCGAACTACACAGCCATATCTTTCCCAGACCGGAATCAAGCATCCGAGGACCGGACCGGTTTCGAGGTAACACCTCTCATCAGCCCGGCTAGCTTGACTCCAGTGGTGTGGAGGCTCTGGGACCCACGTCTGGGCTACCCCAGTACACTCAGGGAGAAAATTACAAAAAACAATTTGATGGACAGAATGTAGATCAATGTCTTACATTCACCCCAGTACAAGGATCTGGGCCTAAATCCATCGTTTTTTGCACTCCACACCACCCTGGGTTAGATAATGGCAATATGCAAATCAGCTCTGACCCTGTGCCCCATGGGAACAGTCCAGTCCGAACTACACAGCCATATCTTTCCCAGACCGGAATCAAGCACCCGAGGACCGGACCGGTTTCGAGGTAACACCTCTCATCAGCCCGGCTAGCTTGACTCCAGTGGTGTGGAGGCTCTGTGACCCACGTCTGGGCTACCCCAGTACACTCAGGGAGAAAATTACAAAAAACAATTTGATGGACAGAATGTAGATCAATGTCTTACATTCACCCCAGTACAAGGATCTGGGCCTAAATCCATCGTTTTTTGCACTCCACACCACCCTGGGTTAGATAATGGCAATATGCAAATCAGCTCTGACCCTGTGCCCCATGGGAACAGTCCAGTCCGAACTACACAGCCATATCTTTCCCAGACCGGAATCAAGCATCCGAGGACCAGACCGGTTTCGAGGTAACACCTCTCATCAGCCCGGCTAGCTTGACTCCAGTGGTGTGGAGGCTCTGGGACCCACGTCTGGGCTACCCCAGTACACTCAGGGAGAAAATTACAAAAAACAATTTGATGGACAGAATGTAGATCAATGTCTTACATTCACCCCAGTACAAGGATCTGGGCCTAAATCCATCGTTTTTTGCACTCCACACCACCCTGGGTTAGATAATGGCAATATGCAAATCAGCTCTGACCCTGTGCCCCATGGGAACAGTCCAGTCCGAACTACACAGCCATATCTTTCCCAGACCGGAATCAAGCATCCGAGGACCGGACCGGTTTCGAGGTAACACCTCTCATCAGCCCGCCTAGCTTGACTCCAGTGGTGTGGAGGCTCTGGGACCCACGTCTGGGCTACCCCAGTACACTCAGGGAGAAAATTACAAAAAACAATTTGATGGACAGAATGTAGATCAATGTCTTACATTCACCCCAGTACAAGGATCTGGGCCTAAATCCATCGTTTTTTGCACTCCACACCACCCTGGGTTAGATAATGGCAATATGCAAATCAGCTCTGACCCTGTGCCCCATGGGAACAGTCCAGTCCGAACTACACAGCCATATCTTTCGCAGACCGGAATCAAGCACCCGAGGACCGGACCGGTTTCGAGGTAACACCTCTCATCAGCCCGGCTAGCTTGACTCCAGTGGTGTGGAGGCTCTGGGACCCACGTCTGGGCTACCCCAGTACACTCAGGGAGAAAATTACAAAAAACAATTTGATGGACAGAATGTAGATCAATGTCTTACATTCACCCCAGTACAAGGATCTGGGCCTAAATCCATCGTTTTTTGCACTCCACACCACCCTTGGTTAGATAATGGCAATATGCAAATCAGCTCTGACCCTGTGCCCCATGGGAACAGTCCAGTCCGAACTACACAGCCATATCTTTCCCAGACCGGAATCAAGCATCCGAGGACCGGACCGGTTTCGAGGTAACACCTCTCATCAGCCCGGCTAGCTTGACTCCAGTGGTGTGGAGGCTCTGGGACCCACGTCTGGGCTACCCCAGTACACTCAGGGAGAAAATTACAAAAAACAATTTGATGGACAGAATGTAGATCAATGTCTTACATTCACCCCAGTACAAGGATCTGGGCCTAAATCCATCGTTTTTTGCACTCCACACCACCCTGGGTTAGATAATGGCAATATGCAAATCAGCTCTGACCCTGTGCCCCATGGGAACAGTCCAGTCCGAACTACACAGCCATATCTTTCCCAGACCGGAATCAAGCACCCGAGGACCGGACCGGTTTCGAGGTAACACCTCTCATCAGCCCGGCTAGCTTGACTCCAGTGGTGTGGAGGCTCTGTGACCCACGTCTGGGCTACCCCAGTACACTCAGGGAGAAAATTACAAAAAACAATTTGATGGACAGAATGTAGATCAATGTCTTACATTCACCCCAGTACAAGGATCTGGGCCTAAATCCATCGTTTTTTGCACTCCACACCACCCTGGGTTAGATAATGGCAATATGCAAATCAGCTCTGACCCTGTGCCCCATGGGAACAGTCCAGTCCGAACTACACAGCCATATCTTTCCCAGACCGGAATCAAGCATCCGAGGACCAGACCGGTTTCGAGGTAACACCTCTCATCAGCCCGGCTAGCTTGACTCCAGTGGTGTGGAGGCTCTGGGACCCACGTCTGGGCTACCCCAGTACACTCAGGGAGAAAATTACAAAAAACAATTTGATGGACAGAATGTAGATCAATGTCTTACATTCACCCCAGTACAAGGATCTGGGCCTAAATCCATCGTTTTTTGCACTCCACACCACCCTGGGTTAGATAATGGCAATATGCAAATCAGCTCTGACCCTGTGCCCCATGGGAACAGTCCAGTCCGAACTACACAGCCATATCTTTCCCAGACCGGAATCAAGCATCCGAGGACCGGACCGGTTTCGAGGTAACACCTCTCATCAGCCCGCCTAGCTTGACTCCAGTGGTGTGGAGGCTCTGGGACCCACGTCTGGGCTACCCCAGTACACTCAGGGAGAAAATTACAAAAAACAATTTGATGGACAGAATGTAGATCAATGTCTTACATTCACCCCAGTACAAGGATCTGGGCCTAAATCTATCGTTTTTTGCACTCCACACCACCCTGGGTTAGATAATGGCAATATGCAAATCAGCTCTGACCCTGTGCCCCATGGGAACAGTCCAGTCCGAACTACACAGCCATATCTTTCCCAGACCGGAATCAAGCATCCGAGGACCGGACCGGTTTCGAGGTAACACCTCTCATCAGCCCGGCTAGCTTGACTCCAGTGGTGTGGAGGCTCTGGGACCCACGTCTGGGCTACCCCAGTACACTCAGGGAGAAAATTACAAAAAACAATTTGCTGGACAGAATGTAGATCAATGTCTTACATTCACCCCAGTACATCAAATTGTTTTTTGTAATTTACAATAAATAAGCAGCAATTGTGGCTGGGTTGTATAGAATATTGAAACTGCTTCAGTTCTGTTCTGATGAGACTATGAAGGGACTATAACGAGTCCTCAAAGTTACGTCAAAGGCAGTGCAGGGTGGCGCTACTGCAGAGTTGAGATTTTGTTTTCACCCTGAGGGTGAGGGCAGAAATGGAGAGCCCGATAGGGACCAATCTCAGCACTTGCTCTTTAGAACTACTAGTGCTGAGCACCGGCAGGACCCGGCCCACTTAAAGCCCTGGCTGTAGGTATATAAACGTGCAGCTGTCAGGGGTGCCATGCTGTAGCCAGGAGGACCCACCCCTGGGTACTTCACAAGTGTTTCGACACACAAGGATTCTGTGGGGTGCACGTGGGGCAAGTCTCGGAGTTACACAACGTGTTTCTGGCTGCCCCCCATGGAGTCCTGTGGCCGTCACCCGGTCCCTAAGGCTGTCAGAGGTCCCTTGCAGACCACGAGCGGCTCTTTTGAGTCCCTGTCAGAGGGGCCCCGTGACTCTGGGCCTCACCTCTCCTGCAGGGTCCAGTGCCTAGAAAGGTTTTAGTACAGACATACATCCCTCTCCATGTGATAGGAGAGAAGCGAGAACAGACACGTGCGGCGGTGCCCCCACCGGGCAGTCTGTGTGCCAGTCGCAGAGGAGCCGGAAGGGCCCTTCATCTTACCTCTGCAGGGCCCGCGGTACTCCCGGACTGGAGGATGCTACGCTGCCCCGCACCTCGTTCCAAGACTGTCTGATTTACGTATTTGTTGAAATCAGAATGTGTATCTAGCTAGCACTGCAGACCGTGCCACGCGCACCTTCCACACGTGCCGTGCACAGTTTCTGCCCTGCTAGCGGGTCGGTGCACGTGTACTCTATATGTAAACTCTGGAGCGCCCTGCTGACGTATATTCTACGCACCGGGAGGTGTAGCCTGACTGCAGGGCTGTTGAGTAGATAATCAAAGCCCCTATGCTCTGATCTTGGCTATCCCACTAAACTGATGATTTGTGTGACCCTGGGCAACACACTTGTCTTCTTGTTCCTCCGCTGCCTTACCTGCCTGGGGGCACATAAGGCATAGACCTCTCATACTCACAGTATGCAGCTCTTCTGACCTTTACATGCGGCCCACTGGTCAACAGAAGCTCTGGGCTGCTGGTATCGTCTCAGCACTAACAATGAAAAGATGCTAAATAAAAAGGCAGACATTTATTTAAATGTTAACTTGTGTTAAAGAGAGGATGTAACTATGCTGATTTTTAAGAACATCTTTCATTTTTATAAACATCTTGCAGCAAAATAGCAAAAATATGATAGTCTCTTCAAAATAAAACAAAAAGCAGTTCATTAACACGCAGAACCTTTTCACCTTAGTTCATCAGATTATATCAGTGCCTTGAGAAGTATTATTTTAAATGTGATACTTTTTACACTTGAATTTATAAACATTAATTCTTCCCTCCACCCTGACAATAATGCCAATTGTGAACTAAAGATGCAAATCAGTTGTTATGTGCACTCTTTGGGTGACGTGCGATCCTGTTATAAATTAACAACATTATAGTTTATTAAATCAAAAAAACACAGGGAGGTTTTTTTTGGGAGGGGTGGGGGTGGGGGGGGAGTAGACCCACCCCCTGTCTCTCTGCTTCTAAGAGGCTTACCCTGTTCTCATGAGCTCACGCTCTTTATTTCTATATATGAATAGGAAATTCTAGAGTTTGATTTCTGTAACTTAGTGTTCAGTATTTGTAAAACTGAGTTTTGTGCAACAATTTATAGCTGAAATTCTTGCATATGCAAATACCTGCATGCCCCAGGCTGGAAGATTTCACAGAAACCAGTACAATTCAGAGGAGGAGGCTTTGGTGGGGAGTGGGGGGGGGGGGTTGGGGTTGGTACATTCAGAATATTTGCCCATGAATATTTCATTTTTCCGCCTGAGTGACCGTTTGGGATTCTAGGACAGTGTCCTTCGTGGGACCGATGAATTATGTAAAGTCGGGCGGGCTGCCTGTGGTTTCCGGGGGAATGGGACGGGCGGGCGGGCTGGCGATGTCTGAAATTGAACCCACGGAGATTGACTGGGCTGTGTCTGTGCTGCTTCCAGGTCACAGACGGACAGCGAGGGGAACGTATCGATGGATAACAGCACCGCGGGCTTGCACCCGGACCCGTCAGTCTTCAGTAAGGCGGGACAACCCTTGGAAGACCTATCTGGTGAGTAAATTGAGTGTGGCCGAGTGCTTCCACAAGTCTTAAGGAAGGAAATAGTCAACAGGGCCTTCCTGTCTCTCTTGCCTGTGTATAAGGCCTTTGCAGTACAGATGTACAGGTGGCATGCTAATGTACATTAAATGCACGGAGATATGTGTTCGTAATATGTGTGGCTGCCTTTGCAGTATAGATAGGTGCCATGCTAATGTACATTAAATGCATGTTTATATGTGTTCGTAGCACGTGTCGCTGTAGATACATGTATTCCTGTTTAAGTATTGTTTTTAGCAATGAGTTTTTGCCAATTAAATCATACAGTAACTAATCCATTCAACAACTGGCATTTGTCTGAGGTATACTATTTACGTTGGCTTGTGAAAGGTCTGTCATCAAAATTGCATTGGTACTAAATACACAAATAAAACTTCTTGAATTGGAAAGGCCCAGTGTGATGCAGCTTCTAGACTTCCGGTCTGTATCATTTGCTGTAGGGATAAAATGGAAACCTGAAAGCTTGCGGTTCATCCTAGCAGTCACGGACTCTCTTGCGGTCTTTCTGTTGGCTTCGGGAAGCAGGTCATCGCCTTGGGAGATGGAAGCATTTCCTCCTGGGTGGAGAAGTGGCCTTTCTTTGTAGTCGAACGACTCGGCCATGGGCTTCCAGTGGTGGACTTGAGTGGTTCATGTGTCTAATTC
Organism: Lissotriton vulgaris; assembly: GCF_964263255.1. Taxonomy (NCBI): domain Eukaryota; kingdom Metazoa; phylum Chordata; class Amphibia; order Caudata; family Salamandridae; genus Lissotriton; species Lissotriton vulgaris. The sequence goes on along the minus strand of NC_141688.1, from coordinate 192,500,852 downwards.
ATGTGCCTTGTGAGCCTGGTTCCGCTCTCAGCATTGGGGTGAAAGGGCTTCTACTCAACAAGAAACAGCCCATTTGCATCTTAAAGCGCCTGGGATCCAGGCCCCCTGTCTGGCAGTTCATCCAGGGAGTTGGGTTTGATTGTGTAGTGTTCCCGGCGCTGCTCAAAGGCCTTTGACCAGGCTTTGAGACTTCGCGAAATGGCTTTCAATTAGTGGCGCTGGGCTCCATCGTTCTGTTTTGTGCTCCAGGGTTGTTAAATCGACATTTAGTGTCTCCTTGAGAGCCCGGCAGTGCCTTGCCCCATCCAGGCTTTGTCATGAGGCGATTTGTGTACAGAGTAAGTCTGGCATGACACTTCAGCTATCAAATAGAACGCGAGTCACGTGAAAGAAGGGAGCCCTAACCCGCACCGCAGAGGGCTTGGTGCTTAAATACACTGCATGATCCCAGCAAGTGACGTGTTCCTTGGCAAACTGCATGCAGTTAAACATCGCATCAGGGCTGCACACGACTATGGCCAATTGCTTACGTGTGTACAAATTGCCTCTGATCATGCTTTGAAGAATATTTGCTACTGACATCGAACACTTCAGTGTGAAACACCCAGAAAACCTCCTAAAAAGCAAATTTTTGTGGGAAGAAGATACTTAACAAAAAGGACAACACTCCCGGTAAGGGAAGGAAACCGAGAACTTGAGTCTCTTTTGGGTCTACGAGCGATGTGTTGAGGTGCAAAGGATGGACACAGTCTTCCTGTTTGTCTTTAAGCCAATGGCTTTTTTGTTGATTGATTGATTCAGGTTTTGGAAGCCTTTGGAAACCAGATTCATTCCCAGCTTGTCCTTTTTATCATCCTGTTGCTCAAAATGAATGCCACCTCCCAGTCAGAAGCAGTCTTCTTCAGAACAGCCTTTACTTTGCATTTATTGCAGGTTTCTGAGTAACAGAGGTAGTGGCCCTCTCGAGGGAAGAGGTCTGCTTGAGGGTGGTACGCCTTAATGATATGAGGATATGATCCCATGCGTCATATTGCACTTAGTGCCAGTCTTATAGCATATCAAATGCTTTTTTTTTGTAGGCGCTCAGTTCTATTGCCCTCTCACCATGTGTCACACAGTGACTGGAGAATTACCCTCTCCCCCACTTCCATCTCCCCAATCTTCTCACATCTTGGATCCTAACTCTCCCCTACTGTTTATTCGCCGCTCTCAGTGGCTCTGTCAGCTTCCTCTCAATTCACCATCATTCTTCATTCACCCCTTGACCCTCCTGCTTCAGCCCGGTACTACTACCTCATGCCTACTGTCCTGCCTCGTCTCTATCCTCTTGCCTCACCTTGACGCTCTGGTCTCACCTCTATGCTCCTGCCTCACCTCGACGCTCTGGTCTCACCTCTATGCTCCTGCCTCACTTCGACGCTCTGGTCTCACCTCTATGCTCCTGCCTCACCTCGATGCTCTGGTCTCACCTCTATGCTCCTGCCTCACCTCGACGCTCTGGCCTCACCTCTATCCTCCTGCCTCACCTCGACGCTCTGGTCTCACCTCTATGCTCCTGCCTCACCTCGACGCTCTGGTCTCACCTCTATCCTCTTGCCTCACCTCGACGCTCTGGTCTCACCTCTATGCTCCTGCCTCACCTCGACGCTCTGGCCTCACCTCTATGCTCCTGCCTCACCTCGACGCTCTGGTCTCATCTCTATCCTCCAAGCCACACCTCGACATTCTGGTCTCACCTCTATGCTCCTGCCTCACCTTGATGCTCTGGCCTCACCTCTGTGCTCCGCCTCACCTCGACGCTCTGGTCTCTACGCTATCCTCCTTACTCACCTCAACACTCTGGTCTTACCTCTATGCTCCTGCCTCACCTCGATGCTCTGGTCTCACCTCTGTGCTCCTGCCTCACCTCGACACTCTGGTCTCACCTCTATGATCCTGCCTCACCTCCACACTGGCCTCACCTCTATCCTCCTGCCTCACCTCAACACTCTGGTCTCACCTCTATGCTCCTGCCTCACCTCGACGCTCTGGTCTCACCTCTATGCTCCTGCCTCACCTCAACACTCTTGTCTCACCTCTAGGCGCCTGCCTCACCTCAACACTCTGGTCTCACCTCTATCCTCCTGCCTCACCTCGACGCTCTGGTCTCACCTCAACACTGTGGTCTCACCTCTATGCTCCTGCCTCACCTCAACACTCTGGTCTCACCTCTATGCTCCTGCCTCACCTCGATGCCCTGGTCTTATCTCTGTGCTACTGCCTCCCCTCGACTCTCTGGTTTAACCTCTATCCTCCTGCCTCACTGTGACGCTCTGGTCTCACCTCTAGGCTCCTGCCTCACCTCGACGCCCTGGTCTCACCTTTGTGCTCCTGCCTCACCTCGACGCTCTGGTCTCACCTCTGTGCTCCTGCCTCACCTCGACGCTCTGGTCTCACCTCTGTGCTCCTGCCTCACCTCGATGCTCTGGTCTCACCTCTATCCTCCTGCCCCACCTCAACACTCTTGTCTCACCTCTATCCTCCTGCCTCACCTCAACGCTCTGCTCTCACCTCTATCCTCCTGCCTCACCTCGACGCTCTGGTCTCACCTCTATCCTCCTGCCTCACCTCAACACTGTGGTCTCACCTCTATGCTCCTGCCTCACCTCAACGCTCTGGTCTCACCTCTACCCTCCTGCCTCACCTCGACACTCTGGTCTCACCTCTATGCTCCTGCCTCAACTCAACACTCTGGTCTCACCTCTATGCTCCTTCCTCACCTCGACGCCCTGGTCTTACCTCTGGGCTCCTGCCTCACCTCGACCCTCTGGTTTAACCTCTATCCTCCTGCCTCACTGTGACGCTCTGGTCTCACCTCTGTCGTCCTGCCTCACCTCGACGCTCTGGTCTCATCTCTATCCTCCTGCCTCACCTCGACGCTCTGGTCTCACCTCTATGCTCCTGCCTCACCTCGACGCTCGTCTCACCTCTATGCTCCTGCCTCACCTCGGCGCTCGTCTCACCTCTATCCTCCTGCCTCACCTCAACGCTCTGGTCTCACCTCTATCCTCCTGCCTCACCTCAACGCTCTGGTCTCACCTCTATCCTCCTGCCTCACCTCGACGCTCTGGTCTCACCTCTATCCTCCTGCCTCACCTCAACACTGTGGTCTCACCTCTATGCTCCTGCCTCACCTCAACGCTCTGGTCTCACCTCTACCCTCCTGCCTCTCCTCGACACTTTGGTCTCACCTCTATGCTCCTGCCTCAACTCAACACTCTGGTCTCACCTCTATGCTCCTTCCTCACCTCGACGCCCTGGTCTTACCTCTGGGCTCCTGCCTCACCTCGACCCTCTGGTTTAACCTCTATCCTCCTGCCTCACTGTGACGCTCTGGTCTCACCTCTGTGCTCCTGCCTCACCTCGACGCTCTGGTCTCATCTCTATCCTCCTGCCTCACCTCGACGCTCTGGTCTCACCTCTATGCTCCTGCCTCACCTCGACGCTCGTCTCACCTCCATGCTCCTGCCTCACTTCGATGCTCTGGTCTCACCTCTATCCCCCTGCCTCACCTCGACACTCTGGTCTCACCTCTATGCTCCTGCCTCACATTGATGCCCTGGTCTTTTATCTGTGCTACTGCCTCACCTCGACCCTCTGGTTTAACCTCTATCCTCCTGCCTCACTGTGACGCTCTGGTCTCACCTCTGTGCTCCTGCCTCACCTCGACGCTCTGGTCTCATCTCTATCCTCCTGCCTCACCTTGACGCTCTGGTCTCACCTCTATGCTCCTGCCTCACCTCGGCGCTCGTCTCACCTCTATCCTCCTGTCTCACCTCGACGCTCTGGTCTCACCTCTGTGCTCCTGTCTCACCTCGACGCTCTGGTCTCACCTCTGTGCTCCTGCCTCACTTCGATGCTCTGGTCTCCCCTCTATCCCCCTGCCTCACCTCGACACTCTGGTCTCACCTCTATGCTCCTGCCTCACCTCAACACTCTCGTCTCACCTCTATGCTCCTGCCTCACCTCGATGTCCTGGTCTTATCTCTGTGCTACTGCCTCAACTCGACCCCCTGGTTTAACCTCTATCCTCCTGCCTCACTTAGACGCTCTGGTCTCACCTCTATGCCCCTGCCTCACCTCAACACTCCGGTCTCACCTCTAGGCTCCTGCCTCACCTCGACGCCCTGGTCTCACCTCTGTGCTCCTGCCTCACCTCAACGCTCTGGTCTCACCTCTGTGCTCCTGCCTCACCTCGACGCTCTGGTCTCACTTCTGTGCTCCTGCCTCACCTCGAAGCTCTGGTCTCACCTCTGTGCTCCTGCCTCACCTCGATGCTCTGGTCTCACCTCTATCCTCTTGCCCCACCTCAACACTCTTGTCTCACCTCTATCCTCCTGCCTCACCTCAACGCTCTGGTCTCACCTCTATCCTCCTGCCTCACCTCAACACTCTGGTCTCACCTCTATCCTCCTGCCTCACCTCGACGCTCTGGTCTCACTCTATCCTCCTGCCTCACCTCAACACTCTGGTCTCACCTCTATCCTCCTGCCTCACCTCGACGCTCTGGTCTCACCTTTATCCTCCTGCCTCACCTCAAAACTGTGGTCTCACCTCTATGCTCCTGCCTCACCTCAATGCCCTAGTCTTATCTCTGTGCTACTGCCTCACATCGACCCTCTGGTTTAACCTCTATCCTCCTGCCTCACTGTGACGCTCTGGTCTCATCTCTATGCCCCTGCCTCACCTCAACACTCTGGTCTCACCTCTGTGCTCCTGCCTCACCTCGACGCCCTGGTCTCACCTCTGTGCTCCTGCCTCACCGCGACGCTCTGGTCTCACCTCGACGCTCTGGTCTCATCTCTGTGCTCCTGCCTCACCTCGATGCTCTGGTCTCACCTCTGTGCTCCTGCCTCACCTCGATGCTCTGGTCTCACCTCTATCCTCCTGCCCCACCTCAACACTCTTGTCTCACCTCTATCCTCCTGCCTCACCTCAACGCTCTGGTCTCACCTCTATCCTCCTGCCTCACCTCAACACTCTGGTCTCACCTCTATCCTCCTGCCTCACCTCGACGCTCTGGTCTCACCTCTATCCTCCTGCCTCACCTCAACACTCTGGTCTCACCTCTATCCTCCTGCCTCACCTCGACGCTCTGGTCTCACCTGTATCCTCCTGCCTCACCTCAACACTGTGGTCTCACCTCTATGCTCCTGCCTCACCTCGACGCTCTGGTCTCACCTCTATCCTCCTGCCTCACCTCGACACTCTGGTTTAACCTCTATCCTCCTGCCTCACTGTGACGCTCTGGTCTCACCTCTGTGCTCCTGCCTCACCTCGACGCTCTGGTCTCATCTCTATCCTCCTGCCTCACCTCGACGCTCCGGTCTCACCTCTATGCTCCTGCCTCACCTCGACGCTCGTCTCAACTCTATCCTCCTGCCTCACCTCAACGCTCTGGACTCACCTTTATCCTCCTGCCTCACCTCAACACTCTGGTCTCACCTCTATGCTCCTGCCTCACCTCGACGCTCTGGTCTCACCTCTATGCTCCTGCCTCACCTCGACGCCCTGGTATTACCTCTGTGCTCCTGCCTCACCTCGACCCTCTGGTTTAATCTCTATCCTCCTGCCTCACCTCAACGCTCTGGTCTCACCTCTATCCTCCTGCCTCACCTCAACACTCTGGTCTCACCTCTATCCTCCTGCCTCACCTCAACGCTCTGGTCTCACCTTTATCCTCCTGCCTCACCTCAACACTCTGGCCTCACCTCTATGCTCCTGCCTCACCTCGACGCTCTGGTCTCACCTCTATGCTCCTGCCTCACCTCGACGCCCTGGTCTTACCTCTGTGCTCCTGCCTCACCTCGACCCTCTGGTCTTACCTCTGTGCTCCTGCCTCACCTCGACGCTCTGGTCTCACCTCTATGCTCCTGCCTCACCTCGACGCTCTGGTCTCACCTCTATCCTCCTGCCTCACCTTGACGCTGTGGTCTCACCTCTATCCGCCTGCTTCACCTCGACACTCTGGTCTCACCTCTATGCTCCTGCCTCAACTCAACACTCTGGTCTCACCTCTACGCTCCTGCCTCACCTCGACGTCCTGGTCTTACCTCTGTGCTCCTGCCTCACCTCGACCCTCTGGTTTAAACTCTATCCTGCTGCCTCACCTCGACGCTCTGGTCTCACCTCTATGCTCCTGCCTCTCCTCGACGCTCATCTCACCTCTATGCTCCTGCCTCACCTCAACGCTCTGGTCTCACCTCTGTGCTCCTGCCTCACGTCGACGCTCTGGTCTCACCTCTATCCTCCTGCCTCACCTCAACGCTCTGGTCTCACCTCTATTCTCCTGCCTCACCTCAACACTCTGGTCTCACCTCTATGCTCCTGCCTCACCTCAACGCTCTGGTCTCACCCTATGCTCCTGCCTCACCTCGACGCCCTGGTCTTACGTCTGTGCTCCTGCCTCATCTCGACCCTCTGGTTTAACCTCTATCCTCCTGCCTCATTGTGACGCTTTGGTTTCACCTCTGTGCTCCTGCCTCACCTCGACGCTCTGGTCTCACCTCTACCCTCCTGCCTCACCTCGACGCTCTGGTCTCACCTCTATGCTCCTGCCTCACCTCGATGCTCTGTTCTCACCTCTATGCTCCTTCCTCACCTCGACGCTCTGGTTTCACCTCGACACTCTGGTCTGACCTCCTTGTAATACCGATGGATCGCTGTATAAGAATACTGCCAGTCCTCGTGGTGTACACAAGACTCCTTCTGAGGCCACTTCTAATATCGATACAACACGGTGTAGGAATACTGCCAATCCCTGCGATGTACACAAGACTCCATCCCAGCCTAGAGCGCCACTCCTTCTAATACAGATCGATCACTGTATATGAACACTGCCAGTCCTTATGATGTACACAAGACTCCAGTGGCGGCCGGCACAGGTAAGAGCGGTGTGGCAGAGTGGGGGCCGGAGAAGTTTACATAGGATGGGATCAGTTAAATTAAACAAAATAAAACCACTTACCTTGCGCTCGCCGCAACGTCGATGCTGCAAGCGCAAGGTAAATGTTTTTTTTCTGCAATTTAATGTAACTTATCCCATCGTATGTTGACTTCACCAGCCCCGCCTCACCATAATTCTCTTACCTGTGCGGGCCGCCAGTGCATGTCTCCATCTGAGGCTAGCGCGCCACTCCTTGTAATACCGATAAATTACTGTCTAAGAGCACTGCCAGTCCTTCTACTGGTTGCACACGTGTAACCTACTTTATTATTGTTTTTATCACCTTCCAGCATCTGCATTAAGTTTGTTACTTGCCGGTCCATACCACCACCTCACTTCTGTTGCTGCATGCCCCTTCCCTGTCCGTTGCTGGCCTGTCCATCCCAACAACTCGCTCCCCTCACTGCATGTCCCTTCTCCCCACTGTCACTATTCATAGCTTCTTCTTGGGTCTCGGCCTGGCGAAAGCAGCACATGCATTGCTCTCGTCATATGAAGGCTTCTTGGAATCTATACGATTCCAAAAGTTGTGTTTCGGCTCCGCCTCCATTTTTGTTTTGTGTGCTTCGTTTTGCGTCACAGATTAGGCATAGGATTAGCAAAGCAAATAGCTTTAACTTAAAGGCGAGACCTATTGTATTTTCAATGCTTGTTTTTAATGTGCAGTCGCCTGGAAGGACTTTGAGCGCTTTGCATGTGCGCTGGTTACTTTATATAAGGACACACTCATTTTTTACAGGTACAGGGAGATTAGGGGATTTTCCTAGAATCACAGGATGCTAAGTCGCGCATAGACTCAAACCTGATTCCCTAGCTCCAAAGTCAGCAGCTCTAGCCATAACGCCACAGCCTCTCCATGCTCAGTGTTCCAGCTATCTACTCTTTGACTCGCTGGTAACTGCAATGAGCATTTGTTCAAGAATATAAACTATAAACTGCATATTAAGTATAGGGAATATAACAGTTTTAACTTGTTTTTACTTGCAATGTTTTCATATTATTTTCCAGCAATCCACATTCTGTTCATTGCTTGCACGTCCCTACCACCACCACCTCAATTCCGTTGCTGCGTGCCCCTTGCTTATTTGTTGCTGGCCTGTCCCTTCCACCACCTCACTTCCGTCACAGCATGCAATTTTCCCACTCCGCATAGCTTGTTTCATGTAGCGCAAAGTCGACCAGAAGGACTTGGAGTGCTCTAGACGAGAGCTAGTTACATTCCACAAGGATTCATAACATTTTGCAGGCACTGGGAGATTAACCACATGGATGCTGCAGATATTCCTCTGCTGTGCTGGACAGCAATAAAAACGGGTGCGGTCATGACTAGCTTAGCACGTCATGAGCACACGAGAGGTGTACCTCATGACGAGCTGAGCCCGTCATGAGCATCGAAGGGGTTAAGTGATTTGCCCAGAATCAAAGGCTGTTGAGCCTGCGCTGAAACTAGAACCTGGTTCCTGAGCTCGAAAGTCAGCAGCGCTGGCCGTAACGCCACAGCCTCCCCAAGCTCAGTGATCCTGCTAGCTACACTCTGATATGGTGGTAACTGCAATGGGCATTTGTTCAAGAATATCAACTGCATATTCAGAATAGGGAAAATAACAATTTTAACTTGATTGTAGCTTAACCCGTTTCATGCTCGCGTTGATGAGCACTACCTTCCGGGTGCTGCGTATGACCAACGGCCGATGCAGCCCCGCCCACTGTGTAGAACACCCGCACAGCAGCGGAATGTCCGCCGCGGTAAACGGGTTAAAGTTAAAAAAAAAGGTACTATAATGCAGTGGGTCTCTTTTTAAAAAAACCTTAAGTTAGGTAGCCCAGCAGCTCTGACCGCTGTGCAACATTTAAAAAAAAAAACATTGCCAAAGTCAAGAGATCTTGCATAGGCAAACCCTATTTGCTCTGCCAATATTTGTTTTTGTCTGTTTTTAACTCTTCCATAGATGCATTCTGGAACTGAAGAGGTATGACTGTACCTCTTCTGGTGGCACATCATCTAAAATGCAGTACAAACCAAACCCGCTCTCAGACCATTATCCACCACCATTTGGTTTATAAGAGAAACATATTAACTGTCTAATCGGTGCACAAATCTAATTTTTTTGATAGAATACCCGATTTCCTGTTTTTTGGGGGGAGTAAAAAATTGGCCAAACGCGAGCACTGTCCTTCCTAAGCTGAGGTCCCCAGAAAATTGTTAATACTGCATAGATGTGCCTGCGTTTAAACTGACAAAGAGGCCTGTTTAATGAGATTATACATGGAAACCATTGAATATATCTGAAGAGAGCAGAGCTCCAGGGTGGCTTCGGAGCTAGATCTGCCAGTGACATTCATGTCTATTCTTCAGACCGGCTCTCCTGCTACACCAGTGAAATTCATAAGTATTTGCATTTCTTTTTAGGAGAGGACCCCGAGACTCGAAGGTTGCGGACAGTTAAGAACATCGCTGATCTTCGACAGAACTTGGAAGAGACCATGTCTAGTTTGAGGGGGACCCAGGTGACTCACAGGTACGACCAGCATTTATCTGTATTGTTGCGTATTATTTGTATTCTAGGATATAAAAATCAACCTTCAGTGACATCTGGATCCAAAGGTCCACCTCCGCTTCCTGCATTACTGTGCAGCGACTGGCTGCAGCTCCCGTCGGTCACTGCAGATCACAGACCTGCTACGCCTTCACCCTCACTGTCCCAAGGTCCGCTGCTTCCTCCTTCACAGAAACAACAGCTGACACAACTCAACTCTGCCTCGTCCCTCACTGCCTCGCTTGTACATTATGTCATCCCTTCCATGGACCAACCCTCTGACTGAACCTAGACCACTCCATTTTCACTGCCCTGATCTATACTGCTTTCCCCTTTTCTTAAATAATCAGGTGCACAACATCCTCACTGCCCTGATACATATTGCTTTCCCTTGCCTGAAATGACCTGCTGACCCAGCACACCCCACTCCATCCTCACTGCCCCAATCTATACTGCTTCCCCCTTCCCTGGAATGACCCACCACTGCCCCTCTCCATCCTCACTGCCCCGATCTATACTGCTTCCCCCTTCCCTGGAATGACCCACCACTGCCCCTCTCCATCCTCACTGCCCCGATCTATACTGCTTCCCCCTTCCCTGGAATGATCCGCTGACCGTACTGGGCACTTAGCTCACATGCTTTGCACTTTTAATGCGCAGCGCGACCCCCAGAGGCGTTTTGTTTACCTGTGCAATTACTCCGTTTTCCTGAAGCCACAAACCCCTGCATTGGTTGGTTTATAGAAACACTGGTGTTTTAGAAGTAAATGTCAGGTTAATTTAATGCAATACATTAGTGTCCTGACGCTCTACTTTCAGCTCATTAACACATTTTAATCTTTACATTCAAGCGTCCATAATTCATTTTTTACAAGTTTGGTTCTACATTACTTCTTTTTCGCTCAGCTCTGCAATGTGTTGTGCTGGTATTTACAACCCTTTGGAGAGAAGACATTACAGATACATCTCAGCAATCGTTTCATTGATATTAGAAGTCTACAACACACTCCTTTACCATCACAATGTATGTCATTCCCTCTCTTCTGAACATATACTCAAAACTTAGCCAAGCATAAGCTTTGGTTTATTAGCAGAACAGGGGGCTTCCTCAAAGCCCCCTGTGGATATTTTTTCCACTTCAGCCTCATTGTTACTCAGTGATAGGATCCATAGTCCTTACTCTTTTCCCAGGATCCTTTGCGACTAACATGCGCTCACTCGCCACCATTGGAAGTTGCATCTTGAATTTCTAGGCTTGGCATTCAGATGTATGCTAATGCAGTTCGAGGGATACATTACCAAATATTAAACAGAGAAAACTTTGTATTTTTTTGTAGCACATTGGAAACCACCTTTGACACCAACGTCACCACGGAAATCAGCGGGCGCAGCATCCTTAGCTTGGCAGGCAGGCCCGCGCCAATGCCATGGCGGCTGGGTCAGTCCAGCCCCCGCCTCCAGGCTGGCGACGCCCCCTCCATGGGCAACGGGTACCCACCTCGAGCCAACGCCAGCCGCTTCATCAGCGCCGAGTCTGGGCGCTATATGTACTCTGCCCCCCTGCGGCGGCAGCTGGCATCGCGGGGAGGCAACCTCCACGGGGACCTGGCGGACAAGAATGGCGACGACCTGGACCTGGAGGGCGTGAGTCTGGATGCCACGGGCTACATGAGCGACGGGGATGTACTGAGCAAGAACCTGAGGACGGACGACATCACCAGCGGGTAAGGAGGGTCGCTCTTACGTGACGCGGCACTGTCGGCTGTCAGATTACGTATAAGCTTCCAGTCTCATACACTGTGTCTTGGATATAAAAAATGTATTGATTGTCTTTGGTGCCCTGAATTTTAATGCTGTTGAGGTTGAGTTCCGTGTTACCACTTAAAGTAAAATATGTTTCTCAAGGCTATACTTCACACAAGGTGGAGAGTTCTTAAAAAGCTGATTTTGTATTTAGTTATCTTCAGGGCTCGAGTCGGGGTACCACGCGGGTGGACGGCGTCCCCCCACTTATTTTACAGGGTGGACGCCGTCCCCCCTGCCAAACAGCTGGACTTCACCTTTTTGACCTCTATGGGACGAGATTGAAGCCCCCTTTCGTGACGTCACTTCCTGTCGTGACGTCACTTCCGGTGACCGCGTCCCCCCACTTCTTTTTTTTAGGACTTGTGCCCTGGTTATCTTTCATTTATTGATGATTTTCTATATCTCACCAATTCGGCAACTGCTACTTTGAAAGGGCGCCCTCTGTCAGAGATGAGTGGCAGAGACGTTCTATTGCATGGGCAAAGTGGGCACTTGCCCAGGGCCCACACGGTCCCTGGCGTCCTCTGAAGAAGGGGTATTTTTCTCTCTGTACATCACCTCTATTTCCTATCTCAGCTACTCCCCCTCTCGCTGCCTACCATTTACCTTTCATTCTTTCGCATTCATTTTAAGAATTTTGGTGACCCTGGGCAAGACCTATTTCAGCAGTTTTTTGTAAGACCCTATTCCCGAAAGTTGAAGTATAATTCGGTATTGTTTGGCATCATGTGGACTTTAATTAGCAGAAAACGTGTAACAGATTTAAAGTTGTTTAAAACAGGGGCTCCAAAATATAAGTTGCCTGAGGCCCCCAAATTCATAACATGATAGGTGGTGGTGGTACCTTGACACCAGAGGGTATTGCACAGTGCTATGAACTAAGAGAGATATGGATTGGCTGGATTGCGTCATTAGGCAGAGTTACGTATCTTGGTCTCTGAACGTTGCTTCGTTATGGCCAGGGCCACTGGAATTGTGCGATTGTGCGGCCATGACGTTTTTTGCATAGTTATATATTTGCCACAGTTGGCATTTAATCCATCATTTGCTGCATAATTTGCTGATTTTAACCAAAAAATTATTTCTATCTCAAACAGTTTAAAAGTTACTAAAAATGCAGTGGCGCATGTTGCTGCACAGTGGAAGGCCCTTTGCAAAAGTTCACTGGTCACTTTTTCTTTTGCTTATTGTTCTATTTGGGTGTGAAAGTGGTTCTTATGATGTGCAACCAATGCCTGGACAGTGCCTAGACAGTGTTAACAAGTGTAAAAATTACAAAATAATTAAGAAAGACAATAAAAAACGTGCCGCATTACACCACAAAGTGTGTCTTTTCTTGCCACACAATGTACTGAATCCTTAATTTGGCCTTTTCCTACCCGCATAATTCTAGTGGCCCTGGTTATGGCACTGTAGACTGCGCCATTACTCTCCGCTTACAGTGAACTCAGGCCGGCACACGATGATTGTAGCTCTAACAAGAGAAAAAGTTGCTGTAAGTGGTTGAACAATGAGGCTTCCTTGGCCGCCTTTTCCTAGCTGAGACTTCGTTTTCCATTTCAAGCCGAGCGATTCGATAATATCAGCGTGTTACCACTAGATGGCGATGGTACTGTAGTTATTCACTGCAGGGTCAGCTTCTAGCCATGAGAAAGTGAATGTAGACCTTCATCGCGAGGAGCGAAAGGGTACTCCTTTGCAGAAGGAACCGATGTAGTTTATTTGGGTAACTTGGGTTAGTAATAATATTATTCAACATCATCTGTAGGTCACTTCTCAGGCAGATACACACTTCCATTGTTATGCGCAAGTGTGTTTATGGGAGTGTTTTCGTCCTTTTTGCTTAAATATTTTGGATTCTCGAGTGTTGATTATGGCTTTGGTGTGTAGCTTTAGTTGAAGTTACAAATTTGCTGTCAGACTGCATCCCATCCGAGGGACAGCTGACCCTCAGTAGTGGCCGGTAATTGTAGGAGGGAGAGGGGCGGACGGGACGCACACCTACACACTCACAAGTATTCACACACACACGACCACTCACAAACCTAATAACTCAAATTTCAAACATACACGCATGCACCAAACATTAATAATTTAACAAAAAATCACACTTACCTGCAGCTCTGCCTCGGAATCCCTGGAGGCTTGGGATTGCTGCCTTCCCTCATTGACAGTGGCGGCTGCCACCAAAAATTATAGGTGAGGGGAGGGGGAGGGATAGGAAAACAAGCATTTACAATGCAACGGTTTCTCCTTTGGAAAAGTTAGAGCTATTGGCATTGTAAATGACAACATTTGTATTTATGTGTTGGTTTTGAAAACAGATAAATAAATGGCATTGTCATTTACATTTCCAATAGTTTAATCTCTCGCAAATGTGAGACCTATTGTACCCTACGGACGAGCTCAGCAGACAACAATTACTACCACACACACACCCAGAGTCACACACACACACCCAGAGCCAGCCACACACACCCAGAGCCACCCACACACACACACCCAGAGCCAGCCACACACACACACACCCAGAGCCACGCACACCCAGAGCCACACACACCCAGAGCCCCACACACAAAAACACACCCAGAGCCGCACACACACACACCCAGAGCCATACACACACACACACCCAGAGCACAACACACACACACATAGAGCCACACACACACACCCAGAGCCACACACACACACACACCCAGAGCCACACACACACACACACCCAGAGCCACACACACACACACACACCCAGAGCCACACACACGCACAAACCCAGAGCCACACACACACGCGCACACACACACCCAGGCAGCAAGCAGCACCGCCTCATATGCAAAGAACGGGACGTAAAAGCACAGCCTAGCCTACTTGCCACCAAGCACCGCCCCGGCCCCTACTTCCGGAGATGCGGTATAGTACAAACCTACCCAATGTCGTTTCCCGAGGGCGGGATAGATATTGAATGGAATCCATTCTAGGATCAGGCATGAAGAACGCCTCTAAAAAGCCGATTCAGTTAAATAATTATCGTGTTATAGTCGAGGTATGAATAAAAACGTGTGGTTTGCAATTAAACAAAAGCGTATTTGGTTATGAATTCTTAATTCATAACTATTTTAATGAATATTATAGAATAATACGCTTAAGAATGGGAAACGTTAAAGCATACCACTTCTTATGATTGCAACCAACATTGTGTATTGGAAAACGTGGCTAGTTCGACTCCAGTGCTCACAATCTGTCAGCGGATTCATGCTTATTGAGAACCTATACATCCTCTGGATCATTCCAGGAGCCGCTTAAACAGACAAAACATGGGCAATAGTTATTCTATTAATAGCTGCTATGCGCTCATTCTTGAGAAGAGTTGGGTAAGAAAACCTGTCAACCTCGGGCTTGTTAACAGCGTCAGCCAATGACGAAATTAAAACGTCGCCTTGGCAACGCACAAACAAATGTGCTCCGCCAATCCACAAGAAGGAAGGGGCGGAGAACGCGTGGTGAGATCAGGGCAAAGATAGTGTGAGAAGCAGTGACGTTGAAATAAAACCCTACATTGCAGACAACTCGATCATTCTGTGCCAGTTTGATGAGCCGATAGTTAGTGCAAGAAATCAAACCAGAGCCGGAATAGATCCCATCTCCCGAATGTACCCAGTAATCAATTTAAGTTGGTTTGAAACCACGCGAGAAGAAAACTGAAAGTTCCGTTCCGATCATCAAACAGTAGTAGATAGGAATCATCATTCTTCGCAAACACTAATTAATAGTACAATGTAACTTTGATCAGTATTAATAAATGCAACTTATGACTTGTATGTCGCTGTCTTATGGAACACTCCTGGAGAGGTCAGCAACACATGACTCTTCCAGCCAATGTAAGGCAGAGGCGCAGCAGCCCCCACCCCCAGTCTGCACTCCAACCACTGGTCCCAAACAGGATTGAACCGCTTCTAACAAAGGGTAGAAACTTGAGAACAAGCATTTACAAGTGGGGCCGGAGACAACGACAGGGGGAACGGGGGGGCAGGAAAGGGCACACGGACAGCGGGAGGGGAGGGGAGCACTAGCCTGGACTTCTTCCGGCGGCGGTCGGCCTGGAGGAATGACAAAAAAAACCTCTGAAGAAAAAAAAAATAAACCGCCCACCGCTGCATGACGTACAAAAAGAGGCGAAGAGCGAAAAAAATCGCCGGAACGCCCACGAATGTGCTCCTACATTGACAGACGCATCTCTGTTCCAATGGCTAGCCTCCATTTATGGAGCTAGCCAATGGAAGAGAGAGGCGGGACAAAGTCCCATAGTGTTCTAACATAAGATTTCGCCTGCGCAAACACTGCTGTGCAGTGCTACGCCAGGCGAAACCTAAAAAGGGTGGGACGAGGTGCCAAATGATGAAACATGCCACATTACGTGAGTGCGCCATGCTGCTTCAAATTAGAAATCAGGCCATGCTGGGAGCGGACATCTTAAATAATAGGGTGTCGAGCTTGAAATATCCTTGGCATGTCACAGATCATTATCCACCCAGCTAAAAATCAGCGTACTCTGAATGATGCCATCTTGCATGCATGATGTAGGCTTGGCTTTCGAGTCAGCAAGCATCATCGGTGACATCATTTTAGCCAGCTTAGACTTTTTATATAGCACAGTGCCACTTCACTAGCCAGGGATAATAATCTTCAGTGAGACACCATCTTGTGCCGCTGGAACGTCTTGCCAAATGTTGTTTTGTTTTGCCAACCACATATCAGTATATGCAGTGCGCTGCCATATTAGGCAGAAAAGACTTTCGGTATCACATCACTCCATCTTGCAACTCAGGCAACAAGTTTGTATGACAAACTCTAGTTGTTAGACAGGGATTATCCTAATCTGAGTGTTGACCAGATGGTAAACTAAGGATCATCCAAACCTAGCAGCCTAGTTCTTATTTAACCACACAGCCTCAAGTCGCTAGTTAGGGACTTTCCCATCCCAGTTGTTGCCATCTTATCTGGTACTTCAAGCGTGACGAAACAACAGCTTGATACCTAGAGATCAGCTAGTCCTGAGAGCAACCACCTTAGACATGTGGTTCTTCAAATACCAATAAACTTCACCTGGCCATCAGGAAATCATCTGTCATTTTTAGGCCTCGATATCTTTGGAAAACAGGACTTCATGTGGTAAGTAACGTTACAAGCAGAGTCAGAAATTAGCATGACTTGGCCACAGGCATTCTGGGCTCCAGGGGCCCAATCTAGGGTATAGTTCGAACTAGCCATCAAGCGACTATTCCTTCTAGTGTGCCCATATGCTGATAGGTTGTGTCCTAAGAGAAGTCCAGCCAACCACTGTGGCAGATCCACCACAGGATTACATCAAATAGTTTTGGAAATTTCCAGATGAACAAAAGTCCTAAGAAGTTGTCATGTTAAGTAATTTCGTCATTGGGATACACACTCCCCTTCAGAAGACAGACTGGACTAAAAAAAACGAAACAATATTTTAAAGTAGCCTCTTGGCAAAGCAGTCCTTGATTATGAACCTCGACCCCTGACCTCAGCAACAGAATGGAATCTCATATCACTCCTGTGAGAATTATTTCCGTTTTAGGGACGAATATTGTACATATATGGAAACCAAGATGTGAGCAGCTCCGCCAGAAACGCTGTTAAATTCTGCACATTCACTGCAGGCTGATGAAGCTGTGGGGGTGTCCTTGAACAGCCTACGACATCTGCATAACGTTTTGTGGGAATCTAGCTAACACTGCATAAGAATTCTGCACAGTTTCTATATTCCATGTGCGTCTCTTTGAAAATATGACCAGTGCCCAGTGCATGCATATTCTTTGGGGGAAAAAACAATCCTTTCGCCTTCTTCTAAGGAAAATTTAGTCTAATGGATTTGCTTTGAATGCACGGGGTCTGGGTTGTCGGCTTGATGCTGTGGCCTTAGCTGAAGTCTATGCTCCACGCATTACAAAGAAAATGCCAATGTTTTTACTTTTGAGGTGGATCTGTTGACTTTTACATTTAATTTAACACAGCGAGGTCTCTGAAGTTGCGTGTTACATCTGCCCTAGCTCTGTGCTTATACTTCCATGCGCTATGCTAATGCTGCCAATTTTGTCGTCCTACTTCCGTGTCTCTTGCCTGTCTCAGTTTTTAATTTTGAAAATCTGGTCACCTTAATGTGGGGTGAGATTTTCTCTCAGGCGTCTATAGAAGTTGAAAGAGAATGCTTACTTTGACCTGCACTGCAATAGCTTAAGAAAGTGAGACCCCCCCCATGCCCCCCTTCCCCCCTCCCCATATCCTGCAAGATAAGCTGAAGTGGCCCCTCAAACGCCCATAAGGTGGGGCGGAGGGCCCCACTACAGTATGGGTAAGCCTGCTCCATCCCCACACACACTGCAGTGGGCTGCGGGGCCTTAGTTACACCCCCGAGCCCAGTGCATTGTTGTTGCTCATTGCGAAAAAGGTTTAAAGGCAGGAGGAGATGCAGGTGCTTTCCTACCTACAGGAGAAGTGTAGCCGCGGGCGCGCAGATGAGCATTTGCTCGCTTGTTTATGTTCTGTGGATTTTACTTGCCACAACAGTGACCGCATGTCTGGGACTAGTCTCCCTAGAGATTGCCTCGTTCAGTGACCGCATGTCTGGGACTAGTCTCCCTAGAGATTGCCTCGTTCAGTGACCGCATGTCTGGGACTAGTCTCCCTAGAGATTGCCTCGTTCAGTGACCGCATGTCTGGGACTAGTCTCCCTAGAGATTGCCTCGTTCAGTGACCGCATGTCTGGGACTAGTCTCCCTAGAGATTGCCTCGTTCAGTGACCGCTTGTCTGGGACTAGTCTCCCTAGAGAATGCCTCCGTCAGTGACCGCTTGTCTGGGACTAGTCTCCCTAGAGAATGCCTCTGTCAGTGACTGCATGTCTGGGAGTAGGCTCCCTAGAGAATGCCTCTGTCAGTGGCAGAATGTCTGGGACTAGTCTCCATGGAGAATGCCTCCACCAGTGACCGCATTTCTAGTGAATGCCGCAATCAGTGACCGCATATCTGGGACTAGTCTCCCTAGAGATTGCCTCCATCAGTGACCGCATGTCTGGGACTAGTCTCCATAGAGAATGCCTCCGTCAGTGACTGCATATCTGAGACTAGTCTCCCTAGAGAATGCCTCCATCAGTGACCGCATGTCTGGGACTAGTCTCCATAGAGATTGCCTCCGTCAGTGACCGCATGTCTGGGACTAGTCTCCCTAGAGATTGCCTCCATAAGTGACCGCATGTCTGGGACTAGTCTCCCTCAAGAATGCCTCCATCAGTGACCGCATGTCTGGGACTAGTCTCCTTAGGGAATGCCTTCATCAGTAACCGCTTGTCTTGGACTTCTCTCCCTCAAGAATGCCTCAGTCAGTGACCGCATGTCTGGGACTAGTCTCCCTAGAGAATGCCTCTGTCAGTGACTGCATGTCTGGGAGTAGGCTCCCTAGAGAATGCCTCAGTCAGGGACCGCATGTCTGGGACTAGTCTCCCTAGAGAATGCCTCCATCAGTGACCGCATGCCTGCGACTAGTCTCCCTAGAGAATGCCTCCATCAGTGACCGCATGCCTGGGACTTCTCTCCCTCAAGAATGCCTCAGTCAGTGACCGCATGTCTGGGACTAGTCTCCCTAGAGAATGCCTCTGTCAGTGACTGCATGTCTGGGAGTAGGCTCCCTAGAGAATGCCTCCGTCAGTGACCGCATGTCTGGGACTAGTCTTCCTAGAGAATGCCTCCGTCAGCGACCGCTTGTCTGGGACTTCTCTCCCTCAAGAATGCCTCCATAAGTGACCGCATGCCTGCGACTAGTCTCCCTAGAGCATGCCTCCATCAGTGACCGCATGCCTGCGACTAGTCTCCCTAGAGAATGCCTCCATCAGTGACCGCATGCCTGGGACTAGCCTCACTGGAGGATGCCTCCATCAGTGACCGCATGTCTGGGACTAGTCTCCCTAGAGAATGCCTCTGTCAGTGACTGCATGTCTGGGACTAGTCTCCCTAGAGAATGCCTCTGTCAGTGACTCCATGTCTGGGAGTAGGCTCCCTAGAGAATGCCTCTGTCAGTGACCGAATGTCTGGGACTAGTCTCCATGGAGAATGCTTCCACCAGTGACCGCATTTCTAGTGAATGCCTCCATCAGTGACTGCATGTCTGGGACTAGTCTCACTGGAGTATGCCTCAATCAGTGACCACATATCTGGGACTAGTCTCCTTAGAGAATGCCTCCGTCAGTGACTGCATATCTGAGACTAGTCTCCCTAGAGAATGCCTCCATCAGTGACCGCATGTCTGGGACTAGTCTCCATAGAGATTGCCTCCGTCAGTGACCGCATGTCTGGGACTAGTCTCCCTAGAGATTGCCTCCATCAGTGACCGCATGTCTGGGACTAGTCTCCTTAGGGAATGCCTTCATCAGTAACCGCTTGTCTGGGACTTCTCTCCCTCAAGAATGCCTCCATCAGTGACCGCATGTCTGGGACTAGTCTCCCTAGAGAATGCCTCTGTCAGTGACTGCATGTCTGGGAGTAGGCTCCCTAGAGAATGCCTCAGTCAGTGACCGCATGTCTGGGACTAGTCTCCCTACAGAATGCCTCCATCAGTGACCGCATGCCTGCGACTAGTCTCCCTAGAGAATGCCTCCATCAGTGACCGCATGCCTGGGTAGCCTCACTGGAGGATGCCTCCATCAGTGACCGCATGTCTGGGACTAGTCTCCCTAGAGAATGCCTCTGTCAGTGACTGCATGTCTGGGACTAGTCTCCCTAGAGAATGCCTCTGTCAGTGACTGCATGTCTGGGAGTAGGCTCCCTAGAGAATGCCTCTGTCAGTGACCGAATGTCTGGGACTAGTCTCCATGGAGAATGCTTCCACCAGTGACCGCATTTCTAGTGAATGCCTCCATCAGTGACTGCATGTCTGGGACTAGTCTCACTGGAGTATGCCTCATTCAGTGACCGCATGTCTGGGACTAGTCTCCCTAGAGATTGCCTCCATCAGTGACCGCATGTCTGGGACTAGTCTCCTTAGGGAATGCCTTCATCAGTAACCGCTTGTCTGGGACTTCTCTCCCTCAAGAATGCCTCCATCAGTGACCGCATGTCTGGGACTAGTCTCCCTAGAGAATGCCTCTGTCAGTGACTGCATGTCTGGGAGTAGGCTCCCTAGAGAATGCCTCAGTCAGTGACCGCATGTCTGGGACTAGTCTCCCTAGAGAATGCCTCCATCAGTGACCGCATGCCTGCGACTAGTCTCCCTAGGGAATGCCTCCATCAGTGACCGCATGCCTGCGACTAGTCTCCCTAGAGAATGCCTCCATCAGTGACCGCATGCCTGCGACTAGTCTCCCTAGAGAATGCCTCCATCAGTGACCGCATGCCTGGGACTAGTCTCACTGGAGGATGCCTCCGTCAGTGACCGCATGTCTGGGACTAGTCTTCCTAGAGAATGCCTCCATCAGCGACCGCTTGTCTGGGACTTCTCTCCCTCAAGAATGCCTCCATAAGTGACCGCATGCCTGCGACTAGTCTCCCTAGGGCATGCCTCCATCAGTGACCGTATGCCTGGGACTAGCCTCACTGGAGGATGCCTCCATCAGTGACCGCATGTCTGGGACTAGTCTCCCTAGAGAATGCCTCTGTCAGTGACTGCATGTCTGGGAGTAGGCTCCCTAGAGAATGCCTCCATCAGTGACCGCATGTCTGGGACTAGTCTCCCTAGAGAATGCCTCTATCAGTGACCGAATGTCTGGGACTAGTCTCCATGGAGAATGCCTCCACCAGTGACCGCATTTCTAGTGAATGCCTCCATCAGTGACCGCATGTCTGGGACTAGTCTCACTGGAGTATGCCTCAATCAGTGACCGCATATCTGGGACTAGTCTCCTTAGGGAATGCCTCCATCAGTGACCGCATGTCTGGGACTAGTCTCACTGGAGAGTGCCGCCATCAGTGACCGCATGTCTAGGACTAGTTTCCATAGACAATGCCTCCATCTCGGATATGATGTGGGTTACAGAGGGTTATGTTAAGCAATAGGGTTGTGGGCAGAGTATCGAACAGTGATAGTATTAGTTTGAGGAGTAAGGTTAGGTTTAAAATATGCAGACATCAATTAGGGTTGAAGTTAGGCTAAGTGAGAGGGGTAAGGGTAGCTGTAGTGCTAAGACTTACATTCTTTAGTATGGATTTCTAATTCTGGTTAGCAGAATTAAACCTTTGATGCTGTGTTTTTTTGGTTATGATGTGGCAGGGTTCTGTTATCTGTTGTGGTATTGTTAATTTTCACACTCACCGGGATCAGCGCTGAAGATTCCCCAGACACGTTCAACTTTCTGTGGTACCTCATCTTCAACCATCTCTTTCCCTCCCTCCCTAGCTAATTTTGCACCTATTAAAAGCAAAACATCTGATGTTACAAACTGTAACACAGCATTCATTATTTAAAATCATATGAGTATTTTTGTAGCACATACCACAAGATGAGTTGCCTCTTAGCTTTTATTTGATAGCTGTCAAGGATTTTCATTTGGCCTCCGCTTAGGAAGGATGAAAGCCTGATCCAGCCCTGCCGGACAACTGAGCCGGACTTCTATATGTTGACGAAAGTTTTGCACCTGCTCTTTAGATGGAGAAGAGAAAACAAGCATTTGCAATGCAATAGGTCTTGCATTTACGTGAGTTTGAGCATTGGGTATTGTAAATGGCAATTCCTTCTATTTATGTTTTGTTTTTTAAAACATAAATAAAAGGCATTGTCTTACAATGCCAATAGCTTAAACTGGCGTAAGTGTGAGACCAATTACATTGCAAATGATTGTGCAAATGCTTGTTTTAGGAGGCAAAATAAGAAAAAACAGAAACCGAACGTTGTGTCCCCTAAGAGGTCGCCACCCTCAGTATTAAAGTTTTACAAAATAAAATAAACAGAGCTTGGTGTCCCTTAAGCGGGCACTTCACTCATCAAAGTTTAAAAAATAAAAAACGTCAACTGAGCGCGGTGTCCATAAAGCAGACGCTGCACTCAGGAATCAATTGAGAGCGCATAGTGCTGTATTAGAAAATTGGCTGCCATTGTCCCCATCCCTTTCAATAAACCAAATAGTGCTCACCTCCTTATAACGCAGACAGTGTAACAAGCCAAGTTAAAGGTCAAGTCCTTGTGGGTGGTAACAAATGGAGACAAGGCGGTACCAAGGTGGGACTAACAATCCTATTTTCGAATCAGAAGCCCGCATTTAGGAAGGAATGTGACACAAGCCAATGACAAATATAGGCAGAGAGTGTGCGGGGCTTCCACTGCATACCCTAACACAGCATGCCTCGCAGTGCGAGCAGCGCATGCGCACTTCCGCTAGGCTCGACCTAAAAAGTAGGGGCTGGGGTAAACTTTCCGGTCCAGATTTTTTTTTACTACGTTCTCAAATCTTTGTGCACCCGGGTAACCGACTTTGTTTCCGTGCGTCTGAGTTCTCAAACCTTAAGAACGTTGGAGGCCTCGGAAACAGTCGAGGTTCATCAGTAAGCGCTATATAAACAAGCATTCTCAATGCAATAGGTCTCGCATTTGCGAGACTTTGAGCTATTGGCATTGTAAATAACAATGCCTTTCATTTATGTGTTTTCAGACCCTGCAAGCGGTGCGTAAACGCACACTTTGTGCTTATAGTCCTTGGTTACGAAAAGCAAGTCTGGCAGTAAAAAGAGGCACAATGACTGCAGCCTTGCTTCTCTTATGCAAGGACAATAAGTACAAATACAAAGTGCGTGTTTACGCACTGCTTTCAGGTTGTTGTTTTTTTTGCACACCTCCAGAGGAACTATATATCGTGTAGTAAGTAGCATGTCAGTGCTTTCTCTCTTTTCATAAAATGTTGTTGCCACCATAACGGACCCTATACAATAAAAATAAATTCTGCTCGTTCAATGGGAGTCATTCACATTTTATGCAATGATTCACTGAGCTATTCAAATCTTTGGACGCTGCATGCTGCCTTTCATTCTGCCATAAAGTTTTGGCTTTGCAGCGCCATCTGCCGGTGGAGACTTAACATTGCCGGGTCATGCCAAACCTCTGCGGAGCGTGCACTGGGCTGTCCTACACTGTAGCTATACATATCTATTGATACTTCATAGCCACTTTATGGGCAGCACGTGCAGAGCTGCAGAACACCCCAGCCATGCACCCCTCAGAGCCCGAGTCCCGTGATGTCAGGCGAGGCCACGTTGAGGCGTTAGTGGCATGAATGGCCCATTATCGCTTGTGGTACTTCCACAGTCCCGTCGTTTTTGGGAGATCGCAAGTGTGTGTTATTATTGGCACAGCTCACCGAGCGGGAACGGAAGCCAAGAGCCTGCCGGGGCCAAAATAAATGGCCTTCACAGGACAGATTGTGCGTGTTCCCAGTTTCTGGTCATGGGAAGCGAGGGCGCCCCTCCAGCCCCGTGGAGAGCGCCCCACCGGTCCCGCGACGGTTGGTGGTGGATGACGTCTGAACACAGGTTCGATTCTGGGAAAGGCCGCAGTGTACTTTTCCAAATTCACCTCACATGATTATTGATTTTATATCCGATTAGCAGGGCAGGCGGCTCTGGGCAGAAAGAGGCGTGGCTGATGGTTTTATGATTTGCTTTAAAATGATGTTAAGTCTTTTGTGTAGGTAGATGAGAGCACTTTTAAAGTCATTTCAGCTACAGTTGAATGACGTCTATGATGCTGTCTTGTTCTGAGTGGTGAACAATCTGTATCTCCTTGGCCATAGTGTGTCTTTGCTCAGCAGCAAGGCCGCACCAGTGCCTACTCTGTGAAAATGTAAGTGCCAGGGCCCAAGGTCCTCATTCCAGCTGGCAGTACCCACAGGTCCTGCTGCCACTGCTGAGCAATACCAGTTCCAACTTTACTGTTCATCACACGTAAACCAGTGGGACACTTTGGACAATTTTTGGTCAGCGGGAAGACCAGGAAGTGCTAGTTCTATATATGTTTTTTTGTATGCTCAAAAATAGTGAGAGAGTGCCACCCTGTGGTATACTCTTATAAGTGCTGGTATTGAAAAATAATTGCAGGCACTGGCGCAAATTAAGCACTGAATCAGCGATTGAGCTTGTTAGAGCCAAGATTCAAAGGGAAGGAAAAACAGTAAACTTGGATAATTAATCCAGAAAGCATGTTTCATATTTAAGAAAAGAGGACGCTCAGGGGAACATCAGAATTGGATTACACCACCTGTGCCTTATTTAAAAAAACAGCACGAATTTGGAAACTAACCCGTCCTGCAGGGGGACCACAGGCAAAATAAGTATTTGACCCAGGTTAGGAGAAACTATTGTGGCCTCTCCTGTGGGAAGCTGCTACATCGTATAAAGAAACTCGTATGGAAATGTTCAATAAAATGTTTACATCCCAGATATGTGGCCCTTCTACAGGCCACCCCTGGCCTGGATGGTTATTACAGCTCTCAAGTGCTTAGATGTCACCCTTTCTTGAAACACGCTACATCAGGGTAACTTTGGTAGGGGAAGTAGGTGTGTTACTGCTCATGCCTTATGGAAAGATATTACTGGTTCATCTAAATCATCACTTCCAATAGTAGTGAAACATCACACTTACCCTGCAGTATGGTGCAACTGCTGTCAGTGATACAGAACTTTCATAGTTAGCTTCATTTTATTAAAAGTGTGGGGCGCCTTCTCCAATGTTTTGTACATCAACTAATACAGTACCAAAAACACTGACGCAACAGCATAGACCTTGAAGATGGAAAGGGAGAAGAGAAGATTGGTCCTTTAAGAGGGAACAGAATGACTAAAGAGGGCTGGTGCTTTTTTATGAGGAGAAATAAAGCAGCAGCCTTAGTGCGCCACCTAGTGCCGGCACCAAGTCACAAGAAATGGACATGAAAGATCTCTTGAGTTGGTGATTAGGGAGCGCTCCAGCTCGAAAATTCTATTTTGCCAGGAGCTCTGAAATTGCTTCCACCGTTCCTGCTTGGGTTCAAGCACTGAAAAGGGATGAAAGTGAGACTTGCCAGTAGGTGGACAGAGCGAGACAGGTGAGGCAAGGTGGGGCTGGCACATGGAATGGAGATTACGGCCAGGAGTAGAGGCTGCCACAACTAAAGACAAGTGAAAGATCAAGAAGACTGGTGCATTCAAATGTTGTTCAGAGGATCCAACAGAGAAGCAAGAGGGGGTAGCGATGAGGAGGAGGAGAAAGGAGTAGCGGCAGGTAATCGGATAAGAATGGGAACAGAAAGTTGGAAATAGACCTAAGTGCGGCTGGAGAATGAGGAGGGAATATAAGGGCGGGACTGGGATATGTGCAGTTAATGTCGATCCACACCCAGAGGCCAGAAACTGATTGTACCCTCATGAAAACTGTGTGTAGACACAAGAAAGTGATCTGTATTCTGACACGAGGATTTTTGCATGAACAACCAAGTCTAGGCCGAAGCCCTGGCATTGGGGCACTCTTGACAGTATCTTGTTTTACACGTCATTGATAGACTGACCTGTTTCATCTGCTTGCTCTGCGGAAGCTTGTGAAAGCCCACAGGAGATTCATTGTTTTTCTACCTTGGGAAGATGAAATGCTTGAAGGAATATGGCTTAAAAAATACTAGTAAGAGTTCGATTATTCTCGTGCACCGTGCTGTGGGGCAGAGGGCTTTCGGATTTGGGTGGGTGAGATATGCCTTGGCACCCCAATCGAGCCAGGTTGAGACTTGTATCAAGGTAAAGTTGCTTGGTTCAGTAAACATCAGTGTGAAGTAACAAGGACGTGCATCTGTACCATGAGGTCCGTCATTATTTGATCCCGTTCAGCCTCCTACTGGAAAATCCAATTATGCGTCAGCACAGCCAATGCCAATAGGTTTGGCTTTAACACATGCGGGCAGATTTTTTTGTTGCAATAGCATTTTAAAGTCAGTCCAGTTGGCCATGTTAATGCTAAATAGCAGTGCTAGTGTGGTGGTGGTATTTGTAGTGGTGTGATGGTGTTGGGATACTGGTGGTGGCATTTGTATTTGTGGAGGTGGTGGTATTTGGCTTTTTGTGGAATTGTTTTTTTAATATAACTGGTATTGGTGGGGGTGAGGTAGTATTGGTGTACTGGTATTGTTAGTGATAGAGGCCTTCGTGTTTGAGAGAGAGGATTACATGTGACAAAAATGTGGTAGCTTGAGTGTATTTTTTGTAAAATAGTCCCTTTGTGCATTGTAGTGAAGCACTACACAGGAGGTGGATTGCTACACCAAACAGCCAATAACATAAAGTGATTGTATTGATACAGAAATATTCCTTGGGTGAAGACAAAGCCCGCTGTTTGTGTATTTTAAATAACTGGTAATAATGGGTCTGAAAGGCCTGTATTGCAGTAGCCACCATAGGCAGGAAAACCACCCTCAATTTGTGTTTATTTGAAAAATATTGGAAATCTGTTTCCATACCATTCCTGGCTTGGTTCCCAGGAACCTAAAAATATATGAAGCGCAGGCCAGCAGAAGAGCTGCTCCTAGGAGAAAGGAAAATATATCTAAGAGACTCGAGCTGTTTCTGCCGCCAGAGCACCCTGTGACAAGAGGCTGGACTTCTACCAGCAGCAGGTGCTGCTCCATAACAAAACACCCAGAGCACCCCAGAGAGATGTCCAATCCAGCCACACCTAAGACGTCCAAACCTAACTTCAGGATAACAAGATGGTGGCACTTTCACTAAATGAACCCTCGTCCCTCCATGCCCCCCTTCACCCCTCTCTCGAAATGTAAACATGAACCAATGGAGTGCAGGCTCTCGAATACACACATGCCTTATAAGGCCACACAGCTCTGGCATGACTAAAAGTTGAAGAATGTGCTTTCTTTCATGTTTGGAGTGTGATGTTGGTTTGACCTGGCTCTGGCGCTGTTGAAAGAGCCTGATTAGATTCTTGAGTTTTGAAAATTGTGCTTATAAAGGACGCACTGCGTTGAATTTTGCATTTGGGATGGTGGGGGTTTTGCCCCTTTCGCCGTTCCATGCTTACTGTACCCACAACACATTTGATAGGGACTTTCTTGTGATTGGACCCCGAAGCTGCACCGTGGCCCTCAGAGCAACATGCTTTTGATTGCGTGTAGGATTGCTGGCCTTGGGACTGCAGCTAGTCTACGGAACACATCACAAAAGGAATGATCAACGCCATGAGGGACAGACCCACATCCTTAAATTTAGATATTCTAAAATAATCACTGTGATATCCCGAAAATCTGCATAAATCCGGGCCTCTAAGACATACATTAGATGCACCTAACCCAGTGCTTAATTTGTAAAAAAAAAGAAAATTAAAAGTGCCGGGGCCCTCGTCAGGAGGCTACCGCAGTTTGCATCACACATTGCCACTGTACTTACACTACTACTAACCATTACACTGTTATAAGTGTGGCAAGTCATGCTGTCACGAGGCCACTAAAGCTGCAAGAATGGCTTGGGTGGCAGGTATTAGTTGTTTTTAATCTTTATTGAACTAACAGACAACTGTTTTTCTGCTCATCTTTAAATTACACAAACAGTGCCACCATATGGCAGTTATCATAAGTGCAGGCACCAGCAATTAAGAGCCGGTGGCGAGCACCGGAAACCACCGGTTCAAATCAAGCACTGACCTAGCCTACACCATAGCAATCATGCTATTGAATTTGTACTGGGAGTGGGCTTTGGGTCGGTGCACTGTGCTTATTGGTTTATTGTGTTCTTCCTGTTTCATTCATTGGCTTCAAACATTGTAAAGTTCACATGTGATTGGCTCTCTTTTCTCGTGCTTTCGGTCTCCTTCCGGCGTTGCTTGTATTGCAGTATGTGGGGGAATATTATTTCTCCATCTTCCTCTGTCACTTTCTCTTAGCAGCTTAACAGGGCTCTCCTGTCCGCCCCATTGTATCCAACACTCTCTCTTTCTGCTTTCCCAACCCCCTGTACTGACTTCTCACTTGTGAGGACTCTCTGCATTACCCCTTCCCACCATTGCTCTAAGGCCCTCGCCTTTGTCCCACCCTCTGACTTTTTAAGTTTATTTCCGCTATCCACCGGTGTTGCAAATACATTTGCAAAGGCAATATTGGTGTGTGTATATCAATAGGAACTAGCTACTGTGTAGGAACTCCTGATGTGTGTTTGAGGAACAACACGTTTGTGTCTTAGGAAGACCCTCTCACCAAACTAGTTGGTGACATGCTTCATCATTGGCTCCAACCCATGACACAGAGTGCACCTCCCATCGTAAATAATTTGTGTAGGGCACGGACACCACCCTCCTGAGTCACATTAATTGATGTGTCTTGTATAACACACTAAATGTATTTGTGTGTATGTTTTGTCTGTCATTTTTCTTCCTTGAACAGGAATGCACTGTTAAAGGAAACCATCCTCTACCACATATCGCACCTTAGCGAGTGCACCACATAGATGGTCTATAACACACTAATTTTTAGACCACCTTTAACTTTCACGCACATAAGGTCCTGAAGAAAGCCAGCTCAATATTGAGAGTCTGGCTGAAACATGTCGACCGCAAAGGATATCGTAGCCTCTAAATACCTCCACAGATATCCATCTCTGTTTTTAACTACTGCCAAGGGGCCATACATTAAAATAGCCTTTTGTTGTAATTTGGGACCCTCTGGACAGCTTTCTAATCACACTAATTCCACTTTCACTGCACTCTCACTGCACAATATCAGCTCAGCTGTATCCAGGCGTCAGAGCACACCCAAGGTGCACTCGGTACCTTGGGTGGGACCCGATGATGAAGCATGTCACCAACTAGAAGGTGAGTGAGGGTCTCCTAAAACACAAACCTGTTGTTCCTCAAATATACATCAGGAGCTCCTACCTGGCAGCTAGTTCCTATTGATATATACAAGTGACCCTAGGGGAAGTGAACCTGTCCTTTTGCTCTCTCTTTACTTGATTTTGACCAATATTGGTGTGTGCCCATCTTCAGATGGTACTTGATTAATACAAACTTCGAGACAGGGGATTCCTGCGGAAACTCTTAAGGTGTGTACCAGGTCAAGTCCGGGCTCAATCCAGATGAATCTGAGGACGCGCCGCATATAGCTGCGTAAGACTGAGACGTTTACTTGTGCCTCTCTAGGATGAGAGAGGCACAAGTAATTATAATAACTTTGTAAAAGATTATATTATATTTTGTAATAAAAACTGTATTTTATAATAATTTGAAGTTATGCATGTTCTTTTGACTTCCAATAGTAATTAGCTATTAGTCAGTACAGTGGAAACATCTTACTTTTTAAATACTGGTTCCATTCCAAAACATCATGTTGCATGTAAAGGAGACAAGCAGCCATTTTGAAAAAGTATTTTTTATAATACTTTTACTTTGGGTGTCACTTAGCGTCTAAACACAGCTTTTTAAGTGATAGCCATTTTGGAATAGTACAATAATAAAAATAAAAAAAATCTATATGATCAATATGGCTGCCAGACTCGCCATTATCTTTGCCAATGCTTGTGCGCAATTGAACAAGCACTGGCAGCATGCAGCAGCAATCTAAATTAAAAACAGATTGACAAACCTAGTCGGTTAGGCAAGCCCTATTGGCTTTATCAATGCTTGTTCAGTAATTTCTTATTGCAAAAATTTGGCAAGAAAGCTATTTAATGACCAATCCCACCACGCAAGGTGTTCAATTCAGGCATTAAAGTGGTTGGTGGGGCGTGCAAAGCAATATTCTAGTTTTAAGTAGACATTTTAAATAATTAACAATGCCACTAAGGCCGGGATGCTGCAAGGAATGTAGCATACCCTTCTGCTGTGCAGGAGAACTTTCTGTCTGCCTCCCTTGGCACTCTACCCTACCCTCTCTCCGGCTTGTTTACTTCAAGCCAGTCCCCAAACACCTGCTCTCAGCCTCCATCAGGATTTGGAAGACTATTAGTCTGCGTTTGCATAAGGATTAGTAAAAAAGGTAAACATCTGAGATTCGTGTCCTCCTGGCAGCAGGAAGCTGTAACAGTCTCTCCTTCTGATTATTATGTGTTTCCATCTTCACACTCCTCACCTCGCAAAGGGTTGTAATGTACATCATCTTGCTGGCAAAAAAATAAAATATTTCCTTGGTTGTTGGCATCAGGAGCGTAAACTAAGGTTTTTAAGGCATAAATAATTTGTCAGTCAGTTCTTCGGGCTGGTTTTGCAGGATTTGGTGACGCGTCATAAAAATTGTTGATATCCATGTATACTGTGCAGTCTTTTCCTCAAGTCACACCTCTTTATATCACATAACCTAACAGGCATATGTGTAGGACGCACGCTCACCCGAGGGGTCTCTTTGCACTGTTTGCATATAACAGATGTTTTGCTTTACCTAACACATTGGCTCTCATGTTATCGACCTCAGAAGGATAAAAGGCTGAGTGGCCATTTGGAATGTAAGCACAACAATAAGGAATAGCCGGGGAGTCACTTTTTGACACCAGCAAGAGTCTTCAGTCCCACGGCTTTAAGAACTGCATTTTAAGTTAAGAAGGATTCTGTTGTCACTGTTGTTGCACCAGTATTGTTATGGCTGGTGCAAATCAAGACCTTTAGATTTTTCTAAAATTATATGTGTAATATATTTGTCTGGGTTTTCAGCCAGGCCTCTTTATCCATTGGTTTGTTATTATGTCATTCCCTTTTTTGCCTCCCACTTCAGCTTGCAGCATGGGGCAGTTGACTACTCCACTTCAGTCGCTGGCTAACTTCACTGTGAGTGACCGCATTCTGCCCTTTTACAAGGCTCACAACCACACACAGAGGAGTTCCCTTTAGTGCCAGGGACTACACCAGCAGTCTATGCGTTTGGAGACCAACAAGTATTTTGGCTTATAGCCAGTGTTTTTTTTCTTTTTTCTTAGATTGATTAGCCTGGACAGTTTCTCCAACAATAAAGTTTGCCAAACAAATGACAAAACAAACATAAGCATTGAAAAGGCCAAAACAGGCCCATTGGCTTTGTCAGTGCTTTTTGCAGGAGTGATCATGAACTCTACGCTTCACTAAGCCCCGTGCTGCATGTGCCACATATTTGTGGTTTGAGGAACAATGGCTGCCATCTGGCTTTTAAATGTGACTTATTTTGGTGTTTTGTACAGCAGTGGCATGTCGCCTCGTGGGCACTTTGCAGTGGTAGGCCTGCTCCTTGTCGTGCAGAGTGGAGTATGTGCTCTCGAGGACAGTGTGCAGTCTGCCCTCCTTGGTAAACAGATCTCAGATGATGTGTGGTCCATCATGGCTGTCAGGAGAGATTCCTGTGCACTGTGGCTGAATGATGGCTCCTCTACCTCATGGTAGTGGGAGATATAGAGCAGAGGAAGGCCTGTAATCCCCAAATATCTAATACAAAGAAAAGAGCTCTCTTCTTGTGCAAAACCATGTTCTTTTAGGTTCCACCATTGCCAGTGAATTTTAGATGAATTTTAGCTCCAGATATAGGAGAGCCTTTCTGGAAACAAATCAGCCCCATCACCCCTGCACCATCTGCATATTAACAGCCTTTCAGCATTAGATGAAATTCCTGCTCATATTCAGCCCTTAGAATATGCGGACACCAGAGCCCAGACAACCATTTATTTGGTGCAACGCACTACATATGTTATCTGTGAGTCAGCTGTAGCCAGGGTGACTGGAAATATGTGTCAGAGGAGGATTAAATTATGTGGCAAGGGAGGGGAAAGTATGTGGCATAATACAGTACATTTTGTGTTAGGAGTATTTCATTATTTTGCCATTTTTACCTCTCTTTAGGCATAGGTTACACCTTATTGGTACCAGTTTAACTCCTAAATATAGGAATAACCAACAGAAAGGTGACCAGTCAATCTTTGTAAAGGGTCTTACACTGCGCTGCAAAACGTGTTGCTGATTTTTTAGTAACTTTTGAACGGTTTGAGCTAGAAACAAATGATTTTTTTTCTTAAAATCTGCAGTTTTTTCAGCAGATGGATTATGTGGCAAATGTGGCAAACCCATAATTATGCGGAAAACGCTGTGGTCGCACAATCAGATAATCCCAGTGGCCCTGGCTGTAGCTCTTGCAATTGTTCAAACACAAAATAGAAAGTATGGGGGGAGGAAGTGATGCTGAGAAGGGCTGCTAAAAAAAAGGCAGTGCTCAGAGGGGGGCTCGATTAGACGAGAATCCGGAGTCCTTCTGACAGACCCGTGCTTCTAAAAGGCCAACGGAGTTGTCAGGTAGACGCTCAAATATTGTGCAACTGACTCCTCCCAGCCCCTCAGCCCTTTCTTTTATCGCTTGATTTTCCTACAAGATGATCCGTTTTAAGCCACCAAAGTGCCATAGAAAGGCGCTGCTGTTATCGGATATGAAAGGAAGGGAAGGGATTGCTGCGGAAATCACATCAACACAGGATATGAAAGTGGTCTTCGTGTCTCTTTAAATGAGCTCTGCCTCCTCCGGAGAACGGCCCTCTCTCCGCAGACACCAAGGAAACTTTGACAAGAATGTACGTGTTGTATACGGGACGTGACAGAGCCGACCCCTGTTAAACATTTTTATCACCTCCCTTTCACTTTCCCACTCCACACCAGCCCCCCTCCCTCCCCCGCACACACCTTGGTACACAGCTGGTATTCACCCGAGGACAGCTAGCCGCATGTTCCCTGGCTGTACCCCTCTCGCCCTCCCCTATAAATCACCCCTGCCTTGTGTCCGCCCCTCTGTGGCACAGATCCATCCGCACCGAGGCGGCTTCTGCTGCATAACACCAGCCCCCGAGTGCCTTCCTTGTCTTTCTCGCTTCATTGTGCTGCTTGTTGTCGTCAGTGTTCAAACGTAAAGGATGACATCACACGCAAGGCACGTGCTAATCTGCAGCAGGCACGCATTACAGCCGGGGTCGTCGAAGCAAAGAGCACTGGGTTGTATGAAGGTTTGCACCCTAGAGTTTAACTGCACCTGCAGAAGAGACAAGGGGCGCAGCGCCTGTAGCGCTGAACACCCCTTCTCGAGCACACGGCCCACTCTCCATGTTTGCATGTGCACAGCATGCAGTCACAGCCGCTTCCCGTGTTGGCATATATTGAGATATGTCGTGATTTGCCCAGGGTCACATGGTTTGGTTAAGTCAGAAGCTAGGATTTGAATGTACAGGCACAAGACGTTGCATCCACTAAACGACATCTCCTCCGCAGTGTAACCAAAAACATGACTGCTGAAAGTGTGCTCTCTGTGTGCGAGTGTGTGTATATTTTCAACAAAAGAATGCAAGGGGCGTGGATCAAATGCTTTTAATGTCTGCACGATGTAAACTGAGTTTCCCTTTCCTCTTGTAAGCCAACAAGTCTTGGCATTATTATCCCGGCTGCTGAGTCCCAGATCCTTGCGCCGGCATTCATGCCAGTGGGCTCCTGCGTGCCACCTCACCCCCAGGGCAGGATGCGGTGGTACAGGTGCTCTAGGACAGTCAGACCAAGGACGTCTTGGCATTGAGTCAGGTGGGACTCTAAACTTAAAGCTTGCATCCTAGTAGTTCCTGTGGCGCAGTGGTGTTGTCTTCCACCGGCCCCTGCCCAAATGCAGAATTCTAGAGGCCACGGTCACAGAAGACCATTTCTTCTGGACTGGCATATCATGTAAAACTTACCTTTCTGCAAAAATAAACCTCCCTTAAATAAAATACTGATAGTCACACACTGTTTTTCACTTTAAGTTGGTATCTTGGCAGTTTTTCTTTGTCAGCAGGCTTTTTTGATCAATGCCATCTAAAGTATTTAATTTAGC
Source organism: Lissotriton vulgaris (assembly GCF_964263255.1). Lineage (NCBI taxonomy): Eukaryota > Metazoa > Chordata > Amphibia > Caudata > Salamandridae > Lissotriton > Lissotriton vulgaris. Next base: position 192,466,716 of record NC_141688.1, on the reverse strand, counting down.
GATCCCTACAAAAATATTTTTGTGTAAACTGATATTTCTTCGACATGCATACAAACACACACACACCGGGATGTCTCTAAACGTAGTCCTGTAATAGCGGCTGCAAAATATTCTTCTCGGTTGCAGCCAAAAGTCAGGTTGCTTGGTACCACAGAAAATGGTGGTCAGAAAAAAAAATGAATCAGCCAATCAAAGGGCCCTATTTTTTAATTTAAGGTACCAGAGGACTCCCATGGGACCAATTGTCCAGATATAACTAACTAGTCAACCCTTCAAGCCCAACCCGCTCACCTCTTTAAAGACAAGTTTCTAGAAAATGGCTAAACGGATTTACAGCAAATCACAAAAAGTACGCTTTCTGAGTAAAATTCTAACATTTTGCCAAATTTAGTAAAATTCTGCATTTTTTTCATAATCGGAGAGCAGCGCTTCGGATAGTATTAACATTGGAAATCAATGTTTTGGGACCTCATCTTTTTCTTGGCTAACGCTTGACAGATCAGCTCAAAATTTTCCAAGAAGGAGCTGAGATGGATGCACTTATTTTTGGGAATGTTTTTCCATATTCATCAAACGATGGCAAAATTATTACCAATCCAAAAAAACACCCTGTAGAAACTCTGACATAACTATAAGTACACAGCGGCGACCACCTCTCTAATAGATGTAGTGCACATTTTGCTGATATGGGGTCGGTGGGCGGATGGTGCATGGTTACTAACTTTTTTTAATTCTTTCCATTAAAACACTGCAAAGATCTCATTCACTGTATGGAGAGCCGGGAGGAATACCTGGGTACAGAATTCAAAGGTGCATCAAAGTTCACAGAGATGCCGAACTGAAATCCAACCAATTACATTATTTGCACTTAATACATCCAAACTACTTAAAATGTTCCTGGCAGTCACTTGTGACTGTCAGACCTGAGACTGCAATTTAACAAATGACATGGTCAAGGTGCCTTTTGGACTGAGGTGTTAAGAATGTTAGGAGACTGGACTGGCAAACAGCATTTACAGAAATCAAAATATTTCCTGATGGGGTAGTGCCCTAAAGTAACTGTAACTCATGCCCTAATGTAACTATGACTCGCACCCTTGCCATGCACTTCTAATTACCCTCTATATTACATCACACATGACGTGTTCTAGGACATCATTCATAACACAAATTCAACATCTGAAATGACATCACTGATGAAAACACTGTGCTTGGCGAGGGAGTGAATTCTAGTTACTTCGGGGCTCGAGATCCAGTAACTTGAGATTTTTCAAACGGGTGAATTTTAATGGTTTTGTTCACTTAAAACTGTATGTTTTAACTGATTGTTTCACCTAACTGTAACATCCCTTTAACCTTAGTTTTTTTTCTGTGGATTTCTAGGGGTTTTCTCTAATGCAAAGTAAAATATACCTAACTATCCTGTCACTTTAACCTTTGGGTTTTTCAGAGAATATATATATATATATATATATATATATATATATATATATATATATATATATATACACATATACATATATATACATTCACTATATATGCACACATACATATAGTTTTTAGGCAATGCTTGTTTTTGTACAATGAGTGCCTTCATATCGAACCATTCACAAACAAAATGAATATTCTTAAAACCAAAAGTGAGCAGCAGTCAACACCCGACCTACTGTCTTTCCAACATTCATTGGTAACAGATAGCCTGATTAGGATGGTGGTCGGACGCCCTTCGGAAATGGGACTGCCCGACTAGATGTCAGCGGTCCCGCAACGGGTATCACGGTGCGACCGCCATCAATGCGGACACTATGTGTTTCTTTCATATTACGGCGTGTGCTGCGGGCTGCAGCACACATCGCAGTACAAAAGATACACTCTGTACATATCCCTGCACTATGTGGCAGGCACCGCAGTGCCTGCCACATGGTGCAGGGATATATGGGGGGTCTAGGGCCCATGTCGGAGGGCCAGGGGGTAAGGGTGGCCCTCTACGGGCCACAAATGTCCCTTTCCACCTGCCTTTTCATGGCGACTATACAGCCATGAAACGGCTGCAGGAAATTGACATTGTAATACCTATGACGGTGCTTGAGCTGGCACCCCCACCATTGTAGGAATTACACTGCGTCCAACGGGCTCCTTGAGCCCGTCCGATCTATGGCGGTTGGTTTCTCTGACCGCCAATCATCCGCACGTCATCATAATGCGGCAGGCAGTAATGCTGGATCCGATGGCGGTGGGACCGCCACCGACGGGTTGACGGTGGTGGTCCCACCACCATCGTAATGAGGACCTGAGATTGAAACATTGTATGTTTATTCCGGCAGGAAGCAGGCCACAGCTGTAGCTGGTGTATTGCCTACTTGCTCCGCGCGCCTGCACTTGTGCCAGCCCTACTGTCATTGTTAGTGCTCATTGGTAACTGAGATTGAAACATTGTACTGAGATTGAAACACAGGTAGCATGCCACAGCTGAAGCAGGTTTCTTGTTTGCTTGCTCTGCGGACCTGCACTTGTGCTAGACCTACTGTCTTTGTCAGTGCTTGTTGGTAACTGAGATTGAAACATTGTACGTGTGTGCCAGCGGGAAGCATGCTACCGCTGAAGCTGGTGCATTGTTCACTTGCTCTGCACGCCTGCACTTGTTACGCCTTGCATCCATTATGCGCTCTTGATGCAGGACTCTGTGCGCTTCAGGAGGCAGAAGCAAATTGTGTCATGCCCCCATGGAATTCTCCATTCTGAGAATAACCCTGCCACTGGTTTTTCTAGCTTAGCAACGTCGTCGACACGCTCCCTTGGGGGCTCGTCGCGTTGTTCCAGGGAAGCCCTGTTGCAGAGCACAGAGAAGGCTTGTGTGAGTGTCTCCGAAGCCCATCTCTTGTGAGCTGCTCCATTGGGTTTGTCTGTCCATCAGTCGGTCCTTGGACTAGTCACTGCGCCCGTGGCGGACATAGGGCTGCTGCCGCTGGTCTTGGGGCCTGCGGATTACTGACATCAACCGTTCATTGGCGATAGCTGTGTAACACTTGTTGCTCAGCGAAAGAAGTGCCTTGGCCCAAGGGAAGGGCGTGTAGTGCCAGCAAAATAGGATTTTAAGAATTATTTTGGAAGAAGTAGTCCAAAGCTGGCGCCCGGACGTCCTGTCAGCAAGCCCCACAAGGCCGAGAGGTTACGGAGTGTGGGTTCGCGCGAAGGCAGAGTTGCTTCCGATTGAAGAGCTGGTCACCTAGGGGTAAGTGCGACGTTTGTTCTGACCACCGTGCTTTAGAAAAACATGTAACATTTGGTTCAAAAGTTGCTTTTACTTGTGGACAGTGGAGCGCTCCAGTGAAGGGGGTGTGTAGTACAGAGATGCTGGAGGGGATTCGGTATTGAGTTTGCATTACACAAATAAAGTGTCTGCTTATTATTACCCAAGGGATAATAATTATGATACCTTTCTTTTAATATACAACTTGTTGCATAGCCTTGTGGCTTTGTGTTTCTGTCAGCAACAGCTGTGTATACTTTCCAGCTCGGTGGTACTTGCATTATCCAACTTGTTGTAAGCAGGGTTTGGCCGGAGCCGTGTTGCACAAAGCAGGTCCCACTAAGCCTCTGTGTAGACAGGCAGCACGCCGAATGTACAGAAAAATGACATTTTATTTCCAATCTTTTTGATTTAAACAAGCGAGTGTAAACAATAATGTGAGAGTTGTAGCCTCACAGCAAGTGGGTGGTTGAGAGTTATCCTGTATGGGACTCTTTCACGGGGGGGGGGGGGTCATGTAATGCTATCTCCAGTTTGTTCAAATGCATCGCATTCCTAGAATGTGGAATCCGTCCTGATGTACATCTGCCCTCCATGCCCAAGGAATCTCAGCAGGCTGGTTTTTCCACGAATCTCGTATTGTAAGTATGTACCCTGTACCCCTATGTAAATATTATACCCTGCACCACTGGCGACCCCCTGAAGCCCTTTCAAGGGGAACCCCTGTACCCCTCCGTCTGTCTTCCTTCTCTAGTGTCCTTGTGGGGCAACCTCCATTGCCCTCCCCTCCCTTCTCTTCATCGCTCTGCCTATACCCCAGCCGTCGCCTTCTTTCTAAAGTATGTTTATTTCTTTACCTCTACCCCAACTCTTGCCCATATGATGCACTGCCGCTCCTGTCCGTACTCCGGTACCTCGACACTTGTCTGTACTTCAGTATGGCTCCAACTACCATCGCCACCCATACCTCTATCCTGATGATACCCCTACATGTGCCGTAGCACCTTTACCCCTGCCGGTACCCTAGTACCTCTACCCCTATCTATATGCTAGTAACTCTACTCCTCTACAGCTATCTCCATCCACACCTCTACCCTGAGGAAGCTCCTGCCTGTACCCTAGTACTGATACCTGTAGCCATATACTGTACAGCTACCGTCTCCACCTGTACCTCTACCCCAGCATTACCCTTGCCTGTACATTAGTACTCGTACCGGTTCCTGTATCCTAGTACCTCAGCATCTACCATCTCCACCTGTACCACTACCCTGAGGATCCCCTGCCTGTACCCTAGTACTGCTACCTGTACCTATATCCCAGTACCTCTACTTCTCTCCAGCTATCTCCACCCATACCGCAAGTCTACACAGACATTCCTCCTGTCCGAAAAGTAGTATTATACCCGTACCTATATCTCAGTACCTCTACTCCTCTACAGCCACCCTCTCCAACTGTACCTCTACGAGGAGGAAGCCTTCCTGTACCCTAGTACTTATACCCCTACCTATATACCAGTACCTATATTCCAGTACGTCTACTCCTCTACAGCTTTTATCTCCATTCATACCTCTACCCCGATGAAGCCCCTGACAGTACCCGAATACTTATACCCGTACCTATATCCGAGTACCTCTACTCTTCTGCAGCTACCTTCTCTACCCGTACCTTTACACAGACTTACCCATGCCTATACCCTAGTATTCATACCTGTTCCTATATGCTAGTACCTCATCTCCTCTTCAGTTACAATCTCCATCCATTCCTCTACTCTGACATTACCCCTGCCTTTATCCTAGTACCTCTGTCCGTGCCTATATTCCTAGTACTTCTACTCTGCTACAAGTACCATCTCCACCTGCACCTATACCCTTATGAACCTCCTGCCGGTACCCTCGTACTTATATCCGTACCTATATCCTAGCACCTCTACTCCTCTACAGCTACTATCTTAATCTACCCCTCTACCCTGAGGAAGCCCTACCTGTACCCCAGTACTTCAACCCATACTTTACAGCTACCTTCTCCATCAATACCTCTAACCTGGGGAAGCTCCGCCCTCGAGCCTAGTATTTCTACCCCGACCTATAGCCTAGTGCCACTGAAGCATTGTGTTTTGACCAATAAGTTCAAAATACACAATGTATCTCTATTTTCTGGTATTGGTCCTATGGAAAGCTTGGTTGTATTGTTGGACATGCTGGCCCCTGTTTTATTGGTTGACTTATCAGCTTCAGCAAATATTTGGGTCTAGCCACACCCCTGACTCACATGGCCCACGCAGTTCAGTCCTGGATTATTTTGTGACCTCTGACCTTGAGGGGTGGTCAGTTTCTCTGCATAACCTATCAGGTATTGTACGAATGCCCTGCAGCACTTACCCCTACCACCGCCTTCAGAGAACCTCCACCCTACTGGCTCTCCGGCCACTCTCTGCAGGACTTCGACAAGGGCCACGTTACACAAAACTGCGCCTTCTCTCTCCTCTCCTTCTGGAACAGCCTCCCCCAGTATCCAAAACAGCTCAACCTCAGGGGCCCAGCAAGACAGGCTGTTCAGCCTCTTACTCTGCCCATTTGCTTTCTTTCTCTCTTGTCCTCCCATCTATTTTCTTGTTTCTCACGCTCATATTACAAACGCCCCTCCCCCCCAATATTACAAACGCCCTCCCACCCAGCCTCCCCACCTGTCCATGGATTTCTCCCAGCGGACCAAACTCTTGTTTAAGGTCGCACTGTATAAATTCCAATATAAATTAAATGAAATTGTGCATTTCTACTGGTCAGACTCATCCTTCGGAAAGGGGATACATGTGCAATCCAGGGCTTTAAGTGGTCCGGGTCTCCCGGGTGCTGAGCACCGACAGTTTTTTAAAGGGCGCCTCGATACGGGTCACTATCGGGCTCTGTTTTGTGCCCTGGCTGTCTGTTTTTTGTGACAGCAGGCACATCGATGTGCGCGTGCTCACACTGCTCTAGTGGGGAAGTGACGGCATGGCGTCATGGCAGGTGAGCATTGTAGGGGAAGGGAAATCCTTTAAAGAGACATAATCTCTCTGGATTTCTCTTCTCTTTTTGAAACTCAGGAGCAGCAACATTGTCGTGGTGTCACCGGGGCTTTAACCCCTTGGCCGCGATTTCACGGCAGTGCGGCAGTTCCGCGAAATGGGCGGGGCCGCGCCGGCCGTTGGACGTTCGCAGCACCAGCGAGGTAATGCTCGCGACGGCCAACAGCAGCAGGGAAGGGGTTAAGTGGAAGCTTTTGCAATATGCACAAGCCGTAGTTGCTGCTTATTTGCACTGGCGTAACGAAACTTGAGGGGGCCTCCCTGCAACGCACGTAGAGGGGCCCCCTCCGGGCTCAATCATGAGCTCTTCAGCCAGAGTGCTGTGCTGAGGGGGCCCCCTGGAGCTTGGGGCACCCCAGGGCCTGGGTTACGCCCCTGCATATTTGTCGTATGCAACTAACAACCATTGACAAAGCCAATAGTCCTGACTTGTTGTAGGTATGATGTTACTTGTGTCATATTTCTGGATGCAATGACAGAAACAGCAAAATACAAGTCGGGTGGCACACTAAGCTAATCACAGATTTTTAGCTCACGTGTTTTAAGCCACGTCCTAATTACATTGGCCACGCCCCTTTGAGAGACCCCCCCCCCCCCCCCCCCCCCTCTTCTAGTTTTTTCATGCCACTTGAACGCCTGGTGCAATCCTTTGGCCATCAATAATAAAAAGCAATAATTACAAATAAAATAATAAGAGAAGTGCCCCTGCTCTGATCTCCATCCTTGGTTGTTGCAGGCCTTGGCACGCCCCCAGTGTTACATCCACCCCCCCACAAGACGAGCCCCTTAGGTGTGGCGTCACCACGTCACCTGCCGCCTCGTCACGTGGCCTTGGAATGTGTGGCCACGTTCCGACGTCACGCTCGCGCGCCTCCTCTGCGTGGACATGTCTGGTGCATAGTTAAGTGTGGAATGCACACGCTCGGTCCCGGACTCCCACTCGCGGCCAAAATATTTCACCGTCTATTGTTGACACATGTTCCGTCTGCAGCGCGCCATTCGGCTGTCATCGCGTTCTGTTGTGGGTTTTCGGATGGCTTCTGGCATTCGAGTTTTACTGACAGTTCTTGGTAAATCGCACCCAGGGGTGTGATAATGCCTCGTAGCAGACCCCGGAGAGAGAGAGCAGCTCGTTCCTTCTTGACCTCTGAGCGCGCTTCCTTTCTTCCACAGAGAGGCGTCGAGCGTTTCAGATGTGGGCCACTGCTTTTCAAATTTAGGGCTCCCTTTTAAAGCCTCCATAACACTCACCTGCTTGCCTCACTCAATGATGACCCGTAGCATGGGCGCACCCATCTTAGAAATAACAATACAAGCCATCAGGCAGATAGATAGCTCAGCGAGCTGACCATGGTTGACCGGTTCTCACGGAAATCTACAGAAGTGCAAAGTCTTGCACCACCATTCACCTATTGCTACCGTAACACTACCTAGTTTGTTATCTACTAAACTACTTTGTGTGTAGTGTAATGTGAAACAAGCAGCTACGTACAACATGCACTGCCATTTTTCGTATAAGAAAATAAACACATATACAAATGAGTAAACACTTGCTACCGACTAATGCTGTCTTTTGGAGGTCATGAGTTTGAACCCTGGCAGCACTGATTCAGCCTTTCATCCTTCTGAGGACTGTCGATTGAGACATTTGGTTACAGTAACATTTTGCTGTCAACTCAAAATTCCATAAGGAACCCGCAGAGTAACTAATAGCATCTGGCTAATGTAAACTACGCATGTTCGAGCGCTCGATCATTTATCCTCCATCGCCCTTAGCCGGAGCGATCCATGGCAGTGTAAGTGACCACTCTGGTCACTCAGGCATGACACCAAAAAACTCCCTACACACATCTTGTTGCAAATACAGCACCAACTCATCTTGTCACTTCTCCACAGTGTGGTGTGCTTCTCTTCGCTAACGTGCGTCATCGCCTCACCAGGGGTGGGAAGAGACATGCAAATGAAGGAACTTTATAATCTGTTATTATAGCACTTAGAATTTGGCAGAAGTTGGGTATTAACATCAAGGTATTATTAAGTCAAATGTGTTCAGACTCCTCCATCTCTAGCTGTGTTTGTAATAAGCACAATGTTGTAGCAGCCACTGAACAGCAAGTAGGTTGTACGCTCTCTGTTTTTTCACACTGGGAGACCTCGTACCCATCTGTAACCGGGCATCACTCTATACAGGGCCCTGCACTCCTTTAGCAGAATGTATTGATTGTTTTTTTGTATTTATTGAAAGCAAGTCTGGCATCTTAATTAAGAAGGAGGCATTTGTATGTGGAAACAGGCGGTTGTTGCACCTGACAAACATAGAAGGGTTGAGTTGGCTCTGTCATAAATTTTTCTCCCAGGCCTCACTCACAAAGACTTCTGACAAGCCTGTCAATGGTGACATGAGACTTTCAAGGCATGTATCAGAGACCTGGGGAGCTCTATAGCGCCTAGACATCCAGATACACCCCTCAAGGGCGGACTGCTGAACCACTGACAACTCATAAGGGACAACTGACATTAAGCAGGCTGCAAAGTGAAGCCTAGAAGTTCAGGGGGCTATAGTGGTTTCTGAAGGGCAAGCCAATCTAGAAGTGAAAACAGAGAAGGGACTCCACGTCACCCATTCTGTAAAAAGAAAACAATTGAAAGCTGTAACTTATTATAGTCAATACACAATTTATCACAGGCTCTGTTTCTATGTTCAGCTAAAAGAAATCTAACCTAGGAACCTGGCCAAGGTGCAAAGGGGAACTAGAAGAGGGACTATTCTTAATCACTTCGAGCAGAGATGCTTCAGAAATAGCTCCAAACAATCACACTGTGTTGAGGCAGCTTTAAAGCTGGTTTCTTTCTTGCAAAAAGTAGGTTTGGGAATTACCTCGGTTTTCATGATATTCCTTTTATTTAGAATTTTATTTTGAAAGAAGGGTAAGGTGACCAGATTTTAAAAACTAAAAATCGGGACTTTTCGCAGACATAGAAGAAGAACTACAATTATACTTCGAGGCGTAGAATAACCGTGCTCTTCGACATAGAAATGCAGAAGATGCAATAAGAAAATACATTTAAATACAAGTTTTAAACCCAGTATAATACCTGTTAATTAAATTGCTTTCTTATAACAAGTGCTAACTAGCCCTACTTTGGAACACATAATGTACCTCCCATTGTCTTCAGTTAACCCTCTCCAAAAAAGGACATGGGGCAAATTTACTGAAATCTGCCATGACAGCTGGTGAAAAACCCGGACATCTGGTCAGCCTAAGAAAAGAATGCACATTTCTTCCTTAATCCTTCTGAGGGAAGTTTGTCACTTAGGTTTGCTACTGGCCACTGAAGTTCATCAATAATTGTATTTGGTTCTTTAGCAAAACCCTTTAATTATAATACACTTTATTCCCCCCTTTAATATGGACCCTGTACTTTTCAGCATTTATGGGTAAGAGTTTCTTAGGTCAGGACTACTAAACCTACATTGGCTCTCAAACTGATGGGTTTCTAATTTCAATGTGGCTAACTCGGGTGAAAACCAAGGATGTTTCTTTCTGGGGATTTCATCTTTATTTCCTGCAAATTAGATGGTTTTGTCTAGATGTATCTTGTAAGGATTGATTTAATGAAGATGTCCTTTTATTTGAGTAGGTTCTTTAGGTAAAAGACTTATCTGAACTGACTGAGGATAATCCAACTATAAATGTATATCCCCTAAAATTGTAAAATTGTTTTAAATAACACAATCCCTATTGCTCAGCTAACCTAGCTAAATTAGTTGTGGAGATAAGAGATAAGTCAGTTATCAGTAAATAATGGTTATCAATATTTTCGATTTTGCACAATAATGCTGAAAGTCTAATATTATCAAACAAATTAAATTGTTAATCTTTTAGACTCTTGGAGTCTGGGCAATAACATTCTTTCTCCCCCGATTTATCTGTGTGACCCATGAGTAAAATCTTCGAATTGGCAGGGACTAGTTCATTTAAAAGTATTCAGAATGAGGATTAACGCAGACTTTATTTAAAAATAGCAAAACTAGATGGTATAATTCAAGGAGGTTGTAATTTTCCTGTCTATACACTAATGTAATCCGTGTTACGCAAAACATTGCACTAAATTCAAAATGAGCGTCTTTAATCTAACTTCCAAAATTGTGTCATCAGGATTATTCATATCTGCCAATGCTACCACTTGAGCAGCTGAATGGCTAAGATGAGACATTCCTCAAAGTGGCTGGAGTGGGGTATCTTCGCAGTATTACTGGGCACATCAAGACACAGATGGGCTTGCCATTGGCGTGTCTTAAGCACATCCATGCTATGTCCCCATTTAAATAGGCTGGTCAGCACATGGCAAGTTGTGTCTAAACTGCTAACTAGAGCCCCAGTAGACTTTGCAAGATGGCGGCAAAGAAAATAATAGAAAGACTAAAGATAGGCCCTAGGGATCCTTAACTAAAGAAGAGGTAAGCGGTCCATGTGTAACTCAGAATTTCCCAAATAGGTGAATAATAAAAGCACAACTATGCTAATGGGAACAGTACTTGTAGAATGCTCTATAAACTAAATGAAAACGATTCAAACATAATCTACACAATTATTCAAACATAATCTACACTATTAGATCACAGACTTGCAATGGGAGAATGTCTGACATGGTCACTTCCATCCCATCTGAAGAGGGTTGTGAACTCTCAGCCAGTGCCTGAGCATTCAACATTTGACTGAGGGGACACAGTGAGGTAAGTACTCACTTCGGATATTTATTTGTTACGGTACAGGTCATGAGTTTAACAACAGACAGGGCAACTCAGGTGTTCATCCTTCCAAAGCCAGAAAATTGACTAATACATTTATTCTCTCGTAACACCTGTTACTTACAGAACTGTGTATGGTCAAACCCGAGGTACCTACACAGTGGCGGTTGGCACGGATCAGTGGTGTGAGGTGGGGTAGGGGTACAGACCACAGGCAGGAGGTGTAAATTAAAAATAAAAATAATTGAACTTACCTTCACGCTGTATCCCCTCTGGCTGCGCATCTCCTCTGCTGCCTTGAACTAGGCACCAGAAGCACCCAGGCTGAAGCTCCCCTGAGCAAATCACAATACTGCATTGCAGCGTTGTGATTGGTCTGAGCGCCAAACCATTACAGCCTGGGTGGAGAACATGCTAAGTGCGCATGAATCTTTGGCCGGTCCCAGAGGGCCGACCAAACATTCACGCGCACTTTAGGGAGTGCGAACCACTCCTCCCCTCCCCTGCTCTGTCAGAAGAGCAGCCCCCCACCCGCATGGCAAAGATGCAGCGCCTGCAATTGGAAAAACTAAAATGCTAATAACTTTCAGTTATCATTTTATTTTTCCATCCGCTGCTGAAAAGCAGTGGGGCGACGCTCCTCGGCCTTAGCGGAAGAGCCGCCACTGGATATGCAGCAATATAAAAGCACGCGATTATTCGTTATCATTGCCACTAACCGGAGAGGCCAGCTCTGCCTGCTGCAGGATGCCTTGGTATTTTATGTTTCCACCCTGTGCTGCTCATGCATTCTAGTATTTGAACCCAAAGAGAAGAGGCGGCGTTAAGGAGCCTCCCCTATGTTACTGCTCTTCAGCTACGAAAGACCAAGTGGTAACTGGTCTCTTGCAGCCACGCGAACCAGGAACCCAACCTCAACAAACAACTCCTTATGTGGCTCTACACTGCAGTGATTTGTACAGTTCAAGGTATATAACACAAACTTGCTTCTGTACACTGAGAAATATCACAGCACGTAGAAGACCAACATAATTCTGATTGCACCCTCTGAAAATACAATGGCGGGAAAAAGCAGGTTTTACCTTCTAATGGGGAGGGGTCTTCAGCTGCCCCTGTATCAATTGTGAGGGTAGATCAGACCTTGGCAGTCTGAACTGAGAAACCTTTCCCTCAACACTGGATTTCCTGAGATGGGGTACAGGCACGAAAAATCACCCTGCTGAGTACAGGGTTCCTTGACTGATACAGAGACTGTGCTTTTGCGTAGAAAGTTATGGTAAGTAATCCGGTGGAGTCTGTACCTTAAACTGATCCCTTTGTCTCACACTGGAAGCCAAAGAAGGGAGGGTAGAGCGACGAGATGGACTCCGAGGGTCTCACCACTGCACCCGCGAGCCTTTGTAGGCAATGTCACTGTTGTGCAGCCTGATCTCACGAGATTAGGAAAAACAAAAAGGAAAGCTCGGCCATTCGCTGAAATGTAAAGCCCAACCACAGCAACTCCCAGATCCTTACATACGTCATTGGTGAATCTGCGACTGCCCCCCCCTGTAAATCTGCGATTTGTAAATAAACACGGTTATGTAAACTTCTAAACTCTGTAAACAAAAGTCTTTATGTACATATAAACTTGTAAAATAAATACATTATTGTTGTCCACCCCTGAAATCTGCCACGTGTAAAAATATCACGCCTTTAGTCCGTCTCATGCAGACGCCTTCATGTGGCCTCTCAGATCGCCCCTGTGTAAACCTATTTATATGAACTTGTGAAATCTGCCTCGTGTCATGTGGTTACCTGTCCACGTGCGCACCTTCCATTACTGTAAACGAGCGGAAATTATTTTAGGTAATCCCCTCTGTATTCATTTATGAAATCTACCTCATGTTAACAAACTCCTTTGTGCAAACCTCTAAAATCTGCTATGCATAAACTCTCCACGTAAAAAAGCTAAAACTGCCCCATGTGTAACCCGTGACATAAAGCTACCTCATGCGTCATGTAATCTTGCCGCTTTAGGTAAGTTTTTAATCCTGCACTTTGCATGCAAAGTTCTTTCATGCAGACCAGTGAAATTTATGTTAGCCTCTTAGTGTTAACCCCTGAAATCTGAAACATTTTAATAAACCTTTACATAAACACCGGTCTCACAGTTGAATACTGTTTGACAATGCCAGCCAGTCTCCAGGTGGTAGGCATTAAAGCTTGCTACTTGTTTTTTTTTTACTTGAAATGGAAATAAACAAATTTGATCCATGAATATCACTTTCGTAATTCACTTTATTTCACACAATTTATGTACGCCACCTGACAATTTAAGAAAAACATGAAGATCTGCCTCGTACAGATCCTTTGAGAAACCTCTGACATTGCTTCAAGTAAACTGCTTTATGTAAACCTCTTAAGTTTCTTTGTCGGGTTCCCGGTAATCACACAAATGCAAGCAGGTCGTATTTCCAATATAGAGTTGAGCCTGTGAGAAACCATTCATTTTCTCCCACTACAGGTCAATTGAAGATTAGGAATGTTACACACACCTCTCTGTGTGTGTGAGAGCCTAGAACTTTGCTTTGAAGTTTCTTCAAGATTTCACCAACAAAAGTGCTCCTGTGTCAGCAGAAAAGGATTGGTTTTTAGCGCCTGGATGCCTTCGGGCATTTCTTTGCGCTCTATAAATCCACTTTCATTTCACTCAAGAGAGAGACCTGTTAATATTTTACGTATAATAGTTGTGCTTGGAGAATTTCAGAATCCTGTTCTCCTATGCGAGTCATTGGACACCTGTTCATTGCATATATCTCTTGTATATGATAGCACTTGTCGACACATTTACCTATTCATCCATCCATCCATCCTTCCAAATAGAACTTCGACTGAGGCAGGCGGAGAGTTCAGGTGAGATTCGAGCAGTTGTTGCATTTGTAGAAGTGATTCCTTAATTTGGTTCGTAAACTAGTGAGTGTTGAGGTCACATTTTATCCACTGGTGCACATCGGCTGATACAAGCGCAGTATTGGTGTTCCTGATTTAGAGTGCTCTGACACGTGTTTCTCTTTGTTTCCCCGATAGGTATATGACCGATGGAGGTTTGGGCCTTTACACTCGAAGATTGAACCGCCTGCCGGATGGAATGGCTGCCATGAGAGAGACGTTACAGCGCAATGCCTCCATTGGCCAAGGAGATGCGGACAGGTAGTCTTTGCACTTAACAGAATACCAGCTTTGTATGTGTGTTTGGTAGAACATTTCAGACCAGAGTTTTGCAACCTGTTGAAAAAAATCTTGGTGCACATATGGCAAATGTTCACAAGGCAGTTTACTCTATAAGCCAGAGCTTCTGGCCAAAACATCTGCTGGTTTAAACCATCTAGAAATCGTTACTCAGAGCATAAATGTTTGTAACAAGTACTGAAATCTCACGTCTCAAAATGTAGGGATTATGTTTATGCACACCAGCAGCAAAACGTAGCAATTACTTTTCTCACCTACTTTCTAGGAAAGTAGGGGCACCAGGATTGTCTCTAGAGTTCTGGTGGCCTGAGGTAGACTTGGTGAGGTACAGTACAAGCAGCAGGAGTGTCTCTAGATGTCTGGTGGTCCGAGTGAGAGGGAGCCATGGTGAGAGTACAGTAGGGCAGCAGGAGTGTCTGTAGAAATCTGCTGGTATGAATGAGAGGTATCCATGTTGAGGGTACAGTAGGGCAGTATTTATTTGGAGTGTCTTTAGATGTCTGGTGGCCTGGGTGAGAGGGAGAATTGGTGAGTGTGCAGTAGGGGTGCAGGAGTGTTTGTAGATGTCTTACAGCCTGGGTGGGAGGGAGCCAAGGTGAGGGTGCAGGTGGAGCACATGATTGTCTGTAGATGTCTGGTGGCCTGGGTGGGAGGTAGCCATGGTGAGGGTGCAGAAGGAGCACATGAGTGTCTGTAGATGTCTGTGGTATGGGTGAGAGGGAGCCATGGTGAGGGTGCAGAAGGAGCACATGAGGGTCTGTAGATGTCTGTGGTATGGGTGAGAGGGAGCCATGGTGAGGGGCAATTAGGGGCAGTAAGATTCTTGTACAGTGATTCAGGCAGGATCACAGGAAGACCAAGGTCTGGAAGTTGAAGGTGTGTCATACTCAAAGACAGATGACATACGGGTTCCTAAGAGAGTGTAGGAGGATAGGCCAGGCTTCTGGATAGACTGAACCAATGCACACACTTAGTAAACATGCATCGCTGGTTCTGGTAATTTGCGGTTCGCGGCACAGGGAGTGTGATACTGTATAGTGGCTAGAAAGTGACAACTGCATTGGGATCTCTGTTTTGCTGGCGACTGATTGTTTTTCAATAAATCCTGCAAGCTGAGAGTTGGAAAGGCTCTTCTTGCTGTTATCTGATCACAGTGAAATCTGGAGCTGTGCTGAAAGGTCCATCTCTTTCATTGAACATGTGATTGCACGGCAGCTGTGGTCAGGCGGGCGTCACATTGCCACATCTGGAATGCGAGCGCCGCTGCAGGGCCTCATACACTTGGCATTAGATGTGTCTCTGATTGGCTTTGAGCCTTTTTGAGCATGTGGGGTGACGCGCTTGTCATGTGGAAGGTAGATGAGGCGAATTGGCTTCCAAAGATGTAGTCTCCGAGCTCAAAAATTCATAAATTGATCCAAAAACAAATGCAACTATCATTTTATTGGACCGCCCAATGGTTGCATGCTGTTATGGGGCCCTAAATTGGCCCTGTGTGTCCCATGATGTTAGAGGCCGAGACATACACTATAGAGGCCGAGACATACACTATCAGGAACATGGATTGTAACTTCCTCCCGGACATGACCTCCCCATCATGCCACATGGGTCTGCTCCTTTCAGTTAGTTTGTTTCTGATAACGACAAATGACCTCGCTGCCTCGCCGTAGAAGACGTCGGCGCCTCCATTCCATTGAGCATTCAAAATGCGTTTGACATTCTTCTCTGTGGCTTTTTGTACCCGGCTTCACACCAGTCGATGTATCCTAGATGTATGCGCTGTTAGCTCCACTCTGAAACAAGCAACAGCGAGTTCGGATTCACTCCTGGACACCATTTTTGGAAACCCTCTTGACCCCAAACCTGCGTGGTACACCTTTCTTAAATATGCCATACCGGTACTTGGAGCAGCGATTCACCGAACTGCACACTGTCTGTGACAGGTCCTCTCTATTCCCCATAACAATATATATATATATATATATATATATATATATATATATATATATATATATATATATATATATATATATATATATATATATATATATATATATATATATATATATATATATATATATATATTTTTTTTTTTAATGTGAAAAAGAAAAAAGGTTTCCATTTATACAGTAAAATGTAACAAAAGAGAAATGCACACCGAGTCGTAAGAAACGCCAATTGTTAGTATACAATATAGCAAGTGTCATGTGTGTGTGTGTGTATATATATATATATATATATATATATATATATATATATATATATATATATATATATATATATTTGTGTGTGTGTGATCGTTAGTAACATGCTTTTCCATCCTGACATACTTAAGGAAGAGCTTGACATGCTTCTTTCTATGATGAAATTCTCAATAAAATCGAATCATTGGTTCAATGTGAAGCTCCCTCAATTCGTTCAAGGTTGTCTTAAATCCGTGGCTTGCACGAGGAGGATTCAGTCTAGTGAAGCATACGCTTATCCTGTCAGTACCGTTCATACAGTGTCATGCGAGTGAGGTGGATGTAATGTATTCAGCCGGATGTTACAGGCTGAATCATGTCCTTTAAAACTAGGGCTTCACCTGGGAAAGCTTTTACTGTTGCAGACATTGAGGAGCAAGTTTCACTGCTCGTGAAAGATGGAAAGGAGCAAACAGGATCTGCTGTAAACTGAAGTTTGAAGTGGAGCAAAAATGAAGCAAAGTGTTCTTGTGGTGTTTTTTTCACTTCGCCTGCGTAAAGGAAATGGTGATAATGCATTTCTAGTATTTACCAGATGTAAAAGATGAGTCTGAGGCAAAAGACAGTTTGCTCCATCCATCACTAGACAAGCAGCAACTATGGTGCAAACTTGACTTGCTCTGTTGTGCATACCTCCTAAGGGCCTCTGACAGGGCCGCCGGTCTTGTTGTCCTTCACCCCCCCATGCGTCTGTATTTTCACTGTAAGAGTCGTCGGCGTGTGGCTCTGTCTCTGGCGTGGACATGTGTTTCCCGGATTGTCACTCCATTGAACGATGACTTGTTGGTTTAGCCCAGTGACCTCTGCACGCGGCTGGGGCAGGACGGTGGCCTGTTTGTTCAGTTGTCCTGTGGCTCCGGCCCGGGGCAGTGTACTGCGGGATAATCACTTAGACAGGTGGGGGCTGTGTCGTTAAGTTTCATGTGTGTGTCCAGTCCAGCAGTTTCCCCGAATCCCCCTTCACCAAGGAGCAGGCGGCCATTTTGTGTTATCACACACAGTGTTCAGGGAGGCTCGAGAGACAGACAGGTGCGTTCTAAAATTAAACATTGTGGCACGACGGGAGGCACGGTTGGTTTACAGGGTGATGGGGTGCGGCCTCTAGGCGCTGCACCTTAAAATGTGGGGCTTGACTATTAGTGGGAAAGCCGTTGCTAAGATTTTGAATGATTGATTGGGGGACCGCCCCTTCAAAATACAAATTCATTTTAATTTCATTTTAGAGCCCTTTTTCTAAAATCTGCCCTCTGGGAAGATTTTGAGAAAGGTGCTCAGATTGGTAAGGTGTGCTAAAGGCACTTTGATGTTTTTTATTTTTTGTTTTAAAGATACAGATTTTTGTACTTAGATAACAGCAAAGGCCGCAGAGAAGGTGGAGCTGAACCTATGTACTGTTTGTTAAGTCCGACTGGGCTGCAGAAAACGCTGCGATAACATGCTGTTTGTGGACTGTTTGCTAGATTGATGCTTTATAACTAGTTTACATAAAAGATTTACATCTGGCAAACCTCTGAGTGGTCAACTGTCATAATAGCGTATTATTGACAATTAAATTGCGACTTGTACCTCAGCGCTTCTGTTAGGTCGGTACTGACTGTGGCGCGCGCGCCCACCTTGGATTGGCGCCTCTTGCATACATAAAGATGCCTTTATCCCTTTTACTGTTACACTTTATCGTTTGCGAGATAGTTCATGGGGTTAAATGTCTTGTATGGATCTGTGGATTCTATTATGTAGAAGTATAGTAGACATTGAGATACAGCAAGAAATAATGGAATGACTGAATCATTCAGAACTACTGGTGGGACCATTCCATTCCATCATTTTCAGCTCCTCTTTGTCCTTGCAGACAGGGCAAACCAGTCTCCACACCAACACAACTAATCTGAACTGCAAGGCCTGCCCTGTCTGAGCCTGTTACCCTCTGAGACATATGTGGGCTTTGGGAAGTTTGAGCAGCGAGGTGCAACTTGAGTCCATAAGACACAGAGAGCTCGGTATCAGTGCTTAATTTGAGCCGGGGTTGCAGGTGGGCTACCCCTTCAACCTTTTTTAGTGACTGGGCCTTTTTTCTTTTTAAATCCTAAGACTTAGCCCAGAACAAGAGAGAGAGAGAAAGACAGCAAAGAGGGAAAGAAGGAGGATCAGAAATGTGGGAAAACAGTGAAAAGGGAAGAAAGCAGAGATTAAATAATTTCTGCAGGATAAGGGTGAAAATAGGGCGTGCTGGTGGAGGAAAGAGGAGCAGGTGAAATCAGGACTCAACAACCGTGGTATTCCACAACCTTGACATTCAGCAGCGACGCCGGCAGGTTTATGCAAAAAATATGGCCAACTGCACTTATTCTGTTACAAATTAAGCCCAAGACCCACGATTGCGCAAAACCAAGCCACTCACCATGATCCACTGAGAAGTATAAAACATTGGTGTATAATATTGTACAGAAATTAATATATTTTGTTTCTTAATATATCCCGCCACACCGTAATCCCACTGTTCCCTGAGTCCATTGGGTTCGAGTTGAAGGCTGGAGAGATAGCTCCATTGGGTAAGGTGTGCGCTGCATGGGTCTGTTTGTGGGAACTCTTAAGGACGGAGATGTGGGTGGCATGAGTTTTGGATAGTGACTGTGGGCTATTAGTAGTGATTGTCGGCGAGTTGGAGTGCAGGTGGGAAGCAAGAGGGTGTGGATGAATGGTGAGCAGCTCTGGGGAGCCCCCACCCACCGTGCCCGAGGGGTGGAGACCCTTAGAATAGTTTACCATCTGGTGCTACACAGCCTTTGCCTTAAAGTAGGTGTGTGGGTGGTAGTGTGCGTACTGTGTGTTGGGTTCAGGTTAATGGTGGTGCTGGGGAGTTGGTGAAGGGTAGTATGTGGTTACAGGTGAGTGGTGGTAGTATGTGGCTAGAGGTGAGTGGTGATAGTATGTGGCTACAGGTAAGTGGTGGAAGTATGTGGCTACAGGTGAGTGGTGGTAGTATGTGGCTACAGGTGAGTGGTGGAAGTATGTGGCTACATGTGAGTGGTGGCAGTATGTGGCTACAGGTGAGTGGTGGCAGTATATGGCTACAGGTGAGTGGTGGAAGTATGTGGCTACATGTGAGTGGTGGCAGTATGTGGCTACAGGTGAGTGGTGGCAGTATGTGGCTACAGGTGAGTGGTGGTAGAATGTGGCTACAGGTGAATGGTAGTAGTATGTGGCGCCAGGTGAGTGGTGGCAGTATGTGGCTACAGGTGAGTGGTGGCAGTATGTGGCTACAGGTGAGTGGGGGCAGTATGTGGCTACAGGTGAGTGGTGGTTTTGAGTGATAAAGTATGGATTACTGGATGAGTAGTGTTGTTGGTGTAGAATGGTTGAGGTATAAACACTTCACGGTGAAGCGGAATGAACTAAGATCACACAGTGAGTCCCACAGAGCCCTAGGGTGGACCACGCAGGGCGGGTTAGAATCTCTGAGCACCTGCAGCGTTCAATTGTTATGGAAATACCATGCAAATGTCTCCTGCGCACACATCAGTCGCCCTTTGTTTACCTGCTGTAACAGCTCTCACGCCCCACGCCTCAGGAGAGGTGCCTTCCAGTTGTAATCACATGCCTCTCTTTATAAAGTACTGCACTGGCTGTTGGGGGATTTGTGGGAACTCATGTTCTCTCCTAGAGGGAGATGTAATATAGTTGTACACTGCCTTCTTTGGAACCGCGATTCTAATCCTAGCTCCTGCACTTGGTAGACCATCGTGTGATTCTCAGCACAGCTCTTAACCTCGCTCTGCCATCTGTAAATGTGTATAAAATGGTAGGCAAATGTGCATTTGCAAAGTGTAGTAACCATGGTGTAACTGAAAGGAGTAAGGTGTACATCTCCGGTTGAAGTTCCCGGTCTTGTATAGTCTTTTAGCGCCTCATAAATGTATAGCACTCCATTTGCTTCCTTGCTAGGTTTTATGCTGTATAAATATCTATATAAGTATGTGTCTTTGTAGGAAACGTTTCTGAAAGACAAACGCAGAACTAATGCGATCTGTTTATAAGTTGTGCCTGATTTTTTATGTGGATTTCTGGGGGGTATTCTGTGCTCTGCCTCTCAGCCCTCCACTAGCCAGACAGAAATGTACACTTTGCGGCTGACTTAGAGTTTTGCAGACACGTCACTCTGCCACAAAGATGATGAAAACCTGCCTGTGTTATGACAACTGCCATGGGATATAATGCACTTGTAATAAGGTGAATGGATATCCGTTACGGAGTAATCCGTCCACAAAGCTGGAGATTAGGCCATTTGTTTCCCAGTAGTGTTACACCCGTGTATATTTCTACGGAGGGGAATACTTGTGTGTACTTGTGACTGTCATGTTCTTGTTTACCCTCTAGGTGGCGCTTTTACATCAACTCTGGTCAGGTGATAACCATCTCTTCCTGAGGTGTTATGGTTTGAAACAAAGGAACAGCCAAAAGTATGTCTTTCCGTGAAGCCTCTATTACACTAGGTGTGTTTCAGAAGCATGAAGATTAGAAGGTGGAACACGTGTTCCGTGTCTCTTCGAAAACATACCAGAGGAAGGGAAGTCTTCACTCCCACAGTGCACCCATGCGGCGCCTTTCCCTACTTCTTTAGCGCCTTTCCCTACTTCTTTAGAACCGTTACTTGTACCTTGGTAATCAGCAAGGCACAAGTCCTAAAAAAAGAAGTGGGGTGGGACTGTAGTGAAGTTAGGCGGTGTGCAAGGGGCATGGTGGCGTGTGACATCACAGCACGTGACATCACGGTATGTGAAATTGCACATGGCATCACAGCCCATGACCTCACAGGAGTAGACATCACAAGAAGTGACATCAGATTTTAAGAACTCACACATATGTTTAGCAGGTCTGTCATGAGTACATTAGAACATTACAATTTTTAACAAATTATAATTTTCATCAGGGTTGTGCCAAAAAGTGTTGCAACCTTGATGCGAAATCTGTGCCTCAACTTATACATTTATGTTATTTTAACTCCGCCAGGAAGAAACTGGCAACAATGAGCAGTGCAGTAGTAAATCTGTTCTGTTAATTAGTTTTAAAGTCTGCATTTTAAAATATCTTATTCTGTGAAGGCCCCTACTGCAGAGATCTTTGTTTGCCCACTAAATTTCAGGGAATAATAATGGTAAGATAACACTGGAGGTTAATGCATTTACTGGAGAGATCTGTGTTTTGTCTAGTCGCAGTTTTGAATCAAGGCAGCCTAGAGAGTTAATATGTCTCCTGAAGCACATCATGTAACATGCAGATGACAGATTTTTATTAAGTGGCCTCCTGCTTTTAACACAGAGATCCTTTTGTTACTTGCAGTTCATAATTTGTAATCCTTCTAATACAGCATAGTGAGCTCATCCTGCACTTTGTAAACCACACGGTCTTATGTAACACATCGTGTACATTGATTTACACACCTTGCTGTGAAGCGCTCCAACACCCTGCATTGGGATGAGTAGTGCAATGAAAGAAATAAAACAAAAGATTGATATTTAAATTGTTATTTGTGTAAATACTGGGGTCGGCCACCACATCTGGCATTCTGATAAATCATGCATCTCGCTTATACAGATGGACTGAACAAAGTCAAAACCAAAACCATACCTCTCTTAAATACTTGTGAAGTAATAACAAGCTGTGAGCCTGTGTTTCACCATACTTTTCCTTTGCATCTAGGTGTGAGGCTCCAGATAACTCCCAACCAGCATACTCTTACAAAGGAAGGCATGATAGCCCCTTAAATTCACCCTTTATTTATGGTGCAGCTAGAATTTAAAAAAACAAAGTCCCTGCCACCTACACGCCTGCAGGTTGTTGCTTGGAATGATAGCTGACAACAAGCAGGCCTGCTGAACGTGTCCTGGTGTCTGAAAATCACATTTGGAGGAGTTCAGCATAATTCAGTTGGTCCCAACTTCTTGGCAGGGTGGACGGCGTTTACCCATTGAAAAAAAGTGTGTAGACGCCGTCTACCCGCATGTACCCTCGACTTGTGCCCTGGCAAACAGAATATTGAAGGTCTTTACTCTAAACATCAACCTAGACCGATTAGCTTTGTCAGCGCATCTTCTGCCGCTGTTTATTTCCTTGCGGGCTGTGCGGTTTGCCCCACAACCTGCACCTGCCACCACAGTGGAAAGATCTGGATCTTTGTCACGGACCTCGTGGACAACTTTCCATTTACACGCAGCACGTGGGCGTCAGATACCTGTGGGCCTCAGTCGTGATGCACGATAGCGTTTCAAATGTTTGTATATGACGGGTGTAACCCAAGAGCTGCGCGTGACTCTATGTCAGTTACCTTATGCTGCAATACAGATTGTGCTACATCATACAGAAAGCGAAGGGCATTAAAACAATGTGTAGTGACATTGAGTACAGGGACGGACTGGGAACACAAACCAGCCCTGGCAATTCAGTTGGACGGCCTGGGGGAGAGGGGTGCTAGTGAGAAATACTAATGCTGCTTTTGTTACAGGGAGCCGATATTGCAGCACTGATGCAAAACCAGCCCCCAGTAAAAAAAAAAAACAGCCTCACCACTCAAAAAAACAGCCCAACCCTTCATGCCCACCAGGGAAACACCCAGTGGCCACTATGGCCAGTCCGGCCCTGATTGAGCAGACTTCCCCTTCTGATTTGAGGTCTCGAACAGAGATTGGGAGGCATTGCTCTTCGTTTATACAATTTAAAATTCTCAGAAAGAAGTTTCCATGTTTCTACAGGTTTCTTTGGAATTGGGTAGCAGGTCGGGTCCCCGTTTCTCTCGGGCTTTAAAAGAGCAAGGAAGGAGCTCTGTGTGTCTACTTTCGAACTGGGGTAACCTGGTTCTGGTGCTGGAGTCGGCACAACCTCCTGTGATTTGGGCAAATCACTTAGTTTTCTTCGTGCCTAAAAATACAAAAAGTGAATCTGGCCTTGTGTGCTGTAATCTGGTGCTCATGTAAAGCGCTATATGGTATCTAGCTCTGCCTCTCAGTAATTGGTTGTTTTGTTATGAACAAGAAAGAAACGCCCACTGGTCGGCCCCTTCGAAGAATATGGTCTCCACGGTGCTTGCCCAGACAAAATTCTGGCTGCTACACAAAATCTATTGGACCCCGACTCGCCTAGCGGCCATGGGTCTGAGGGAACACGACTGATGCTGGAACTGTGACATAGAACAAGGGGATCTGGCACACCTCATCTTCCACTGCACAAAGGTCAAAAAATGTTGGAACACGTTTTTTTCCTTTATAAACAAAGCCTTAGGGTGTACTATTAAAGAAGAGTTTTCCTCACTCACCACCGCATTCATAACATCGGATCTAGACTCGCAATACGACAGACGCCTGCTCAACCTCTTATTAACAGCAGCAACTAAAATAGTCCTCACCAATTTATTTATTTACTTATTTATTTTTGACATTTATAGAGCGCAGCAAATACCCGTAGGCGCCTCGGCGCTAAAAATCATCTGTCTCCTATATGTGGAAGGACACCTCCAAAGCCACCTTCAAGCGGTGGCTCAATTGGGTAACGTTCTTGAGGGTAGCCGACATCACAACCCTACGCAACACACCATGGAGAAACCCTAATAGGGGATTGTGGACTTCCCTGGATAGGTTCCTAGACCCGTATGATCCACCTTGAAGGTGTATGTCAATACCAGTGGCATAACCCAGCACCTCTCCTTTACTCAGAGCAGGACACCCCCAATCCCCCTTCCCCCTAGAATCCTCACTCTCTCCGCCCATCTTTACTTCCCACAGAGTAGACTATGAGACAGGTGCCTGATTAAGCCCATGGTGAACTGCAACCAGACCGACCCTTCGGACACCCCAGCACACAACGCCTCCGGGTATATGTTTTATGTTGTATGTTTGACAATAGTTTTAGCAGGGAGTTCAAGCCTTTGTAACCCATGCTACCAGCACCTAAGCCTAATGGAATGTCACCCTGTATGGACAACGCGAAATATCTAAAGTTAATTATTGTATATGATATTTTAAAAATACACAAAACATGGATTTCGCTTGTTTAACATTAGAAAAGTATGCTTTATTATTATTATTATCAAAGGCTTTTATAGCGCGCTCTATTACTAAAAAAATAGTATCCTGGCGCGTTGAAGGCTGAGCAGTATGGGAGAGGACAAATATCTGGAAACAAAAATAAAAAAAATTAGACTATAATATTGAAAAGGTGAGTTTTTAGTCCTTTCTTAAAAGCACTAAGAGTCGATGCAGTTTTTAAGTGGAGTGGAAGAGCATTCCAGGATTTTGCTGCTCTCACTGAGATTGATTGGCCGCCAAGTCTGCAATATTTGAATTTGGGAACGGACATTTGGCACAGGTTGGCCGATCGCAGGGGGCGATTAGGGACATACAAACAAAACCTTTTCCTCAGCTAGACAGGGCCAGTTTGATGGATAGCTCGGTAAGCAAGCACTAAAATTTTAAACAAAATCCTGTGGGCAACTGGAAGCCAGTGGAGAGCACATAGCAGAGGACGAGCACTGGAACGCCTAGGGACATTAAACAGGAGTCTGGCAGCGGCGTTCTGAATGACCTGAAGACGGTGAATCAGGTATGCCGGCAATCCACAGAACAGTCCATTCGCGTAATCCAGCCTAGAGAGTACTAAGGCACGAATGACAGTCTCTTTAGCTTCTTTCGGTAGGAAAGGGAAGAACCTGCGTAAAGTTTTTAGGGTAGAAAAACAGACCCCAGTGAGTTTCTTTAAGTGGTCCTCAAACTTAAGTTTCTTACCGAACCAAACCCCTAAGTTTTTCACCGGGCCAGATGTGGCTTTTGGTGGGGGTAGGTCAGCAGGCCAAAGACGCTCACTAAAGTCCTCAGGAAAAGAGCCATACAGCAGGATCTCGGATTTACTTTCATTACATTTTAGCTGGGCATGTGCTAACCATTCAAGTCAAGTCAAGTCAAGTCAAGTCATAAAATTTGTATAGCGCACTACATACCCGGAGGGTTTCAAGGCGCTTAGGAAGGGGAGGAGGATTATTTGTCAAATATCCACGTTTTAAGCTGCTTTCTGAACGCTAGGTGATTCTGGGTGAGGCGAAGGTAGGCATTGAAAAACAGAGGACAAACAAAGTTGGGCCGCCGACGTATCTAAATTATCTTTAGACCAGAAACAAAAGTTGTGTGTCGTCGGCATCTTTTCTGTGAGAATGGGCACTACTAGTTGGGCCAAGACATTGATGCTAAAACTTTAATCCATGGTTTGTGTGTGACGGATGGGTGGTTGTGGACAAAATTGTAGCCTTGGTCAGAACACAAGAGAAAATGGATAAATATAAAAACAGTTGAGCTCAGTGGTTTTACAGTAGGTCATTGGAGCTGCAGATTTGCCCTTTTTTTTGTCTTGCTTACCAGACAGCACAAGGCTGCTTGGGTGTGAAAGGCCTATTGTGAACTTACAGTGGGTCTGCAGCATGTCCATTGCTTACCATTGGTCTGCTTTATTGTTGCTCTCAGTTGCTTCGTTTTAATTGGTTGGCATTTGTTTCTCTTTTTGTGTCCCACCCCTGAGTAATAGCCGCTTTACCATCCATTTGCTTGGCTAACTTGTATCCTTTTAGTGCTCACTTTTAGGGAACTCTTTTTTTTTTAAACTCCTTGAGAGTGCATATGTCTTCCAGCTCTCTCCCTCGCGTGCTTTTACCCCACCACATCCCTTCCTCCTGCACACTATTCTCTCCCTCGTGTGCTTCCCCGCCACTCTGGCTCCATGTTGATTTTTTTTCCCTTGAAAGCGGGTTGTGGTGGTCTGGTCCCATAGCTAAGAATCACTTGGCTGTGCCCAAAAGTAACTGGACCATCAATGAGCTGTGGCACAGCTGCCAAAGCGCTGACTCCGGAGTGCAGGGCTCACGGTTCGATCCCCGGCAGCAGCTCCGCTCAGCATCATGTGACTCTGGGCCTTGAAACCTCAAGGGGTGATATGTTCACGCTTTATAAATATGAATTATTATTAATATTATCAACAAGAAGAGCTCAATCAGAACCCACAGCACAGATGGTGAGTGACGAGAGACCGCTCACTACGCCTGAGCGTTTTGAGGTTGGACGTGGCGCTACATATGAATGAGTAGACAGGCTACGATGGTGTGTACGGTCCTAACATGACCCCAGCATACAGTATTTTTTATAATGGGTAGGCCAGGAAGGAAATGAAGAGATCATCATGTTGATGTATAATATGCAGCTTCCATCACTGCCTTCAGACGGAAGTGGCAGTTTGGAAGCGGAAGTCAGTTACAGTCACTGCACTCAAGCAGACTCCCAGAGAAACAGCGTGCACACGTGCCACCACCAGAGGCTACTGAACCCATTGGCTTGGCGTGAGCTCGTGCACACAGCACTCGTGCAAGTCTGTGAAGGGGCCACAGAGCACTCGTGCACGACAAGGTTGTTCTGGTGCTTGTGCACTTGTCAGAATGGCTAGTACGCCCTCACGCAGCACTCACAAAGTCCTACACAGAAGACCACCATGGGGCCCTACCACCACCACAGACTTTTGTGAGCACCACCAGCACAACAGCTCACACAGGAGCAGGGCACATGCGGTCCCCTCTCATAGAATAGCTTCCATCACCCTTTGCCCACGCCGTCGCTGCCAATGCCATTACTTACACAACAACTAACCATCACACTGCTTAAAGTGTGACATTTCACACAGTTCGAAGCCCCCCAAAGCTAGAAGAATGGCTTTAGAGGCAGGTATTAGTTGTTTTAATGTCCATTGGCTTAACCTGTTTACAGCGGCGGACATTCCCGCCGCGATGCGGGCGTTCCACACAGTGGGCGTGGCTGCGTCGCCCGTTGCTCGTGCGCAGCACCCCAGATGTAGTGCTTGTGTCTGCCAACGGCGGACGCGAGCACGCAACAGGTTAATAAACAACTGTTGTTGTGGTCCTCTCTATGCTACACAAACAGCACCACTATGTGGTAGCTGTCAGAAGTTCTGGTGTTGTCAATTAAGTGCTGGGTGCCGAGCACTGGAAACCACTAGCTTAAATTAAGCACTGCAGTATGATTTATGTAAATCTAAGCACTAGTATCTGTGGTAGACTTATGTACCGTTCTTATGTGAATTTAGAGTTTATCTGTGTGTGTCTGTTATGCTATTCATATACTCTGAAGTCCTTATGTAATGTAATTGGTTCTATTGTAAAGCGCTCTGACACCTTCGGGTAAAGTTTGCGCTACATAAAAACACATAAATAAAAAGTAGTTAAATTAATAAAAAGAAGACATACAGTTAGCGTCTCAATACTGCTGGCTCCTCAGCACCTGGAAACCACTGGTATCAGTGCGCTTTATGAACTCTGTCATTATCATCATCTCACAGGGGACGTGCTGTCTCATGTCGTGTACTCCCAAATGTGGGAAATTGTATTGTTTTTTTGCAGACACTGCTTATTGGTAGATAAAACCAAAGTACCGATAAAAATTAAAGTAAGACTCAGCAAGAAACTTGGGCGATGTTGGAAAAAACCCTAAACTTGGCAAAACACCGAATTGCTCATACCTGCCACGTTTAGAGCGTTGGGCACCCCTGGGCGTCACCACATCCAGTTGTAGCTGCCCGCCGGGGGGTTGAGGGGTGTGCTTGCAGTGTTCACAAAAACAGACATTCAATAACTAGTTCAAAATTAAAATTCAGACAGCACGTCTTACCTCCGACTGTAGAAATCCCACCCAGACGAGGGTGTGAGGGTCTTACAGTCTTGACAGCTGGTGTCTGGTGTCTGAACCCCCCCCCCCCTCCCCCATCACCCTTCCCCCCCACCCCCGCCGCTGAAGAGGGGCGACCTGAAAGTTGAAACCCAGTGGAATTAGCAAAGAGTAACCCCCTAACAAAGAGTAACCAGAGACGGTGGCCTGCTGGGGTCTCCTACGGATCGAGTCAGCATTACAGTGTTGAGTTTATTGCGTCACCAAGTTCATTCTCTGTCCAGCATCTTTGTTCTCTTTTATTGCGTCACCAAGTTCATTCTCTGTCCAGCGTCTTTGTTCTCTTTTATTGCGTCACCAAGTTCATTCTCTGTCCAACGTCTTCGTTCTCTTTTATTGCGTCACCAAGTTCATTCTCTGTCCAGCGTCTTCGTTCTCTTTTATTGCGTCACCAAGTTCATTCTCTGTCCAGCGTCTTTGTTCTCTTTTATTTCGTCAACAAGTTCATTCTCTGTCCAGCATCTTTGTTCTCTTTTATTGCGTCACCAAGTTCATTCTCTGTCCAGCGTCTTTGTTCTCTTTTATTGCGTCACCAAGTTCATTCTCTGTCCAGCATCTTTGTTCTCTTTTATTGCGTCACCAAGTTCATTCTCTGTCCAGCATCTCTGTTCTCTTTGATTGCGTCACCAAGTTCATTCTCTGTCCAGCATCTCTGTTCTCTTTTATTGCGTCACCAAGTTCATTCTCTGTCCAGCATCTTTGTTCTCTTTTATTGCGTCACCAAGTTCAATCTCTGTCCAGCGTCTCTGTTCTCTTTTATTGCGTCACCAAGTTCATTCTCTGTCCAGCATCTTTGTTCTCTTTTATTGTGTCACCAAGTTCATTCTCTGTCCAGCATCATTGTTCTCATCTATTGCGTCACCAAGTTCATTCTTTCTCCAGCGTCTTTGTTCTCTTTTATTGCGTCACCAAGTTCATTCTCTAGCCAGCGTCTTCGTTCTATTTTATTGCATCACCAAGTTCATTCTCTGTCCAGCATCTTTGTTCTCTTTTATTGCGTCACCAAGTTCATTCTCTCTCCAGCGTCTTTGTTCTCTTTTATTGCGTCACCAAGTTCATTCTCTCTCCAGCATCTCTGTTCTCTTTTATTGTGTCACCAAGTTCATTCTCTAGCCAGAGTCTTTGTTCTCTTTTATTGCGTCACCAAGTTCATTCTCTGTCCAGCGTCTTTGTTCTCTTTTATTGCGTCACCAAGTTCATTCTCTCTCCAGCGTCTTTGTTCTCTTTTATTGCGTCACCAAGTTCATTCTCTAGCCAGCGTCTTCGTTCTCTTTTATTGCGTCACCAAGTTCATTCTCTGTCCAGCATCTTTGTTCTCTTTTATTGCGTCACCAAGTTCATTCTCTGTCCAGCATCTTTGTTCTCTTTTATTGCGTCACCAAGTTCATTCTCTGTCCAGCATCTTTGTTCTCTTTTATTGCGTCACCAAGTTCATTCTCTGTCCAGCATCTTTGTTCTCTTTTATTGCGTCACCAAGTTCATTCTCTCTCCAGCGTCTCGGTTCTCTTTTATTGCGTCACCAAGTTCATTCTCTAGCCAGAGTCTTCGTTCTCTTTTATTGCGTCACCAAGTTCATTCTCTGTCCAGCGTCTCTGTTCTCTTTTATTGCGTCACCAAGTTCATTCTCTGTCCAGCATCTTTGTTCTCTATTATTGTGTCACCAAGTTCATTCTCTGTCCAGCATCATTGTTCTCATCTATTGCGTCACCAAGTTCATTCTCTCTCCAGCGTCTTTGTTCTCTTTTATTGCGTCACCAAGTTCATTCTCTGTCCAGCATCTTTGTTCTCTTTTATTGCGTCACCAAGTTCATTCTCTGTCCAGCATCTTTGTTCTCATCTATTGCGTCACCAAGTTCATTCTCTCTCCAGCGTCTTTGTTCTCTTTTATTGCGTCACCAAGTTCATTCTCTGTCCAGCATCTTTGTTCTCTTTTATTGCGTCACCAAGTTCATTCTCTGTCCAGCGTCTTTGTTCTCTTTTATTGCGTCACGAAGTTCATTCTCCGTCCAGCGTCTTTGTTCTCATCTATTGCGTCAACAAGTTCATTTCTCTGTCCAGCATCTTTGTTCTCTTTTATTGCGTCACCAAGTTCATTTCTCTGTCCAGCATCTTTGTTCTCTTTTATTGCGTCACCAGGTTCATTCTCTGTCCAGCATCTTTGTTCTCTTTTATTGCGTCACCAAGTTCATTCTCTGTCCAGCATCTTTGTTCTCTTTTATTGCGTCACCAAGTTCATTCTCTGTCCAGCATCTTTGTTCTCATCTATTGCGTCACCAAGTTCATTCTCTCTCCAGCGTCTTTGTTCTCTTTTATTGCGTCACCAAGTTCATTCTCTGTCCAGCATCTTTGTTCTCTTTTATTGCGTCACCAAGTTCATTCTCTGTCCAGCGTCTTTGTTCTCTTTTATTGCGTCACGAAGTTCATTCTCCGTCCAGCGTCTTTGTTCTCATCTATTGCGTCAACAAGTTCATTTCTCTGTCCAGCATCTTTGTTCTCTTTTATTGCGTCACCAAGTTCATTCTCTGTCCAGCGTCTTTGTTCTCTTTGATTGCGTCACCAAGTTCATTCTCTGTCCAGCATCTTTGTTCTCTTTTATTGCGTCACCAAGTTCATTCTCTGTCCAGCATCTTTGTTCTCTTTTATTGGGTCACCAAGTTCATTCTCTGTCCAGCGTCTTTGTTCTCTTTTATTGCGTCACGAAGTTCATTCTCCGTCCAGCGTCTTTGTTCTCATCTATTGCGTCAACAAGTTCATTTCTCTGTCCAGCATCTTTGTTCTCTTTTATTGCGTCACCAAGTTCATTTCTCTGTCCAGCATCTTTGTTCTCTTTTATTGCGTCACCAAGTTCATTTCTCTGTCCAGCATCTTTGTTCTCTTTTATTGCGTCACCAAGTTCATTCTCCATCCAGCGTCTTTGTTCTCATCTATTGCGTCAACAAGTTCATTTCTCTGTCCAGCGTCTTTGTTCTCTTTTATTGCGTCACCAAGTTCATTCTCTGTCCAGCATCTTTGTTCTCTTTTATTGCGTCACCAAGTTCATTCTCTGTCCAGCATCTTTGTTCTCATCTATTGCGTCAACAAGTTCATTTCTCTGTCCAGCGTCTTTGTTCTCTTTGATTGCGTCACCAAGTTCATTCTCTGTCCAGCATCTTTGTTCTCTTTTATTGCGTCACCAAGTTCATTCTCTGTCCAGCATCTTTGTTCTCTTTTATTGCGTCACCAAGTTCATTCTCTGTCCAGCATCTTTGTTCTCATCTATTGCGTCAACAAGTTCATTTCTCTGTCCAGCATCTTTGTTCTCTTTTATTGCGTCACCAAGTTCATTCTCTGTCCAGCGTCTTTGTTCTCTTTTATTGCGTCACCAAGTTCATTCTCTGTCCAGCATCTTTGTTCTCTTTTATTGCGTCACCAAGTTCATTCTCTGTCCAGCATCTTTGTTCTCATCTATTGCGTCAACAAGTTCATTTCTCTGTCCAGCATCTTTGTTCTCTTTTATTGCGTCACCAAGTTCATTCTCTGTCCAGCGTCTTTGTTCTCTTTTATTGCGTCACGAAGTTCATTCTCCATCCAGCGTCTTTGTTCTCATCTATTGCGTCAACAAGTTCATTTCTCTGTCCAGCGTCTTTGTTCTCTTTTATTGCGTCACCAAGTTCATTCTCTGTCCAGCATCTTTGTTCTCTTTTATTGCGTCACCAAGTTCATTCTCTGTCCAGCATCTTTGTTCTCTTTTATTGCGTCACCAAGTTCATTCTCTGTCCAGCATCTTTGTTCTCATCTATTGCGTCAACAAGTTCATTCTCTCTCCAGCGTCTTTGTTCTCTTTTATTGCGTCACCAAGTTCATTTCTCTGTCCAGCATCTTTGTTCTCTTTTATTGCGTCACCAAGTTCATTCTCTGTCCAGCGTCTTTGTTCTCTTTTATTGCGTCACCAAGTTCATTCTCTGTCCAGCATCTTTGTTCTCATTTATTGTGTCACTAAGTTCATTCTCTGTCCAGCGTCTTCGTTCTCTGTTGTATTAGATTTGCTGTACAACACTGCACACTAAGAAGGTGGGCGCATCGGTGTTGTATTGTGACAATAGATTGTTGGTCCCGTGAGGTGCACAAGTGCCACACTGTGCTGCCATTTGTCACGTGCCATACGTCCTGCGTGGTGTGCGCCTTCGCATCAGCATGTTGTGCTCTGTCTCCAGGTGTGGTAGTAGCCACTGTCACACCCCAGATCAATACATACAAAAAACAAACCGCCGTGACAACCCTTATGACTAAGGTGACATGTTATCAGTGTGTTTCTCTTGTGGCTGCAGCAGAGGCTGAAGTTTGTTCTAGCATCGAGGCAAACTGCGTTACTATCTGCTGGATTGGTTATTCGTGGAAATGTTTGCAAAAAGAGTAACTTCCCCTAAAAACAACAATGCTCGGTACTGGGGCCTCGCTGCTCATATCAAACACAACAAATTAGGCCAAACTGAAATATAGCAAACCCTTATTTCTTTTAAAGTAAACAGTATTCTAGTCGTGTTTTAGTCGTGTTTTGTAGCGCAGCAGGTGGCCTTGTGCACAGACATAGGAGGAAGCATAGACAGGCAGGCTGGTAGAGATAAAGGTGGATAGATGCATTCAGAGATAAACATGGATAAATATATAAGATGAAAAGAAAGACATAGACAAATATTAATGCAAACAAAGGTGACATCGGTGTCATGGCTGTGAGGTTAATCTGTCCTGGGGAGTCCAGTTCATTCGTTCTTGTACCCGGATTATTCAAAATGCATCAGAACAGTCTGCACAGATTGTCAGATTATTGTTTTCCTTGGAGATCTGGTAGAAAACATGCATTGTCCCGCCTCTGTCTTTCTCCGCCTCAGGGTCTGTTACAAAATATGATTGGTCTTGGATAGTCTCTTAATGAATAACTACTGAATTTTGATTTGTTTTAGTTTTTATTGAAATTTATTCTTAACAAAGCAATGAATCACTTATAAGTACTAACTTTTCTTCTATTTTATCTTGCACATTTTACTTTTTAATGGATACAAAATAGTTTAACTTTACTGTAGATGAAAACATTACTGCACAAGAAACAAAGCTCATCTAACTGTCCGTATAAGGTACAAAGTATAAAATTCGAATTTTGAACATTAAATCAGTTTGCCATTTCTACAACTTGGATCAAGCGACCAACTTGGCTAGTGTGATACTAGCAAGACAAGATTATGGCTAAGATTGAAGTTCAGGCCAGGGCAATATTGTAACAAGTATTGGCAAAGCCAATGGGTCTCACCGATGACAGGGAAGCGTAAAAGTATTGTATTTACTTGTTATTTTTTGCCACTCTTAATGGGCAAACTGTTGTGTAATGGCACCAGTCTGTATCTGTTCTCTTGGAAAGCTAGTGTTATTTCCATTAGGTCCCATCCAGCAACAACTATTTGTTATTTATAACCAAAGTTTTAACAGTTGGTATGTTTGCTTTATTCTTTAATTTTTAAATCCCAGGCTAAGGGCTGGAATAATGAACAGTTCTTCTGTGAAATGCTTACAGCCTGAGGTGTCAGGCTAACAGTATGAAGCCCAGGCACCACTGTACTTTAACAAATATGACATTCGATTTAAGAAAGAGGAAGAGAACAGGTCTAGCACTGAACTTTTAATCCTGTGTACGGGGTTTGTTGATAACAGCTACAGCGCAACCACAGACCCTGCAACAGAAGGGTTTCCTATCCCTCTGGGCTCTGTTCTTTCAAAGATGGTTCTTTTTCAGAGCGGAAGGGTTACTTGATTCGATTCTGTATCCTGGGGGTGTAATACAGTAGCTGTTACCTTACACCCACACTACGTGCTCCTGCTTGTATCACCTGGAGCCATCAGCAATTTGTCGTTGACATTTTAAGGACAGGCTGGGATTTAGCAGCACATGTGATGTACATGTGAGGTGCGCTCCCCTAAAAATGGCGGCTGTGAATGTCTGTGCGGAGGGCTCACGAGCGAGCCATACGTTCTCATCAATGGTTCATGACGTTATATGCTACATAGAAGAGATACTAAGACCGTTTACTGCCTCCTCACAGAGGAATCTTGCATTTGTAATGTGGAATTCAGCTCATATTTGGGAGTACCAAAATGTGATTTTCCACTTGAGTGGAATTCTCACATGAAATGCTGCACACATTTGGGAACTGGACTTTGCTCAGTCCTTCATAGGTTCACCCCTGTAGCTGACGCTATTATTGACACGAGCTGATGCGTGTATCCACTCTGGAGAGCGTCCTCCTGTCCCCTGCAATAACATGCCTACATCACCTGTGTATGCACAGGACAATGTCATAGAATTAATGTAAACATTGCGATACCTACTTTCATCATATAGAAGGTTAGATACCCATACTTCGAGTTCTATTTTTATTATTTTGTTGTTTAAATACAAATGTATTAATGGCTAAACTCTCATTGGTCAAACATGTGCAGTGTATTTTCTTAAACTTAAAATACTCCTGTACATATACCTATTTTACAAGTGATCTCATCATTTCCAGTAAAGCGCTCTGATGCCCTATGGGGCGGAGACTGTGCTAAACAAACGGTACAATACATACATGTACGCAGAATCTGCTGCCGCGTGTAGTCGTTGGCCTTCGAAGGCTCAGATGCCTTGAAAAGTTGGGCGCAGGGTCAAGACTCATTTGCATATGGCTGGGTTCAAACTGGACTGGCATGGTGAGCAAATAAACAATGGATTTGGGCCCAGATCTCTGTACTGGGGTGAATGTATGGGTGTACAGACAAAATATCGACTCCAAAATATCGACTGGACATAATATCGAGTTTTAAATATAGACTGGACATAATATCGACTGGACATAATATCGACTACAAAAATATCGTTTTTCAGGTAAGTGAAGTAATATCGACTGTATAAAATATAGATAGCAAAAATATCGAATTTTTAATAATATATAATATTTTATAGTGTATTTTTATGTAATAATATGTGTGAATAGTGTGTATTAATGTTATAAAATATTTTATTAAATGAATTTTGTTTTTATAATAATTGCGTAATGTAATTCTGTAGCGGGTTGTGGGTTTATAGGGGAATAGGGTGGGAAGTAACTTAATAATAATTAATTAATTAATATATGTTTGTTAATATTTTTAATTAATAATTAATTGATAATTAATTAATATTAATTAGTTAATTAATTAATATAATTTTGAACATATTTTGTATTCGTAATTAATTGTTAATTAATTATTTGTAATTTGTTAATTACATTAATTAGAGTAAATTTTTAATATATTTAATTTTGTTATTTTTAAGTAATTAATTTGGAAAAAATAATATTAATTATTAAAATAATTACAGCTAATGTTCTAATATATTTACTTTATTGTTATTGTTAATTAATAATTAATTGGTAATTAAATAATATTGATACATTTTGGGTAAAGGAGCATTTTTAGGGTTCAGGGTCAGTTTTCAGTTTTTGGGTAAAGGGGCATTTTTGGGGTTCAGGGTCAGTTTTCAGTTCATGGGTAAAGGGGTATTTTTAGGGTTCAGGGTCAGTTTTCAGTTCATGGGTAAAGGGGTATTTTTAGGGTTCAGGGTCAGTTTTCAGTTCTTGGGTAAAGGGGTATTTTTAGGGTTCAGGGTCAGTTTTCAGTTTTTGGGTAAAGGGGCATTTTTAGGGTTCAGGGTCAGTTTTGGGTTTTTGGGTAAAGGGTTATTTTTAGGGTTCAGGGTCAGTTTGGGGTTTTTGGGTAAAGGGGTATTTTTAGGGTTCAGGGTCAACTAATAAGATTGTAAAAAATTATTTTTATTATTTTCATTTATTATTTAATTATTATAATTTAATTTAAGTAGTTTTAAGTATATTTTAGTAATTTAAATTTAATATTAATTTAATTTAACACTGTTTTTAATAAAGTCGATATTTTTTACATCTATATTATTGTTAACGATATTTTGTACTCGATATTTTTGTACTTACCTGTTTGTAGATACAAACTCGATATTTTGACTGTCGATATTTTGTCCACGATATTCTGGCAAGTCGATATTGTGTCCGTCGATATTATTTCAGTGATCCGAATGTATGACATTGTTCTGCATTCTGTCCATCAATTGTTCTTTTTGCATTTGAAAAGTTAGTGAACACCTACAAACTTTCGAATCCGTGGGTTTTCAAAGACTTCTGGCGGGCATATTCCACATATGGCCGCAGATTTACCCCAGTCATGGGCAGGTGTAAACCCGTGTTCAGAGTGGAAGTGTGGGAATAAGACCCGCACAATTGGTGGTGTGTAGGGAAAGAGGTTTCTTCTGTGGGACGAAGATGTTCTACATAGAGCAACAAAAAAAAGAAATGTAAACTGCACTCAGGAAGCGCATTGAAACATGCACAAGTACGTGGGAATATTTCATAATTTACAAAGATGTCCACAGCTACCACAGGGAGTGCTCCTAATGTCCTCTGTGATTAAAAGGAAAATTGGGATTTACTTCGCGTGCCTTCCATCTTTCCAAAGAGAATTAATAAGTACACGATTGTATTCCAGTAAAAAGTTTGCTTCTCTTCCAGAAAATTGCGAGGATCATTCAGAGGTGAATGTGTAGACAGACGTGTGAACTGCTTGTGCCCCCTCCTACCTCTGAGAGACACAAGGCCTTAAGTTTGCCGGGCTTATAACTTGACAGGCATTATTATCATGAAATTAAAGTAAATTGGATGTGTGTTTAGTCCAAGTCACAGCTCGTCTGAAGCTGCCGGTGGAAGCTCGGGAACAAAACCCCCACTGTGCTATCCGCAGACACGACCGTGACCTGCGGCACATGGCAGGTGAAATTAACCGCGAGAGGAGGCTTCACGGGAACAAAGGCCGCCTTGGTACCCACAAGGCAGACGTTAGCATGGCGGCAGGAATGCCAACCCGCTGGTTCTGCGTGACAGGATCGACTTGGCACACCACCAGCCTCTTATCGTCGGCCCTAATCTCAGAGGTTTGTGGTTTATTGGAGGATTGTTTTCTTTTTTAGGTCTGGCCTAAAGCCAGCTGGAGCTGCGTAGCCAGCCTCATGTTCCCCAAAACAGTAATAATAAAAATATATACATATATATGTGTTTATGAGGGACTTTCCCATAGCCCGCGTCACCCACTAGTCTCTCAAGTTATCTTTCACATTTTGCTCACACTCACCACCGTGTGCAGCATGTGCCACAGCCATTGGTTCTCTTGCATGTGTGAAGGCATTTACTTCTTCACTAGGTGCACATCCGCGCACAAAGAAGTTCCTTCGGTTCCAGAGACTACTAAACCAATGTGTGTTTTTTTAGAACAAAAAAGTGCGTGTATGGGGTGGGGGCGTAGGGTCCAGCACGTCCCTAGACAATGACATTTTACAATAACATGGCAAAACAAGCATTGACAAAGCCAATCAGCTGGCTGCCAACGCCAAACCTATTGACTTAGACCATGCTTGTTCTTTTTGCAGTATTTATTTGAGGCTCAATGGTTTGATATTCTACAGGTTCGCTAGATCCAATACCATGCATAATACACATATGATCACACTTATCGTACTTAAAATATAATTTATAATTGTCAGTGGATTCACACCCTAGTCATGATTCAGAATCTTTACGTTTTTATTCATCAAACAATCTGTTGCACCAGAACTTTCTGTTTTTAATTTTTTTTTACTTTTTAACTGACAAACGAACAGCATAACGTAGGGTATAGGCACAGGGCGGAGCCGATGAACTATATATATAAATAAATAACTTTAAGTGACACAATATAGGGCCCTCGTTCTAGGGACACTCTGTCTACACAGAGAACAACTCCATTTCCTCCTCACTGGCCCACTGTGACGTAGAATGTTCCATCATCTTATGCATGTCCTCTACTGTTTATCGTCGCGTGAGCAGGACTTTGCTAGATTTTTTCAGCAACCAGTCACTCCTGGACGTCAGTACATTTTCCGGTCAGTGGTCTAGAAGCAACATTTTTGAATTTGGCTTGAGTAGACTTGGATTCTAATGACATCTTCTGAGTTCACGTTGTGTGATCCTGGGCACATTACTTCATCTCCATATGTGTCAAAAACTGGGAGCACTTACAAAAGGCTAAAAATATGCCTGAAGTGGATTTCAGAGCAGTGGCGGCTCCTCCACTAAGGCAGAGTACCCCACTGCTTCCGCTGCAAGCTGAATACAAAAAATAAAATGATTATAGTGTTCGTTTTTTAGGTCTCGCCTGTCGATGCGCATGCGCATCGAGCAAGGCGAGAGTATTGTGAGTTATCCACTCTTTGGCAACACTGCAAGGAATCGTGGCGATTCCTTGCAGTGCCCGTGACTTTTAAGGTCAATGCGCATGCGCATTAAGCTTATGCGCATGCGCATTGACCTTAAAAGTCACGGGCGCGTGCATGTCCGTCTGTTTACCCGCTCCGCCCCCTCCCGCCGTGTCGCCTTGCCTACTCTCTCTCCCCTCTCCGCCCCCGTTCCGCCCCCTCCCCTTCCCGCCGTGTCGCATTTCTCCTCCCCCCTCCCCTCTCTTCCCTCCGGCTTCTTTTTTTTTTTGTTTATTTTACTCGCCCCTCTCCCCTCTCCGCCCCCGTTCCGCCCCCTCCCCTTCCCGCCGTGTCGCATTTCTCCTCCCCCCTCCCCTCTCTTCCCTCCGGCTTCTTTTTTAGCTGTTTAGTCCCGTCGAGGGGAAGTGACAGCCATTTTTTACTCTCTCCGGATCTTGTCGGAGAACGTGTTGGCGAGGACCTCACCTGGAACCTTTCAGAGAGCTAACAGGCGGAAGGTTATGTTTTGTGTCTTTGAGTTTTCAAGTCCCCCGCCTCAGTGGTGTTTTCTTTGTACACCTGGGTTTGAAAGCTATTTTGTTTGTGGTCCCCCACTCCATTCATTTTCCTCAGTGTTCAAGTGGTTCGCTTGTTTCTGCTTGCGCATTTCTTCCTTTTTGTTTGCAAATACTTTTTGGGCTTGTATCAGAGCAGCGTGTCACCTTCGGCTATTGATTTTTTTTGACTCTGCTAAGTGCGCCCTCTGCTAAGTGGCTCTCTGCTTAGTGCCTCTCTGCTTAGTGCGCGCTCATCAGCTCGTGCGATCTCCTGGCACTGCCCCGGCGCTCTTTCTCCCGCCTTGTTTTAAATGCTGTTTTTTTGTAGGGTTGGTCCCTGACAGAGCCGTTTATCTGGTTCAGCAGGATCTGCAAATCTTGGCCCCTTCAATAAAGCAACATTCGTCATGCCCACGACCCAGACTGAAGCCCACTGAAAGGCTGCGTTTATCAACCAACTGTAACGATGTTGGGTCAGATCGTGGGTTGTTCAACATCCTTTTGCTCACACCGTCATCCCCCACAAGACCCCCCGCTTGAGACCCATTCTCTCAGTACTGCAGTCTCACAAGGGCGCATCATCCCCGCTCCCACCTCTGCCCCTGTACC
This sequence comes from Lissotriton vulgaris, assembly GCF_964263255.1. Lineage (NCBI taxonomy): Eukaryota > Metazoa > Chordata > Amphibia > Caudata > Salamandridae > Lissotriton > Lissotriton vulgaris. The sequence continues at coordinate 192,426,950 of NC_141688.1, read as the reverse complement.
CTTTTCTTTGTTTCATTGCAGCAGTGGAAGGTTGTTCTTGTATACCTGTCCCTTCCTGTTAGTGTTGCCACTTCAGGTTTGTGCTTCCTTTGCCGAGTTGTGTTAATAAGGCCTGGTATTTTCTGACCCATTCCAGGACTCTGTTGTTCAAGCTACCTCAAAACATCTCCATTTGTGCATACTTGGAGGCTTCAAAACCTGGTTTGACAAGGCTGACCTATATTTTTTGCACCGACCACAGTGGCAGGGACTAGGAGCTACAAAGTCGTTGGGTGTGATCATCATGTTCACGTATTCAACCTCTCTTTTCCATTTTCGCTACAAACTATTAGACCAACAAAATGCTTAATTAGTGTCAGAGCTCCCGTAGGTCTGTTGAGGCAGGAGTATAAAAGGGTGATCGAGGGGCAGCATGAATTTGACTAATTAATCAGTACATGACTAGTAATTATTAAACCAAGCAGCATTGGGTCTACCTGACCGCACCCTCAACCCCTCACTCACCCTCACCCACCCTCACCCTCACCCACCCTCACCCACCCTCACTCTCACTCACCCTCACTCACCCTCACTCTCACTCACCCTCACTCTCACTCACCCTCACTCACCCTCACTCTCACTCACCCTCACTCACTCTCACTCACTCTCACTCACTCTCACTCACTCTCACTCACTCTCACTCTCTCTCACTCTCACTCACTCTCACTCACTCTCACTCTCACTCACTCTCACTCACTCTCACTCACTCACTCTCACTCACTCACTCTCACTCACTCACTCTCACTCACCCACCCTCACTCTCACTCACCCTCACTCTCACCCACCCTCACTCTCACTCTCACTCACTCTCACTCACTCTCACTCACCCTCACTCACCCTCACTCTCACTCACCCTCACTCACCCTCACCCTCACTCACCCTCACTCACCCTCACCCTCACCCTCACTCTCACTCTCACTCACCCTCACTCACTCGCCCTCACTCACCCTCACTCACCCTCACTCACCCTCACTCACCCTCACTCACCCTCACTCACCCTCACCCACCCTCACCCACCCTCACCCACCCTCACCCACCCTCACTCACCCTCACTCACCCTCACTCACCCTCACTCACCCTCACTCACCCTCAACCCCTCACCCTCACACAGTGCAATAGGTCTCGGAGCATTTGAGTTAGAGCTTTTAGAAATGTTTATGGCTTTTTTTTTTTAATTCTTTAGCATTGGCTACAGGGAACAAAAATGCTAAAGATTTACAAAAAAACCCATAAACAATTCTAAAAGCACTAACTCTAATGCTGCGAGACCTATTGCATTTCTAATGCTTGTATCATTTTGTATTTTGTATTCAGCTTGTAGCTGAAGCCAGGTGGGGCTGGGCTGGGCTCCCCGCGTCACAGGGGGAGGAGTGGTGGCAGCACCTAAAGTGTGCATGACGCTTTGGCTGGCCGTCTGGGGCCGCCCAAAGCGTCATGCGCACTATGCATGTTCTCCAGGCAGGCTGTGTTACAGCCTGGGTGGAGAACACGCACAGCTTGCCAGCCCCTGTCTGAGCGCCGAACAACTGCGCTCAGACCAATCACAATGCTGCTAAGGCATCGTTGTGATTAGCCAGGGTATTCTGGGAGGCTGTGTGCTTCCTGTCGAGAGGGAGAAAGAAGAGGCGGCGGTCTGCGGTAAACAGGTAAGTGCAATTTTTTTAATTATTCCCTCCCTCCCTCTTCGTCAACCTGCTCCCCCCAGTCCTGGTCGGCAGCAGCCGCTACTCCATAGAGGTACCCACACAACTTGGCCACACTGTATGGTAGGGTGTGCCAAGGTCTGGGGGCTCTTCCTGTGCAGCGGTGGGGCTTTGACTAGTTTAGCTGACAGCGTTTGCGAAATATCTTTTTAAAGCACCAAGCAAGAGTCAGAGGCCTGCTGTCCCGTCTAGACCTCCCTGCGTTGCATCTGGGCACATGGGTGCATCACATCTCACAGAGCCTTCATGTGTGAAGAAAGCCTCCCTCTAGCGCTTGGGAACAATAAATGGTGCTACCACTTTTATTCCAGAGTGGTTCCTCATGCCAGTCACGGAGCAGCATTCTGGAACTATAAATAAACAAAGAGGTGACGCAAGGCAGAGTCCTGGATTACAGAGGCGTTTCACAGCATTACTAGAAGTGCACAAATGATTGGGCGGCAGGTCACGCCTGCCCGCGTCTAAAAAATACAGAAAAACTCAGTGTGCGAGGAGGGGGGCGGGGCATAGTACCGAGCACAGTGTGAGGCACATCTATCCGTACCCAACTTCTCACCCAAAAAAAAGCTTCTGAGGCTGCAGCTGATGTGTTTGTCGGTTTTCACACCTCAAAATGGGCATTGGCTGTGCACAAGTGCGCCTGAACTAGGGGTGCTGGAGGTGCTTTGGCACCCCACATAACCTTAAGGTGCAGATGGTGAAAGAGGAGTAAAAGACCCTTGAAAGTGTGTTATTCCCGCAAGCATTAGCAGTTAATCTCTAAACTGCCAAACCGTAGTCAACTTCTATTGACAACCTGCTGCTATTTTAACTCAAAGATGTATATATTTTTCCTGTCAGTATTTTTCAATTTGAATTTGGTAACACTCTAATTTCTTAAGGTCATATTTGATAATTTCTTAATGTCATATTTGGTACGCTCCCTCTTTAAGCAACTGGGTTTTCAAACGTCCTTTGGTTACATGACATTAGGGCCAGCACCCCCACTCAAAAAGTTGTTCCAGTACCTCAGGCTGTGCGGAACCTTAAAAAAAGAGCTGGAAATCTACTCTGTGGATGGGTACCCAGCGCTCTTTTAGTTGTACCATGTGGAAATCCACTCCGTGGAGGGGTTAACAGCACTCTTTTAGTTGTACCATGTGAAAATACCCTCTGTGGAGGGGTTACCAGCACTATTTTAGTTGTACAATGTGGAAATACACTCTGTGGAGGGGTTACCAGCACTCTTTTAGTTGTACAATGTGGAAATCCACTCTGTGGAGGGGTAACCAGCACTCTTTTAGTTGTACCATGTGGAAATCCACTCTGTGGAGGGGTTACCAGCACTCTTTTAGTTGTACCATGTGGAAATCCACTCTGTGGAGGGGTTACCAGCACTCTTTTAGTTGTACCATGTGGAAATCCACTCTGTGGAGGGGTTACCAGCACTCTTTTAGTTGTACCATGAGTAAATCCACTCTGTGGAGGGGTTACCAGCACTCTTTTAGTTGTACCATGTGGAAATCCACTCTGTGGAGGGATTAACAGCACTCTTTTAGTTGTACCATGTGAAAATACCCTCTGTGGAGGGGTTACCAGCACTATTTTAGTTGTACAATGTGGAAATACACTCTGTGGAGGGCTTACCAGCACTCTTTTAGTTGTACCATGAGTAAATCCACTCTGTGGAGGGGTACCCAGCACTCTTTTATTTGTACCATGTGGAAATCCCCCCTGTGGAGGGGTTACCAGCACTCTTTTAGTTGTACCATGTGGAAATCGACTCTGTGGAAGGGTTACCAGCACTCTTTTAGTTGTACCATGAGTAAATCCACTCTGTGGAGGGGTTACCAGCACTCTTTTAGTTGTACCATGAGTAAATCCACTCTGTGGAGGGGTAACCAGCACTCTTTTAGTTGTACCATGAGTAAATCCACTCTGTGGAGGGGTTACCAGCACTCTTTTAGTTGTACCATGTGGAAATCCCCTCTGTGGAGGGGTTACCAGCACTATTTTAGTTGTACAATGTGGAAATACACTCTGTGGAGGAGTTACCAGCACTCTTTTAGTTGTACCATGAGTAAATCCACTCTATGGAGGGGTTACAGGCACTCCTTTAGTTGTACCATGAGTAAATCTACTCAGTGCAGGGGTTACCAGCACTCTTTTAGTTGTACCATGTGGAAATCCCCTCTGTGGAGGGGTTACCAGCACTATTTTAGTTGTACAATGTGGAAATACACTCTGTGGAGGGGTTACCAGCACTCTTTTAGTTGTACCATGAGTAAATCCACTCCGTGGAGGGGTTACCAGCACTCTTTTAGTTGTACCATGAGTAAATCCACTCTGTGGAGGGGTTACCAGCACTCTTTTAGTTGTACCATGTGGAAATCCCCTCTGTGGAGGGGTTACCAGCACTATTTTAGTTGTACAATGTGGAAATACACTCTGTGGAGGGGTTACCAGCACTCTTTTAGTTGTACCATGTGGAAATCGACTCTGTGGAGGGGTTACCAGCACTCTTTTAGTTGTACCATGAGTAAATCCACTCTGTGGAGGGGTTACCAGCACTCTTTTAGTTGTACCATGAGTAAATCCACTCTGTGGAGGGGTAACCAGCACTCTTTTAGTTGTACATGAGTAAATCCACTGTGTGGAGGGGTTACCAGCACTCTTTTAGTTGTACCATGAGTAAATCCACTCTGTGGAGGGGTTACCAGCACTCTTTTAGTTGTACCATGAGTAAATCCACTCTGTGGAGGGGTTACCAGCACTCTTTTAGTTGTACCATGTGGAAATCCCCTCTGTGGAGGGGTTACCAGCACTCTTTTAGTTGTACAATGTGGAAATCCACTCCGTGGAGGGGTTACCAGCACTCTTTAAGTTGTACCATGTGGAAATCCCCTCTGTGGAGGGGTTACCAGCACTCTTTTAGTTGTACAATGTGGAAATCCACTCTGTGGAGGGGTTACTAGCACTATTTTAGTTGTACCATGTGGAAATCCACTCCGTGGAGGGGTTACCAGCACTCTTTAAGTTGTACCATGTGGAAATCCACACTGTGGAGGGGTTACCAGCACTCTTTTAGTTGTACAATGTGGAAATCCCCTCTGTGGAGGGGTTACTAGCTCTCTTTTAGTTGTACCATGTGGAAATCCACTCCGTGGAGGGGTTACCAGCACTCTTTAAGTTGTACCATGTGGAAATCCACACTGTGGAGGGGTTACCAGCACTCTTTTAGTTGTACAATGTGGAAATGCACTCTGTGGAGGGGTAACCAGCACTCTTTTAGTTGTACAATGTGGAAATCCACTCTGTGGAGGGGTTACCAGCACTCTTTTAGTTGTACAATGTGGAAATCCACTCTGTGGAGGGGTAACCAGCACTCTTTTAGTTGTACAATGAGTAAATCCACTCTGTGGAGGGGTTACCAGCACTCTTTTAGTTGTACCATGTGGAAATCCACTCTGTGGAAGGGTTACCAGCACTCTTTTACTTGTACCATGTGGAAATCCACTCTGTGGAGGGGTTACCAGCACTCTTTTAGTTGTACCATGTGGAAATCCACTCTGTGGAAGGGTTACCAGCACTCTTTTAGTTGTACAATGTGGAAATCCACTCTGTGGAGGGGTAACCAGCACTCTTTTAGTTGTACAATGAGTAAATCCACTCTGTGGAGTGGTTACCAGCACTCTTTTAGTTGTACTGTGAGTAAATCCACTCTGTGGAGGGGTTACCAGCACTCTTTTAGTTGTACTATGTGGAAATCCACTCTGTGGAGGGTTTTCGATCTCCCATTTAGTTCCACCGTTAAGAATTGAATTTTGTAAAAGGGTTTCCAGTTCACCCTTTGTTCCAGTGAGTGGAAATCCACTCGCCAACGGTGTTCCCATCTCACCTTTTATTCCACTGTGAGGATCCACTCTGTGAAGCAGTTTCCACCTGACCTGTTCAGCCTTGAGGAAATCCACTCTGCAAAGGGGTTTCCAGTTCATCTTTTGTACCATCATGTAGCCATCCACTCTGCGGCGAATGTTTCCAGCTCACCTTTTGTTCCACCAAGAGGAAATCCCCTCTGTGAAGAGGTTCCCAGATCACTTTTTTATTCCACTGTGAGGCAATCTCCTCGGCGAAGGGGTTGTCAGCTCACCTTTTGTGCCACCATGAGAAAATCCACTCTGCAAAGGGGTTTCCAGCTCACCCTCTGTTCCACCGTGATGAAATCCCCAATGTGAAGTGGTTATTAGCTCACCTTTTGTACCACCATGAGAAAATGTACTCTGCACAGGGGTTTCCAGCTCACCTTTTTTTCCATCATAGGGAAATCCACAATGTGGTGGAGTTTGCAGCTCACCTTTTGTTTCACTGTGTGAGGGTGGTTCTTCACCGGGAGCCCTTGTGAAGGAAGTCAATATCCTGTGTCTCACCGGGGCACCCTGTGAGTTGGCGTGTCTGAGCGGATGCACAGCCACTACAGGCTGCAGCAGGTCAGATGAGTGCAGGGAGGGGACTCTGGCTGCAGGCCGGGCTCCTGGAAGCATCTGAATGAGCGCTGCTCTTGGCACCCGTGTGCTCCTCTGCACACCCCCTCGAACTGGCGCTGATCCACCTCCCAACTGTACCTGGCACCCGTACAACCTGGCAGAGGCGCGCAGAGCTCGCGCGCCGGGATTGGACCCCCGCCTGTCGCACTGCACTGTCCAAGCTTCATACTTGTGGATAATCCTGAAGTCTGGCTGTGGCGCAGCGGCCGCAGCATGAAATACCAGCAGCTGCGTGGGGTGAAATGGATTCCTCGCTCGCGCCCGAGATTACTTCTGGAAGAGCTTGGCGTGACGTCTGGTGGGAGCGAGACCCGTCCAAAGTCAGGCAACTGCGCCAAGTCTCGCGCTCGGCGTCATTTGTTATATTATTGTTTCATTATAAAGAGGGAAATTATGTTATACTGACATTTAAACTATTTTTCTCCACTTCTATGAACACTTAACAACATTAGCAGCGTAAATATAGCTTGCTATGAGCATAAATCTCGAAAAACAGCATGGCCAAAATTGTTTTTTGAGGGGGGCAGGGGGGTGGGGCGAGTAGCAGGAAATCGGCCATCAGCCACCAGAGTTTACCACCAGCAGCACCAGGCAGATGGTGACGTAAAAGGCCATGAAGAATGACGTTGTTAGTTTGACCCTTCATAAGAGCAAATGGCAAAATTGAGTTGGAAGGCCACGGGAGGTCCGGGCCTGTGAGCACGAGATTCTTCAGAAGATGAGGTCATTCGCCAGACACCAAGAAAATAGTGTTTGTAAATTATTGGACATTGAATGCTCAACATGTAAGTGCGGCATCATGATTCAAACCACCTTCCTAACAAAAGGGGTCCTAATCCTCCGAGCACTCAGACACTCAATCAAAAAAAATAGTTCATGTTCCTTATGTGTGCATGTATGTATGTGGTATTTCTATAGTGTGAATCTATCCACATGGCAGAGATGTACAGGGTCCAAGACAAGCTCAAAGAGAATAAGAGATAGGGGCTGGAGCTGCTTTGTAGACAGCAAATACAGTGTTTTGTAGTGTTCTTTAAAAGATGCGTCTTCAACTCTTTCATAAAAAAACAAAACAATTCTAGATTGTTTTTATTGACATTTTTGAAACAAAAGTCACAAGGCTTAGTGCGCTACAAATATCACATCGTTACAATGTCCCCCTATGCTGCTGTTGCCCAGCAGTTTATCCTGCAACATCGAACATCTTCATCAAACTATTTCTTAAACTGACGCTGTGTTCGGGCAGTCCTGAGGGATCTGGGGATGTGGTTTCAGATCTTTGGTCCATTGATGAATAAGCCGGCCTAATCCTCCATAGTTTTTTTGTACTTTTTGGCCTGCAGGCTGTGGGTGTCCTGGCTGCAAGAGTGCCAAAAACCACCAGAGATGGTGAGCGTGTCTGGTGGTGCAGGTTGTGATGGCTTTGTAAAGGGAAACATCCTTTACAACGCAACTTTTACCACGCAGTGCCTTTACCACGCAACTTTTACAACGCAAACCATTACAACGCATTGCGCTGGGGGGCGCTCTAGGATAGGGAATAAGTTTAATTTACTATCCAACACCTTCCCTAGTGTCCACGGGGACTGGAGTTGGAATAGTAAATTAAACTATTCACTATCCAGCACCCCAAAGCACTATGCGTTGTAAAGGTTTTCGTTGTAAAAACTGCTTGGTAAAGGCATGCATGGTAAAAGCATGCGTTGTAATGTCATACATCCCTTTGTAAATGATGCAGCTGGTTGTGAAGATGGTTCAGGCTGGCAAAGAGAGCCAATGGATGGGGATTGGGGTGATATAATCATATTTCTTCAGGACCAGGAGGGGAGATGCTACGGCGTGTAGGATGCTCCGAAGTGTAGAATCTGGGAGGCCCTGGAGCAGCGTGTTACCACCAATCAGGTGTGACATTCAAGATAAGGCCCTCTACAGGATCCGCTCCTTCCTCTCCGGCAGAACGCAGCGGGTCAGACTCCCCCCTTTCCTCTCTGACCCCACACCAACCACCGGCGGAGTCCCCCAGGGTCATCCCTCAGCGCTACACTCTTCAACGTCTAAATGGCTCCACTCGCCCCAATCGTCGGAACCTACGGACTCAACATTGTGTCGTACGCAGACGACACCCAACTCATCCTCTCCCTATCCAACTAACCCAATACTGCCAGACACAAGTTTCTAGAAGGCATCGAAGCCGTCGCCAAATAGATGAAAAACAGCTGTCTACCACTAAACACCAACAAAACGGAAGTACTCATCATGGGCCCAAACCCCGATGCCTGGAATGACACCTGGTGGTCCCCCACTTTCAGTAGCCCGCCCACCCACACGGACCACGTATGCAATCTGGATATCATCCTGGACTCCAAACTACAAATGGACCGCCAGATCAATACCGTCTCATCCTCCTGCTTCCACATCCTCCGCCTCCTACGCAAGACCTTCAAATGGATTCCCCTCGAACACAGAAAGACCATCACTCACGCCCTGGTCACCAACAGACTCGACTACGGTCAACGCACTCTACGCCGGAATAAAAAAAACCTTCCCTATAACTGTAATGCACTCTGATATCCTTCAGGATCCAATCCGTGCTATGTAATACTTTATAAATAAATAAATAAATACAGAACATCGAGAACGCCGGCACAAGACGGGTCCTCAACCTGCCAAGACACTGCCACATGTCCCAGCACCTGCACACACTTCACTGGCTCCCCATCAAAGCTAGAGTCACCTTCAAGATGCTCACCCACACTCACAAGGCCCTCCACGATACCGGACCGGCCTACCTGAACAGCCGACTCAAATTCCAGGCACCCCAAAGGACCCTGCAATCAGCCCATCTATCCTACGCCCTGTTCCCCTGCACCAGAAAGACCAGATCGGGAGGCCGCTCCTTCTTCTTCCTCGTGGCCAGAACCTGGAACTCCCTTCCGCTCCACCTCAGACAGACAATATCGCTCCCCATCTTCACACAAAACCTCAAAACCTGGCTCTTCGACAGACCCTCTCCTTGATGGACTGGAATCTGCGAAACCCCCCAGCGCATTGAGACCCTACGGGTGAGTAGTAGTGTTCAACAAACGCATGATTGATTGATTGACAGGACAAGGGCTTGAACAGAAGCTTGGAAGACAGTTTCATTTTCTTTAAAAGAGAGAGCTGATATCAGGTGTCTTTGTATTTTTGCCATTGTGTTCCCTTATGGGGAGGTTGGTGTCCCAGTGACTTCGCATCCAGTAAAAGTAGATGTTTAAAGCTGTCAAGGTTCATGTCAATGAGCCAGGTTTGTATTGTTTCTTGCTTGTTGTTGTTGGTAAATAAAAAGAATTCTGTCTTGGTTGGATTGAGCTTCAGGTAGTTGCTGGACCTCCAGGTCTGGATGGTGTGCAGGCCGTGTTTAAGGCTTTGGATGTCCGAAGCTGAGGACACTTTCAAGGAGAGTTGTGTACAATCAGCGCAGTGGTGAAACTTGATTTTATCTGTGATTATAGCGCTACGCAAACAAATGATGGACGGAATGCTGAATTAATCATACCTTCACCACCAGTCAAGAGATCTGGGTTTAATCCATTTTTTGTGCCCACTATGCCACCCCAGTTGGGACACAGCCATATGCAAATCAGTCTTGCCTCCTGGGAACAGTCCAGCCCGCCCTGCCAAGCCAGGTCCTCCCTGGACCAGAAACAAGCATCCTGGGACCGGTTTCAGGGTATGTCACCCTTCAGCCAGGCTAGCTTGAATCCAGTGGCATGGAGAGCACGGGACCTTTGTCTGGGCATACCCATCCCACTTAGGGTGTTCTTTTTGCATCTGTGATTAGAGCACCGAGAGGGTCCTTGTAGAGATGGAAGATGTCGGGACACAGTATGGAGACCTAGGGTGTCAGCAAGGGTTAGGAAGGTTATGAGACATGGATTTGCCCATGTGAACCAACCAGTGTCTATTGGAAACGTAGGAGAAGAACCAGTGAATTACATTGCTGGTGAATAACTATAGAGACTCAAAGGTACGTATGAGGGTGGGATGGCCGATTTCGAACAGATGTTCGCAGCTGCTGAAATTTACTCCAAAGGTGCATCACATTTGGAGCTGAAAACAAAAATTAGCAGTAAGAAAATGACAAAAACACAATTAAAAAGGAAAATATTCCTGGTAAGGTCAAACGGAACATTGGTTGAAAAGGCTAAACGACAAGTAGGGAACATATCGAAATACTTTTGTTTAGAATTGCAACTACATCATTGAATGCATTGGGTGGGTGGTGTTATTGCACTTCATGTGATGTTAACTTCACTCTTTGCTGAAGGTTTTAAAGTTTCTGAGGTACTTTCAGCGTTTCGTTAGAACCTGAACGCGCTTGCACTCATTTTACAAAAGTGGAACTTGTATACATTGCTGTTAACGCTACACGGCGCTGCAGTTGCTTGTTGTGCAAACCTCTGTTTTGCAATTCTGTGTTCCTTCGATGTCTCAGAAACATTCCTCTTTGTGTTTCGTCCTATAAATATTTGAAGGCACTGCCTATGTGTAATATTTTAGCTCGTTTTCCTGTGCGTCTGTGCTGTTCACTTATTTTAGAGATATGTACTGAGGTGCACTACACGTTAAAACGAATCAATTTTTTTAAAGTTCAATTCCTCCCTGCACAGAACATTCCAGACCCTCACAATAGTTGTCCATTAGAGTGATGTTAAATGATGGAAGTACGATTGAAGTTTCTTTTTTAAGAACAATAATAGTTGAGTTCTAATCCTGGCTTCCATAGCCAGTGTGATCCTGGGCATGTCAGTGTATGTGTCACTGTGCCTTGGTTCTTTTGCCGTTATGTAACTTACCACAGATTTTTTAGCACGCAGTACCGTTACCACGGATCCATTACCACGCAGGATCCATTACCACGGATACCTTTACAACGCATTTTTTTACAACGCAGGTACTATTACAACGCATACCATTACATCGTAAGTTTAGGTAAGTTTATAGGTAAGTATTGGGGTATTGGGTTTGTGTTTTGGGGTACAGGGGTATTTTTAGGGTTCAGGGTTGGGTTTGTGTTTTGGGGTACAGGGGTATATTTAGGTTTTAGGGCTGGGTTTGGGTTTTGGGGTACAGGGGTATATTTAGGTTTTAGGGCTGGGTTTGGGTTTTGGGGTACAGGGGTATATTTAGGTTTTAGGGCTGGGTTTGGGTTTCGGGGTACAGGGGTATATTTAGGTTTTAGGGCTGGGTTTGGGTTTTGGGGTACAGGGGTATATTTAGGTTTTAGGGCTGGGTTTGGGTTTTGGGGTACAGGGGTATATTTAGGTTTTAGGGCTGGGTTTGGGTTTTGGGGTACAGGGGTATATTTAGGTTTTAGGGCTGGGTTTGGGTTTTGGGGTACAGGGGTATTTTTAGGTTTCAGGGCTGGGTTTGGGTTTTGGGGTACAGGGGTATTTTTAGGTTTTAGGGCTGGGTTTGGGTTTTGGGGTACAGGGGTATTTTTAAGTTTTAGGGCTGGGTTTGGGTTTTGGGGTACAGGGGTATTTTTAGGTTTTAGGGCTGGGTATGGGTTTTGGGGTACAGGGGTATTTTTAATATATATTTTAAAAAATTACAATTAAAAATAATTTCATTAATATAATTATTTTATGAATAAATAATGAATATTTAAATTAAATATAAAAAAATATTTTAAATAATATAATGATTAATTAAATTAAATATTACAAAAATAATGTTTAAAAATATATATATACTTACCTATACTTACGTTGTAATGGTATGCATTGTAATAGTATGTGCGTTGTAGTGTATTGCGTTGTAAGGGTATCCGTTGTAACATGACCTGCGTTGTAAAAAATCCGTGGTAATGGTATGCGTGCTAAAAGTACGCGTGGTAACGTCATATATCCCTTTTGCCTGCCAAACTTGTAAGCGCTTAGAATCAGGCTAGTTTCAGTATGAAGAGCTTCATTTAAAAACATGTCCTGTTCCGGTAGTAGGCGTGTTTGTGGGTGCACAGATACAGCCTGAGTCCAGTATACATTGTGCACCATTTGAAAACCATGGCCTTCCTCGGAAGCAGTTAATGTACCTGTGATTGGAGACAGGCTGACCAAAGGATGGAGACCTCTCTAGAGCATGCCCTGCCCCGGAAGAAGCAGTTGTGTTTATACGTGCTCAGAACCGAGTATGAAGATTTTCATTAAGAAAGGCTGCCCTGCCCCGGAAGCAGTTGTTGTCCCTGTGAGTGTTATTTACTGTAAGCTCTTCTTCTTATAAAAGTTAGTGTACTTCAGATGCTGTCCTGTGATGGTCGAGAAAGGATCCAACCTCAGCTCTGTCTAAAGCTCTCCCCCTCCCCTCCTTACACGTGTTTTCTCCTCTTCTACGGTTATTACAGTCATTCCCATAAAAGGCGCAGAAAGGAAGCCTGATGCTGAGTAATTATTTTTTTATTTTAAAACAAGTATGTCGTACCACAAAAAGTTTATGAGCTTTCTTTGAAAATAAAAGAAGAGTTATCTTTATAAAACAAAGTTTTACATTTGTATGTACTCAAGAATTTAGAAAGAATGATCCCAGTTAGCCTCGCTGCAGCCAGATGTTAAGAGCGAGTTACTGGGAGAGCAGAGACTTGTGGCGTTGCTCGTGCCTGATGCTAAGATTGTCCAGATGACCTCGAAAGGCGAGTGGAGGTGACCCTCAGCTGCACATTCCAACCAGCATCATACACTCCTTTTAGTTAAACCAGAGAGAGAACTGGACGTTGGTTCTGTGGCCCTTCAACTCTGTCCACGAATGATCCTGTGTTTAAGCACTCACACCTTTGTCAGATGAACAGCAAAGGCACGTGAAGTGGTCTGTCCAGGCCTCACAGTCTTAAATTGTATACTGGGGTTAGTCTGTTTCCAGGCACTCACAGCATTGGCAGATAAAGAACTAAGGTGCAGGCCGATCTGCCGAAGGTCAGACAGTGCGTGCGGTCAGGTAGGTGTGCTGGGATTGAACCTCAGGTGCACTGTTTACTGGTTCAGAAATGTATAAACTGGACCTCAGTTTTCTTTCACCGTCTGACTTTTGATTGTCAATCTCTGTGCTTCTTTGTGAAAACCTTGAGAGGTCAGTAGCAAGAAACTCACAACCCGGGCGTTGTGTCGCCCTTTGTAGTGTCCCAGTACAAGATAAAGCGGGCAGCACTGCTCTCTTTGTAAGGCCTGAGCCTGGGAGTTGAGTCTTTTACATATAAAGTAATGAAAGAGGGGGCAGGTGTCTAATGTTAGGACACCAGAGGGTCATGGCTAACCCATGTGCACAGAATCTTTTGTTTCCTGACATTGTGTCTTCCTCGTACACAAATAAAAAGCCTCCATTCATTTCCTGGCTACAGCTGTATGCTTGATTGGCCAAATTTGTTTGGCCTATCCTATGCAACAGGTAGTGAACCCTCACTGCTCCAGCCGGGCAACCGGAACTTTTGCAAAGTCCCCGATTCCAGAGAACCTGCCAGGGCGGTGGCTCGTTTTCTTACCTGGACCCCACGCTCTGGAACATGCTGCCGACCCGCTGAGTTCCTTACACAAACTTGTAAAAATATGGAGAAGCACAGCCCTGGGCACACGTTCATGGGGTAGTATACTTGGTTTGTAAAGTCTTGCAATCTGAGAGAATAATTCCAGCGCCACAAATTTGGAACAGAGGCGGAACCAGTGTCGAGACCGCTTGCAGCACACACGTTGCAGGTTGACGGTTAGAGTGGCTTACCCGTCCTCTACCGCGCTTCCAGGCACTGGAATCCCGGGGATCACCTGTAATCAGGCTGATCCCCCACTACTTTATACACTTTGTCACGCTTTTACTTGCATTTGCTTCAGATCAGCCGGGTCGGAATTATCACCGGCAGAGCGACTACACAGATCTTACACATCTTCCATTGCCGCCCTGAAGAAGTCATGGGACACGTTCCCTTTGTGTCGAAACACGTGTTGGCTGGTTGTGTGTTTTCATATAAGGAATAAAAGAAACATACCCGTGTCGACCTCACAGGTTATTCTCTCAGATTGCGAGACTTTACAAACCAAGTATATTACCCCGTGAACATGTGCCCAGGACTTTGCTTCCCCTCAGTTGTGTAGGCTCCCACCCACACATACACAGGGGTTTGTAGTTCCTCTGACCTGGCAGCACTGTATTTACCTAGAACTCTTCATACCTCTCACGTACTAGACAGAGCGTCAAACTTCCTGATATTCCAAAACCCTACACAGTGGCAATATTTTCAAAACATAGCCCTACTAATTCCTGCCTGTTTCGGGCCAAGCCACCTACCTCATACTTCTAGCGCTGGGAATCCCTGTCGGGTGGCTGTGTGCGCTGCAAAACCATATCATAATAATAATCCGGGACCACACTCGTATCCCCTAAGAACAGGTGTGTTTAGTTTAATAAGGCTCTGGATGTGACTGAGACCTGCCTTCAGAACTTTGAGCCTGGCTCCCTGTGGCAGGGAATCGTAGCCAGCGAGAGATGCTCGTGCTCAGATGCTGGGTTTGGGTGTGGGACAAGTGCCAGACGGGGCTTCCATTCTTCAAAGCACTAGTGGCCTTCTCTGTTTGCGCACAGGGGCTGGAAGCACCTAGGTCATTTTCAAACTGTTTGTATTTGAAGCACTCTTACACATTGAAGTGTTTTCGGATAGAACAGGAGGAGAAGAATTTCGATGAGGACGCCTCAAACCCTGGGGAAGTCTTGAAGAATATGCAAGGTTCATGGTGTGCTGCTATAGCGGACCCCAAAGGCATCCCTGGGCCCCAACATATCTTGGAAGGCATGTTCACCAAGGTGCAGCCTTGTCCACCAGAGCCTCCCCAGACAAGGGTGCATGCTGCATCGATTTTAGGGGGGCAGCGAACTCCAAGGAGCATATTTCCTAGGTCCAGAAACCACCCAGCTAAGGAAGAAGACATATGCCCAGCATCACACAGTGCATCAGTGGCGGACAACTAAGATTGAAAGCAAGGCTTCCTGTTCTGATGCTGAACCAACAGGTAAGAAAGCCTGCCCCCCCCCCTCGCTCAACAGGGCTCCAGGCTCTGTTAATAACTTTGTATATCGGATCCAGGGTTTGTCAATAACCGCTCAGTAACCCGCCAGTGCCATGGCGGCTATTATGGCAAAATCAGCAAGGGGTGTGCCTCCTTTATCGAAATCTACATCTCTGACCTCCCACCCACACCCCCTCATAAATTCAACCGTTCACGTTTAGAAAGTCAGTTATTTTTGTTGTTTTGAGAAAGGGAGCAGCATGTGATGGGTGCAGTCCCATCTCTCCCGCATCCTTGTCTTGTGCAGCTCTCGTGGTCCTCTCCTCTGCTCAGTGTGGGGCAGATGGAGGCAGCCTCTGGGGGTTTGACCTCAAGCACTCTAACTGCACTAGCTGTAGTCATGGCTCGGTTCCTGGATGCATCAAAGTCTGGGTGTTTGGATCCATCTGGCTCCATCTCTGACCTGCCAACCCTCGTCCACAAGATGGCAGCCGCAGAGAGGAGGGAGTGGCGCCTGAACCTGGACCAGGCAGATGGCCTCGTAGGGAGCAAGTGGGATTAAAGTCAGGAGTCACTGCACCTAGTCGCTTTCTTCGCTGCCAGTATGTGTGATCTTCGGCAAAACGCCTATCTCCTTTAATTGCTGTGATTGGCCTTTTATTGGATTTGCTAATAAACAAGGTAAGAAGGGAATCCGCATCCCATTATTGGCCAAATTTCATTTAAATCTTTTCAGATCTGAGGTTTCCTTTTCAGTCTTTTTACTCTATAGATATTATAACAGTAAGACAAACGCCACCATTTCGGGTTGGCTAAACCTGCTCTTTCAAATAGTGCAAACATTTTACACCTTGGTTTTGATCTATAGATCTTTCTTTTCCATGAGCCAGTGCTCACACTAATAACAAACACAGCAGACAGGCCGAAGCAGATTCTTTGTGGGCAGCCCAGATGACTGCACACCAGAGGTCCATGCCTGCTGATCACACCATCCTTTCAGTGTGCGTGAGCTAGGTTCTTTGGCTCTCCGGTTGCTTTGGAGACATAGGATTCTATTTACTTTATCCTCTGAACATTTGTGTAAGCAAGCCAGGGTACCTAACTACTGTGAACTTAGGGTACTTTAAAAACCATACCCTTCAACTGTGTTACAGTTGACCTGAAGAAGTTCTGCTTATGTAGGATCGAAACGCGTTGACGTTTGTGTCTACATTGTAAAAGGAAATATCATGTCAGAAAAATAAAGGATTTTTACTATAGAATCAAACATTTGACTACATTCACCTTTGTGATACAAACATGATATGAACTCAATCTGTTGTGTCCTACTAACTAGGAACAAGCTCAAGCATAACATATTATTTATTTTGCTTCTCCGTCATTGAATTAATTATGGCTGATTTCTGCTGTGGGTAGCTGGCTCTTGGAGGTGGGCAACCTTATCTTGAGACATAATCGAGTGAAGTTTGAGAAGTGTGGCTTACCACTTCAGCTGTCATCACTCAAAGAAGCCGGCTCTCTGTTGATTACCCAGATGACTAACATTCGGCCTTGTTTCGATTATGGTAATTGTGGGACATCTATCAAATAAAAGCAGAGATGCCTCAACCGCCACCATCATGGTTCCACTGCACCATTTACAGGTGGGGGACCGCATGGTTTCTGCCAGTGGGGCCTTCACTGGCTGTGTCACTAGAAGCCCTTAACCTGTCGGCCTCCCTCCAGTAGGCCATCAGGTGAGAGCGGTGACTGCCCTGCCCTGTTTAGGGCAGGTGACCCTCATTAGAGTTCGGGATTGCAGGTGGACATGGCGGGGGGAAGGGGAGGGGGGGAGGATGCGGGGACCCAGGCAGTGAAAACAAACAGTGGCCCCGATCTGGGTTGAGAAACCTTTCTGCATGCCACAGCGGATGGATTTTGATTTAGTGACACTTTGGGTGTTTGAATTAGTAAGACAAAATAGAATGCTCAGTGTGGGGAGGGGGGTAGCGTCTGGTTGGCATTCTGTAGTGCTTTCAGTGCATCTGTCACACTACCTGGGAATGTGTTGCAGGGAGATCCCTCTCTAGCAAGCAAGGGTCTCCAAGTCTGCCAGGAGTGTCGAGGCTGAAGCTTCCGGTGACGCGGTCCTCCAACAGTAACTAATGGATGACACCCCGAGAGTGACCGGCGCGCATCGGAAGTGGTCCCCGGCTCCAGGTGGGAAGGGTACATAGCTGGCAGCAGCCTAGATGTAGCCTCACTTGCTGTGATTTCTTAGCACACAGTTTAAAACATGATAACATACTTCCGGCCGTTTATTTGTCCAGGGGCTGCACATCCGAGGCACAAAAGATGAAAAGAGGTGAAAAATAGCACAGAGACAATAGTACCTGTGGATACAGGCGGAGCAAGTTCACATTTACGAGCCTTTGGCGTTAATAATTGACTCACGCACACAGAACGGGGCGGGCGGGGGGGGGGAGGGGGGATTTTGAGGCGCGGCTCAGGTGTCATATTGGAACGAGAACTATGGGGGGGGGGGGATAGTTCTGTCCTGTCACACCTGGTGCAGGAATTCAGGGTCTCCGTCACCAAGGCTGCCTAGCGTGGATGAAGGAGGTCGGATTTGTGCCTAGAAGTGAGTTATCCGGTGGGGAGGAGGCCTATTTCCTGCTTTCCTGGACAAATCTAGCAAATTGGCTCGTTTTCACCGTCTTCCTTCCTTTTAAAATGTTCCCCGCTCATTCCAGGCGAAGTGAAGAAAGACTGACTTTTTCACGGTTCCTCTCGGTAAAAAAAAATTGTCAATCGTGTCGTATTTTCATATAAAAAAATCACTTGTTGAAAAACGACAATGAAATTTAAAGTTATTACCACTGATTTCACCAATGCCTTTTGTCTTTATTGTTTTTGCTTAGATTTTCATCGTAGTCACAGAAGTGTTCTCTACACTACATTCGAAAGATGAAATGCTGCGGACATAGTTTTCGAGTCATAGAAAAGTAGTCAATGGTCAAACCTGTGTGAAATAATAGTCGTGTGTATCTTGGTTTCAAAATGGCTGCCACCCAGCAGAGCCCGAGAAGTCGTTTGGCCTTAAAAGGATTAGGAATCGTAATGGAGGCATGTTTTAGACAGAAGTCCTTTGAACTCGATATGGACTCAGAGGATTTAATTAGAAAGACGGTGTTTAAGATCTCACACACATGAAGTGCTATCACGTTTCGCTGCACAGCCTGCGGTTTGCGGTTGTGTGAGGATCGTGTCGTGGGAGATATTCCGCTGGGCCTTCAACACTGAAGATCACAGTCCGGGCCACATTAACTGCACTCAGCCTCATTCGTAAGGAAGGCCCTGGAGGGGCCCTCCTGTCTGGTGGTTCGGTCTTAATGATGAGGTTGAAAAGAAAGATGGCCGCCCTCGCTGGGTAGTCGCTCTCCGCATCAAAAGCCCTCTGCGGGGTCTTGGCTGAAACGGCCTCTCCATAGAGCGAGCCCTTGTTATGGTAATGCACAGTATGGCCAGAGGTATGTTTTGTCTACGCATCTATGAGCGGAGAAGTTTCCATTGCAACGTGCACAGCAGTCCAATCGCCTTGCTCAAGTCATTACTGAAAAGATGGATTTATTAAAAAATTCCACAAAAGGTCCAATAACTGCTTGGAGTGGCAGGAAAGCACGCCCTGGATGAAGACATGGTTTCCATCCTAGAAAGCTGCCCGGCCTATCTAATAAACAAGGAATGTGCAGAGCTTACCCCTTTCTAGTAGAGATGCCAGGATTGACAGATTCGCGTTACTCACAAGATGCTTGTATTATTACAGGACATTGCATTTTAGGAACATTGTTGAGACTTTGATAAACCACTGTTCCTGGCAACCTTTATCCTCATCATTTGATCAATTCCTCCTCGTGGAATTGGGAGTGTTTCAGATTTCTCCTCAGGTATTTAGTTCTCCATGTATGTTTGTGGATGGTTTTGCATTGAACTGTTCACCACATTTATGTCACTTGTACTCTAAAAAAGCACACACTTCCATACATTTCTGTTTATATGTTATTTTTTTATATCAATTATCTCTTTTATTAATGGTGTTATTCAAGACCTTTTTAGTGAGCGGCAGTGGAACCATTCGGGTAAAAGAGTGGGTTACGGGTGTATAACCTTGGAAACAGAGTGGAAACAAAAGAACATTTTTAGGACAAACAGTGACCACGCGTGGTAATCACAGTATCCCATCAGTTCATATCAGTGCATTTCCGTGATGACCATTTCAATCGAAACATTTGACTGTAAAGCTGCCACATTGAAAAAAAAAATAGAGAAATATAAATCTGAGAAATACATTTCTTTGAAACTAGGCCAATAAGTTGATGGACACAGATAAGGTCGAAATTAAATCCAAGGACAGGGATAGTCTAGGCTTAAAAAGTAGGTCAAAGTTAGGGGTAGCCTAGGGTTAGCATAGTAAGGGCTAACATTTTGGTTATCGAAAAGTACAGGTTCGACGTTGGGCCAGGATGTAACGATTAGGATTAATGTTTAAGTTTAGACCAGTTTAGTATTACCTTCAAGCCAACGTTGGCGTTTAGCTTTTGGGTTAGGTTAAGGTCTTTGTTGTGTATATGAAAGAGTCAGGAGAAGGTTAGGCCAAAAGTAGATTTTGGGGGAGCGGTACAAAGAAGGTTTGGCTAAGGTTAGTGTTAGTTTACGACTAGCGTAAACAGTTTGGATGGAGTCAATGTCTGGTTAGGTTTTGTGCTTTGGTATGTGCTCAGTAGTTGACTAAAGTGTTGATGGTCATGTAATGTTTTCAGATTTATTAATCCATATGCAGCCTCGTCTGGGGTGCTGTTCAATTTTGGCATTAAGGATCCCGATTTAGGTCCAATAAGAATTTAGAGGCTTTCTCAGTTTACTGGAAATGTCTAGTTATATCATAAGACAAGTGATCTAATTTGCAGCAGAAGAGAAACAATGATTCCTTCCGAATCGATTAATAAAAAATATTTCTTATTTGAATCCAATTCTGTCTAAGTATTAAGTCTATGATTGGAATTAATCAGACATCTGAAACATTTATTTTTTTCCTCCGTGATCTATTTTGGCAGATTGTAAATAGATCTGGCAGAATCAGTCCAAATGGAGTACATTCAACAAACTGTACCCCGAAACCCACCACTTATTTACAAAGAAGTTCTCCACTCTAACCTTCTGCAGCCGCCAAACATTTGCTTTCTGTTTATATCATCTATAATCGCGTGAATTTTTGTGTCAATTGACAGTAAGTCCTGAGGACTGCAATCCCCGCAGTCTTGCTTTAAATCCGTATTCCGTGAAATAAACAATACTCTTCTGACCAGGTGTTCTCTCGTCTTTTTAAATATTCAAAGCAGCCAATGTGGTAAGCAGCTCTTGATGCTGTATGGGGTAGTGGGACCTGGAAGGGTTGAGGTGATCAGGGCTAGAGTTCTTTTTGTTCTTGGGGGCATTCCTGGAGGGTCGTATGTACTCTAGGAACTATCCTGTCACTACCAAGGTGCTCAAACAACCACTGCCCCGCCCCAGCAGCCCAAGCCACAGAGTCTTTTTTCCATTAACAGCTGGAGAACTCCTGGCCCATTTACTCTGTCCACTGAGTCTGTACCATCTACACCAGTTCCACAGGCAAGATAAGGCAGGCTGAGAACTTGCTGTCATTCAGAAAAGATCTCAAAACTTGGCTATTTGGCCAATAAGTCCATCTACTTCCTTGTTCTGTGCCTTGCTGGGTCTGATAGCGCCGGGACATTCTGCTTGAGTAGCTGAGTGCTCTACAAAACTCCGGATAACAAACTCCGGATAAGATATGTTCCACTGGAGTTTTGTGATTTCAGTAATATAGCATTGCGTGTGCCCATTGGACTGCTTATCCCACTAGCACTCTATATGCAAGGTAGAAAAATAACAGACTGTAATTTAATTTTTGAACCTTGCTCAGTAAACCTTATTTTGGGACCCTTTGCTGTACCACCTGTTTTGTATTAAAAAGTGCTGAAGCCCCTTGCATTTTTAATACAAGTTTCTCAAACGACTCCCATTTGGGATGAAAATTACCTTAAATTGTCAGTTGGACCAACCTGTGCATGCTTTGCTCGCTAATGTGAGGGGATGGTGGATTCACCAGCAATATAAAATCATTATTTTACTTTAAAAAAAAAAAAACCAATGTTGGTCGGTCAAATACTTGATCAAGTTCGCACTATATAAAACTTTATAAATAAAATAAATAAATAAAATCTGTTGTACGTTGACCTCAAATCTGATAGACAATTGAGAAAGAAGATTGTCTCAATGCCAAAAAGATCCATTTTAGGCAAATACTAGACAGAGGGATAATTTTTTAGTGCATTGTCATCCTCAGGGTTATCTGTGGTTTCAAATACTGTCTTTTGGACTTTTTCTGAAGGTACCTGGAAAGGATCTAAGAACGAGACACTTGTTTTGCCACGCGGATTATCTTTCCTTAGACTAAATATTTAACCGAGCCCCTAAGTGTGCCAAATGGAAATGTTTACTTCATACGGTCCAGGCCAAGCCTGAGCCACGAGGCGGTGTCAGTTCACTCATGAAGAAGTGATTCGCTTAGCTCCACTTGGACAAAACTATTTTATAACATTGGTGATATGGCCCGACTAGTCAGATGAGTCGAGAAGGGTGGTCGCGCCCATGTAAAGCAGACTTACCTCGTCTCTGTGCTGAACACGGTATTTGTTATGGGAGGCACGTCTTGAAATTGATGTAATAGCGACGCTTTTATCATGTGGTACCTTTCCTTTGTTTTCCTCTTTCTGGTGGGTATTTTTCGTGTAATAACGGTACAATAAGCTATTAGGGTTAACCACAGTGGTATTTAAAACACAGATCATTTGTGTTGCAAGGATTGCCCGTGGCTCTTATATGGAACTTAACGCGGTGTGCAAAACTCTTGGATTTAATAAAACCGTGTTATCCCGCCAACATTGCAATGCTGTGGCCTGGACTCCTACCCTCCCCCAACACAGGTTATGTTTAATGTTCACCTCACTAAGGGCGACTACATTATTTATCTAAAAGGCGATCGTCAGCCCAAAGGGGTTTTGGCCAACATTTTGCAGATAGTTTCTTAAACCTTTTGAAATTGAGTTTTTGCTTTGTAGTTTGTAAGAAGTTTAAGACTTTTGCCCCCTCCCCCACCCGTCTGTGCACAGGGGAAACAAGAGGACAAAGTTGCCCTTTGGCCTGTTCGCTTTGAAATCTGAAATGGCTATATTGAAATGCGATAGGAGGCAAGATTATTGATTTTTAACCCTCCTGGGCTCATGGCTTGTGTTTTTTAGAACAGGTGGCTGCTGCCTTCCCCTTCGCACACTCGCACAGCAGACACCAAAATCTATCAGAAAGTTATTTTATGTTAATGAAATAGGCAGTATATATATTTTTTTTATTGGGCGACAGCTGTCTCTTAAAAACAGGCATTTATTTTAGTTCATAATGCTCTTTGGGCTCCGTTTTAATGTGAAAAATTCATCTTTTCTCCACTATGTCAAGTATATTTGTCGATTACCGACAAAACTCCCACAAATGCAGTTTAGATGTGGCTGTGAATTGTGGAAAATGTTTTGATTAATTCTGCCGTCGGTGAATGAGCAGAAACAAAGGGCCATATGTATGAAATTTTGGTTTTACGATTCTCAAAGAGCGATTTTTTGCGACTCGCTATTTGAGAATCGTAAATTGCTATGTATGTAGGATTTGCAAATAATTTTGCGAATCCTACATATTCCTTCTTTGCAAATTGCAAATTGCGATTCGCAATTAAGGAATGCCTCCCCATTCATTCCTAAGGGCCTAGAGACCCATAGGAATGAATGGGAAGACATTTTCAATTTGCGATTCTCAATTAGAGAATCGCAAATTGAGAGTGCAATTTCAAGGGTGCCAGGGTGTCAAAAGTACACCCTGTTGCATCCCTGAAATGTACATGTATGTATGTACGCCACATGGCACTTTGAAAAATGCAAAAAAGTGCATTCTTCAAAGAAATCGCAAATTACCACTAACTTGAAGTTGGTGGTAATTTGCGATTCCTTATGGCCAAATTGCACTTTTTCTGGGCCTCCTACATTGCATTTAAAGAATCGCAATTTGCAATTCCTTAAATTCAATCGCAAAATAGGGAATCGCAAATTTGTGATTCCTTATTTTGAAAGGCTGTTTTCCATTCATACATCCCACTTAGCTAAATTGCGATCGCAAATGCCGAAATTTTGCGAATTCCTGTGTTTGCGATCACAATTTTGAATGATACATATGGCCCACAGTCATTCACTCTTCCATACCGCTCCAA
Source organism: Lissotriton vulgaris (assembly GCF_964263255.1). NCBI lineage: Eukaryota > Metazoa > Chordata > Amphibia > Caudata > Salamandridae > Lissotriton > Lissotriton vulgaris. Next base: position 192,403,309 of record NC_141688.1, on the reverse strand, counting down.
GTTAGAGCCGAGGCTGGTACAGTAGATTTGGTACCACTTTGAACCCAGATGACTGAACTTTTGGTGCTTGGTGGATTAAGCGTGGTAGCTCTTTCTCCGCATGGAAACCGCATCTGACCGTATATTCCACCGACACAGAATGCAGGGACAGGCAAGTCCTGGAATAACTTGATTGACCACAGGATCTCTTAGAAACCTAGGGTCTTATAAAGAGGGTTCCGCCTGCAATAAAGGTACAGCTGGGCATGTGCTGTGTGGGTGTTGGCGAGGGAGACATTGGTAAGCGATACCCAGGGGTGCATGTGTCTGACCACAGATTGGCTTCTAGTCGTTTGAACAATGATGTCATCGAGTCACGGCCCTTCTTGGGTTTCATGATGTGAGCCACAGTGTCTGCAGAATTATTTTGTGCTATTAAATTGCAACTGAGTTTTTAATCCCAACATTAAAAGTTTGACATTTTATACATCTCATTGAAGTTATGGCGGATATCGTTGTAGAAAGATTTAGCAAAGAAAATTTGTCTGGAAGTTGTAAAAGATTTGTAAGGTACTCTATCATACAAATGCGACATATTTGTGTGGGAGAGACACAAAGTAAATTACCTTCCAAGATGGATAAAACTTATTCAAGGTATGTATTGGGTACAAAATATGCTCGATAGAAGTTTTCTTATGGCTTGACATAGAGGGTAGGTGTTGGTAAAGACCCATGTCTCATCTGCATCATAACTGATACATGAACGCCCTGATGGTAAGCCACTTCGCTCGTCGGTATGTCGTTCCTAAAAACAGTGGTTCTCAGGTGCCTACACACGTTATCCTATGCTCATCATCAGGTGCCCAGTCTACAATTTGCTCTTGAAGTGTGTGTGTGTGTATATATATATATATATATATATATATATATATATATAGCCACACGGTCCAACCAATTAGGTCGAAAAGAAACGTCAAGCACTCCGGTGTAAAGATGTTTCAAAGTCTATTTATTTTCCAAACCCCCTTCACCCCAGACAGACGCGTTTCGCAAAAAAGCTTCATCAGTGTCAGTTTGTGCAAACATACGATCGCCATTTTAAACCCACCGCACTTTTTCATTTCATCAACATAGAAGATGGTAAATTCCATGGAAATGGCGGCCATCTTGTAGTGTAGTATTACAAAGATTCCAAATTGGTTAAAACAGCGAAAATAAAGTGCTCTAGTGCAATATTAAAATCGTTGACAACAACAAACATTACATTATTGTTATGCACACTCTGTTCATGTATATATTTCATAATGCTGTATCAATTCATATATGTATATTTTGATATCATGTACATTTGGATTCACATAACTCGTTATGTAGGGATGTATCCCCTAGTTTTAGATAGAGTTTATCTACACAAAAGTTTCACAATTCATGTTCATTTTCGTTGTGGGGCCCTGTATGGGCTTGAATCCAAAATGTGTATGATACAGATATTTAAATATTTACAAGGCTTTACCTGGGGGTCATGCAAGTATAGAAAAATGTCTCTACCTAAACAGTAAGTGCACTCAGAGTTGTTCCCAGTCATGTTTCATAGGTGTACCCACATTTCTGCATCATTATTAAGGCCCCACGGTGTCATTGTCTTGAGGTCCATAATATACCTTGACTCTGTGATGCGGAGTGCTTTTTCCCTGTCCCCACCACGTTCTGATTTTGTAATTCGGTCTATGCAGTAATAGCTGAGTAAGTCCCTGTTGCTTTTATGGAATTCAACAAAATGACGGGCTACCGGATAGGTCTTATCTTTGTTCGCGATAGCCCTCATATGTTCCAGGATTCTCAGCTTAGTGGGTTTGATGGTACTGCCTATGTAACGCTTTTTACACGGGCACTCCAAACAATATACTGTAAATTCTGAGTTACAGTTCAGATGTTTCGTGATCACCCTGTTTGGTTTATCCTCTCCAGATCTTCCTGGGTATTCTTTTACGTTCTTACTATACTTGCAAGCTTTGCAGCGCAAGCACGGGACGAAGCTTGTGATCCTATTGGTAGCCGAGGTTCCAATTGGGGGGGAGAAGTGACTATGGATCAGGTGGTCTGATAATGACTGGCATCTCCGATAGGTAATCATGGGTCTATCAGAGAGATGTTTTTTCAAGATGTTGTCTGTTTTTAATATGTGCCAGTTTTTCTTGAAGGCATGGACAAGATCACCTGATTTGATGTTAAATGTGGTGATCATTCTGACCTGATCATTCTCATATATATATATATATATATATATATATATATATATATATATATATATATATATATATATATATATATATATATATATATATATATATATATTTTTTTTTCACAAGAAAATCACAAATGATCCTTGAGCAGTGCTTTCCAAACTTTTTAGAGGCACAACCCACTTTTTGGTACGGCAAGCTTTCACAACCTGTCTAGTTTTAATGGACATGGGAAGGGCGATTTTTAATGTAATAAAGCATTGTGTGGTAGCGCATTGCTATTTGTAGTTATATATATATATATATACTGAAACCCAAATGCCACAATATCATTTGTGTGCAACATTTTATATTTATATATATATATATATATATATATATATATATATATATATATATATATATCTATATATATTTTTTTTTGCACGGGGGAAGTGTCATTCCACTCTCTTTGAAACAAATATATTTAATTGATTATTTAATGTGGGACAATCTCTTTTTGTTTGCGCCGAGAAATTAAGAAAAAAAAAACGCTTCAAATCTTTGGAATACTTTTATGGGTACACAAAATGGCCAGGGTGATAACCAGTGAGCTAAATAAACAAAAATATTTTATAGATGGCGGAAGGAAAGATTTGGGTCACAAGGAAGCGCCTCTGATTTTCTTGTAATGTAATCTAATAATACAGCCGTGGGCACTGCGTTCACCTTGTACATGTTAGCTAGACTAATCTGATCTTGCACATAGTTTACAACACATGATTTTCACACACACACATAATCAATCCGGCAACTGTTACATTAGGGGATCTGCACAAACCTACTTGACTACCAGGGTCGGCTCTAGGCTCATGGTGGCCCTGGGCAGGGAGCAAAGATAGGGGGCCTCGGAAGAGGGGGTCAGGGTGGGCGGAGCCCCCCGGAGCTCAGGAGGGGGGGTCGTCAGGGTGTTAGGAAGTGGAACAGAGCCGGAGGCCGCCAAATCCCTGCCAGGGGCCGCCACGCAAATGTGTATCCATCCTCAGAGGATTATTATATTAAGGATCTATATTGGCGTGGTGGCCCCTGGGGTTTGGTGGCCCTGTGCAGGTGCACAGCTTGCACATGCCTAAGGCCGGCCCTGTGACTACCATTTTTATACAAGCTAAATAAGACAGATCGGGGGTGTTTGTGGCCCCTGATGCCTCAGTTCTAAAGGACTCTTTCAAAGACATGCTTAGTTTGTGTATCTTCTCAATTTCGCCACCAAATGTGCACCTGCACGAGGCTCTCTAGGAAATGAAACATAGACAAAATCTCTAAAGTATCCTTGAAACCAGTTCAGCGGGTTGACACCGACATCAATTATGCGTAAGTTTATTGTGGCTAATAAAGAGATTGTACATAACCGTAATCCTGTGAAATTTGCGTTCATTTTGTTGAATTTAATGCCTAAAGACCACATCAATGCTCGACACAGGATCACTCAGTACCACTGAATGGATGTATGACGTTAAAACGCATACTTTTACATCGCATACCATTACAACACGATTTTTACAACGCAGGATCCTTTACAACGCATGTCATTACATAGCAGATGCTATTACAACGCATGCCATTACAACGTAAGTATAGGTAAGTATATCTTTTTTATTATTGTAATTAATAAATATTTAATTAACTAAACCCTTAAAATACCCCTGTACCCAAAACATATCCCTAATCCCTAAAGCTACCCCTGTACCCCATGACCCAAACCTAGCCCTGAACCCTAAAAATACCCCTGTACCCCATAACCCAAACCTAGCCCTGAACCCTAAAAATACCCCTGTACCCCATAACCCAAACCTAGCCCTGAACCCTAAAAATACCCCTGTATCCCAAAACCCAAACCTAACCCTGAACCCTAAAAATACCCCTGTACCCCATAACCCAAACCTAGCCCTGAACCCTAAAAATACCCCTGTACCCCATAACCCAAACCTAGCCCTGAACCCTAATACCCCTGTACCCCAAAACTCAAACCTAGCCCTGACCCCTAAAAATACCCCTGTACCCCATAACCCAAACCTAGCCCTGAACCCTAAAAATACCCCTGTACCCCATAACCCAAACCTAGCCCTGAACCCTAAAAATACCCCTGTACCCCATAACCCAAACCTAGCCCTGAACCCTAAAAATACCCCTGTATCCCAAAACCCAAACCTAACCCTGAACCCTAAAAATACCCATGTACCCCATAACCCAAACCTAGCCCTGAACCCTAAAAATACCCCTGTACCCCATAACCCAAACCTAGCCCTGAACCCTAATACCCCTGTACCCCAAAACTGAAACCTAGCCCTGACCCCTAAAAATACCCCTGTACCCCATAACCCAAACCTAGCCCTGAACCCTAAAAATACCCCTGTACCCCAAAACCCAAACCTAGCCCTGAACCCTAAAAATACCCCTGTACCCCATAACCCAAACCTAGCCCTGAACCCTAAAAATACCCCTGTACCCCAAAACCCAAACCTAGCCCTGAACCCTAAAAATACCCCTGTACCCCATAACCCAAACGTAGCCATGAACCCTAAAAATACCCCTGTACCCCAAAACCCAAATTAAATAAATGTATTAAAAAAGATAAACTTACCTATACTTACATTGTAATGGCATGCGTTGTAATAGCATCTGGTATGTAATGTCATGCGTTGTAAAGGCATGCGTTGTAAAGGATCCTGCGTTGTAGTGGTTGCGTTGTAAAAGTAGTTCGTTGTAACAGTTGCGTTGTAACTGTTGTTCCCCCCATTGAATGCCACAGCACCACTTAACGCCATAGCACCACTCAACGCCACAGAACCACTTGCCACCACAGCACCACTCGACACCACAGCACCACTCAACACCACAGCACCACTCAACACCACAGCACCACTCACCACCACAGCATTACTCACCGCCACAGCATCACTCACCGCCACAGCATCACTCACCGCCACAGCATCACTCACCGCCACAGCATCACTCACCGCCACAGCATCACTCAATGCCACAGCACCACTCAACGCCACAACACCACTCAGCGCACAGCACCACTCCGCGCCACAGCACCACTCCGCGCCTCAGCACCACTCCGCGCCACAGCATCACTCAATGCAACAGCATCACTCAACACCACAGCATCACTCAATGCCACAGCATCACTCAACGCCACTGCATCACTCAACGCGCCACAGCACCACTCAACACCACAGCACCACTCAACACCACAGCATCACTCAACAGCACAGCACCACTCAACGCTACAGCATCACTCAACGCCACAGCATTACTCAGCGCCACAGAATCACTCAGCACCACTGAATGCCACAGCACCCCTCAATGCCACAGCACCACTCAATGCCACAGCACCACTCAACGCCACAGCACCACTCAACGCCACAGCACCACTCAGCGCACATCAGCCCTCAACATCACAGCATTACTCAATGCCACAGCATTGCTCAATGCCACAGCATCGCTCAATGCCACAGCATCACTCACCGCTACAGCATCACTCACCGCTACAGCATCACTCAACGCAACAGCATCACTCAACGCAACAGCATCACTCAACTCAACGCAACAGCATCACTCAGCACCACTGAACGCCACAGCACCACTGAATGCCACCGCATCAACCAGCACCACTGAATGCCACAGCTTCACTCAGCACCACTGAACGCCACAGCACCACTGAACGCCACAGCACCACTGAAGGCCACAGCATCACTCAGCACCACTGAAGGCCACAGCATCACTCAGCACCACTGAAGGCTACAGCATCACTCAGCACCACTGAAGGCTACAGCATCACTCAGCACCACTGAACGCCACAGCATCACTCTGTGCAACCATTCAACAACAACTGGTTCTAATATGTTCTCTCAATATTTCAAGCTTTATACAAATGTCACAAAAAGATGTTACTATTTCACTTTTGTTCTTGGATTTTAATCACAATAAAATACACTGAACATAATCTTCCCAAAACTTATGTACAAAAGTTTAAGCTATTGCCATTATAAATTACAATAACTTCAATAACTTTTATTTAAGTATTAATTATTTTAAAAAAAAAGCCAATGTTATTTGTAATATTAATACATCTAAGTCATGTAAATAGAACACGTATTGCATTACGAATGCTATAGGTTTCACGTTTGCGAACTATTGGCATTGTAAATGACAAAGCTATTAATTTTCGCAATTTTCAAAACTAACACATAAATAAAAAATGTGTTATTTACAATACCAATAGCTCAAACTTTCCTAATGCGAGACCTATTGCATTGCAAATGCTTGTTATTTCTTGTCACAACGGCAGCAATGCCCATCTCAGCCTTTACTTGTCCTAATCATCTCCTTCGACCTGACATCAGACAGTGGATGACCTCCAACCCATTCTAAACCTGAACACGTGGACACAGACCAGTACCAACCCCTAGGACTTTGTCTCCAAGGAATTAAGAGTTGGAGAGTCAGAACAAACTTAGACCGAACTCCTTCAAAACACATCTTGATCTGCTGGACCAGGAGCACTCTAGCAGGCTCCTCTCAAGGGCCTTAGGGCCTTAGGGCCTGGTTGTCTCGTATACACTAACGGGTAGTGTCAGACATTTAGGCGCTATACTGACCTCTACCTTCTCGTTGGCACGCAGGTGCAAGCGTTAGCTCCCCTCTGTTCTCCACATGCAGACACTTTTCAGTAAGAATGCTCAATGTCCTGGACTCACACACCCCCTTCCATCAGTCATCACTGTCCTGCTCTCCAAGCTGGGCGATGCCCACAGACGTTACCTCGGTCCTTCTACATGTATCCTGCATGGGCAACAAAGGATGCAAAACGCACCTGCAAAAGTACACCTCTTTATTCTTGCCAGCTTTGCAAGATGTACCCTGGCTCCAGTCACAGAGAGATGCTCTTTAAAGCTCTTTGATCTCTCCAAGGGCTGGGAATGGCCTAGACCCACACCTTCTGTGAAACAAGTCTCAGGGAATCCCATGGTTGTCCCACACTCTGGTGAAAGGAACTCTCAGTTCTCTGGGTGAAACACAGACGCCATCTGTAAGGTCTCAGACACCGTGTTTCACCTCCATACCCAAGACATCTGCGAAAGACCTTTAACTTCCTGAACCTCTGTGAAAATGAAATACCTTAAGATGGGATTCTGGTCTCTTCCTCCATTTCCTCCCACTCATGCCAATTGAACTAATTGAAAATGGAAGTGTTCTGGGAAAGTAAAGAAAGTGAGGTGTAAACATCCACTGTGATGTTTTTTTTTAAGTAAAATAAATTACTATTACATAAATCTCACCCAGCGCATTCACTTAAAAAAACCTATTGTGTTTGGAGCAGCAAAAATATGTTAATTAAATCATTTTACTGATAAGCCGTGGATGAAAGGACAGTGGGCCTTGTGGGGTTCAACCCTGCAGGGTGAACACTGCACAGACCCAGAGCGCTTTCTAGTTGGATGAGCAAGCTTGTACTCCAGTCTTCTAAATGGGTGAATGAATGTTTATTGTGGTTTTACTTGTGCGAGGCATGCATTGGTGCCATGCGTGAGGACCTGAGGCGGGTCAGGTGTGTCCCTGCACAATGACACACGAGTTATGACGCAAACAGAAGGGATGGGGAGGGTCCCCATTAGCATGTACAGCCTTAGGTCTTGGAACTCGAGCACCATTAAAATAGTTATAATGGAAACAGACAACTCTTTGCTGCCCTCAGATTCCTGACTGATGGTCCTTGCTTTCTTCATGAGGCATCTCCGGGCCTGTAAGGTCTGTAGGGAGAAGGACCTTCCCCAAGACGGCTTCTTCTAATTAAAGAGAGGAGCATTTCTTAAATGTGAGCTTCAGTTCTGAGTGTTAAAAAAAAAAAATTATGTCCCGTGGATCGCCCGATGGGTGATGCAGGAGCTTAAATGTACTGAAGTTTTCGGCTTAATTTACAAGAGTGAGTGAAGCCAGAGAAGACAGTCTTACAACAGCCTGGAGTTACAGCCTTGGTTGTCAGTACCATCGTCTCTTCCCTTTCCTGAGACCGCCTTGAAGGCTGTCTCGGGTGAGGGAGCGCTCCAGTAAATCCGATTTCCAGGCCTTTCACCTGCTTGGGGGTTTCACAGAAGGAAAGAGGCCGCTCCGCTCATATGGGGGACAGAGATGGGTGCTTGACGGTTTTCCCCAAGAGAGACAATAATATTTGGATTTTCTGCCACTCACCAGACACACGACCCCACGGCGCTCGCCTGCATAAGTGATAACAGTGTGTAATTTACACGCGGCCCCATCCAAACAAGGGCTGCGCTGGCTTTACGACTGCACGGATCAGAGCCATCATTCCATCAGTAGGACCACTGTGAGGTCCGAGGCAGAAATGGGAGGGTCCGCCGACTTCTTTGTCTGAAATGATAAAAAGCTGAATAAATAGTTTTCTTCGAAGAGTTGCGCATGTTTTAGAAACTCTGGCTCTGCAGCAAAGGATTGTCAGAGCTCAGTTCACAGGCACCGGCGGCCGGCGCGGGCTCTATGGAGAGCTCAGTTCACAGGCACCAGCGCGGGCCCTATGGAGGGCTCAGTTCACAGGCACCAGCGCGGGCCCTCTGGAGAGCTCAGTTCACAGGCACCAGCGCGGGCCCTCTGGAGAGCTCAGTTCACAGGCACCAGCGCGGGCCCTCTGGAGAGCTCCGTTTACAGGCACTGGCGCGGGCCCTCTGGAGAGCTCAGTTCATAGGCACCAGCGCGGGCCCTCTGGAGAGCTCAGTTCACAGGCACCAGCACGGGCCCTCTGGAGGGCTCAGTTCACAGGCACCAGTGTGGGCCCTATGGAGGGCTCAGTTCACAGGCACCAGCGCGGGCCCTCTGGAGAGCTCAGTTCACAGGCACTGGCGCGGGCCCTCTGGAGAGCTCAGTTCACAGGCACCAGCGCGGGCCCTATGGAGAGCTCAGTTCACAGGCACCAGCGCGGGCCCTCTGGAGAGCTCCGTTTACAGGCACTGGCGCGGGCCCTCTGGAGAGCTCAGTTCATAGGCACCAGCGCGGGCCCTCTGGAGAGCTCAGTTCACAGGCACCAGCGCGGGCCCTCTGGAGAGCTCAGTTCACAGGCAGCAGCGCAGGCCCTCTAGAGAGCTCCGTTTACAGGCACTGGCGCGGGCCCTCTGGAGAGCTCAGTTCATAGGCACCAGCGCGGGCCCTCTGGAGAGCTCAGTTCACAGGCACCAGCGCGGGCCCTATGGAGAGCTCAGTTCACAGGCACCAGCGCGGGCCCTCTGGAGAGCTCCGTTTACAGGCACTGGCGCGGGCCCTCTGGAGAGCTCAGTTCATAGGCACCAGCGCGGGCCCTCTGGAGAGCTCAGTTCACAGGCACCAGCGCGGGCCCTCTGGAGGGCTCAGTTCACAGGCACCAGCGTGGGCCCTATGGAGGGCTCTGTTCACAGGCACCAGCGCGGGCCCTCTGGAGAGCTCAGTTCACAGGCACTGGCGCGGGCCCTATGGAGAGCTCAGTTCACAGGCACCAGTGCGGGCCCTATGGAGGGCTCAGTTCACAGACACCAGCGTGGGCCCTATGGAGAGCTCAGTTCACAGGCACCAGCGCGGGCCCTCTGGAGAGCTCAGTTCACAGGCACCAGCGCAGGCCCTCTGGAGAGCTCAGTTCACAGGCACCAGCGCAGGCCCTATGAAGAGCTCAGTTCACCGGCACCAGCGTGGGCCCTCTGGAGAGCTCAGTTCACAGGCACCAGCGTGGGCCCTATGGAGGGCTCAGTTCACAGACACCAGCGTGGGCCCTCTGGAGAGTTCAGTTCACAGGCACCAGCGCGGGCCCTCTGGAGGGCTCAGTTCACAGACACCAGCGTGGGCCCTATGGAGAGCTCAGTTCACAGGCACCAGCGCGGGCCCTCTGGAGAGCACAGTTCACAGGCACCAGCGCGGGCCCTCTGGAGAGCTCAGTTCACAGGCAGCGGCGCGGACCCTCTGGAGAGCTCAGTTCACCGGCACCAGCGTGGGCCCTATGGAGAGCTCAGTTCACAGACACCAGCGCGGGCCCTATGGAGAGCTCAGTTCACCGGCACCAGCGTGGGCCCTCTGGAGAGCTCAGTTCACCGGCACCAGCGTGGGCCCTATGGAGAGCTCAGTTCACAGGCACCAGCGTGGGCCCTATGGAGAGCTCAGTTCACAGACACCAGCGTGGGCCCTCTGGAGAGCTCAGTTCACAGGCACCAGCGCGGGCCCTCTGGAGGGCTCAGTTCACAGGCACCAGCGCGGGACCTCTGGAGAGCTCAGTTCACAGGCACCAGCGCGGGCCCTATGGAGAGCTCAGTTCACAGACACCAGCGTGGGCCCTCTGGAGAGCTCAGTTCACAGGCACCAGCGCGGGCCCTATGGAGAGCTCAGTTCACAGGCACCAGCGTGGGCCCTCTGGAGAGCTCAGTTCACAGGCACCAGCGTGGGCCCTCTGGAGAGCTCAGTTCACAGGCACCAGCGCGGGCCCTATGGAGAGCTCAGTTCACAGGCACCAGCGTGGGCCCTCTGGAGAGCTCAGTTCACTGGCACCAGCGCGGGCCCTCTGGAGAGCTCAGTTCACAGGCACCAGCGTGGGCCCTCTGGAGAGCTCAGTTCACTGGCACCAGCGCGGGCCCTCTGGAGAGCTCAGTTCACAGGCACCAGCGTGGGCCCTCTGGAGAGCTCAGTTCACAGGCACCAGTGCGAGCCCTCTGAAGAGCTCAGTTCACAGACACCAGCGCGGGCCCTCTGGAGGGCTCAGTTCACAGGCACCAGCGTGGGCCCTATGGAGAGCTCAGTTCACAGACACCAGCGTGGGCCCTCTGGAGAGCTCAGTTCACAGACACCAGCGCGGGGCCCTCTGGAGGGCTCAGTTCACAGGCACCAGCGTGGGCCCTATGGAGAGCTCAGTTCACAGACACCAGCGTGAGCCCTCTGGAGAGTTCAGTTCACAGGCACCAGCGCGGGCCCTATGGAGAGCTCAGTTCACAGGCACCGGCGCGGGCCCTATGGAGAGCTCAGTTCACAGGCACCGGCGCGGGCCCTCTGGAGAGCTCAGTTCAGAGGCACCAGCGTGGGCCCTATGGAGAGCTCAGTTCACAGGCACCAGCGCAGGCCCCCAGGAGAGCTCAGTTCACCGGCACCAGCGCAGGCCCTCTGGAGGGCTCAGTTCAGAGGCACCAGTGTGGGCCCTATGGAGAGCTCAGTTCACAGGCCCCAGAGTGGGCCCTCTGGAGAGCTCAGTTCACAGACACCGACCCTCTGCAGAGCTCAGTTTACAGGCACCAGCGCGGGCCCTATGGAGAGCTCAGTTCACAGGCACCAGCGCGGGCCCTATGGAGAGCTCAGTTCACAGGCACCAGCGCAGGCCCTATGAAGAGCTCAGTTCACCGGCACCAGCGTGGGCCCTCTGGAGGGCTCAGTTCACAGGCACCAGCGCGGGCCCTATGGAGAGCTCAGTTCACAGACACCAGCGTGGGCCCTCTGGAGAGTTCAGCTCACAGGCACCAGCGTGGGCCCTATGGAAAGCTCAGTTCACAGGCCCCAGAGTGGGCCCTCTGGAGAGCTCAGTTCACAGACACCGACCCTCTGCAGAGCTCAGTTTACAGGCACCAGCGCGAGCCCTATGGAGAGCTCAGTTCACAGGCACCAGCGCAGGCCCTATGAAAAGCTCAGTTTACAGGCACCGGCGCGGGGCCTCTGGAGAGCTCAATTCACCGGCACTAGCGCGGGCCCTATGGAGAGCTCAGTTCACAGGCACCAGCGTGGGCCCTCTGGAGAGCTCAGTTCACCGGCACCAGCGCGGGCCCTCTGGAGAGCTCAGTTCACAGGCACCAGCATGGGCCCTCTGGAGAGCTCAGTTCACAGGCACCAGTGCGGGCCCTCTGGAGAGCTCAGTTCACAGACACCAGCGCGGGCCCTCTGGAGGGCTCAGTTCACAGGCACCAGTGTGGGCCCTATGGAGAGCTCAGTTCACAGACACCAGCGTGGGCCCTCTGGAGAGCTCAGTTCACAGACACCAGCGCGGGCCCTCTGGAGGGCTCAGTTCACAGGCACCAGCGTGGGCCCTATGGAGAGCTCAGTTCACAGACACCAGCGTGAGCCCTCTGGAGAGTTCAGTTCACAGGCACCAGCGCGGGCCCTATGGAGAGCTCAGTTCACAGGCACCGGCGCGGGCCCTATGGAGAGCTCAGTTCACAGGCACCGGCGCGGGCCCTCTGGAGAGCTCAGTTCAGAGGCACCAGCGTGGGCCCTATGGAGAGCTCAGTTCACAGGCACCAGCGCAGGCCCCCAGGGGAGCTCAGTTCACCGGCACCAGCGCAGGCCCTCTGGAGGGCTCAGTTCAGAGGCACCAGTGTGGGCCCTATGGAGAGCTCAGTTCACAGGCCCCAGAGTGGGCCCTCTGAAGAGCTCAGTTCACAGACACCGACCCTCTGCAGAGCTCAGTTCACAGGCACCAGCGCGGGCCCTATGGAGAGCTCAGTTCACAGGCACCAGCGCGGGCCCTATGGAGAGCTCAGTTCACAGGCACCAGCGCAGGCCCTATGAAGAGCTCAGTTCACCGGTGCAGGCCCTATGGAGAGCTCAGTTCACAGGCACCAGCGCGGGCCCTCTGGAGAACTCAGTTTACAGGCCCCAGCGTGGGCCCTCTGGAGGGCTCAGTTCACAGGCACCAGCGCGGGCCCTATGGAGAGCTCAGTTCACAGACACCAGCGTGGGCCCTCTGGAGAGTTCAGTTCACAGGCACCAGCGCGGGCCCTATGGAAAGCTCAGTTCACAGGCCCCAGAGTGGGCCCTCTGGAGAGCTCAGTTCACAGACACCGACCCTCTGCAGAGCTCAGTTTACAGGCACCAGCGCGAGCCCTATGGAGAGCTCAGTTCACAGGCACCAGCGCAGGCCCTATGAAAAGCTCAGTTTACAGGCACCGGCGCGGGGCCTCTGGAGAGCTCAGTTCACCGGCACCAGCGCGGACCCTATGGAGAGCTCAGTTCACAGGCACCAGCGCAGGCCCTATGAAGAGCTCAGTTCACAGGCACCAGCGCGGACCCTCTGGAGAGCTCAGTTTACAGGCACCAGCGCAGGCCCTCTGGAGAGCTCAGTTCACAGGCACCAGCGCGGGCCCTCTGGAGAGCTCAGTTCACAGGCACCAGCGCGGACCCTCTGGAGAGCTCAGTTCACAGGCACCAGCGCAGGCCCTATGAAGAGCTCAGTTCACAGGCACCAGCGCGGGCCCTCTGGAGAGCTCAGTTTACAGGCACCAGCGCGGGCCCTCTGGAGAGCTCAGTTCACAGGCACCAGCGCAGGCCCTCTGGAGAGCTCAGTTCACAGGCCCCAGAGTGGGCCCTCAGGAGAGCTCAGTTCACAGACACCGACCCTCTGCAGAGCTCAGTTTACAGGCACCAGTGCTAGCCCTCTGGAGAGCTCAGTTCACCGGAATCAGCGCGGACCCTATGGAGAGCTCAGTTCACAGGCACCAGCGCAGGCCCTATGAAGAGCTCAGTTCACAGGCACCAGCGCAGGCCCTATGAAGAGCTCAGTTCACAGGCACCAGCGCGGGCCCTCTGGAGAGCACAGTTCACAGGCACCAGCGCAGGCCCTCTGGAGAGCTCAGTTCACAGGCACCAGCGCAGGCCCTATGAAGAGCTCAGTTCACAGGCACCAGCGCGGGCCCTCTGGAGAGCACAGTTCACAGGCCCCACGCAGGCCCTCTGGAGAGCTCAGTTCACAGGCAAAAGCGCAGGCCCTATGAAGAGCTCAGTTCACAGGCACCAGCGCAGGCCCTATGAAGAGCTCAGTTCACAGGCACCAGCGCGGGCCCTCTGGAGAGCACAGTTCACAGGCACCAGCGCGGGCCCTCTGGAGAGCTCAGTTTACAGGCACCAGCGCGGGACCTCTGGAGAGCTCAGTTCACAGACACCGACCCTCTGCAGAGCTCAGTTTACAGGCACCAGCGCGAGCCCTCTGGAGAGCTCAGTTCACCGGAATCAGCGCGGACCATATGGAGAGCTCAGTTCACAGGCACCCGCGCAGGCCCTATGAAGAGCTCAGTTCACAGGCACCCGCGCAGGCCCTATGAAGAGCTCAGTTCACAGGCACCAGCGCGGGCCCTCTGGAGAGCACATAACACAGGCACCAGCGCGGGCCCTCTGGAGAGCTCAGTTCACAGGCACCAGCGCAGGCCCTATGAAGAGCTCAGTTCACAGGCACCAGCGCAGGCCCTATGTAGAGCTCAGTTCACAGGCACCAGCGCGGGCCCTCTGGAGAGCACAGTTCACAGGCACCAGCGCGGGCCCTCTGGAGAGCTCAGTTTACAGGCACCAGCGCGGGACCTCTGGAGAGCTCAGTTCACCGGCACCAGCGCGGGCCCTATGGAGAGCTCAGTTCACAGGCACCAGCGCAGGCCCTATGAAGAGCTCAGTTCACCGGTGGAGGCCCTATGGAGAGCTCAGTTCACAGGCACCAGCGCGGGCCCTCTGGAGAGCTCAGTTTACAGGCACCGGCGCGGGGCCTCTGGAGGGCTCAGTTCACAGGCATCAGCGCGGGCCCTCAGGAGAGCTCAGTTCACAGACACCGACCCTCTGCAGAGCTCAGTTCACAGGCACCAGCGCAGGCCCTATGAAGAGCTCAGTTCACAGGCACCAGCGCGAGCCCTCTGGAGAGTTCTGTGCACCGGCACCAGCGCAGGCCCTATGAAGAGCTCAGTTCACAGGCACCAGCGCAGGCCCTATGAACAGCTCAGTTCACAGGCACCAGCGCGGGCCCTATGGAGAGCACAGTTCACAGGCACCAGCGCGGGCCCTCTGGAGAGCTCAGTTCACAGGCACCAGCGCAGGCCCTATGAAGAGCTCAGTTCACAGGCACCAGCGCAGGCCCTATGAAGAGCTCAGTTCAGAGGCACCAGCGCAGGCCCTCTGGAGAGCACAGTTCACAGGCACCAGCGCGGGCCCTCTAGAGAGCACAGTTCACAGGCACCAGCGCGGGCCCTCTGGAGAGCTCAGTTTACAGGCACCGGCGCGGGGCCTCTGGAGAGCTCAGTTCACCAGCACCAGTGCGGGCCCTATGGAGAGCTCAGTTCACAGGCACCAGCGCAGGCCCTATGAAGAGCTCAGTTCACCGGTGCAGGCCCTATGGAGAGCTCAGTTCACAGGCACCAGCGCAGGCCCTCTGGAGAGCTCAGTTTACAGGCACCGGCGCGGGGCCTCTGGAGAGCTCAGTTCACAGGCACCAGCGCGGGCCCTCTGGAGAACTCAGTTTACAGGCCCCAGCGCGGGCCCTCTGGAGAGCTCAGTACACAGGCACCAGCGCGGGCGGGCCCTCTGGAGAGCTCAGTTCACAGGCCCCAGAGTGGGCCCTCAGGAGAGCTCAGTTCACAGACACCGACCCTCTGCAGAGCTCAGTTCACCAGCATCAGCGCGGACCCTCTGGAGAGCTCAGTTCACAGGCACCAGCGCGGGCCCTCTGGAGAGCTCAGTTCACAGGCACCAGCGCAGGCCCTATGAAGAGCTCAGTTCACAGGCACCAGCGCAGGCCCTCTGGAGAGCACAGTTCACAGGCACCAGCGCGGGCCCTCTGGAGAGCTCAGTTTACAGGCACCGGCGCGGGGCCTCTGGAGAGCTCAGTTCACCGGCACCAGTGCGGGCCCTCTGAAGAGCTCAGTTCACCGGCACCAGCGCGGGCCCTCTGGAGAGCTCAGTTCACAGGCACCAGCGCAGGCCCTATGAAGAGCTCAGTTCACAGGCACCAGCGCGGGCCCTCTGGAGAGCACAGTTCACAGGCACCAGCGTGGGCCCTATGGAGAGCTCAGTTCACAGGCACCAGCGCAGGCCCCCAGGAGAGCTCAGTTCACCGGCACCAGCGCAGGCCCTCTGGAGGGCTCAGTTCAGAGGCACCAGTGTGGGCCCTATGGAGAGCTCAGTTCACAGGCCCCAGAGTGGGCCCTCTGGAGAGCTCAGTTCACAGACACCGACCCTCTGCAGAGCTCAGTTTACAGGCACCAGCGCGGGCCCTATGGAGAGCTCAGTTCACAGGCACCAGCGCGGGCCCTATGGAGAGCTCAGTTCACAGGCACCAGCGCAGGCCCTATGAAGAGCTCAGTTCACCGGCACCAGCGTGGGCCCTCTGGAGGGCTCAGTTCACAGGCACCAGCGCGGGCCCTATGGAGAGCTCAGTTCACAGACACCAGCGTGGGCCCTCTGGAGAGTTCAGCTCACAGGCACCAGCGTGGGCCCTATGGAAAGCTCAGTTCACAGGCCCCAGAGTGGGCCCTCTGGAGAGCTCAGTTCACAGACACCGACCCTCTGCAGAGCTCAGTTTACAGGCACCAGCGCGAGCCCTATGGAGAGCTCAGTTCACAGGCACCAGCGCAGGCCCTATGAAAAGCTCAGTTTACAGGCACCGGCGCGGCGCCTCTGGAGAGCTCAGTTCACCGGCACCAGCGCGGGCCCTATGGAGAGCTCAGTTCACAGGCACCAGCGTGGGCCCTCTGGAGAGCTCAGTTCACCGGCACCAGCGCGGGCCCTCTGGAGAGCTCAGTTCACAGGCACCAGCATGGGCCCTCTGGAGAGCTCAGTTCACAGGCACCAGTGCGGGCCCTCTGGAGAGCTCAGTTCACAGACACCAGCGCGGGCCCTCTGGAGGGCTCAGTTCACAGGCACCAGTGTGGGCCCTATGGAGAGCTCAGTTCACAGACACCAGCGTGGGCCCTCTGGAGAGCTCAGTTCACAGACACCAGCGCGGGCCCTCTGGAGGGCTCAGTTCACAGGCACCAGCGTGGGCCCTATGGAGAGCTCAGTTCACAGACACCAGCGTGAGCCCTCTGGAGAGTTCAGTTCACAGGCACCAGCGCGGGCCCTATGGAGAGCTCAGTTCACAGGCACCGGCGCGGGCCCTATGGAGAGCTCAGTTCACAGGCACCGGCGCGGGCCCTCTGGAGAGCTCAGTTCAGAGGCACCAGCGTGGGCCCTATGGAGAGCTCAGTTCACAGGCACCAGCGCAGGCCCCCAGGGGAGCTCAGTTCACCGGCACCAGCGCAGGCCCTCTGGAGGGCTCAGTTCAGAGGCACCAGTGTGGGCCCTATGGAGAGCTCAGTTCACAGGCCCCAGAGTGGGCCCTCTGAAGAGCTCAGTTCACAGACACCGACCCTCTGCAGAGCTCAGTTCACAGGCACCAGCGCGGGCCCTATGGAGAGCTCAGTTCACAGGCACCAGCGCGGGCCCTATGGAGAGCTCAGTTCACAGGCACCAGCGCAGGCCCTATGAAGAGCTCAGTTCACCGGTGCAGGCCCTATGGAGAGCTCAGTTCACAGGCACCAGCGCGGGCCCTCTGGAGAACTCAGTTTACAGGCCCCAGCGTGGGCCCTCTGGAGGGCTCAGTTCACAGGCACCAGCGCGGGCCCTATGGAGAGCTCAGTTCACAGACACCAGCGTGGGCCCTCTGGAGAGGTCAGTTCACAGGCACCAGCGCGGGCCCTATGGAAAGCTCAGTTCACAGGCCCCAGAGTGGGCCCTCTGGAGAGCTCAGTTCACAGACACCGACCCTCTGCAGAGCTCAGTTTACAGGCACCAGCGCGAGCCCTATGGAGAGCTCAGTTCACAGGCACCAGCGCAGGCCCTATGAAAAGCTCAGTTTACAGGCACCGGCGCAGGGCCTCTGGAGAGCTCAGT
The DNA here is from genome assembly GCF_964263255.1 of Lissotriton vulgaris. Classification (NCBI taxonomy): domain Eukaryota; kingdom Metazoa; phylum Chordata; class Amphibia; order Caudata; family Salamandridae; genus Lissotriton; species Lissotriton vulgaris. Next base: position 192,385,412 of record NC_141688.1, on the reverse strand, counting down.
TCACCGGCACCAGCGCGGACCCTATGGAGAGCTCAGTTCACAGGCACCAGCGCAGGCCCTATGAAGAGCTCAGTTCACAGGCACCAGCGCGGGCCCTCTGGAGAGCTCAGTTTACAGGCACCAGCGCAGGCCCTCTGGAGAGCTCAGTTCACAGGCACCAGCGCGGGCCCTCTGGAGAGCTCAGTTCACAGGCACCAGCGCGGACCCTCTGGAGAGCTCAGTTCACAGGCACCAGCGCAGGCCCTATGAAGAGCTCAGTTCACAGGCACCAGCGCGGGCCCTCTGGAGAGCTCAGTTTACAGGCACCAGCGCGGGCCCTCTGGAGAGCTCAGTTCACAGGCACCAGCGCAGGCCCTCTGGAGAGCTCAGTTCACAGGCCCCAGAGTGGGCCCTCAGGAGAGCTCAGTTCACAGACACCGACCCTCTGCAGAGCTCAGTTTACAGGCACCAGTGCTAGCCCTCTGGAGAGCTCAGTTCACCGGAATCAGCGCGGACCCTATGGAGAGCTCAGTTCACAGGCACCAGCGCAGGCCCTATGAAGAGCTCAGTTCACAGGCACCAGCGCAGGCCCTATGAAGAGCTCAGTTCACAGGCACCAGCGCGGGCCCTCTGGAGAGCACAGTTCACAGGCACCAGCGCAGGCCCTCTGGAGAGCTCAGTTCACAGGCACCAGCGCAGGCCCTATGAAGAGCTCAGTTCACAGGCACCAGCGCGGGCCCTCTGGAGAGCACAGTTCACAGGCACCAGCGCAGGCCCTCTGGAGAGCTCAGTTCACAGGCAAAAGCGCAGGCCCTATGAAGAGCTCAGTTCACAGGCACCAGCGCAGGCCCTATGAAGAGCTCAGTTCACAGGCACCAGCGCGGGCCCTCTGGAGAGCACAGTTCACAGGCACCAGCGCGGGCCCTCTGGAGAGCTCAGTTTACAGGCACCAGCGCGGGACCTCTGGAGAGCTCAGTTCACAGACACCGACCCTCTGCAGAGCTCAGTTTACAGGCACCAGCGCGAGCCCTCTGGAGAGCTCAGTTCACCGGAATCAGCGCGGACCATATGGAGAGCTCAGTTCACAGGCACCCGCGCAGGCCCTATGAAGAGCTCAGTTCACAGGCACCCGCGCAGGCCCTATGAAGAGCTCAGTTCACAGGCACCAGCGCGGGCCCTCTGGAGAGCACAGAACACAGGCACCAGCGCGGGCCCTCTGGAGAGCTCAGTTCACAGGCACCAGCGCAGGCCCTATGAAGAGCTCAGTTCACAGGCACCAGCGCAGGCCCTATGTAGAGCTCAGTTCACAGGCACCAGCGCGGGCCCTCTGGAGAGCACAGTTCACAGGCACCAGCGCGGGCCCTCTGGAGAGCTCAGTTTACAGGCACCAGCGCGGGACCTCTGGAGAGCTCAGTTCACCGGCACCAGCGCGGGCCCTATGGAGAGCTCAGTTCACAGGCACCAGCGCAGGCCCTATGAAGAGCTCAGTTCACCGGTGGAGGCCCTATGGAGAGCTCAGTTCACAGGCACCAGCGCGGGCCCTCTGGAGAGCTCAGTTTACAGGCACCGGCGCGGGGCCTCTGGAGGGCTCAGTTCACAGGCATCAGCGCGGGCCCTCAGGAGAGCTCAGTTCACAGACACCGACCCTCTGCAGAGCTCAGTTCACAGGCACCAGCGCAGGCCCTATGAAGAGCTCAGTTCACAGGCACCAGCGCGAGCCCTCTGGAGAGTTCTGTGCACCGGCACCAGCGCAGGCCCTATGAAGAGCTCAGTTCACAGGCACCAGCGCAGGCCCTATGAACAGCTCAGTTCACAGGCACCAGCGCGGGCCCTATGGAGAGCACAGTTCACAGGCACCAGCGCGGGCCCTCTGGAGAGCTCAGTTCACAGGCACCAGCGCAGGCCCTATGAAGAGCTCAGTTCACAGGCACCAGCGCAGGCCCTATGAAGAGCTCAGTTCACAGGCACCAGCGCGGGCCCTCTGGAGAGCACAGTTCACAGGCACCAGCGCGGGCCCTCTAGAGAGCACAGTTCACAGGCACCAGTGCGGGCCCTCTGGAGAGCTCAGTTTACAGGCACCGGCGCGGGGCCTCTGGAGAGCTCAGTTCACCAGCACCAGCGCGGGCCCTATGGAGAGCTCAGTTCACAGGCACCAGCGCAGGCCCTATGAAGAGCTCAGTTCACAGGCACCAGCGCAGGCCCTATGAAGAGCTCAGTTCACCGGTGCAGGCCCTATGGAGAGCTCAGTTCACAGGCACCAGCGCAGGCCCTCTGGAGAGCTCAGTTTACAGGCACCGGCGCGGGGCCTCTGGAGAGCTCAGTTCACAGGCACCAGCGCGGGCCCTCTGGAGAACTCAGTTTACAGGCCCCAGCGCGGGCCCTCTGGAGAGCTCAGTACACAGGCACCAGCGCGGGCGGGCCCTCTGGAGAGCTCAGTTCACAGGCCCCAGAGTGGGCCCTCAGGAGAGCTCAGTTCACAGACACCGACCCTCTGCAGAGCTCAGTTCACCAGCATCAGCGCGGACCCTCTGGAGAGCTCAGTTCACAGGCACCAGCGCGGGCCCTCTGGAGAGCTCAGTTCACAGGCACCAGCGCAGGCCCTATGAAGAGCTCAGTTCACAGGCACCAGCGCAGGCCCTCTGGAGAGCACAGTTCACAGGCACCAGCGCGGGCCCTCTGGAGAGCTCAGTTTACAGGCACCGGCGCGGGGCCTCTGGAGAGCTCAGTTCACCGGCACCAGTGCGGGCCCTCTGAAGAGCTCAGTTCACCGGCACCAGCGCGGGCCCTCTGGAGAGCTCAGTTCACAGGCACCAGCGCAGGCCCTATGAAGAGCTCAGTTCACAGGCACCAGCGCGGGCCCTCTGGAGAGCACAGTTCACAGGCACCAGCGTGGGCCCTATGGAGAGCTCAGATCACAGACACCAGCGCGGGCCCTCTGGAGGGCTCAGTTCACAGGCACCAGCGTGGGCCCTATGGAGAGCTGAGTTCACAGACACCAGCGTGAGCCCTCTGGAGAGTTCAGTTCACAGGCACCAGCGCGGGCCCTATGGAGAGCTCAGTTCACAGGCACCGGCGCGGGCCCTATGGAGAGCTCAGTTCACAGGCACCGGCGCGGGCCCTATGGAGAGCTCAGTTCACAGGCACCAGCGCAGGCCCTCTGGAGAGCTCAGTTCAGAGGCACCAGCGTGGGCCCTATGGAGAGCTCAGTTCACAGGCACCAGCGCAGGCCCCCAGGAGAGCTCAGTTCACCGGCACCAGCGCGGGCCCTCTGGAGGGCTCAGTTCAGAGGCACCAGTGTGGGCCCTATGGAGAGCTCAGTTCACAGGCCCCAGAGTGGGCCCTCTGGAGAGCTCAGTTCACAGACACCGACCCTCTGCAGAGCTCAGTTTACAGGCACCAGCGCGGGCCCTATGGAGAGCTCAGTTCACAGGCACCAGTGCAGGCCCTATGAAGAGCTCAGTTCACCGGCACCAGCGTGGGCCCTCTGGAGGGCTCAGTTCACAGGCACCAGCGCGGGCCCTATGGAGAGCTCAGTTCACAGACACCAGCGTGGGCCCTCTGGAGAGCTCAGTTCACAGGCACCAGCGCGATCCCTATGGAGAGCTCAGTTCACAGGCCCCAGAGTGGGCCCTCTGGAGAGCTCAGTTCACAGACACCGACCCTCTGCAGAGCTCAGTTTACAGGCACCAGCGCGAGCCCTATGGAGAGCTCAGTTTACAGGCACCAGCGCGAGCCCTATGGAGAGCTCAGTTTACAGGCACCGGCGCGGGGCCTCTGGAGAGCTCAGTTCACCGGCACCAGCGCGGACCCTATGGAGAGCTCAGTTCACAGGCACCAGCGCAGGCCCTATGAAGAGCTCAGTTCACAGGCACCAGCGCGGGCCCTCTGGAGAGCTCAGTTTACAGGCACCAGCGCGGGCCCTCTGGAGAGCTCAGTTCACAGGCACCAGCGCGGGCCCTCTGGAGAGCTCAGTTCACAGGCACCAGCGCGGACCCTCTGGAGAGCTCAGTTCACAGGCACCAGCGCAGGCCCTATGAAGAGCTCAGTTCACAGGCACCAGCGCGGGCCCTCTGGAGAGCTCAGTTTACAGGCACCAGCGCGGGCCCTCTGGAGAGCTCAGTTCACAGGCACCAGCGCAGGCCCTCTGGAGAGCTCAGTTCACAGTCCCCAGAGTGGGCCCTCAGGAGAGCTCAGTTCACAGACACCGACCCTCTGCAGAGCTCAGTTTACAGGCACCAGCGCTAGCCCTCTGGAGAGCTCAGTTCACCGGAATCAGCGCGGACCCTATGGAGAGCTCAGTTCACAGGCACCAGCGCAGGCCCTATGAAGAGCTCAGTTCACAGGCACCAGCGCAGGCCCTATGAAGAGCTCAGTTCACAGGCACCAGCGCGGGCCCTCTGGAGAGCACAGTTCACAGGCACCAGCGCAGGCCCTCTGGAGAGCTCAGTTCACAGGCACCAGCGCAGGCTCTATGAAGAGCTCAGTTCACAGGCACCAGCGCAGGCCGTATGAAGAGCTCAGTTCACAGGCACCAGCGCCGGCCCTCTGGAGAACACAGTTCACAGGCACCAGCGCGGGCCCTCTGGAGAGCTCAGTTTACAGGCACCAGCGCGGGACCTCTGGAGAGCTCAGTTCACAGACACCGACCCTCTGCAGAGCTCAGTTTACAGGCACCAGCGCGAGCCCTCTGGAGAGCTCAGTTTACAGGCACCAGCGCGAGCCCTCTGGAGAGCTCAGTTCACCGGAATCAGCGCGGACCCTCTGGAGAGCTCAGTTTACAGGCACCAGCGCGGGACCTCTGGAGAGCTCAGTTCACCGGCACCAGCGCGGGCCCTATGGAGAGCTCAGTTCACAGGCACCAGCGCAGGCCCTATGAAGAGCTCAGTTCACCGGTGGAGGCCCTATGGAGAGCTCAGTTCACAGGCACCAGCGCGGGCCCTCTGGAGAGCTTAGTTTACAGGCTCCGGCGCGGGGCCTCTGGAGGGCTCAGTTCACAGGCATCCGCACGGGCCCTCAGGAGAGCTCAGTTCACAGACACCGACCCTCTGCAGAGCTCAGTTCACAGGCACCAGCGCGGGCGGGCCCTCTGGAGAGCTCAGTTCACAGGCCCCAGAGTGGGCCCTCAGGAGAGCTCAGTTCACAGACACCGACCCTCTGCAGAGCTCAGTTCACCGGCATCAGCGCGGACCCTCTGGAGAGCTCAGTTCATAGGCACCAGCGCGGGCCCTCTGGAGAGCTCAGTTCACAGGCACCAGCGCAGGCCCTATGAAGAGCTCAGTTCACAGGCACCAGCGCAGGCCCTCTGGAGAGCACAGTTCACAGGCACCAGCGCGGGCCCTCTGGAGAGCTCAGTTTACAGGCACCGGCGCGGGGCCTCTGGAGAGCTCAGTTCACCGGCACCAGTGCGGGCCCTCTGGAGAGCTCAGTTCATAGGCACCAGCGCAGGCCCTATGAAGAGCTCAGTTCACAGGCATCAGCGCGGGCCCTCTGGAGAGCACAGTTCACAGGCACCAGCGCAGGCCCTACGGAGAACACATTTCACAGGCACCAGCGCGGGCCCTCTGGAGAGCTCAGTTCACAGACACCAGCGCGGGCCCTCTGGAGAGCTCAGTTCACAGGCCCCAGAGTGGGCCCTCAGGAGAGATCAGTTCACAGACACCGACCCTCTGCAGAGCTCAGTTTACAGGCACCAGCGCGAGCCCTCTGGAGAGTTCTGTGCACCGGCACCAGCGCAGGCCCTATGAAGAGCTCAGTTCACAGGCACCAGCGCGGGCCCTCTGGAGAGCACAGTTCACAGGCACCAGCGCGGGCCCTCTGGAGAGCTCAGTTCACAGGCACCAGCGCAGGCCCTATGAAGAGCTCAGTTCACAGGCACCAGCGCAGGCCCTATGAAGAGCTCAGTTCACAGGCACCAGCGCGGGCCCTCTTGAGAGCACAGTTCACAGGCACCAGCGCGGGCCCTCTGGAGAGCACAGTTCACAGGCACCAGCGCGGGCCCTCTGGAGAGCTCAGTTTACAGGCACCGGCGCGGGGCCTCTGGAGAGCTCAGTTCACCAGCACCAGCGCGGGCCCTATGGAGAGCTCAGTTCACAGGCACCAGCGCAGGCCCTATGAAGAGCTCAGTTCACCGGTGCAGGCCCTATGGAGAGCTCAGTTCACAGGCACCAGCGCAGGCCCTCTGGAGAGCTCAGTTTACAGGCACCGGCGCGGGGCCTCTGGAGAGCTCAGTTCACAGGCACCAGCGCGGGCCCTCTGGAGAACTCAGTTTACAGGCCCCAGCGCGGGCCCTCTGGAGAGCTCAGTACACAGGCACCAGCGCGGGCGGGCCCTCTGGAGAGCTCAGTTCACAGGCCCCAGAGTGGGCCCTCAGGAGAGCTCAGTTCACAGACACCGACCCTCTGTAGAGCTCAGTTCACCAGCATCAGCGCGGACCCTCTGGAGAGCTCAGTTCACAGGCACCAGCGCGGGCCCCCTGGAGAGCTCAGTTCACAGGCACCAGCGCAGGCCTTTATGAAGAGCTCAGTTCACAGGCACCAGCGCAGGCCCTCTGGAGAGCACAGTTCACAGGCACCAGCGCGGGCCCTCTGGAGAGCTCAGTTTACAGGCACCGGCGCGGGGCCTCTGGAGAGCTCAGTTCACCGGCACCAGTGCGGGCCCTCTGAAGAGCTCAGTTCACCGGCACCAGCGCGGGCCCTCTGGAGAGCTCAGTTCACAGGCACCAGCGCAGGCCCTATGAAGAGCTCAGTTCACAGGCACCAGCGCGGGCCCTCTGGAGAGCACAGTTCACAGGCACCAGCGCGGGCCCTCTGGAGATCTCAGTTTACAGGCACCGGCGCGGGCCCTCTGGAGAGCTCAGTTCACAGGCACCAGCGCGGGCGGGCCCTCTGGAGAACTCAGTTCACCCGCACCAGTGCAGGCCCTCTGGAGAGCTCAGTTCACAGGCACCAGCGCAGGCCCTATGAAGAGCTCAGTTCACCGGCACCAGTGCGGGCCCTCTGGAGAGCTCAGTTCACAGGCAACAGCGCGGGCCCTCTGGAGAGCACAGTTCACAGGCACCGGCATGGGCCCTCAAGACCTCAGTTCACAAGCACCGGGGCGGGCCCTCTGGAGAGCTCAGTTCACCCGCACCAGTGCAGGCCCTCTGGAGAGCTCAGTTTACAGGCACCTGCGCGGGCCCTCTGGAGAGCTCCGTTCACAGGCACCAGGGCGGGCCCTCTGGAGAGCTCAGTTCAAAGGCACCAGGGCGGGCCCTCTGGAGAGCTCCGTCCACAGGCACCAGCGCGGGCCCTCTCGAGAGCTCAGTTCACAGGCACCAGCGCGGGCCCTCTGGAAAGCTCAGTGCACAGGCACCGGCATGGGCCCTCTGGAGAGCTCAGTGCACAGGCACTGGGACGGGCCCTCTGGAGAGCTCAGTTCACAGGCACCAGCGCTGGCCCTCTAGAGAGCTCAGTTCACAGGCACCGGCGCGGGCCCTCTGAAGAACTCCGTTCAGAGGCACCAGTGCTGTCCCTCTGGAGAGCTCCGTCCACAGGCACCAGCGTGGGCCCTCTGGAGAGCTCTGTTCACAGGCACCGGCGCAGGCCTTCTGGAAAGCTCAGTTCACAGGCACCAGCGCGGGCCCTTTGGAAAGCTCAGTTCACAGGCACCAGCACGGGCCCTCTGGAGAGCTCCGTTTACAGGCGCGGACCCTCTGGAGAGCTCACATCACAGGCACCAAGAAAGTCCTTCTGTAGAGCTCAGTTCACAGGCACCAGCGCGGGCCCTCTGGAGAGCTCTGTTCACAGGCACCGGCGCAGGCCTTCTGGAAAGCTCAGTTCACAGGCACCAGCGCGGGCCCTCTGGACAGCTCCGTTTACAGGCGCGGGCCCTCTGGAGAGCTCTGTTCACAGGCACCGGCGCAGGCCTTCTGGAAAGCTCAGTTCACAGGCACCAGTGCTGGCTTTCGGGAGAGCTCAGTTCACAGGCACCGGCACGGACCCTCTGGAGAGCTCAGTTCACCGGCACCAGTGTGAGCCCTCTGGAGAGCTCAGTTCACCGGCACCAGCGCGGGCCCTCTGGAGAGCTCAGTTCACAGGCATCGGCGCGGGCCCTCTGGAGAGCTCAGTTCACAGGCACTGGCACGGGCCCTCTGGAGAGCTCAGTTCAAAGGCACCGGCATGGGTCCTCGAGACCTCAGTTCACAGGCACCGTGGCGGGCCCTCTGAAGAGCTCAGCTCACAGGCACCAGCGCGGACCCTATGGAGAGCTCAGCTCACAGGCACCAACGCGGGCCCTATGGAGAGCTCAATTCACAGGCACCAGCGCGGGCCCTATGGAGAGCTCAGTTCACAGGCACCAGCGCGGGCCCTCTGGAGAGCACAGTTTACAGGCACCAGCGTGGGCCATCTGGAGAGCTCAGTTTACAGGCCCCGGCGCGGGGCCTCTGGAGAGCTCAGTTTACCGGCACCAGTGCGGGCCCTCTGGAGAGCTCAGTTCACAGGCAACAGCGCGGGCCCTCTGGAGAGCACAGTTCACAGGCACCGGCATGGGCCCTCAAGACCTCAGTTCACAAGCACCGGGGCGGGCCCTCTGGAGAGCTCAGTTCACCCGCACCAGTGCAGGCCCTCTGGAGAGCTCAGTTCACAGGCACCAGCGCGGGCCCTCTGGAGAGCTCAGTTCACCGGCACCAGCGCGGGCCCTCGGGAGAGCTCAGTTCACAGGCACCAGCGCCAGCGCGGGCCATCTGGAGAGCTCAGTTCACCGGCACCAGCGCGGGCCCTCTGGAGAGCTCAGTGCACAGGCACCAGCGCTGGCCCTCTAGAGAGCTCAGTTCACAGGCACCGGGGCAGGCCCTCAGGAGAGCTTCGTTCACAGGCACTGGCGCGGGCCCTCTGGAGAGCTCAGTTCAGAGGCGCCAGCGCGGTCCTCTGGAGAGCTCATTTCACAGGCACCAGCGCGGGCCCTTGAGAGCTCAGTTCACCGGTGCAGGCCCTTTGGAGAGCTCAGAAACTCAGTTGTGATATCAAATGCAAAAGTCCCAGAATGCAAATTAATTTAGCAGGAAAGGTGTTAGCAGTGTACCTGTTGGCCGCCGCATGCCAGGAATGCTGTTAGTCATAGTTTCCTCTGATGCCAGGGCCCTTGTCCAACCAGTAACTCCTGATCCCCCCCGCCCCCCCCCCCCCCCCCGCAAAAGATTGATTTTTATGGTGTATGAAACCTCGTGCTGCTCTGCCTTATTTGTATGAAGTCCTCCAAATGCTGCTGGTATTTTTTGGCATTTTGGTACTCGTAGCTACATTTTCTTACATAAATTCAGGACTACAAATGCAGGATGCAAAGATTAGTGTCACAGTAGTTGAGATGCCACTGACATCTAGCATATACATATGGCTGCCTAAACATCAGAAAAAACAAGCGGGTGTACCTTTTGAAGAGAAGGCGTGGTGGTGAATTGTCCAAGTCAAGTCAAGTCAAGTCAAAGGATTTATATAGCGCACTACATACCCAGAGGGTCTCAAGGCGCTTAAGAGGGGGTGGGGAATTACTTGTCAAATAACCACGTTTTAAGTTGCTTTCTGAATGCTAGGTGGTTCTGGGTAAGGCGAAGGCAAGTGGGACAGCACTCGCCAGTGTCCCCATTCCATGCGTGTGCAGCTCATCCAGTCCAGATTTTCACTTTGCATTTTGGAGCTTGCAGGACTTCATTTGCTGCGGAATAAACAGGACTGCATGTACCACAATGTTCAGGCAAACCTGGAGCGGGTAAACTACTCGGGTAGGATGGAGTTGGGGAACTCCAGCTCTGCAGTAACTGCTGAACCTGAATGAGGAGGACAAATGAAGGCGCACTGAATGAAAACTAGAAATATGGCTAACCTCCTGTTTGATCTCTTCGACCATTCAAGATTTTTTTTTTAAATCCAACAGCACTTGTATTTTGGGATATATAGATATAATGTTCCTTTTATTGCCAATGCGCTTAACATTCTCACTGTTCTAAGTGTTGGAGGCTAAAGAGACTGGAATGAGTGAAAATGCAGCCCTGATTCACCCTCGCCATGTGGTAACTTCAGCCTTTTGTCATTTGAACCAACAGCCTTTGCATGCTGGAACTTGTGAAGCTTTACTTTCAATGCTCAAGGGAAACTACATGCCCCAGAATGCATTGTTGTGTTGGATAAAAGGTAGGACTTGGCCGTGACTGTCGCTGTAATTCTTCTAGTGAGTACAAACGATTTGCTGTTGCGCCTTCTGACTATATGGGGCGCCTTTGCCCCCTGGCCATCTTCTGAAGCCCCTCCAAGTGCGCCCTGGAGCAGGCTGGGGTCTGCCCGAGGCCCAGAGGCGTGGATGGTGCAGGAGAGATCGGGGAGGGATAGCTGCCTCCCCGGAGTTTATTTGCGTGACTTCAATGTTTGCATATTCGGCTGGTGTAAAATTCCTCCCAGGACACGTGTGATCACAGCGGCCTCTTTGAGGCCGGTGTCTTCGGTCCGCAGTGGAGTTTAGGGGTCCCTAACCTACACTCGTCTGTCTCTCCTGTGCCGGTGCACCGCTCCCCCGGCTGGCAGCGGAGGCTGCGCTCTCATCTCTCCAGCCCATCATGGGTTAACCCTGCCTGGGAGGGGGAGGGGTGTGCTCGGCACTGCCCCCTGCTCCTCTCGCAGTGCACAGTGTGGCAAAGCGCGCTCGGGGCTGCTGAGTGAGAGGACCCAGCAGTGCCCGGAGAGCAGCCCCAGACTTCAGCAGCCCCACACGGGCATGGCAGAGGAGAGATGAAGGTGTCTGCGTGCAACGTGACCCTCTGCCCCCTCCCCAAGACCCCCCTGGGAGCCCCTGACCTAGGAAGCCGCTGGCCCGGAGACGGCGCAAGGTAGGCAGGCATCAGCCACTTAGAAACCGACCTGTGTGACTTTTTTGTGTGGCTAGCGCTCCGTGTTCGTGGAAGATGCTTCAAGGCGCTTATTTGTGCAAGTAGCCAACAGATCGCACGGTTTCTGTTACTTGTAGCTCTACTAATTTGCAAAGCAAAAGAACTGGCGGTAGATGGCTGCCCCACACTGTTTCAGATGCCGTGAGGTGGCATTGCTTTTCAGAAATTGAAGTCACTCTGTGCCAAGAGCTAATAGCGCTGCACGCTGGTTCCCATGTCTACATTTTGCATTTTGCTGTGGTTTTTACATGCACTATTAAAAAAAAGTAGGACTACAAGTACCAGAATGCACTTAACACCAGGACTGCTAGTGCGAATATCATGACTGGCTTATCTCCTCGTCTAGATATCAGATAACGTATTTTTTGTGTCACTGCTTTTGTTCCTTCCACATACCTCAGTGGCAGGCTGTATGCAAACTACCCAGCGGGTTCTCCCATGCCCCGGCGCTATTTTTGTGTTAACGAGGAGCTTAACGAGAACAGCATGGCCGGCGTGTTTGTTTTGATGACAAAAGCGTATTTTACAGCCTCCTGTCTTGGTTTGCAGCAGCCCCCTTGCTTTCTTCTGCTTTCCTGCCTGGTGGAGTTAGCTCCTTGCTTTCCTTTTACTGCGCGGGGTTTATTTACCATATAAAGCCATGCGCCCTGGTAACTCTTACTTCTACAGGGAGCAAAGCACCGGGCACTGGAGCAGGGTGCACACGGGCCGTACACACCCACCCCTCCCCGTGGCCTGCCCGGGACGGTGACCTTCAGAGGGCGGCTGACGTGGATTAGGGGATTTGGCCGATAAGACGTTTACTTGGCTTGTGTTCTTTAGGAAACCTGCATTCCGCCTTTTCCCCTTGGCTTGCGTTTTTTTGTGTCCATTTGAGCCTCCTTGAAAGCCTCGAGACAAAACAAACACCCCTCGCTCGCAGCGCTGCCAGGCTGATCTGCCCCGTGGGCTTCATCTGGTTCAGAGGTGACCTGGTTCACCAGGCACTAATCGTTGAAACTTTAATTTGTTCATTTACAAGTTCCAAGTGTGTAAAACGACAAAAATAGTTATTTAGACCAGAAAAATAGCTTGGCAGTGAGCGAACCGGTGTAGAAATGCGCTGCTTCAATGGTTCCTAACGTGGTCTATAAAGCGCTTTAACATAACTTTTTATTTGTAGGCATTTTAACCCAAGTAAAGTTTGTACTCCTTTGAAGCACGTTTAACATATTAAAAGTCCGTCTTTGTAGAGATTTGAATCTGTTACCTGCGGTTCTCGTTAGCGAGGGTTTAGCTCGCTGAGCTACCTAATTCGGTAGTCCAGGCTGTTTCCTTTCGAGAGCCCCTGTGGGAGCCCAGGTGTAGGAGCCACTTACATTCATGAAGGGGGTTCTTCTGGGTGCTGCCTGTTTCCAGTTACAGCCTGCAGATCTTATCTGTGATTTGTGTTTAAATGTGCGCTCTCGCGACAAAGTTGTAAACCTGATTGAGTTGTTTTCGCTGTCTGAAGTTTTTTACACGTCATTGTTTCTCTTTGATGTGATTTGCGGCCTTTGAGACCCGCCCGGGCCCCCAGGCCTGTATCTCCTGGCCCCGGGCCTTTGCAGACAGTTCACAGGGGCGCCTTTGTCTCCCAACAATAGCCCCAGAGGAGCCCCCGTGGGGGGCAAACAACCCGAAACGTAATATAGTTGTCTGGCGGCCGCGCTTCCGACCACAAGATGGAAATGTGAGCACGTACCGGATGATGTCACTTGGTGGGGTGCCCCCCCTTCCGTGTCTTGAGTGGTGCAGACGGGTGAGGCGTGGGGGTCTGGGTCTGTGGGCTACTGTGGGGGCAGTGTGCAGGGCTGCGCAGGGTTTAGCTGCTAATCCCAGGTGCTGAGCCAAGGTAGATCCTATCTGGTCCCGGCTGCTGCCGACGCTGTGTCTCGCCTTTGTTCTTGGGCACATCTTTGGCTGAGCACTCCCGGCCCTGTGGGTGTAAGGTACTCCAAGGAATTCTTCAGCTTTTGTTACGGAGTCGCCGTCTTTTATTGCCCTGATAAAGTGATGCAGGGAGACAGCGTACCGGTTGTGTTTCTTGTTTCATCTGTGACACCTTCAACCTTATGGTGTGGCCCTAGCGAGCACCCTGCAAATTATCTTTTAATATAGTGCCTCACTTCTGTTGCAAAGCGCTGTAAGCAATAGCTGTTATCATGACACCGTTTAATATTGCTCAGTTGGGCCTGGGACACATTACATGCAAGTTGTATTAGCAGGGGTTCAAATTTATATAGTGCCTCGCTTCTGTTTCAAAGCGCTGTAAGCAATAGTTGTCATTACACCCTTTAATATTGCTCAATTGGGCCTGGGACACATTACATGCTGGTTGAGTTTGCAGGGGTTCATACTCCTGTCCCGGGCTAGTTAATAGTTGTGACGTAAGTCAGACCTCTGGGGCCAGGAGCACTGCATTCTGGGATTCACCTGGGTACCTACGGTCCTAAGCATCAGGGGGCGGGCTGCGGTGGGTGAATAAGTGCCCCCTGGCACGGGGCCGCTTGGCATCTCACTGTCTCACACTTGTTAACGAGGAGCCCCGTGGTGGGGTTCACTCATCCTGATATAAAATCAACACCGTGTTTTAGTTTCCGTCTCCATCAATAGCGTGCGCTGTACCGGCAGTGTCTGCACGCGTGACTGCACGCTGCCCCCCCTGTAGTGTGTGACGCCAGTAGTCTTCCGTGTCCGAGGGTCTGTTCATCATCTTCCAGAGCTACCAGCAAATGTGCTGAAGTCAAACAGGTGTTCGAAAGTACAAACCCCTTTCTTCCCCCATAAAGCACGAAGTAAAAAGAGCACGCACCGGCAGGTGCCAACATTTCCTCCACAGGCGCCTTGAAGCCGCCAGTGTTCTTTTTGTACAGTAGCAGTTTATCGTTTGCAGGTACTTTCACTTTTCTAATTTTGAGTTTACTTCTCCAGGCAGGTCGTGCACAGAACATATGTTTAAAGCCTGGGCGGGATGAAGGCCTCCGAGCTCGCATGAGGCCCCCCCTGAGCTCGCATGTGGCCCCCCTGAGCTTGCATGTGGCCCCCCTGAGCTCGCATGTGGCCCCCCTGAGCTCGCATGTGGCCCCCCCCTGAGCTCGCATGTGGCCCCCCCCCTGAGCTCGCATGTGGCCCCCCCTGAGCTCGCATGTGGCCCCCCTGAGCTCGCATGTGGCCCCTGGGCTCGCATGTGCCCCCTGGGTGGCTCTGTGCATCCCCTTCATATTCAACAACCCTGCATTTGGACTGGGCCACTTTGGGCGATCATGGCCTCAGTGTAAGATTCTTGGAGCCTTTATTGGACTATGTTGTATCATCTGATTGCTTTAGAGGGGGCTGCAGGAGATGGGTTATGTAACTAGAGCGTGCTATACATTGATACCTTTGCAGGCATTGAAACTGAAGAGAATTTATTTTGAAAGTTCGTGGTTTTTCCTAGAAATAGCCATAAATCCGGCCCTCCTGGACACTCTTTGTTAGAGAGTGCTCAAGTATTGTTGCTCGATAAACGAGAAGTGTCCAGGGCTTCTGATATTTCTTTTAGGATATCTTTTGACTACATTTTGTATTGTATTAATATATGCTGTTAATTTCTCTTTTTATATTTTGAAATTGAAAATTAGTAATAAGAAAAAGGAAAACACATTTTTCCCTAATTGGAAAATTGCTAATCCGTTTGTATTTATTGGTACAAACGAGACAAGTCCGGCCTCTAATAACGTGTAAATAAAAGGGAACACTACTTTGTCTAAGCCGCCTGCTATCAACCTAATCTTAGAACCATTAAAGGCAGATTTGAGGAACGTAGCAGTTCATGGGACTACTAATAGTCGAATAAATATATATATATATAAGAAGAATTAATAAGACGAGTGAGAAATTATTAGAGAATCCAGTGGCAGTCATTGATGTGTGTGTAGTAATGTCACATCCAAAGTATTTTCTGTTACTGTAGTGCGTCCTACTTCCCGGGTACTACAGCGTACTCCCATAGTGCTAAAAAAGACATCACCGCTAAACCTAAAGTCAGAGCAGGAACTGAAAAAACTTCTCTATAGAACAACTCGGGCTCCAATCTATGGGAGAACCCTGGAAAACACCAGAGAGCTGCCATCCTGGTGACGGGTAGCTTGTCCTGAGGAAAGCATATACACGCAGATTTTAGTGTCCTCGCTCACTTTTGGTGGTAGTTAGAGAAATGTGTGTGCCAAGCCAGTTGGCATGAGTTCATGGGTTACTCACAGCTTGGGGCTGGCGCAGTGGCACCTACCAGATCAAAGTATCAAAGGGATCTCTCGCAATCCCAGGAGATGTCTAACTCCTGTTGTAAAGCGCTCTGATACTCCAGGGTCCAGCAGCGCTATATAAAACCCTTGAAATAAATAAAATAAATAAATAAATTCCTGGGAGCAAACCGCGTGGGCTCTGCCCTGACATTTGCCCATGAGTGGGTCTGGTGTCACTTAGGCCTTTTCCCAACACGATCCACTCCAGAATCTGGTGCGTCTGAGTTGTCCTGATGGTGCTCTGTGGCAGAAGGGGGTGAAATGCCCCTTTAGTGGTCTGGATTTAACTGGTTGCTGCTGGAGGAGTGGGAAGGCCTGGGGGCCTAAGACAGCTTTGCTTCACTTACTAGAAGTACAATCATGTTAGATATGTGCTGCAAATAAATTTCAAGTGTTGCATGTTACTCTTTCTCAACACGAAACACCTCTTACTGTAGTTAAAGGTGGTGGTGTAGAGTGTGGGAACTAGATAGGTGTTCTACTGTGGACCTCTAGCCTTGTCAATCCTGATATCCCTTTTAAAAGCCCTGGTATGGCCGACTTGAGTTAAGAACCTGCCTGCAGAAGAAGAATGAAGAGCTGCCTCCTGTCTGTGCAAGATTAACCCTCAATGTCTATTAGAGGGGCTCTGTCAAAGCTGCCCCCTCCCATCTAACTTGAATCTCTGTCCCACAGGATCTGCTTGTAAGAACTGCCAAAGCAAGTTTTTCTGACTTGAGCTACAAGCATTTGAACTACACATGCTGTGGGGCTGCGCCTGCTGGCTGGGGTGCTTGTAAATGTGGGTGTACTTGTAAAGCGCACTGTGACTCCAAGGAGTATCCTGGCGCTGAAGACCGCTGGGGAACCCGTCCTGGTTTTCCCTGTGAGATGGTCCCTTTCTGGGTATCTCCAAGGTGAAACCAGGCATCCCCGGCGTCTGTGGGGGGCCATTGTAGAGATGAGGCAAGCTTAATGCCCAGAGTTGCCGAGTGGGTTCCCTGGTTAGAGTAGGCACTGAGGCGAGAATTATCGAGTCCGTTCGACCCTGCCGCGTCGGGGATTGAACCCTGGTCCGGGCCGTTCTCTACTTACGGGTCTGCCGCCTCTAACCAGTGAGCCACACCACTCCGGTAAGAATCTAAGTGGTAGATGTTTAAGAAGGTTCATAACCAAAGGAGGCTGCTGGCCAGATCCAGAATCCCAGTTAACTCTTTCTTTGCTGCGGAGGCTGGACAGCTGCAACTGACGGCAAGAGGAGTGAGGACCTGTCCTATAAAGTAGTAAAAAAAAAAATACTACTTAGAATAACATTTTTTGCCTTAAAATTATTTTTGTGTATGTGTTGGGGGGTGGGGGCTATTTTGCCTCTTGCAGGGCAATAGCTCCACATTTGCTGTTTTGAGAAGGCAGGTACAAAGGGCTGTATGACGTTAAAACGCATGCCATTACCCCTCATGCAGTTTAACGCAAATCTTTACCCCAACTTGCTGTCGGGGTGCGCTTAAAGTTGGAATATTTTAATTTACTATTCCAACTACAGTGTGTGCAACAGTAGGGAAGGTGTTGGCGTTAAATCCAACACCTTCTACCACCTGCTACACACCTTTCGCGTTGCAAGGGCAGGCGGGGTACTGGCAGGCGTAGTAACGCTTGCGATGAAATAACTGTTACCTGTTCAAAGTAGAGTCATCTACCCTTTCAAGATATGAACATGTGGTGTACCCGAATGGACCCACTTTGAGCTCTTCATTGTCCGAGGTGTCCCGGTCCCTCTGGATTCAACATTCTACTGATAAACCTCTTGGATCTCTAGGAGTGATTTACATTCTCATCTGGTTCTCCTTGACCACAAGCATTCACAGGTGGTTACTCCATTGCTTATCCTCCTCAGCTAGAGAGGAGCTCCAACACTGGCTCCACGTTGATCCCGCCTTAAATTTTCTAGCTCTGAAAATATCAATTCCAACCTGGAGTGGACCTTTACGTTCTTGATTTAGCGGAATCATAGTTTGGTCCGTTCACAACATCTCGTGTTAAAAAAAAATAATAAAAAAAGAGTAAAGTGACTGCTACTTGTAGCACGCCAGCATTGGCCCATGTCGCAAGACATGGCTCACCTTCACGATGTAGCTGCGCTCGTGTATACCTTCTTAACAATAAAGTGCTTTCTCTTTTTGTTATTGTGAGTAAAAATGAAATGAGAAAAAGGCAAAACATTGGAGTGTTCGATACAAAAGAAACATTCTGCGCTGGTCATTTATCCAGAATGCATTGCTTCTCACACCCAACATGTCTTTAGCAAAGGTTTCTGGTTGAGTAACTGTGGCTGTGCGTAGCCTCACTGAGGTATACACGCTCATCAGGTGTGATGAGTATGGGTCTTGTGCTGTTCATGGTGAACAGGACATATTGTGTTCTTTACATTCTTTAAGGGGCTTTGGGTCTGGTTGCTTCAACCATAGGCTCCTTTTGCTCCTCAATCACCACCCATAGGTTTGAGACAGTGCCAATCACAGCTTGAATCTACTCACAGGAGTATCTCAGTCTTGCCGTTATTCTATTGGTTGGTCCTGTCCTTCCGCCTCCATTGTTCTATTGGCTGGTCCTGTCCTTCTGCCTCCATTGAAATGCATGGGGGAGTGGGGGGTTATCTTACAACTGAAATCTGTCGGTAAGTGGCGCCGAAGGACTAGGAGTCGAGCAAACGCATCTCAAAAATGGTTGTATTATTTTCTGTTGCGTACATTTTTCAAATGTTTTTGCCTTTTGCTCATGATGCAGCACACAAACAAGCACTGGCAAAACTATGCCATAGTAACATGAAAATCTAAAGGCTTTGCAAGTGTTTTTTGCTTTCAAAGAGCAAAACCACTCCTAAGCGACAGAGGAGCGCAATATCTTGCAAAGGCCTGCAAGGAAAACATGCAGATGACGGGTGTCTGAGAGCACACACGCTCGGGTTAGGTAGAGGTTGGATGGCCACACAGCTCTCTCCATCCCAAGGTAGCTTCTCGTGTTGGGCGCCCCACAGAGAGTGTTGGTGCTCAGTCTCCCAGCAGCACCAAGGAGCAGCAGTCGCCGAGGAGAACGCAAGCGATAGATGAAATGTTGGCATTAATCTCAGGCACTGGGAATACTCTGGGCTGCTGTCCGGTCCATTGAGTTTTTGCCACAATAAAGACTGACCAGCCTTATGCAAATCACCATTGGGCTGTCTCAAAAACCACATCACTCAGTCAGGAGCTTGATAAATATGTGCATAATGGGATGAGTTGGTATTGCAGGGAGGAGGGGAGCTGGGATGGTGGGCGATGAGATAAATTAGGATAGTAAACAATGAGGGGAGTTGAGATGGCAGGGAGGAGATGAGGTGGGATGGGCGGGAGCGAGAAGAGTGGTGATGGTCAGGTAATGGAGAGTTGGGATTGCGGGGGCCAGGATGAGTTGGGATGGTGTGGGATGGGATGATTTTGGATGGCACGGGACGAGCACATGTGGGATCGCAGGGGACGAGCACATGTGGGATCGCAGGGGACGAGCACATGTGGGATCGCAGGGGACGAGCACATGTGGGATCGCAGGGGACGAGCACATGTGGGATCGCAGGGGACGAGCACATGTGGGATCGCAGGGGACGAGCACATGTGGGATCGCAGGGGACGAGCACATGTGGGATCGCAGGGGACGAGCACGTGGGATTGCAGAGGACGAGCACGTGGGATTGCAGGGGACGAGCACATGTGGGATCGCAGGGGACGAGCACATGTGGGATCGCAGGGGACGAGCGTAGTTGGGATGGCGGGGGCCGAGATTAATTGGGATGGCGGGGTACGAGATTAATTGGGATGGCGGGGTACGAGATTAATTGGGATGGCGGGGTACGAGATTAATTGGGATGGCGGGGGACGAGATTAATTGGGATGGCGGGGGACGAGATTAATTGGGATGGCGGGGAACGAGCTGAGTTGGGATGGCGGGGGACGAGCTGAGTTGGGATGGCGGGGGACGAGCTGAGTTGGGATGGCGGGGGACGAGCTGAGTTGGGATGGCGGGGGACGAGCTGAGTTGGGATGGCGGGGGACGAGCTGAGTTGGGATGGCGGGGGACGAGCTGAGTTGGGATGGCGGGGGACGAGCTGAGTTGGGATGGCGGGGGACGAGCTGAGTTGGGATGGCGGGGGACGTGCTGAGTTGGGATGGCGGGGGACGTGCTGAGTTGGGATGGCGGGGGACGTGCTGAGTTGGGATGGCGGGGGACGAGCTGAGTTGGGATGGCGGGGACGAGCGGAGTTGAGCTGGCGGGGGATGAGATAATTTGGGATGGGGGGACAAGGTGAGGTAGAGTGGCAGGAGACACCATGAGGTAAGATGGCAGTGGTCAGGGTGAGAAGGGATGGCAGGGGTCAGGGCGAGGTGGGCTGGCAGGGGTCAGGGCGAGGTGGGATGGAAGGGCTGCAATGAGTTGGGGTGGTATGTGACTAAATGAGAGGGAATGGCAGAGGATATGATGAGTTGGATCGCAGGGGCTGAGATGAGGCGGGGTCGCCGTGAACTGTGATGGCAGGGGTTGAGATGAGGTGAGTTTAGGTGGCAAGGGACGCTGTGAGTTGGGGTGGAAGAGTATGCAATGAGTTGGGATGGCAAGGAACAAGATGAGTTGGGATGTCATGGGACCCAGTGAGTTGGCATGTTGGGGCACAGGTTGGGCCGGGATGTCAAGGGACGGGGTGGGTTGGGATGTCGAGGGGTGGGTTGGGATGTCGGGGGACGTGGTGGATTGGGAAGTTAAGGGACTGGGTGGGTTCGAATGTCGAGGCACGGGATGGTGGGGGACGCTGTGAGTTGGAATAGCCGTGCTTGCAGTAAATTGGAATGATGGGGACGCATTGAGTTGGGATGGCAGGAGACTAGGTGAGCCACAATAGTGAGGAATGAATTGATAGGGCCGGTGACATGGCGAGGTCAGCGCATTGGGCAGCGATAGTATTTGGGATGGCAGTCAATGAGGGAAGTTGGGACGCCAGACAACAATGAAAGTGGATGTTCAATTAGGTCATGAGTTTGGAGAGAAGCTTTTAGAAATCTACAACAAATAATGAGAGAGATGAAAGCGTGATCGGTTGAGTCAGAAGAATCTCTCATTGGGTCAGCTTGAAAAATACAAGATTGTGGCGCCACAACAGCGTGAAGAAAGGTCCTGCAGGCTCTGTTTGCAGCAGTGTACAGGAAGCAGGGTTTGACGGTGGTACTTGGAGTTTAGCAGTGTACAGGAAGCCTGGTTTGAGGGTGGTACTTGGAGGTTAGCATTTCATCAGAGTCCACTGCTCATCTGGAGTCTGGGCTGGGGGAGCTGGGAAGTGTTGTACAGTAGGTCCAGGTGACCCTCCCTTCTCATTGATATATGCTGCTTCTGGGCTCACGATGGAGGTTTTAAGATCTGTTCTTTTTTCCCTCAGCTGGGACGACAGCAGCTCCGTCAGCAGTGGCATCAGCGACACCATCGACAACCTCAGCACGGATGACATCAACACCAGCTCTTCCATCAGCTCCTACGCCAACACGCCCGCCTCGTCTCGGAAGAACCTCGATGTGCAGGTGAGGCGTTGTTCCCGGAGTGCATATTCACAATTTTATTTGTGCATTTCTATGGGATATTAGTACAGGTATTCTCTGTAGTGAGCGGGTAGGGTAATTAAGTGAAATTACTTACCGCAGGAAGTAGGTATGTAACTAGAATTTGAACATGGTCAATTCAATCTAGTCGTTTTTCAGAGGTTGCTAGGCCTTTCATTAGGCACCTAGGACAATGCATTTTAATTGCATATTTTTATATAAATATTAATTGTAATTTTATGGCCTGGCTAGACAGAATATCATGTTCCAAGGCATGTTACCAATTCTGTAAAATATGCATGAAGTGGGCCTTGGCTCCACCCACAGAAGTGTTTGTCTCATCTCATGTTATTGGCTTTTTGAGGGCATCTTTGTGCCACCTGTGAGGTGCTTACATTGCAATGCATGAGAGACTGTCTGACATAACCTAATACTCTGAATAATGCAACATTCAATTATTGTCTAGATAACGCAGTCACATTTTCTTTGTTTTCACCGCAGCAGGCTTTTTTATTGATTTACCCAGGACTCCAAACACAAGCCAGACTTATATTGGCTTTGCCACTGCTTGTTTATATTGAAGTTAGGAGGGTTGAACAATGTTAAATAGACCAACAAAAAGTAGTTTCTTTTCCAAATGTACGAAATATTAAATAATTGTTTCCCTCTGCAGCCCATTGTAGTAACAAAACAAAAAAATCTACTCTGAATTTGAACAAGAGGTATGTTCAATTATTTTAGTGTTGATAGGATTCTAAACATCCACTCCAGAGTTACCCAAATGCTTTTAAACTTGATTCTTCTTTATTTTTTGCATTTCCTATGGAGCGCGCATGGCCGCGCCGCAGCATTGGATTCCTATGAATCTGAAATTATAGCTCTTTGGAATAAAAGACTTTGCTTGAGGCTTGCTCCGCCCTTCCCTCCATGGTAATTATGCCTAGGGCTGGCACTTGGCAGCACAGTAGCTGCACTTTGAAGATCATTGCTAAAGATCTTGGGTGCTCCCCACAGAACGCAGATTTCTAGTTTCTTTAGCATCTTTACTGTTGCTTTTGGCATCGAACATCCATCCATTGGTCTCTGTGACTGGTAATCACTGAGGCTTCCAGTGCATCCCTCTTTAGCTCGTCTGTTCCATTACAGTCCTATGCAGTCAGCTTGGTCTCATCCCAAAATGGGTGGTCTAGGCCAACCCACTGTGACTTGCCCCCTCTAAACCAAACAAAAGACGCTCTAGACTGGTTTTTGCCCGGTTGAACCCGACCGGTGACGCCACATGGCAAGATGACCTCGGAGCCTGTGTCTTGGCACCAGTCATCCAAAATGTATTTGCCATCGGGGAGTGCCTAGTAACAGGCCTAGCTACCGCGGGAGGCTACTTTTTTTGGACACATTTAATTGAGGTATATGTAGAAATTCCAAGTTAGCCAAGGCGGTCCATAATACGAATAAGCAAGTGCAACAAATATATCATATCAATGAGATACAACTGTTCCGCAATTCACCTCATTAGTACTATTTTCACACCAAAACACAGTAAAAAGTAGCTGAAAGTTGAACAGCCAACCTTTGCGTAGTGCCTTCCACTGCACATCGATAAACGTTGCTGCCTTTTTAGAAACTTTTTATCCCTTTGAGCTAGAAATATTTTTGTTTTAGTTAAAATCTGCTCGTTACGCAGCAGGGGACTGATTATGTAGTAAATGTGGCAAATCCATAGTTTTACAAAAAACGCCGCAGAATGGCATCATTCCAGTAGCCCTGCATATAATAGCCATCACGTGGCCTCAAAGCTGTCGCTGGTGCATTGTAAAGTGGGCGATCCCTCATTTGCATGGGGCGTGGCCATATTCAATGGAGGACATGTCTCTATTACAGCAGCCAGCACATGTTCTAGGTAGGCGTGTGCTGTGTGTTGCACAGGAGGTGTTGCACCGTTAGCACACGCCACAGACCCTTTGGGAAGGCCACCGAAGGTCTGTTTTGATGCCCCCTCCATGTGTGGGGGTGTCCCTCAAA
This sequence comes from Lissotriton vulgaris, assembly GCF_964263255.1. NCBI lineage: Eukaryota > Metazoa > Chordata > Amphibia > Caudata > Salamandridae > Lissotriton > Lissotriton vulgaris. The sequence continues at coordinate 192,362,598 of NC_141688.1, read as the reverse complement.
ACCTCACCATAGGCAGACCCAGGATGCCCACTGAAGCACTCTGACTGAGATAAAGCCAGTGCCACTGGGATTCAATGGCAGGAGAGGGTCAAATTATGTGGCAGGGGAGTGTAAATTATGTGGCAAGAAAGGCACATTATGTAGCACAATGTGCCACATTTTGTAATAGTATTACATTATTATTTTGTCATTTTTAAACATGGTAACACTGTCTGGGCGTTGGCTGCACCTCGTTTGTACCAGTTTAACACCCGAATACATCCATAAGCAACAAGTGTGACCAGTCAAGCTTTGCAAATGGCCTTTCAATGCATGGCATCACGTGTTGCAGCATTTTTAGTATCTTTTTAACTGTTTGAGCTAGAATTATTTGTCCCTTAAATTCTGCAGATTATGCAGGTGATGATGGATTATGTGGCAAATTTGGCAAATCTTGAATTATGCAAAAATCCGTGTGGCCGAAAAATCGCATAATTCTAGTGAAGCGGCTGGGAGTAGGTCAGCAGGTATTCCTTATAAATGCAGTCATTGAGGTGGCTGCAGTGACTGGGAGGGAGTTGGCCCGCAAGTGTTCCTTATCAATGCAGTCATTGAGTTGGATGGGGTGATTGATTGTGGGTTAGCAAGTGTTCCTTGTCAATGCAGTCATTGAGTTGGATGGGGTGATTGCTTGTTGGTTAGAAAGTGCTCCTTATGAATACATACCCTCAGGTGCTGGAGTTCTGTGCTCCGTCACAGCCTCTAGTAATGTAGAGTTGCGTTCTGAAGTTTTTGAGTACCCGAGGACACGTTTTCAGTTTGGTTCTGTTTCTCAGTGATATTATACTCACACATGACAGCTGAGTATGCAGAGAACCCAGTGAAATTCCTCTGCTTTTGTTTTATTTTGAGACTTCTCCCTGACTGCTTTTTAATTCATGTTTTCATTTTCTCGCTGCGGTTGCATTGATGTTTCCCTGCTTTGGGATCGGGGCGCAGAGAGTGTGGCTTCTTTGTTCTCATGCCATGAAGTGCTCACTTGAACCTACTCGGCCCAGACTCCCTGTTAGCGGCAGTTTGGGTGTCTCCAAGGTGTTTGCTTACGTTTCCAGGGTTCACCGTAAGTGCTCCACCAAACTTAGTACAATGGCACCATATTGAGGCGCTGCCGGGCTGGTTTCGTACACAGCGGACCTACATTCATCGCTGAAGGCTGCTTATCAATGGCCCTGGAGGCTGAAACTTGGCCCTTTACTGCTGCACAAGATGGCGGTTTAATTCCAGACTTCAGATTAACATTCACTGGTCCCACCTGATGAGACCATGGCCAAGGCTTTCTGATTGGCTCCCACCCAGAGTCTGCAGAGACCAATGTCGTTCTTCGTTTCATCGGGTGGGGATTAGGATGACTGGAGGCGATGGCCTGCGCAATCCTAGTGGCTTGCAACATTCTATTTTGTGTATCCAAGCAGTAATGGAAGATTACTTTACATAAAAGGAGGTGGCCCACTTCACCGCAACCCCTTTATTTATTCTTTGTAGAGGTTTTATTATTGCACACCCTGGTCCTTATTGACAGCAAGGTATGATCCATAAACCGTATGGCTACTGCATGGGTAGTACAGGCAGCAAAGGGGTTGTGTATATGCATTTGATAAAGTGCTCTGGTAAAAGCTGAGCTTTCAAAAATGTCCAAACAGTTTAAGAGAACGTCACTGTAGGAAATCTTGTGTTGTTTTAACCTGGGGTTGTCGGCCTCTTCACTTCATGCTAGGATGACCCATTGAACACTAAGACATCGACTTTTAGCCAAGTGCGCCAGCCGCCCGGGGACAGGTGCCTTGTATGTTGTGCGGCAACTCTTGAACAATATCTGGCAATGAGCAGGCTTCTCTGATAGGAGTCTGAATCGATTGTGTGGTAGCAATCGATATAGATTGATCTGTTGTGGTAGCGAAGGTGAGTTTGGGATTATAACCCCAAATCTGGGGCTAGTTGTCTCTGGCTCGCAATTTATGTGAAATAGGCCGGCTGTCCTTCGATGCACAATACACTCGATAAAAAATTCTGTTAGCGCTCTGATATCCTACGGGATCTAGTTCACGCTATATAAAACTTTATGGATAAATAAAATAAATACCACAATTAGAAAAGCAGTGCAAATAATTGAAGATGATGTAACCTCAGAGCCGTTTTTAGTGTCATGTTTTTCCTTACTATGAGCAGACCGTACCATCTCATTGCCACGCTAAACTGACGTGTATAGTTGTGATTGCGGTGCAGGAATTTGACGTGTTCCTGTTGTGCCCATTCACTTACCTGACCAGTGATTCTACTAAACCTTTTGTGGCTGTTTATTTATTTTTTTTTTTTTTGCAGTTTATTGATTCTCAATGACAAATGCAGTATTTTGATCTGTGGATGCCTACTTTGACTCTGGATGCAATGTAGAATGCGTGAGACTGAACTTATTTTTTTAAATGTGATTTTATATGGCGCAAACATTACCCAAAGGAGTCGGTGTTAACTGATATTAAGGGTGTTAGACTGATGCTCCGCCTGCCCTGTGAAGGCCTGTGGACTCTTTCTATAGGGTCGAAACGTCGGCTATCATTCCACTAGACTGAGTCTATGCATCATTGACTTTTGCGTTTTCTGAGGATTACTATTATGCACTCAATAAGTAAACCAGGCATGGTTTTCTCACTCTAGATTGCACGCAGGTTCACTTTATTTTACTGACATTCCACTGCTCTACATCACCTGAACCTTGTCTACATTTTTGTTTCTCTCTTGCTCTGAAATATGTTTCTACTTTATAATTTGTCCTAGGTGCTTTTTTGGCTACTTTTGTACATTTTCCATACTGTATTCCGTGCATTTAATATTTGTCTCGGCTTTTTTTAAACTTTGAATCGGGTTTCCAAATCGAAACAAAACCCCATACCTCTCTTAGTAAGGCAGTGTTGATTTGGAAATCACTGCTTTTAGCTTCTGTACTTACTTCTGAAAATTGTCTGTTAAAAAAACAAAGCCTAGAAAAGGTTTGGCAAATTGCAATTTCGTTAATAAAAATATATATATATATATATATATATATATATATATATATATATATATATATATATATATACACACACTCTCTCTTGTTTTTGTATAACACTCTTGCATCCCAGCGGTTGCTTCAAAGCACATTCCAAGTTAAAGTTCTTTTCTGGGGAGAGGTGGTGATACAGAAGTTGGGATTATCAAATAATGGGGCAATAACAATGGAAGCATAACTATTCCTGGACACCAATACTGCCATGTGATCTTTTATGGAAACACATAATAGGGGCAGGGTTCCTCTAAGGATTCCATAAGTCACTAAAGAATCAGCATTAGATTAGTTTCAAATTTAATGCATAGTTTACAGACATTCTGAGGTGTGTTTGCAGGCAGTCCATTGAGTAAGGGGCGCATAACCAGACTCTGAAAATGGACTTCTGCTCACAGAAGTGCTTAGATTCGGTCAAATTCACTATACTTTGTTTTGGGCACTTACTGAGTAGTCATTGACTTTCTGATGATCCCCTCCATGCGTAGAATATATTGGGAGCATTTCAACTCTAGGCGTACACTCCTTACTGACATCAGCCAGTGACTTCTCCTTGGAAGTCTGTGATCTATGCTGGGTGTGGCTGACCTGGGTCCTGGTGGATGTACAAGGACTTGACTCTTGATAATTTACCAGATCTAAACACCACCCACGGATTTGGCCATCTAGAAAATGAAGTGACTCCTGCTTTAATGTGGAGTCCGAACGGCATTGGATGTGGTAGACCAGTTAGCCCTTTTTTTCTCTCAATTTGAAACGGTCTCTTCTTTTGCTTTGTCTTTGAGGTGAATAAGATGTGCCAACACTTTGGACTGCTTGTACTTGCATCAGCTTATTTAAAACATCAGTGCACAGGGCCGTTCGGGGAGGTTTCATACTTTCTCTTTCTTTTAGTCCCACTCCTCTCCAGTACTCTGACAAAATACAAAGCTCAACTTGTGTATATTAAGTCTGAATAGAATAAGGTGTTAGGACCAGTTTCCCTAAGTGACACATTTACTTCTAGGACCAGAAAACTGGTGTATGTCAGGTGGTCGAAGTTGACAAGCGTGAACATACTTTTTCATCAAGGAAGGTGCAAGTGGAATAAAAGAACAACACTTCAGCAGAACTCTTGATAATTTGTTGTTTTACCAAGATCTGACCAAGGTGCTCTTAATGACCGAGTGTGAGCTGCAGAATTTCATAAGTAGGGTTTATAACCTTTAACAGGACATGTAAACTTGTAATAGTGGAGCTGCTTTCACAGAGACCTCTAAGCTTGCATGACCTTTTAAATCTGACAACTGATTTCTACTCCTAATCAATTTTTCTTTTCCGTTGATGAGCCCGGAGATCTTTTGTAAGATGCTAACGCCCTAGCCGTTCGGAGCCACCCTAGTTTAGATGCATGAACTTCAAGCAAGACGTGTGATGGCACACTTCGAAGCTGAAACCACACTCCAACATAAAATTCTTGAAACAAAGTCCTTCAACTGTCTGTTGGCTGATGCACTTGCCATGCTAACAGAGAAAATGCCTCTAGCGGATAAAATCGCGCCTTATAATCCGAAGTGTGGTCTGTCGCGGACAGGTCCTCGCAGCTTGAAGACGGCGACTTTTGCTCGGCTTTGCTTGAGCTCCTCTGGCTGACAAGGAGTCCAACCTTTACTTCGCCTGTGGCAAGGGATCGTAATCCAAAAATAGATGCCAAATTACAGAGATTAGAAAACTTTTTTTGCTTCGGCGGAGGCTTTGGTTCTTATGTGGTTTGAGACGCTTTCAGGATTGTAAATTGAAAACAAGCGGTTCTGTAAACATCCATTATGGGGGTGTGCTAGTCTTCAGAAGTGAAATTCGAACCCATGATGGTTCAAGTTATGCTGCCTCTATTAAATCACATTTTAGTCACCTGCAATAGTTTATCTTGATGGCAATCCTCTATTACTTCTGATATCTCATTCCTCTTCTTCGTAGATGTCCTACTGCTTCTTTCAAAGTTAAACAATGCAGTGGAGTGGTGTGGCTCACTGGTTAGAGGCAGCAGACCCGGGAGCAGAGGACGGCCCGGGACCAGGGTTCAATTCCCGACGCGGCAGGGTCGTGGACCAGGGTCAGCGGACTCGATAATTCATACCTCAGTGCCTACTCTAACCAGGGATCACACTCGGCAACTCTGGGCATTAGCTTGCCTCATCTCCGCAACGGCCCTCCATGCCTGGTTTCACCTTGGAGATACCCAGTAGGGACCATCTCGCAGGGAAAGCCAGGACGGGTTCCCCAGGGGTCTACTGCGCAGAGATACTCCTTCGGGTGTCGATTCTAGCGCATTACAAACACACAATTAATTAATTATTTAATAGAGAACAAACACTCTATATGTAATGTATTACTTCATATTGATGCCTCATGTTTTGCCCCCAAGAGAGGTGTCAACGGATACTTTGCAGCCTGTGTAGCGTCAGAGCAAACAGAACAATCAGGAAAGTGAAGGAAGTAGATCTTGCACCAATGCTAAGAGATCATTCATCCACTCCTATCAAGAGTAGGACTTGGATTCGGCACCCAGTGGAATACTTGGCAAGGGTGTGTCTGGGTATATAGGTGCCGCTCGGCATCCAGACCTGCGTGGTTTCCATAAAATGCTCCCCAAGCACCCCACCTCCTGAATAGTGACCAACCACTGGCCAGAATCCTTAGGAGGCATTGTACAGGGAGTGGTTGCAAACATAGCCTCGGGTTATGCCCAGCTGCATTATGGGAACTGGGAGTGACCGGACTGTCTCATCCTTTTTGATGGAAATAAAGGTTTATGTGACTGTTGTGCTGCTTGAATGGTTATGTATTAACTTTTGACCGGTGATAGCTTGCACAGGCTTCGTCTAGTTCACTATTACGCTTGCAGTACCACCAATTTTTGGGGATAGGAAGTTGATGGCTTGATGATGGCTGTATTGAGGATGTCCAGAAGGAAGGGTAATTGCACTGGTCATCTGTTGGGTGGGAAGCCAGCTCCTGACTCTCCAGACAGGGCTGCAGCCTGCCCTTGCATGACTTCTAGGAAACCAGCTCACAAGGGCCAGTGAAATATATTTTGTTTGACTTTCTAGGAAACCGGCATGGAAGGCTCAGAAGAAACAATGCAACTCCTTGTTTGAGTTTCTAGGGGAGCAGCATAGAAGGGCCCCAAACGCGACAGTCCTCAAAGAAGCGCACAACTACTGGCTTTGTTGTGAACCTTCATGTTGCACCATTCCAAATAGGGCTGTACAGTCAGGATCTATCACAAGTCCGGGTCTGCGCCCAGACAAGGCAGAGTGAACGGATGCTGGGTTGGCAGCAATGCCCACTGGCAAGATTGGTTATGTTATAATTTAGGACACCTAAAAAAGGCTCATCTCTTTGGTGCCAGGTACATTCAGGCCAGGAGGAATCCTGCTCGACTTTCAAGGCAGGAGTTTGAGCTCACTCACTTAGTTCCCTCCTAACAAACACTCCCCACACCTTAGTAAGGGTCTGTACAGTGGACATGGCCCCAAGGTTAATGATGTGATAACATAATAAATTATTTCCCGGTACCATTTGTCTGCTCTCTGACTATAAGACTGATAACGTGCTAATTAATTATTACCCAAGTCAAGGATACTCTTTTTATCCATCTTAGAAATGGGACAGGCTGAGAGCAAGTGTATATGCTCTGATTTGACTAAATGTTGGTGCCAGTCAGTATCTCACCCTGTCCAATTTGTCATCATAGCTCGTGAAGCCTCACTCACTTTGATGACGTGACACTTCAATTTTCAGACAGGACCATACCTCCCTAGGAAGCAGGGTTAATATATGGAGCTCAACATTCACAGTGGTGATGGTGCTAGTAGAGAGTTTGGATGTGCATGTGCTGCTGTTCCCATGATGCACTGGGCCAGGGTCAGACTAATTTGCATATAGCCAAGTTCTGAGCTGGGATGGTGCAGTGAGCTAAAAAACGGTGATGGATCAAACCCTGATCTTTGGACTGGGTAAGAGTGGTCTGCTTAATTCAGACACTCTGTTCATCACCACCCCCTTTTCTGAATCATTTTTGTCCACCATAAGCGTGGAAGGGTATACTCAGATGTGAGTCCCTAGCTCATTGCACCATCAGGATTCAAGCAAGCCGGGCCGAAGACGGCTGAAATGCCAGAAACCGGTCCCCGGTAGCTTGTTTCCTTCCCAGTATAAGAATTGGCTTGGTAGTTTGGTCTGCCCTGTTCCCATGATGCACTGGGCCAGGGTCAGACTAATTTGCATCTAGCCAAGTTCTGAGCTGGGATGGTGCAGTGAGCTAAAAAACGGTGATGGATCAAGCCCTGATCTTTGGACTGGGTAAGAGTGGTCTGCTTAATTCAGACACTCTGTTCATCACCACCCCCTTTTCTGAATCACTGGCAAGATTGGTCATGATATAATTTAGGACACCTAAAAAAAGCTCATCTCTTTGGCGCCAGGTACATTCAGGCCAGGAGGAATCCTGCTCGACTTTCAAGGCAGGAGTTTGAACTCACTCACTTAGTTCCCTCCTAACAAACACTCCCCACACCTTAGTAAGGGTCTGTACAGTGGACATGGTCCCAAGGTTAATGATGTGATAACATAATAAATTACTTCCCGGTACCATTTGTCTGCTCTCTGACTATAAGACTGATAACGTGCTAATTAATTATTACCCAAGTCAAGGATACTCTTTTTATCAATCTTAGAAATGGGACAGGCTGAGAGCAAGTGTATATGCTCTGATTTGACTAAATGTTGGTGCCAGTCAGTATCTCACCCTGTCCAATTTGTCGTCATAGCTCGTGAAGCCTCACTCACTTTGATGACGTGACACTTCAATTTTCAGACAGGACCGTACCTCCCTAGGAAGCAGGGTTAATATATGTAGCTCAACATTCACAGTGGTGATGGTGCTAGTAGAGAGTTTGGATGTGCATGCGCTGCTGGGGCTAGCCTTTCTCAACATTCACAGCAGTAATGGTGCTAGTGGAGCTCTTGGGATGCGCATGCGCTGCTAGGGTTGATCTGTGCCTCAACATTCACAGCAGTGATGATGCTAGTGGAGCGCTTGGGATTCGCATGCGCTGCTAGCGTTGATCTGTGCCTCCACATTTACAGCAGTGATGATGCTAGTGGAGCGCTTGGGATGCGCATGCGCTGCTAGGGTTGATCTGTGCCTCAACATTCACAGCAGTGATGATGCTAGTGGAGCGCTTGGGATGCACATGCGCTGCTGGGGCAAGCCTGGCTCTCAACATTCACAGGAGTGATGGTGCTAGTGGAGTTCTTGGGATGCACATGCGCTGCTAGGGTTAATCTGTGCCTCAACATTCACAGCAGTGATGGGGCTAGTGGAGCGCTTGGGATGCGCGTGGGCTACTGGGGTTAATCTGTACCTCAACATTCACAGCGGCAATTGTGCTAGTAGAGCGCTTGGGATGCGCATGCGCTGCTGGGGCTAGCCTGTCTCTCAACATTCACAGGAGTGATGATGCTAGTGGAGAGCTTGGGATGCGCATGCACTGCTGGGGTTGATCTGTGCTTCAACATTTACAGTGGTGATGGTGCTAGTGAAGAGCTTGGGATGCGCATGCGCTACTGGGATTAATCTGTGCCTCAACATTGACAGCAGTGCTGCTGCTGGTAGAGAGCTTGGGATGTGCATGCGCCTTTCGGGCTAGTCTGTCTCTCAACATTCACAGCAGTGATGGTGCTAGTGGAGAGCTTGGGATGCCCATGCGCTGCTGGGGTTAATCTGTGCCTCAACATCGACAGCGGTGCTGCTGCTGGTAGAGAGCTTGGGATGTGCATGCGCTGCTGGGGCTAGCCTGTCTCTCAACATTCACAGCAGTGATGGTGCTAGTGGAGAGCTTGGGATGCAGATGCGCTGCTGGGGTTAATCTGTGCCTCAACATTGACAGCGGTGCTGCTGCTGGTAGAGAGCTTGGGATATGCATGCGCTGCTGGGGCTAGCCTGTCTCTCAACATTCACAGCAGTGATGGTGCTAGTGGAGCGCTTGGGATGCACATGCGCTGCTAGGGTTAATCTGTGCCTCAACATTCACAGCAGTGATGGTGCTAGTGGAGCGCTTGGGATGCGCATGGGCTACTGGGGTTAATCTGTACCTCAACATTCACAGCAGCAATTGTGCTAGTAGAGCGCTTGGGATGCGCATGCGCTGCTGGGGCTAGCCTGTCTCTCAACATTCACAGGAGTGATGATGCTAGTGGAGAGCTTGGGATGCACATGCGCTGCTGGGGTTGATCTGTGCTTCAACATTTACAGTGGTGATGGTGCTAGTGGAGAGCTTGGGATGCGCATGCGCTACTGGGATTAATCTGTGCCTCAACATTGACAGCAGTGCTGCTGCTGGTAGAGAGCTTGGCATGTGCATGCGCCTTTCGGGCTAGTCTGTCTCTCAACATTCACAGCAGTGATGGTGCTAGTGGAGAGCTTGGGATGCCCATGCGCTGCTGGGGTTAATCTGTGCCTCAACATTGACAGCGGTGCTGCTGCTGGTAGAGAGCTTGGGATGTGCATGCGCCTTTGGGGCTAGTCTGTCTCTCAACATTCACAGCGGTGATGGTGCTGGTAGAGAACATTGGATGCACATTTCCTGCAGGGGTTAGTCTGCTTCCCAACATTCAGTGCAGTGATGGCGCCAGGGTAGGGCTTGAGAAGTTAAACTGCAGCTCGGCATTCACAGAGGTGGTGATATTGGTGGAAACCGGCTGTGCATGCACTGGTGGGTTCAGTATGTGAATGAACATTCATAGAGGGGAAGGCGGTGGTAAAGCTTGGGCTGTGTGTGCTAGGTTAGTCCCAGAGGTGATGGCGCTGGCGTAGAGCTTGGACTGCGTGTACGCTGGCAGGGTTAGTCCCAGAGGTCATTTAGATACCGGCCTGCCATGTAGTGGTATTTAATTAAAAAGGCATTTACATAGTGCTTGCTACCCCATATGAAGCGCCTTTTTCGCCAGTAGCACACTTCTCCAGAACCCTTAAAGGATTAGTGGTAAATTAGTATAGTGAAATATGAAATTAATTTGAGTGGTGGACATGTTAGGTTGTTATTTGGATTGGAAAGGGTAGTGGAGGGATAGAGGGAAGGATTTAGAAACCTTTTTTCTTGTTTTGCTGCTCTTAGCGGTAGGAGGAGTAAAAGGGAGGGGGAAGAGTCAGAAGGAAGGGTCTAGAAAGGCTTGTTTTGTGGATAGGAATAGTAAGAGGTGTGAGATGATTAGAGGAGGTAAGAGTCTATAAATGGTTATTTTGGGGATCATTGCAGTGGTGTGGGGTGTGGGATGAATGAGAGAGTAGAGGTAGGGGATATATTGAGAGCGGTATAGGGTGAGAAATAGGGTCGTTTGTGGGAAAGAGCAGTAGAAAAAGGTTTGAGATGAGTCCGAGAGTTGAGGTAGAGGATATCTTGAGAGCGGTATACGGTGAGAAATAGGGTAGTTAGTGCATTGGTTATGCTGAATTAGAAGAAAAGTAATATATATATCCATAAGTACATGGAAGGTATATATATATCCATAAGGAAGGTAATATATGTAGAGTAAAGATACATTAAATAAACTCCTGCTTTCTGTTCTACTTTAAAATGTTATGTATTTTTATTATTTTTTGTAATTCCATAGTGAAGCAGCTACAGATATAGTTATGATAAAATCAATTCTTTAGTTATGCAGTCATATTTACATGTTAAAACATAAAATAATGTAACCATTAGTAACATGTACATTTGTTAAGCAGAACTAATTAATATATATATATATATATATATATATTTCTTTTTTTAAAACCTAATTCTACTACCCGTTTATACAAACCAATACGCATATATAGATATCGATAGTACAAATAAATGCCTAAATACAGAGGGATATGCTGTATATTTCTGTTTGCATATGGTGGTTATGTGTGGAAGAGCGAACTCTTAACCACCTGATCTTCAGAAATCGAATTATCTGTCGATCTTATGTTGGGGTGGTAAAGAGTTCCAAAGTTTGGCTGCTTGAACAGAGCAGGATGTGCCACTCATGGTTTTTTTCTTGTATATTGAGATTTTGAGGTGAGGTGCCACTCTAGAGCGGAGGTTCCTTTGTTGAATGTGTTTGCTAATTTTCCTCCTGATGAAGAGCGGTCTTGTTAAATGTATCACTTTGTGGGTAATACAAAGCAGCTTGAACGTGGACTTTTTGGCAACCAGTAACCAACGCAGGGCTTTCAAGGCATTGGTCTTGTGGCTTTCAAGGCATTGGTCTTGTGGCTTTATATGTAAGAGTAGCCTGGCAGAGGAGTTCTGAATCCGTTGTAGTCTTTTCATGGGTGTCAAAGGTGATCCATGTAGAGGCTATTGGGGTAGTCGAGTTTGGGCAGAACAAGGGAGATGGTAGCCTGGACCTTGAGTGGAAATCCCAAATGGGAGAAGATTCAAGTTTTATAGTAACAAAGCTTGATCTTACTAGTTTGTCCACTTGGGCATTCATTGATATCTTGGAATCCATGGTCATTCCGAGGTTTCTTACTTCCTACTCTAGGCAGTGTTCCCAGATCATCAGGCTATGCGGTGAGCAGGTCACAATGGGAAATTTTGAGACACCACCCTTTTTGTTTGCACCGCCATTATCAAACGCCTCAAAACGTTCAGTCCTCCTCCATGAAACGGGTGCAAGAGGTCTACAAAGTTTCCCTGACATCCATCAAACGGGTGCATAGGTATTTAGGGACTGAATAAAAAAAAAAAGTATCCCCATCTCTGGTGGCTCCAACTATAACTAAACCGTATATATTTTTTTCACATTAACACATAGGGGTTTTTGACCACCCCCATTGGCAGTTGATCTGGAAGAGTTGCTTACCGTGTGCTTCCATCCATGACCGTGAAATATCACGAGACAGTAGGTCAGCCCACTTCTGCCTCTGGTTCCTTTGCTCTGTGACAGCATTTATCTGATCACATGTGCACAGCCACCTGAAAGAGTGGGCCTCGGTACCAGGGACAGTCCTTCGGTTTTCCTTTTTCTCCTTCCACATTCCATTCCTCCACCACCTTTTACTTGGACTGTGCTCAGGCCATATTGTTTGGGGCCAAGGACACGTTTTCAAGTTTATTTTGTGTTGGTGACAAGTTGGCCCAACCCCCTACAGCACAGACCCTTTGGTTGCCAATTTACAGCACCACATTATGGAGCAGGGAAGGGATTTGTCTGCAGTTGAGGTCATATTTGTGTCCATATGTTAATGCTGTTTGAACTTTTATTTATTGCTCATGAATGCAATGTCTGCATGATTCCCACAAGCTGGTTTGCTGTTGCACTCTGTCAGAAGTTGGGGTGTGGGGAGGGCGTAGCGTTCATTTTATTATGATTTGTTGAGCGGGGAGGGGTTAGAAAGCACAAAGGATTAGTCCTTGGCTGGACTCCATAGGGTTTATAAGTTCAAGATTGGATTCTAAAATATAAAGGCAAGATCCAAATTAAATAAGAGACGTCCAGAATACACAAAGACCTCCATCCGCAACAATGTGGGCCGATGGTCTTCCATGTCCAGATGGGCGCTCACTTTTATGGCCTTTGGTCCTGAGGCGAAAGACGAAAAATGGTTCCTCTGTAGTAGTAGCCAAACAGGGGGGGTGCGGAAGCATCGTTGCATTATATTTTAGGAAGGGAACTGTGTAAGGGAAGGAGGGCATTAGAATTCGTTTAGGTGCTGGGGCCGGGGAGTGAAATATAAGATGGGGCTGTGGTCCTTGTACGCAGGGAGAGGCTACTGGACACTTACGTGGTTTACAAAAACGGTGGTTGGAGTAAGTTTGTTTACTGGTAGTACATGTCCTAAAAAAGAGCAGTGACATTAAATTTTCACTAAAATAACCCACAAAAAAACAAGTAAATGGGTCTCAATGGGCATATTGTTGTACTCCCCTTAATAAAAAAAAAAGCGCAGTATTAAAGACCAAAGTAACTCCAACACAAATAAAAAGAACCATCATTTTCACTAATGTGCAGAGACATGTCAGGAGCACCATTGTTTTTACTTTAAAAAATAATACATAGATCCACCCTTCGTGCACAAATCACGAGGGCCCAGGCTATCTGTTTAAAAGGCGTACATCACCAATGTGGTTGTTAAACAGAATGATTTGGAAACGAATCCATTATTGAAAAAAATTGCAAGAAGAAAGTAGAGCAAAGCAGACTTTCCTGATAAGTGGTGATTTTGGTTTTTCATTCTCCATTGCGTTACTTTATCGCTTTCTGCTCAAACTGCTCTTACCACATGTTTTGCGCATATAGTTGTCATATATGATAAACATTATTATCAACCCAAAGGACGAATTTCACCTGTGCGGAATATCCACCAGCTTCTGACAGTAAGTAGCTGTGATCTATTTTTCGTTATATTTTACAACCCAAAGCCTTAGTCTTTTTTTAGGTTTCGAGAGTGTTTTTTTGGGGCTATGTAAACTTATTGTTTTTATGTTGCTTTTGAATTTCTTACCAGTAATATACTATTACCATCGGGATATTGTAAAAGCAGGAACCCACCAGCCTGTGGAAAAAAATCATTATTGGGGAAATTTTTAAAAAAATTTTGTATGTCTGTTTTTAACCATAACACTCAATTAATATTATAACATTGGAAAACGGAACTCTGTGTAATCCAGTGGCAGTCAATGCAAAGCACTGAGCTAAACTCGTTGGATCTCAGAGCTTGTGATCCGGTCTAAAAGCAGAAAGATGTGAATATAAATTCAGGAAATTAGCTGGAAGCAGTGCGGGTGCGCCCTGCCACAGGCAATGGGAGGGAAATAATGATATACCAGGTGGGTGCAGTTGAAGAGCGAGGGCGGGGCTGGAATGCTTTCGTTTTACGCTCACCTGTAATTTCGCCCATGAGTTAAGACATTCCAGTGTGACTGTTTTATGGTAGCATGCTGCCTCCATAGATACGTTCCATTCTCTCCCGTTTCCATTCTTCCGAGTAGGTTCTCCCATAAAAGTGGACTGAGTTCTTAAACTGCATAAAAAGATCGACTTGCAGCTATGAATCTATAATTGGATCAGTTGAGATTCACCTTTTCATCGTATACTCTTTTTAATCTGCAAATGCTCTGCTAATTCATCTGGGGTCACTAGCGGAGAGTGAAAAGCGCAGAGACGTTCCTTCAGAACACACAGATGGGAAGGTCAAGCGGACTCTGCCAAACTCTTACGAACTTTCATTCAGTGCTGTTTTTCAAGAGTAGAATAGACCTTGGGATATCTATCCCCTATATTTTCTTGTTTCTTAAAGTTGCAGCACATGTTTAAGCCTCGTTTTTTGGCCCTTATGTACCAGTCGCGTACGGACAGAATCAGCAACTCGGTTTTATTACTGACTCGTATGCAGAAATTGGTTTTCTCATAAGACTTAGTCAAATATTTTTATTTGTAATTTGACCAGCACTATGACTGGCATGAGTAAAATGAGGCCGATTGGCGGTACAGCAAAGTTAGTACAATCTAGAATACATTTTGTGTTTAATAGGTACAATTTCTGCTTTAAAAGATTATTTTGAGAATTGTCTGTCGTTGGTAGTGTGTCGTGGTTCCTTCTTGTAGCTTTCCATCACTTGCTTTTCCACGTGAGACGATTGCTCAGCACATGGTCAGATCAGCTGCTTGACATGTTGAAATTTCACCATTCTGCATGAATTTAAGACTTATCTCTGTGTAATACTTAGTAACTGAGTTCAATATGATTTGTCTTGTTCCCTAGACTGATGCGGAGAAGCACTTGCAGGTGGATCGCAACTCCATCTGGTCTGGTGATGAAGTGAAGAAATCGGATGGTGGATCCGACAGTGGCGTAAAGATGGAGTCTGGATCCAAGTGGAGGAGGAATCCTTCGGACATGTCCGATGAATCCGACAAAAGCGTCTCAGGGAGGAAAAACACTGTTATTGCACAGACCGGTTCTTGGAGGCGTGGGATGACGGCTCAGGTTGGAATTACATCACCGAGAACAAAGTCCGCTTCAGCAACCTCTAGCGCAGTGAAGTCAGCTGGAACAGGTGAGCAACCTGCACATAACCGTGAAACGGATAATAGAGGCAGTAGGTGTTGACGTCAAGTATAAGATCAAGTTAGTGAATGGAAAAGCATCATTCAGGTCATATCCTTTAGGACTGCTATGATTGACCACCTTGTCATCTAGGCACATGATGTATCCTTTTAACATATCCTGGATAGAACGTGAGGTGTAATTGATATGGTATGAGGAGCATTAGTAGCTCAATCAGTCAAGTGACTTGTGGCAGTGGCCTTGTGTGGGGTCAGAATTCAGCTGAGCCCAAGGGGAGGGATTTGACTGTTCGGACTGGTGAGAAAAAAGCTGTGCAACACAGGACCAGGTCGTGCAGGATTGAGATGAGCTGAGCATGGATGGTAAATCACTGTGAAAGCAATCGCCAAGAGGCACTTGCAGAACTGAAGAGAAGGTGGCGCAAAGGTATAATGCGTATAGTTGAGTAAAGTTGATGACTAGAAACTTTCTACAATTCTTTTTAAATTTAACAAAGTGTGAAGCTAGTGAAGATTTTGTTTCATGGGTTTACCTTGGACACTTGCATGAATGGAAGAAGGGCTCTTCAGGCTGATTCGGGCATTCCTAAGGTGCCGAAACAGGTACTCAATCGATCAATCAATCAATCCGGGTTGGTAGAGCGCAGCTACTCACCCGAATGGGTCTCAAGGTGCTGTGGGAGGGGGATGCGCACAGCTACTCAGCATTCATGGGTAGTGTCAGAGGCCAGGGGGTCGGAGGACTTGGCGTGTCTTAACTGGTACGAGCGGTCCCGGTTTGTCGAAGAGCCAGGTCTTGAGGTCCTACTCAGAGTGGCTGTTTGTTCCAAACTGCGTTAGATGTGAAATTTTAGAAGAGGTCGAGGGAGTGTACGTTATTGGGTTGGGTTTCCCCACGTAGGTCTGTCAAGGAGGGAAGATGTGAGATGAGGGTTGGAGCAGAACAAATGCTCATTTATATGGAGGTTTGTTGAGGCGGTGACCACTGATTGGATTTGTAAATTGATTGTTCAGGCTAGGCCGCGAAGAATGGCAAAAACCAGTGGCGTTGCTTCGAGGTATGATGGCTTGTTCTAAAATGACATGTTTGGTTCGGAATGGTAATGGACTGGCGTTTCATGCACTGATAGGGTTACTAGCGTTAGGCTGAATGCAGTAATGGTGACCAGAGCATCAGAGGGACAGGATCCTCCTGTGTGCTGAAGTGTGCCTTCTAAACTGTGCTCTACCTCAAAGCTTCTCTTAAGCTTTATAGCTAGAATTTTCAACTCGATCTGCTGTAAAATGTGCATTCTATTATCCAAATTGTTTCACTCTCTGCCTTCCTTTTCCTCCAACTATCACAATTCCACCCTCTTTCAGAAATTTCATAAGGGCCACCATTGGCTTCCAATAGCAATAGTCTGATCAACAACAGCCAATAGCTGTTTCTTGGTTTCGTCATCATGAAGTGGGCGGTACCTGGTCACTTTGCCTCTTCCAATGAGATTGAGGCTTGAGTCAAGGTGGGATGTGGCTGCAGTACCTATGAGTGGCACTGCAGACACAGAAGTGTGGCTCCAGAATGTGTACTTGATTCCGAAACTACGGTTTGTTCTAATGCGCTACAAGGAGAGAGGGTGACCATTGACCGCTCTGCTGGCCTGTTACATCGCTGCAGAAACACCATGATGCAAACCCTCATTGGGATTATAGGTTTAGTTAAATAGAGTGGTATAGAAACCCATCAAGGCAAAGCAAAATGTTTCCTGTCTTACAACTTGAACTCCCTGTGAATCTGTGTGTTGTAAAAAATGTGTGGTACTGCTTTGGAAAGATTTTAGTTGAATTTAAAAAAGTTAGTCCACCAACTGACTGACCACCTTGAATTTTTTCTTTTAAAAGGCAGTTTTGTCGTAGTGGTACTTCACGCACCTCTGTGCATATAAATCCTTTTCCTGAATCTGTCTTGTTCTTTATGATTTCATCCTGGTTAAATTTACATTTTCCATCTGTTATAGGAAAAACTGATGATGCCAAGGTGTCTGAGAAGGGAAGGCTGTCCCCAAAGGCTATGCACGTAAAGCGGTCTCCTTCAGACGCAGGGCGCAGCAGTGGTGATGAAACCAAAAAGACTCCATCGAGAACCATCCCCACCAATACCAACACGTTCGGGTTCAAGAAGCAGGGCGGTTCTACTGGGGGGCTGAGCATAGTTACGGCCAGTGGGGCCATTATCACCAGTGGATCGGCCACCTTGGGCAAAATGCCCAAGTCGTCAGGATTGATCGGGCGATCCACCAACCGGAAGGCTAGTGTTGATGGGTCGCAGAACCAGGATGATGGCTACATGCCAATCAGTGCCAGGACTAACCTCCAGTACCGTAGTTTGCCTAGGCCTAGTAAATCAAGAAGCGGGGCTGGCAACCGGTCCAGCACCAGTAGCATAGACTCGAACATAAGCAGCAAGTCAGCCGGGCTTCCTGTCCCCAAACTCCGAGACATGCCCAAGCCTGTTCTTAGCAGTCCTCTACCCGCGTTCATGAACCAGACCGATAGGGAGAAGGGCATCTCGTCCGACAATGAAAGTGTGGCTTCGTGTAATTCCGTTAAAGTAAATCCCGCCGCTCAGGCTGCCTCCAACAGCACACAGTGCCCTCGCCAACAAGGGAACAAATACCCTGATGTGTCATCTCCTACACTGCGAAGGTAAGCTGAATTTTGTTCACTCTTTGGAGTATTTGGTTTATTGTCCTGAATACATTGTCTTCCTTGTAATTCATTGTTTCGTCTCTTTTATGGTCGTTGGGCTAGGACACCAATGTGGCACAGCACAGAAGGCCCACACAAGAAACTAAAAGCAGGGTGTGGATAGTATGCATTTATCCCTATAAAGTAATCTCTCGTGATCTCTGTGAAAATAGGCACTTCCCAACTGCAGCAAATATTTATCCAAATGTTGTCTTTTGGCACTTAGACTGCGCACAATTGTCTGGTTATACCATTTCACCTTTAATCAACCGGTATTTGCATGTCTGTACTTAAATGCACCTGTTGCCTCTGGAACTGTGTTGAGCATGTGCAGTGGATTGGTTTTTGAAAATGTGAAGATAGGGAAAGAGCGGAGTGAGTGGGTTCACCTTCTGTCTGGCCAGCCATGATGTCCAGCTAAGAGTCCCATGATTGGTCTGCCTTTTGCAGTGATGTTAAATGAATGCATCACACAATATGTAAGTGTGCCAGAGCTCTGTATCTTGGCATCTAAATCAGTGGAACTGCTGCTTTTCAAGTTATTTGGGAGTGCAGGGGGGGATGTTCTTGAATTACAAAGCAGGTAAGAGATGGGGACCTGGAATGTGTGGATCCAACATGTTTGTTCTAAAACGAGCATTCCAACATTCTGTCTGTTTCATTAAGGAAGCATTATAACAACAGACCAGTGTAAAATATACTCTTTACCAAACAGACGTGAATTCCACTTTGGCCACCCAGTCTGCATTTTAGCAGTTAACGTACATTTATGCCCCATGCCTTATCACATACTTCTGCTTCAAAGTAAAATACCAGTTTCCAAAGTCTGGCCTGGTTTACAGCTATCCTAATCTTGCCATTGGCTAGGGTAGAATGAGTAATATATGAGATAAAGTATGCTCTGTCGTACAGTGTAATGATATTGCAAGTCACCAAGAAGTTCCTTTACCAAGTAGTTTTTTTACAAGGTCAGAAAACAGCAAGGGTGACTTACAATATCCTTATAACATATGGCAGGGGGTACTTTATTCTGTATAATACATGGTCACACCATTACTCTTCTCACCAATCGGCTAAATCTCTGGTGTTCAGCTCATTCATATGACAGAGATAGGATGTTTTCAAACAAGAATAAAAGAATCTGTCATGCAAAATTAAACATACCAAAAAGGAGTAAGATATATTTTTTGCAAATTATCTAATTAGTTTCATACAGTCATTTAAAATCTGCCTAATCCAAGTCATTTAAAAAATAGCACAAAAAAAACCAACGCATTAGCTCAGAACGTGTAGAAACATGCAGAGAAATTCTGTCTTCTCTATAATTCCCTAAAGAGTGCAAAAATAAACATCTCATTTCTGCTGATCACTGTTCCTCTAGCAAAACAGACCAGAAGAAGGAAAAAACAGTTCTTGTTTTCGTCATTGAAACAGCAGCTGTATTTATGCTCCGTGTCCTGACTTTCAGCAGAACTGAACTGTAATATCTTATTATCGTTGAACTGCAGTTGTCATTGCTTTACTACAGGCGACTAGCGGTGTCACAAGTCACCTGTAATGAGGAAGCTGTAGACTGGCTTTCATACAGGGACTGCCGGCTCCCATATATTATTTTTCTCTTATGGCAATGTGATCTTATAGTGAAGGGCCTTGCTTTAGACCATGCCCTTTGGTAGCAGTGAATGTTCTTTGCATCTTAGCTGTGAAACTAAGAAAACAGACTTCAGACATGTTCGCTCTTCCAAGTTCGGGCCCATTTTACAGGGATCGCTCCTGTTTACATAAATTATTGGTCTTAAAAACACAATTTTGTGTGCCAGAGACAATTGTAACAGTACTCATTTTTTTTTTTTTTTAGTAACCTCTGTAGATGTACCCTCCCAAAATACTGCCTAGAAGCTGTGTAATCCATTAAAAGAAATTGCTGGTTCAGGTCAAACCCACTGTGGCAGTGACTTCATTCCCACCGAAAATATTTTCTGGGCGCCAAAACCGAGGGCTGACCTAAAATTGACCATTTTCTTTATTTTTTTGGCTGATGTGTAACGCTGCTTTCAAATTGACGTATGCATAGCAACATTTGCAAAGTAAATAATTATGCAATAGTAATTCTCAATTTGAGGAACGTTTACGTTATGTTACATTATTGGAAAAAACTGTGTGTTCGCCCAACCTTTTTTTAATTCTTTTTAATTTCTTTATTATTATGAAAGTGCTGAGGAAAAATTGATGGCTGTGGTATGGTACACCCAAAACAGCCAGTGAGTATTTTTATTTTGGCCTAAAAGGCCATAAAAGAGCTAAGTAAATACATTAATACAAAATATATAAAAGCAAATAAAAATAAAAGGATATAAAAGGGAGAAAAAAGATCCGACTAAATAACCAAAAACAGGCACGTAGTATAAATGGCGACGTGAACATCTTGAAGCAGTCCTTACAGCAATGGTGTGTCTTCAAAGCCTCTTCAGGGAGGGTTTGGGACCATCTTCTAATGGCTCCATTCCATCGACTTACGCCGCGGTGCAGTGCAGCGAGTGACCTGGTCATGTGATGTACTATTGTCTTTGATGGGAGACACCCATTCTTAAACCATTTGACAATTATTTTAATTTCTATTGACCTCGCAGTCCGTGTCCATATTGGGCCACCGAAATCACCTGTGAGAGGGTAAGCGCCTGAAAATGCTTACGGGTGATTCGCAGCGCTCTACAAATTCACATAGAATAACAAGCTACCCCTGAGAGTTTATATTTTTTAAATCTGTTCAAACATAGGCTAGAAGATGATTGCCACTGAAGGCGCCGCTGTAGCCAGAGCCACTAAAATTATGCATCAAAGGAGGACCGAATTATGAGGGCGAGTTGATAAAATTAAGCCGCACAAAAAGGCAAGTTAGGCAGCATATTCTGTGCCCGTATAATTTGACTATTTTAACACAATAACTTTGTGTGGATTAATGTTACACCTTCTTAAAACCGGTTTAATACCTGAAAACACAAGTTAGTAAATGAAATGTGACCCAACACACTTTCCAGAGGGTCTGCTTCTATGCAGCACAGCACGTATGTTGTGATTTTAATTACTTTTAATCCGTTTGAGCTAGACACAAAGCTTTTTTGTGGTGAAACATGCAAATGGTGCAGCAAATGGTGTATTACCTGGAATTGCGTTAAATTCAGAACTATGCGGAAAATGCCTCTGCTGCCAAAGCACATAACTTTAACAACAATATGCAAAGAAATTGTAGATTTCCTGAAAGTCCTGGCATTACATTCCCTGATACTGCATTGAGACTCAGTTGGAGCTAAGCATATGTGTGTTAATCAGTGTGTTGACAGACACACCTACTGCAGGTGAGACCATTGCTTTCCTGTTTGAGATTTTCTCATGTCATTAGCTCTGTGACGTTGGTAGTAAGTGTTCTTGTAAGTCTGCTTACAGCCCACCAATAATGTTGAGTGAACCAGGAGCTGAAACTTCCAACTTCGAACTAGTTCATTGTACTTCATCAGACCGAGCACAGTGACATGTCGGACATTCTTCAAATAATCCCACAATGTCTTCAATTTAACTCGAATGTCTTTGGGAAAATAAATCCCTGCTGAGGATTCATCCGGGGCAGTGTTCTTCCAAGTAGCCAGAGTTATTTTTGGTGCATTAAGTATCTTGCACAGTGTGGCTATCTTTTGGCATAAGAATGTTTGTTTTTGAGTCTGGGCAATCATGCTATGGTAAATTCAGAGAAACTACAATTCTTGCTATCTTACACTACTAAACACCTACTTTCTTTTTTATTTTTCTTGTATCTGAATTTTCATTACATATATTGTCGTCTTTTACGTATTTCTAATTTTTCTCTTTGCAACACCATAACATGTTGTTAATAGGTAAGAACGCTTAGTTGGCCGGTTCATTAACAGATCTATGTGTAACCTGTTGGTTCCATGTTCAAATCATGGAAATACGGGACTTTGGTTCCTCCGCTTTCAATAGAATGGGTTCCGTTGAGTTGGATCGTGGTGACAGCTGTTAATTGGTGACACAATATTGAGTTTGCTGTGTCTACTCCACAAACGTTGGTAATATGTATAGCTTCGCATTATAAAGTAGGCATTCTGTTGGCAGCTGTGTTGATGAATCGGTGGTGAGAGGTTGAGTAATATAGTTTATAGAGTTGGAAAACTTTTATTTGATTCTAGATGAAAAATAAAGAAACACATCTCAAATGTTGGGATGCTCATTTTAACAAAAACCTTTGTGTTTTATTCACCTATCATTACAAGTAAAAGATTTACTTATTATTCTTAACTTTCAAAAAGTGTACAAAGATAGTGGTAGAAATACTCCCTTCTACAGTGCACCAGTAACTACTGGCCAGTGGGATATCTCTTTATGATCAGTGAAGATCAGTATTGCTGCAGCAAAGAAGTGAAGACCTTTATGGGCAGTGAAAAGGGTGATGAGTGATGTTGGTGGTGGACCCAGGCTTTCAGGATTATTGAAACTGTGTGGGCAGAGGCTGCATCTGGGCCTGTTTCAGTGGTAGACTGGGGGCATTTATTTTTTCAAAATTTCTTTATTCACAATTTGCAAATATTACAGGACATATACATGTAGAAAATAAAACCATCAAGGTAGCGACCTGATGCCGAACAAAGAATAAACAAAAAAAGCTGCAGTGTAGAGTTAGGGACATGATTACAGCAGGTTCATGCTGTAGAAACTAAATCAAATGGATATATATATATATATATATATATATATATATATATATATATATATATATATATATATATATATATATATATATATATAATGTAACCAATATTTTGATTTGGGTTTTAAAGAGTACAACATTGGTGTGCTGACCCACAATATTGGTTGTGCTGCTGAGTGGCAGAGGGCATTTGTCTGTTTTAAAAGAACTGATATTGGTGTGGATAACTGAACACAAAACCTCTCTTTGGATGAAACAATTGTACTTGTCATTGCTCTCTGGAAGTAATCAAATACTCTGGTGCTTACCCTGCTTCAAATGTGATCACTTTGTTCAAAATAGTGCTTTGGTAGATAGATCTCCAAATAAAAGGACTCAAACTTGACACCCAAGTCTGGGTTAAGATTAAGGTTTCCAAGATGAAAATTCATTTTCTTTTAAGTTCGTTTGCCGTAAAGTGCAACTCTATCTAAAGCAGTTCGTTGTTTGGGGAATTTCTTTTCCAAACTTTCAGAGTTTGTATTGACCTTGTTTTAAATGAAAAACACACACATTCCAAAACTGCTATAAAGCATTTCAACCGATCTGCTTTGACCAACATTTCTGCTTTAACCAGTTAAAAACTCGTTAGACTTTTATTGTGAACTATTAGATGCAAATTATCCAAATTAGTATGCTATTGGCATACTTTCCTCGGTGGATAAGCTGGCAGCCACACTTGTAGTAGAAATTATGAAACAAAATAGCGAATTTGGCAATATTGGTTTGTAATAGTTTTAGAATCTATAGGGTCAAATTCATGAAACCTAGATACATCTATTTTCTGTGCCTTGGCTCCAGAACTTTTCCCTACATCTGCACCTGTAGCCTTTTACAATCCTCTCAATCAGCACAACGCTGGTTCCTCTGTCACACTACCTTATACAGTTCACCATATTGTTCTGATGAGCTTTTTGCTACTTGAATTTCCCCGTTATATGTTTCTTCAAAATTCCCTTACTGTGCATCTTGGTGTTAAAACCCTGTAAAGAGTTCACTTCTGCAGTTTATACTGCACTGTAAAAGAATTTCTAAAACATACATGCTGTTGTCATACACAACAACCCCACGTTAAAATCATTAACGAACCGTGTCAAATTCTTCTTAAATATTAACAGTAAAAAGACACCAATGTTACAGTTGCCAGATATTTACTTTTCTTTACCCCAACAGACTTCTTTTATTTGACAATATTATGATCATCCGAGTGAAATTAACCAGGGCCATGCTTTTTACTTAGCGTGCAGTTAAATGGTTAACACATGAATGCCATTTACCATTGGTCCATGACTTACTGGAATAACATATTGTCTAAATAGAATAATCCACTCTGCAATGTAGATATCTGGAGTTGGATGCTGGACAGATTCTAATTGTCATGGAGTTTTTCTTACGTAAATAATAGTATACATTGCCCAAAAGGGTTATTTAGAAAAAGGAAAGTAGCATTGGGGACAATCTGCCTAAAAGTGTGACTTAGGGGAAAAACTAAACAGTCATGTGTCAGAATGTCCTAGAACCATGAAGTCACAAAATGCCTTTGGGGCATTAATCGCAGGGTCTCTGCTCAATCTAAATTCCTTTAATCAAAATCTTGTTGACCTATTCTTTTGACGGGAACATCTTTACAAAGATAATTGGACGAAGCTGAAAGTTTAAACTGCTTAGATGCTTCGGTTTGTTAGCAAGTTTCCTGTATTATTGATGATCACTGGGATTTTAGCTTATGATCAAAATATTTGTCAGGACAATGCGTCTGTTGTGTCTGTGAATCTTTAGTTTTCTATCGTACTATCAGTCCTTGGCAATCTATTCAGTAATGTTTATTTCGTATTCCACTCTTGGGACGAAAATTCTGTTTCACATTGTAGGGTTTTTTGCCTTACTTATAGGAATTTGTCACATAACTAGTTCGCTAAATCACCTTTTTCCCCCAAGGGCTATCTACATCAATTTTCTCTGCTTATTATATCTAAAAGTTCATAATTCAGTGGGTTTGTTACAAATGATTCTATATGGTTAATCCTACTCTAAATGTAATTTCTTAACCCCTTTCTATTCCTTTTTAGGTCTCGCCTGTCGATGCGCATCGAGCAAGCGAGACTATGGGGGCTTATCCACTCTTTATCCACTGCAAGGAATCGTGGCGATTCCTTGCAGTGCCCGTGACTTTTAAGCTCAATGCGCATGCGCATTGAGCTTAAAAGCGCGTGCACGTCCGTCTTGTTTTACCCGCTCCGCCCCCTCCCCTTCCCGCCGTGTCGCATTTCTCCTCCCCCCTCCCCTCCGTCTTGTTTGTTTATTTTACCCGCTCCGCCCCCTCCCCTTCCCGCCGTGTCGCATTTCTCCTCCCCCCTCCCCTCTCTTCCCTCCGTCTTGTTTGTTTATTTTACCCGCTCCGCCCCCTCCCCTGCCCGCCGTGTCGCCGTGTCTCCGATCCTTTCGCTTGAGGAGAAAATAACGGTAATTTACAAGCCAGTGTAATGACGCCACACATATAAACATACAATTTCACAAGAAAACGTCCAGCTCAGACTCCTGCAATCATAGAATAGACAACTAAATAGCACGGATCACAGACTCATTGAGGAAGTGGCCAGACCATCCTCAACTTAGTCACCAAACTGCAAACCGTCCTGAAACAGCCAAAGAACAATCTTGGGGATAACTTTCACAACTTGGTACGCCCACGGCTAAACAAGATATCACAACCGTATTCAGTCTCAACACGGATAAGCAATATATCTCTCAATATAACATTTGCACAACACTATGTACTATAAGCAGGACCTCTCAAATTATTGTTTCTGCGGTATTTTCAATCTTCTGGATTTATTTTATACTAGCCAATGTATTCCGCCATCTGCTGCATAGTTTACAGATTTCAACAAAACATGTTTCCAGCTCAAAGTCAGTTGCAACACAATGGCAGACCCATAGCAAATATTAGTTGGTTATCTTTTGGTCGTTACAGCCTGATATCAAGCTGTTGCCGATGAGATTAAACAGTTACATAGCCAGTAATAATGCCCCAAATTGATGAAATGTGGACTGGCTTTTTGTCTGTGCTTGAAAAAAACCTTATCACCGGAATGCACATAATAAAAGAGGGGCACCTTTTATTATAAGTGTGCACATAGACTTTTTTGTGCTAAGTGCAAATTGCAACTTTTCAATAAAAATTTTACTCTGAGTGATAGAAGGGGCTCTGTTAGTAAAAAGCTGTTACGTACTTTAGGATGCAATTTAATCACTTGTTGAGTAACATTTTAAACCCCTCACCCTCCCTCACCCTCACCCACACTCCCCCTCACTCACCTTCAACACCTCACCCTCACTCACCCTCAACACCTCACACTCACTCACCCTCACCCTCTCTCACCCTCTACCCTCACTCACCCTCAATACCTCACCCTCACCCTCACTCACCCTCACCCTCACTCACCCTCACCCTCACTCACCCTCACTCACCCTCACCCTCACTCACCCTCAACCCCTCACCCTCACTCACCCTCAACCCCTCACTCACCCTCACTCACCCTCACTCACCCTCACCCACCCTCACCCACCCTCACCCTCACCCACCCTCACCCACCCTCACCCTCACTCACCCTCACTCACCCTCACTCACCCTCACTCACCCTCACTCACCCTCACTCACCCTCAACCCCTCACCCTCACACAGTGCAATAGGTCTCGGAGCATTTGAGTTAGAGCTTTTAGAAATGTTTATGGCTTTTTTTAAAAAAATTCTTTAGCATTGGCTACAGGAAACAAAAATGCTAAAGATTTACAAAAAAACCCATAAACAATTCTAAAAGCACTAACTCTAATGCTGCGAGACCTATTGCATTTCCAATGCTTGTTGGTTCTACCCATTAATTTATTTTCTCAACTATGTCATTTAATGTGCTATTTCTTTCTCAAACTACACTGTGCTAGTTCAAGATTTCCTATTGATATTATTTCTAATTGGTAGTTTGTTTTATATATGGAAAATAGAAAAACAACTATTTATATTTAGGAGCAGATAGAATTGGCTATAAAGCAAGAGGACCGGTCCAGGCAGCCACAAATCAGTATTATGGCCTACATTCACCTGGCTGAGAGGTTTTGCCTGCCTGGTAGCTGCCCAGGAGCAGCCATCCAGGGCGTAATTCCTGCAACAGAACCAAACCGAACTCTCAGATAGCCTTGATAATGGTAATAACATTTTGTTTTTTAAGCAGGATATTTTACGACCTTGTTGTTCATAAAGGCAACGGGGATAATTATTTACAAAGAAGCAACAAATAGTTTAGCCATTACAAAGTCAGAATGGACTGAACTCTTGTGATGACATCAAGCCATAAGCCCCCTTGGCTTCAATCCTCGTGGTGCTCGGTGTCAATTGTATCAATCATTCTTGTATTTTCAACTAAGTGAAGCCATTCAACATCAAATCATTGTAAAGCATCAAGACCTTTGGAAGTCAAAATACACAGAGACCTGCACTGTGCTTTTCTTTATGGAAAATAACGTTCCGTCTTCAATGTTATTTGCTATCCGATATTTCTACCAGCAAACCTGTGTCTTCGCCTTTTTTCTCCATCACATATTATCGGTGCATATATTTATTGCTACTCCTTTTTGTGTTTATTCGTTCCTTAATCTGTTGACAAGGAGCTGCTTTTCCATCTTTGATTGGCGGCACGTAGGTCTGTTGGATGGTCCAATTTTTCCAAAATGGTGGTTCTAAAATCTGCTACATTTGAATATAATTAGATTTATTCTTTTGGAATAGTCTTCACTTCGAGCAACGGACTCCATTGATAAAACAGATAGCGGTGCACATGTTGGTAGTGTGAGGTTCCGTGACGATTGTAAGTGGTGTTTTTAACTCGCACGAATATGGTCGAGTCTAGTATCTATGAACCGCAAATGACGAGTTTTGTAAGTGTGCGCAGTTTCGCTGTGCTAACTTAAACCGTTCGTTTGTTATGTGGGTTTGTCATCTGTACCCACGGGTTCCATCTTAGATACGGCATCCATTTTGTCTCTTGCCCTCAAGTAGCCAGCGAACGGACGCTGTCCGCTTCGCGACCCTGGGACTCCCAAGATATGGCGGAAGACACATGTCCTTTGAAAGTGTCTTTATGACGAGGGGGTTGCTACTATAAGGCAGATGGCGCCGCTCGAGGCTCATCTTGCCGCACGGGCTTATTGTCTCAGTCGTGCATCTCATTAGGCACGTCCCTTTGATGCCTGTATCTCGTGCTTCTTGACACTCCCCTTTTACACCCTTTTCGATCTCCCTACTGTCTCCGTCTTCCTCTGCACCTGTCTTCGTTCCTATTTCGATCTACTTTACTGCTGATTGGAATTTGCTAATGGTGGGAAGATGGGTTTTTACAGTTGGGAATCGCCAAATGTTTCCGCACTTATGTTCCGGATCTTGTGTGTTTCAAAGTGATCTAAGCGACCCCTCTGAGAGCGACTTGTGGGAACCAGGTTGTAAACTATTGTGTATCATGTTATCCTATGGGTAAAAACTGTATAAAAGGAGCGATCCACAAATACAATTTGAAGCAGTCTCCCCGAACTACACTCGATGTACTTCCTGTGACTTCTGTGTTCCCTGCAGTAAATAAACCTTGACTCTTTGACGCCGAAGGAAGTGTCCCGTGTCTCTGTGACTTGTACGCCGGAGCAGGTTACCCACGAAGGTTTCAGGTGTTGTGCCCTGGCACCGCTGGGTCCAAAGAACCCAGTCCTTCAGTTGGCGCCCAACGTGGGGCTGCATCAGTGGTACCGGTCCAAGCCCGACGATCGTGAGGAACTTCGTGTGAAATCTCCGAGGGAAGGTGCACCCCGCTTCATCGATCCTGTTGTCGAAATAAGTGGCCCGAAGACTTTTCCCGCGAAGATTCCCGCCTCCTAACGGCTGCGACGGACTGCTGCCCTGACTGTAGACCTGTTTTGGCGCCTGGCGTAGACCTTGGTATAGCGAGACGATTGACGGGCCTTCCTGAGGACGCCATTGATCTTTGAGTTAAGTATTTGTGGGTCGCTCCCAGAGTTCTTGGTTGTAGACACTTTAGCGAGTGTCTTTGTTGTAAACACTTTAGCGAGTGTTTTTGTTGTAGACACTTAAGCGGGTGTCTTTGTTGTACACGCTGTGTGAGTGTTTTTGTCGGTGACACTTTGCTAGCGTACTTTGTTGTTGTTGTATTTGTTTGACGACTGCAGCCGCCAAAGACCGAGGGTTTAGTTCTTTGCTGGGACTTGGTAAATCCCGAAATCCCGTAACCCTTGAAGTTTGTGAAACTCGGCTAGTGTGCAAGATGCCTGGTCGCAGTACTTTGTTCAATTGCTTTAGACCTTGTGGTGCGGATTCCCTGCTGGAGGACTCGTGTCCGATACCTCCGGTTGGAACTCCTACATATGACTTATATAGCAAACATGGGCTAGGCCCGATTGCTTTTAACGATTATTGGATCAAATATACAAAGAAAGACGGCGATCTTCGTTGGCCACCTCACGGTAGCTTCGAAGCGTCGATCTTAGATAATTTGGAAATAAAGTTGTTCGAACGTAAATCAAGGCCGGCCATGTTTGATGCCTTTCGGTTCTGGCGCAAAGAAGCCCGACAGAAAGAGATCAGACAAAATAAACGTAGTCAGCGAGATACTGTTGCTACTATAGTGATGAAAGCTGAGCAGTTTCAGCGTGATAAGGAGGATAAGGATAAGGAAGTGTTTGAGAGATTACAGCGTATGTCCATAGACAAATGCTATCCTGTTTTGCCTACGGAGTCGGATAAGAAGGAAGAGGCAGTTGAGGATTCTTTAATGTCCTATCTTATGAAGTCGCCACCTCCGTACGTACAGGGTACCGCAGCTCCTGTGGTCCCTGCCGTACCTGTTCTTCCACCTGTAATTCCTCCACCAGTTCCTCAACCTGCACCTGCTCTTCCGACTGTTCCTGCTCTTTTGCCTATTTCTATTCCTACTGCTCCTCCGCTCCCACATACTCCTGTTCCCGCTACTGCTCACGCTACTGCTCCTGTGTTGTTAACCCCTGTTGCTGCTAACGTCTCTACTCCTTCTCTTGTTAGTCCTGTGTCTTACTCTTCTCCCTCTACTCGTAATCGTGATTCTCCCCTTGCGACAAACTTCTTTCAGTCGCTCGGACCTGTTTTTGGGTCTGCAGGTTCTGATGGTCCACAGAGACGTAGCCAGCTTCCTGGTAATAGAGAACGTGTTGCGCTATACAATATGGCGATGGGTTGGATGATAAACCCTGTTAGAAATCCACCTCGTGTTGTCCTCGAAACGTTTGATCAATTCAACATACCTACTCAGAGATATGTGTTTGATGAAATGTGCAAGTTCTTACATGATCAGATAGCGGCCAATGCGCCTGACGAGGTGCTGACCGCCCTGTCTGAACTCCGGCTTCAGTTCGCAACTGGACTGATAGTCGACACTAATGTCCGACGTGCTATTGAGCGGTTGCTATCTCTTCGTCCCGCTCCTATTCCTCATGCATTGTTCGTTGAGGACATTGAACAACGAGATGGGTCTGGCCAATATCCTATGCGTGAAGTTCCGCCAGTTTGGGTACCCGCTGATAATACTAATGCTAATGCTCCAATACCAGCACATTTCCAGAGAGTGTGGATACACCTCCCTTGGAAACGATCGGAAGTGCTTCAGGTGAAACAAACTTTGCCCGATCCTCGCAAGAATCCTGCTGGGTATTATAAGGAATTATCGCAGCTCGTAGACGCTACGATAATGAATCTGGCCGATATCGACATGTTGTTTGGCAATGTCGTACCGCAACCGGTATGGGCCAAGATTCGTCACCAAGATCACGCAAATGAATTAGGTGGTGATTGGGCTGCCATTACAGCGGCAGACGCTGGACAAGTGGCTGCTACTAAACCCGATCAGTTGATTGAACTTCTTCCCCAGCGAATCATTACATTAATGAAAACGCTTATGCCAGCTATGAGGGTAAATTGGGACAAGTTGTCAGCCTGTAAGCAGAAGAAAGATGAGAGTGTTTCAGACTTCTTTACGAGGTTCGAGGAAACATTCGTCGATCATAGTGGGCAGGATATGGGTACTGAGGGTGGACAGAGGTTGTTTGTGGATAAATTCGTATCGAACTTATTGCCCGACTTGAGCCATAAATTGAAAAATTCAGAAAGTTCATGGGCCGTTTCTACCTCAGCTCAGATATTGGCTACGGCACAATATTACGAAAATAGAGAAAAAGAGGAAAATGACCGTGCCGATAAAAAGACGAAAGAGCTGAAAACTAAAGTGTTGTTACAACAAGCATATCCGCCGCGTTCTAATCAGAATGCGCCTCAGCAGAATAGATCGCAGTCGCAATCGAATCAATCGCAGCCGCGTAATGATTCATCTTTTCAGAGATCTTCATTAGGGTACAATCAATGTGCTTATTGTAGACAGGAGGGACACATTAAATTCAATTGTCCTGCTTTAAATGACCGTAGTGGTGGTAATTCGTCTAGAGGAGGTCGTGGTGGTGCACAGCACGCATCAAGTGGTAGAGGTCGTGGTGCTCAGAATGATCGCTCTGACCATTCATCAAATTCTAATAACTGTTTCGATCAACGTGGATCATCGCAAGGACGATCTGCGCAGTACAATGTAGACGATTATTACGTCGATCAGGGACCTGACGATAGTAATTACTAGGACAGCCAAAGACAAGGAGATGGAGTGGTATCAGTTCCGGTTGATCAGAGAGGGCCTTACGTCGCAGTTGCTACATCGGGCGTCGTTGAGCCTTTTCTGTTGGACACTGGTGCAGCGAAAAGTTCTATCATGCATTCGAAACTCCCTGGCGCACCTTTGTCTGGCTTAACAAATGTTTCCGTTGGATTCTCTGGCGCCCCCGTTAGCAATCCAGTTTCGCGCCCTTTGCCCCTTAAAATTGGGCCACGTGAGCTCGAAGCTCCATTGATTTTGTCTACTGGTTGTGGCGAAAATCTTTTGGGTCTGGATTTGCTTAAACGCTTGTATGCGACTTTGTATTGTTCTCCTGCGGGTGTAAAGCTTACGTTAGGAGAGAGGGTAGTCTCTCCCATGTACTTGTCCCTCGATAAGCTTCCACCGGAATTGAGTTCTCTTCCTGCATCTTTGTGGGCGACGGGTCCAAATGACGTGGGCCTACTTGATATCTCCCCTTATGTTGTTCAGTTGAAATCGAATGTGCGATTGCCACGTATTCCCCAATATCGTATCTCCCTTGATGGTGAACGAGCTTTGTTAGCGATCATCTATGATTTGATCGAGAAAGATGTCATTGAAGAAACTCGGGGAAACGTGTGCAATAGTCCTGTACTGCCCATTCTTAAACGTACTGATCCTACCAAACCGCCTGTTTTTCGTTTTGTTATCGATTTACGGGAGGTAAATAAAATTGTGGTTCCTCAATTCCCTGTTGTGCCTGACATTACGGCGCTACTGACTCTGATTCCAGCTACAGCTTCATGGTTTTCGGTGATTGATTTGAAAAATGCGTTTTTCAGCATCCCGATTGCCGAAGAGAGCAGGGACCTTTTCGGTTTCTCTCTTGGTGGACGTAGCTTCCGGTTCAAACGCGCTCCTCAGGGCTACTGTGAAAGTCCATCGATTTACAGTCAAGCTTTGAAGGGTCAACTAGATGCGTTTAGGTTGCCGGTTGGTGCGGCTTTAATCCAATACGTCGACGACTTATTGGTGGCTGCTGATACTCAGGACATTTGCAAAATTGCTACAGTGTCGTTGCTGCAACATCTCTGTGAGTTAAACCACAAGGTGTCACCTTCTAAACTCCAATATTGTTGTCAAGAAGTAACCTACCTAGGTCACTTATTGTCAAAGGAGGGAAGGAGATTGACCCCTGAGAGAATTGCAGCGATTGCGCGCATGGCGGTGCCACAAACCCAAAGAGATGTGCGTGCCTTTCTAGGTATCACATCGTACTGCAGGCAGTGGATTCCTAATTTTTCATTGCTGGCGAAACCATTGGTGGCTCTTACGTGCAAGGATGTTTCGACTCCTTTACCATGGACGGAAGAATGTCAGAAAAGTTTTTCTGAATTACGTGATTCATTGTGTTCGGCTCCTGTGTTAGGTACCCCTGATTACAGTAAACCGTTCACGTTATATGTTCACGAGAGGGAAGGTTGTGCTTTAAGCGTCTTAACGCAACCTTTTGGTGGTAAGCAACGTCCATGTGCATATTTTTCCTCGACCTTAGACCCAGTAGCTAGAGCATTGCCGAGTTGTTTGAGAGCAACTGCGGCAGCTGCGGTCTCCATCCGACAATCAGCAGGATTGGTCATGGATAATATGCTTACGGTGATGGTTCCGCATGCAGTCGATACTCTTTTGAACCGTACGAAAACTCAGCACTTGACGAGTGCGAGGTTATCTGGGTACGAATTGACGCTCTTGGCAAGCCACATTCAGATAAAACGTTGTAATGTCCTAAATCCGGCAACTTTGTTACCAATTAGTGCAGAGTCAGATGCAGTAACAGAACATGACTGTTACTTGCGGACAGAGGAGGAAACAAAAGGTCGTGTGGACCTTAAAAACACCCCATTGGAAGACCCGGATGGCATCCTGTATGTGGATGGGTCATGTTTTAAATTGCCGAATGGTGATGTGACTACTGCTTATGCTGTGGTGACATTGAATACTGTTGTTGAGACTGCGAGATTGAGTCAGAATTCTGCCCAAGCTGCAGAGCTGATCGCTCTTACTAGAGCATGTGTATTAGCAAAAGGTAAACGTGTGAATGTGTACACCGATAGTCAGTATGCTTTCGGTGTAGCGCATAGTTTCGGACGATTGTGGCGAGAACGTGGTTTCTTGACGTCACATGGCACGAAAATACAGCATGGCCAGCTTGTGAACGATCTTTTGGATGCATTGACTTTGCCTGCTCAAGTTGCAATTGTTAAATGTAGTGCGCATCGTAAAGTGACGGATGATGTTGGTCGTGGTAATGCGTTTGCAGATGAGATTGCTAAGGAGACTGCCCGGAACCTTAGCACTCGAATGTATGTGACGAATTCGGTTAGGTGGCCTACAGAATCAAGTATGTGTGAGAATACTATAGAGAGTGTGAAAGCAATTCAGAATGAGGCCACCGACACTGAAAAGATGAAGTGGAAAGAAAGTACGGGAAGGTTGGATGTGAATGGTTGCTGGATTGATTTGTCAGATCAGAAAAGATGGATGTTGCCTGATGCGTATGTACTGGCCGTTGTGCAAATGGCACATGGGTTAGCACATATTAGCGCGAAAGGTATTTGCAAGTTGTTGGCTGATGTGTGGAAGAATGATGGAATTACTAAGTGTGCTGAACGTTTGGTGAAGAATTGTATGGTGTGTATAATGTACAATCCTGGCAAAGGAACCCCAACTCCCCCTGGCAGTTTTGCTCCTCCTTTGTATCCCTTTGAGGTGATCCAATTGGACTTCATCCATATGGAGCGATGCAATAACCTGAAATACGTTTTGGTTGTGGTTTGCGCATTCTCCCGATGGATCGAGGCCTATCCCCTCAAAAACAATACTGCTTTGTCTACTGCGAAAATCCTACTGAAGGAATACTTTCCTCGGTATGGAATGCCTAGAGTCGTGTGGTCAGATAACGGAAGTGAGTTTGTTGGAAGTGTGATGAAGAGTGTGTGTAAGGGCCTTGGAATAAATCAGAAATTCCATAGCGCCAATCATCCCCAGTCAGCTGGATTGGTTGAAGGGTACAATGGCACCCTTAAACTAAAATTAGCGAAGATTCAAGCTACGACTGGACTTTCGTGGCCTGATGCTTTGCCTCTAGCATTACTGTCAACTAGGGCGACTGTACACTCCCGAATAGGGCTCAGTCCCTATGAAATAGTGTTCGGCCGTCCTGCGAATGTGTGGGGGGTTCCTAGGCCAGGAATATTCTCTGATCTTGAGTTTCCGATGTTGATTGATTACTTACATGACTTGACTGCTAAACTGAGGTTAATTCATCAACAGGTTTACGACGCCTTGCCGACGCAGACGGAGGGTCCAGGCCACCGGCTCCAGCCCGGAGATTGGGTGGTTACCCGAAATTTTTCACGAAAAAACAATCTGGACCCCCGCTTCACCGGACCTTACCAGGTGCTCCTGGCCACGAGGACTGCCGTTCGTCTTGAGGGGCGGAAAAATTGGGTACATGCTACCCATTGTAAGCGAGTCCCTATTCCTTTGTCGGCAGACCCGTGGGTAAGGAAAGGCATTGCGTCAACAGAAACAGAAACATTGCCGGCGTTTGTACCTTTTAGCGACGCACAGCTTGTTGGAGAACCCTCAGCGCAGCAGAAAGCCACTGTTGAACATTTGTCAGCAAGAGACTCAAGACCAGACCAACGAACTGATCAGCAGGACGCTGTCTCTTCGACAGATCCTTTGTTCGACGTGCAGACACGTCCCGGGAAACATCGATATTCTTTGCGTTCTCATACTAAGGACAAATAAAATTGTTTTCTTGCTTTGCTAAAAACTGATAACTGCAATATCCTCGTTTCCCCTGATCAACTTTGAACATTTCGTATGATTGAAAATTGTTTGTACGTGTATTAAGATTTTTGTATCTTTTTCCTTCCACAGCTGATTTTTGTGCTAAATAAAATACATATTGTGTATTGAGGGCCGTAGGGCCGCACGCGTACTTCCTTCTGGACAGTAGGTCTTGACACTAGGTTAAAGACCGTCGGTTCCTAGGAACTCCTGGGGATTGACTATTGCTGCACAGAACGAAGTGCGTCAAGAAACGTTGCGGACGGTCGTAGGGAAATGGCATTTTCGAAGCTGAATGATTTGGAAGGAGCTCAGGCATATAGAGTCAAGCTGCAGAAACTTAGTTGTACGAAATGTTTTGTATCCCAGTTGTTTGTTTTGTTTTTAACTGCTTCTGCATTTTTGGCGGGTGGGGTGTATTACACTATGTCTTACTTCTTACTTCCTACCCCTACTCCTACTCCTTACCCTAACATTACTTCTACTGCTTCTCCCCATTCCTTTCATATTCTACCGGAACACGAACAGGCTAGACGTGTAGAATTCCGCAACAATTCCTTTATCCAGCTCCTCCATCAGCATCAGTTAGTGGTTAACACTACTAATTGTTGGGTGTGTGGGTTGATGCCACATACTACGGGTAAGGGAATTCCATATCTGGTGTTACCGTATAGTTCCCAAGGGTCAGCTCGAGCATTCCAAACAATGCTTCGAAGCGCACTAGGTTTCCACCCCTCTCCAGAACGTTCCCCCAAACCGGGTCCTACCTCGTGGCAGTGGGTGGTATCGATGATAATACAGGATTTGGAAGATGAGATCTATGATGCTTTTCTCATCCCTAAGGCAGAGGTACAAGCCTATAGGGCACCGGATAGAGGGGAATATAGTACGTTCACTAATGAAAAGCAGCTTAAAAGCTCGCCTCCAATATGGGTCGTACCCCACACTGGTAATTTTTGTATCGTGGGTCGTGGCTCGCAAGCCTCACTTGGAGTAAGTGCTTGCACTGAAAGTTACGTTCTGTCAATGTCCCCGATCCCTGTGCTTCTGGCTGCCAAGGGTACGTACTTCATCTGTCATGATCGTGCATATACATGGTTGCCCGCAGACTTCATGGGCTCATGTTTTGTTGCAAATCTGTTGCCTCCGACGTTTACTGTAGATGCCGATTATCATAAGACTAGAGTTGTACGAGGCGTAATTAGCGAAGAGGATACTGCCGGTCAAGAGGCAGGAGACTTTTTCAAGGGTTTCCTCCCGTTTTGGGGACCTATGGTTAATAGTAGGAACCTGAGACATTTGACTCGAGTGGTAGAATCGACAGCTAACATTACTGCCAGTGCCCTTGGTAATATCACCACAGAACTTCAGGCGGAGAGACTTATGACATTACAAAACCGTATGGTTTTAGATGTTGTCTTAGCAGATCGCGGTGGGGTATGTAAAGTGATCCATTCGAGCTGCTGCATTTTCATTCCAGATAATGCTCCTACTGTCTATCAAGCCATCTCGAAGTTGCACAAGATCTCCGAATCCATACACGTGGATGTAGGGGATTGGACGCTACTCGGTTGGTTTTGGGGCCTGATGTCGACTTGGGGTTGGAAGATTCTGACGATCATCGGGGTTGTGGTAGTGTTCCTGTTCACGTGTTGCCTTTGTGTGCAGTGTGGTCCTGCCTTATGTGGCCTCTGTGCTACAACGTGTATGAGACAACCATCTGCTACCAAGGGGACTCGGTTGGACAGAGCTATGCTACAACGACATCTTGATGGTCTGATGAATATCAAATATGATTCCGACTAGTGCTTGCCTACATGAGGGCAAAAGGAGCGTCTGAGGTTCCGTGACGATTGTAAGTGGTGTTTTTAACTCGCACGAATATGGTCGAGTCTAGTATCTATGAACCGCAAATGACGAGTTTTGTAAGTGTGCGCAGTTTCGCTGTGCTAACTTAAACCGTTCGTTTGTTATGTGGGTTTGTCATCTGTACCCACGGGTTCCATCTTAGATACGGCATCCATTTTGTCTCTTGCCCTCAAGTAGCCAGCGAACGGACGCTGTCCGCTTCGCGACCCTGGGACTCCCAAGATATGGCGGAAGACACATGTCCTTTGAAAGTGTCTTTATGACGAGGGGGTTGCTACTATAAGGCAGATGGCGCCGCTCGAGGCTCATCTTGCCGCACGGGCTTATTGTCTCAGTCGTGCATCTCATTAGGCACGTCCCTTTGATGCCTGTATCTCGTGCTTCTTGACACTCCCCTTTTACACCCTTTTCGATCTCCCTACTGTCTCCGTCTTCCTCTGCACCTGTCTTCGTTCCTATTTCGATCTACTTTACTGCTGATTGGAATTTGCTAATGGTGGGAAGATGGGTTTTTACAGTTGGGAATCGCCAAATGTTTCCGCACTTATGTTCCGGATCTTGTGTGTTTCAAAGTGATCTAAGCGACCCCTCTGAGAGCGACTTGTGGGAACCAGGTTGTAAACTATTGTGTATCATGTTATCCTATGGGTAAAAACTGTATAAAAGGAGCGATCCACAAATACAATTTGAAGCAGTCTCCCCGAACTACACTCGATGTACTTCCTGTGACTTCTGTGTTCCCTGCAGTAAATAAACCTTGACTCTTTGACGCCGAAGGAAGTGTCCCGTGTCTCTGTGACTTGTACGCCGGAGCAGGTTACCCACGAAGGTTTCAGGTGTTGTGCCCTGGCACCGCTGGGTCCAAAGAACCCAGTCCTTCAAGTGTCCAGTGAACGTTTTCTAGTTTAAGTTCAAGTTCAGGAATTTATATAGCGCACTACTTACCCAGAGGGTCTCCAGAATGGGACTCGTAACTGGATTGTTTACAAGATGTCTCATCCCATCAAAAGTGTGGAAATGCTGGTAGATATCTTTTTAGCTGTAGTTTAGTAGATTGTTTTGTAATCTTAACACTTATCTGTTTCCTCAATTATGTTATGTTTCTATGCAGACTTTTTGGTGGAAAGCCAAGTAAACAAGTCCCCATCACTACAAATGAAAATATGAAAAATGCCACAGTCATCTCGAACCCTCACGCCACCATGAACCAGCAGAGTAACCTCGATTCTCCTTCTGGCAGCGGGGGCAGCAGCCCCCTGTACAGTAAGAATCCCGACATGAACCAGTCTCCACTAGCCAGCAGCCCCAGCTCTGCCCATTCCGCCCCTTCCAATAGCCTCACCTGGGGGACAAGCCCAAGCAGCTCCTCTGCTGTAAGCAAGGACGGCCACGGGTACCAGTCTGTCAGTAGCCTTCACACCAGCTGCGAGTCCATCGACATCTCTCTCGGCAGTGGAGGGGGAATGAGCCACAACTCGCCCAGTGCTATGGTCACTGCGTCGAAAGACGATTCCTTGGCAAACTTTATCAGAACCAACAGTGTTAAGACTGCTATGTCAGAGAGGTTAGTAGGTTCTTCTTTCTTAACTAGATTGGCATGCATTAGATTAATTTGTTATTCAAATTAATGATGTCACAGTCCTTTTTTTATCCAAGTAGTGAACTATTGTAAAATAGTATTGTCTCTTCAGATAACTCATGCAAATACAGTTTGGTGAGAAACAGCAGAGTTATGTTGCATCGAATGACCGACTGATCAGCTTAATCATTGTCTCCACGCCGCTAAAAAGCTTCGGTTATGTAAAAATTATTTCAAGTTTCAGATTTGCATGTGAATGATGCTCCACTTTACATCAGATCCTGTTTTCGTCATGGGGTTATCTTCTCCTATCTGAAAAGTTCACTTGTTCTTGAAAATAGGAATCATTTTTATTTTTGTTTTTTTGACGTAAGTATTGCTAATCTTAGCCTCTTTTTACCTGACAGTCTCTTTGGTGAATTTAAAATGATTTATTTTGATTATTTTGCTCTATCAGATGCCTCAGAGCTGTTCATACAGCAATCAGCAGCACATGTCTTTCCCCTACCTGTTTAGACAAGTGGTAAATTTCTGAACATCTGCAGACACAACCGCAAACTTCAGCTTACTTGAGTCACTGAGATGTTTTTAGCTTCACCTCTAGTTTGGCAGAGTATTAAGAAGATGGGTGAGAGGGGTTGAGGGATTTGCACATGTACATAAAACAGGTCAGATAGGTGTACATAGATTGGCCTTCAAGTTGGTTTAGTTGAGTACTACAAGCTGAAATCTATTTGTAATACACTATCAGGGATCAATGGAACCTTGCTATGTACTTTTTTTGGTGAGTCTGATACAATTATTGCTGATACTTACTCTAAATTCATTCTTTTCAGTTTCTCTTAATGTTATGATGTTGTAAATACCTAGCAACTGCCTCCGATTTTTTAGTAGTTTCTGGCCAAACCATTACTTGTGCACCAGGCTTAGATGTCTTGAAGAATCAATATTTGGTGCTCAACTCAAGGGACTGGGAGGGAGTGTGCTGAAATACCAGTGAGAAGAGTAAAAGTCTTGATGAATTAATCCCAGGACAAAGAGCGTGCATTTTGGTGCCGCGGTACAACTTTCAACATAATTGGCTAAAAGTCACCTATTTGGCAGATGCATTGTCCTCCACTCATCCAACGACCCAAGCCATTGGCAGTTAAGCTTCAAGTGGAGGTTGTTTGTGTTTGTAGGTGAACTCCAGTGATTTGTTTTTGAAGCATTTAGTTGTTCCATCTTAACTGTGAGTGGTGCTTTCTTTTTTCCAAGTAACAAATACATTTTTTTAGAATTTGTGAAATTTCCTCTTTCAGCTACCCTGTACAGTAGCTTTGAAAACGTGGTCATCTTTTGCCATATTGATGGACATGAAGACTTATTTTGCCCATCCCCCACATCACATTCAGGCCTTTTTAACATTAGACCCCAAAAACACAGGGTGAGGTCCAAGGGTGGGCTAAGACACAACTTCCACGCCATTGTCTTATCAAAGGGAAAACTATGTCAGAGGGCGGAGCTTCAGGGGAGGTACATCACACTTAGTTTCACTTGAAAGTTTTCTGTGAATGAGAGTGTACATCTGTGGGCGGTGGAGGTAATTCATAGTTAGTACAAATGGATTATAACAGATTCTTGCTAAGCAGTTCACGGTCTCTTAAGAATGTTTGTAAAGCACCTCCTCGCCTGCAGTAAAATCAGCAGCATTAAAACGACATATAATCATTGACGTTCTGAAATCTCCTACACTAAATTGCTGACCTGCTGATTACACTGCTCCACCAGGATGTAACCTCGGCGAGATAATGATTAATTATAAAGCTGATAGCAAATATGTAAATTGTAGTAGCAGTCGCCTTAAGAACCTTGCACAGCGAACAATTCCTCTGCCATTACTTGAATAATTAGTGACCTAAACTATGCATTTAATGGTAGTGAAAGTGATTGGTAGTATTAAGGATTGCGTCTGTATTGTGTTCATAATGTGGATTGCAAGTGATTCTGTAAGTAGCACTGGAGGAAATACAGTTCTGGTTTGTATTATTTTAACTGGGGTTCTGCAATTTTAACAGCAGGCAGTATTTGGTCCCCTCTATAAGTGGTGTTGGGTACCTCTACTGGTGGAAACGTTAAATTTTGGCAGAGATATTCAGGCCCTCTCTTCACTAAGTTAGGGGCAAACAAGTGATTGAAGGCTCAATCGCCAAACTAAGTTCATACTTGTGTTTTAATTTGTAAGGTTCGTTAATTGTTCTAAAGCGGATCCCGCATTGGTGATTGGTCAATGTTCCCAGATGCCAAACCCACTGAAATCTCATGGGACCTTCTGTTGGTAGAACTGACCAAATGTGATAGGATCCAGATATGGAGCTTGAGAAATCCACTCCACCCATAAACGCCTTCTGGCCTGCCGCTGGGGTTCCGTTCCTGGCATTAACTATTGTACCCGCCCCCTTTATTGAAAATGGTCTTATGATACCAGTGGTTGAATCCAATGTAAGGAAGTTTACACTTGAGTATCCTGGATTGAAATAAAGTGTCAAATGGCCTTTTAAGGAGTTCTTCAGCAACATAAACTTTGATGATGTGTAGCTTACACAAATGGTACCTGTTAAACTGTGAACTTAAATATTTGGAAACTTTGGCAAATAAACCAAGGTTAATATAATTTTTATGATCTTTGACCACTCCTTGTGCGTTTTTCTTTTTTCTCTTGTGTGTTAATGCTGCTTCTCTTCTTTCTGCCTTACTTAACCTGTTTCCATAGCCCTCTCTCCTCTCCCGGCGCTAGTCCAAAATTCAGCAGAAATACATTGCCCAGGAAGCAGGACAGGTAATTCTGTCTGTCATTGCGGGTGCACAAAACCTTTTAATGTTCACTTCTGCTCACACCAAGTGTTTTGTGCAGAAAGTGTTTGCTGGGCACCTGTGTTGTGTTTGTCGTTAAAGTGTGCGACTTCTCGCCAGGAGTTGCCAGTGAGAGTCCATGTTCAAGCCCTCAGTCTAACTGGCTATCTGAAACCTTTCTTCCTAAAAGAAGAGAACAGTCTACCAAAGGCAGTTTTGAAATTCCTTAACTTCTAAGCAAAAAATGTGAACTCTCACTTGCACTTTCGGATTCCCTGAGGCATGCTGCTTTTCAGAGTTTCCTAGCTCTTCGCCTTGTCTTATGGGTGTTTCTGTTGGATATATTTTGTTTTGTTATTATTTTAAGTAACTTGGTCTTTGATGTTATTCCTGGATGTTCTCTGTACTTGTCCGTTTTTCTTTGATCTGTATGTTGTAAGAGGGTTTGAAATACTTGTGTCAATGTATTTGGTCAATTTTATTGGTCCTTTTTGTAAAAAATGTGAGGAGAGTGCTATTGTTCGTATTTGCTGGATTTCGTACTTGTCAGTTTATATTTTTGTGTATAAAAAAATAATATGATTTTAGATATTTTCTAAAATATTAAGTTAGATCTGTAGGTAACTTCAAAGTGTCTTGGATGGCGTTTTGAGATGGGATTAAGGCCAAATGAAATATTTTACTGTAGACAGAGCTTAACAATTTTCACCTTTTTAGGACGTAAAATAAAGATTGCACCATTGCATGGTACATTACATCTGAGGCATTACGATGAGGTGACCACTATATTATTATCCATAAATATGTGTATTTAAGTTAAATAAAATACCTACAATCTATAATAATAGTAATTTAAATTATTCAACAATTTACCGTTCACTAAAAATGTGTGTATATATGTATATATATATATATATATTCATATCTATATAATTATATATACATATGTGTGTGTGTGTGTGTGTATATATATATATATATATATATGTGTGTGTGTATATATGTGTTGCAAAATACTTGCATACAGTTAAAGTAAACAAAAGAAAAGTAAGAAAAGGTTATTTTATCTATATACAAAAGTATTTTTTAGGGCGAGATCACTCTCCCCAAAAATATATAATATACTCATTTAAAGGTTGGGGCGGCGGATGGTGGGGGGCGGGGGGGTAGGTAAATACAAATTAAAACAATAGCAGCATTTTTACACAATACAAATTATGCCAGGATGTACAATTAAATGAAAACTAAAATGCAATAAATAAAAAAAACTAATCTAAAAAGTTGGTGTAAGAGTAGTGTCAATGTATTGGTTGACTATGTAGTGCCTCAAATGTAGTGACCCATGATGCACCATTGTAGATACAGTCACATACATCAGTTGCTTATCTTGTAGTCTATGGGAAAAGACAGCCGGCTTCATTGTTAAAATATTGTTTGCAGTGCATCTGCATAGACGGCTGATTGCATGACCATCCTATTGTTTGGAATGAGTCGACATGGCAAATTGAAGGGACTGGTCAGTCTGGGGAAAAGCCTCTTAATCTTGTTATTAGCGTAAAGGTCTTTAGTAAAATATAAAGGTTCCTTGTCACTAAGGTCCTGACTGGAAAGTGTGAAATCTACACTTGTAGGGTCAATACCCTAGATTTGCATAAATGTCCAACTTTCCTGCAATTGAGGAATAATTTGCAGAAATCTGCTATGATCCCTCTTTCCCAGTAGTACTCTCATGACCAGTTCTGTATATAATCGTGGAAACACAAAGAATCCACTACTTTGAGCATATCTCCAGACTTGAAGAACATGCCACAGTGGCACAAGTTAGATTTACAAGTCCGGAGTTTTGTTTTGCCAATCGCTAATGTAAAATTGCTCCCTTAAATCTTGGCATTTGTGTATTTTAGTGTTATTTGTGTGTGTTAATTCATATGTGAATCCAGGCCATTTGCATATAACGGTACAATTAGACGAGATTTTTTTTTAAACTTTTGATTTCGGCAAAATCTATAATTATTGGATTGAAAATACCTTAATGTGTATTTCTATTATTTATACAAGCGTGTGTAGCAAGTTCTAGTCAAGGCAGTAGTTGTGAGTGCGTCTGCAGTATTCTGAGCACAAGAATCTCCTAAAAATTTGTAAATATTTTGGCTCTGGAGAGCTATGTCAAAATGGCATTTTGTCTAGGGTGGCAAAAGTGCTTGCGGCAGCCCTGGTGCACGTTGGTGGATCAGGAAAACATGCTACAGGTCCTTTGACCACGCTTTTCTAGGAATAGTATGTTAAAAGATAAATGTGTGAGACAAGGATTCTGTTTTGTAGCTTTTGGGATAATGGAGACCTCCACACACACATTCTCCTACCTAATTATTAAAGTAGGAACAGTTTCTTAAAATGTCATTGATGGTTGTCGGCAATTCAAACACACTAAACTTAGTCTCTGCCATGAACATGCGTGGTGAACATGTTTATGGGGTGCTCTCTGCATGTTAACGTATCTGGGGAACAATGTTTGTTGTTCAATGAACCACTTGTCTTTCTTTTTCAATTTTCTTCTGAAGTTCTTTTCTTTTAACTTTCCTGCAGTGACCCACATCTTGATAGAAACACTTTGCCTAAGAAGGGACTCAGGTATTGCTGTTTCCTCCTGGTGTAACAGCTTTGCT
The DNA here is from genome assembly GCF_964263255.1 of Lissotriton vulgaris. NCBI lineage: Eukaryota > Metazoa > Chordata > Amphibia > Caudata > Salamandridae > Lissotriton > Lissotriton vulgaris. Next base: position 192,318,434 of record NC_141688.1, on the reverse strand, counting down.
GTGGTTTGGGAGCTTTGCAGTTTGTGTCTTGTCATGGTATTCGCTTTGTGTAGGGCACGGCTGCTGTGGTCTTCATCGTGTATTCACACCATTTGCTAGCACCTATCATTTCTGCACTGGGTGGCTTTCTGCGTCTCGCTTTTGCTGGCTGAATTGCTGACATGCCCCTCATGAAAGATCATTGGTTCAAAACTTCATAGTCAGTGTTGATTGCTCATGCCTTGAACCATTTAGACGCATCGATCTATAGCACAGCACTGTGACGAGTACCGCTCTAAGGGCTACATTTTGGGGAAGAGAACGACCTCCTGGCAAATCAACTCCAAATAGTTTTACTTTTGTAAGTTGCAATGGACCATTCATAAAATCTGTTATCAAACATGAAGACAACAAAACAAATGTTAAGGAAGAGACAGTGCTGCTACTGACTGAAGCAAAACCACTGCCATTTTGCATTGTCCGTTATATATCACCCCTTGTTGAATTTATAGTTTTAGATTCAGTAAAACTCTTCATAGTGAAAGATAAGCAACACATACCCATGAAAACTTGTAGTCGGTTTTGTGAGTTGACATGAAAATTGGATTCTCACAAACAGCGATTTGCTGTTTTTTGATTCATTGTATTTTGGACTCCGCCTGAAATTTTGGGAGACTTTTGGGCATTTTATTATGAAAATTGAACATATGGACATTACATTTGAGTTTTGTGAGGAGGTGAGCATGAGTGTAGGGAAAGAATGTGAGTGAGCAAATTAAGTAAGGTTAGTATGGACAAGCTGACGGAATGAAAGAGGTCTTGAGGGGGTAGGTAGGCGAAAAAGCGGTTTGTAATATGGCACAGATGGGTGCACCATGGTTTACCATGCAGCGCTACATTCCTTCAATCTCCTTTACTTTGTGTGGCATAGTTATGATGCAATTCAAGTGTTTCACTTGCATTGCCCTTGCCAAGTCCAAACTTCTGAACTGTATTTACATTAGCCATTTAATGAGCAACTGGTCGAGTTAAATTCCTTCACAACATTGCCCCTTGCTCCGCTGAGCCCTTCTTCAGGAAAGGCATGGTTGCAACCTCTTCTAGTCACGCATTGGCCGGCTATTGCACACGGCTCTCATTTTATGTCACATATTGATTTCCCTTCTATGATTTTTATTTTGATGAAAATACTTTTGTATTCCTCCAGCAAATTCATTGACTTGTCCAGTGAATGAAGTGTCTCTTTGTATCCTCAGTCTCGCATCTGGATATCATTCCTAAATGTCGTTCATTTGCTTCCTGCTCATTAGTTCATCATGTCATATTGCTTGTGCTGCTTCAGTGACTGCGCCTGATGTCAAATTATATTCACTCGCTCTTTTTTCTCATCATAAATGCATCGATCATCTCTGCAGCTTAATAAGCACATCATGGCTCAACGTGCGCAATGCAAATGTGTTCGTGAATTTCTGTTTGAAAGCAGACAGAGGCAAGAATCCATCATTCAAGCTTGCATTTTCCAAATTGTAAAGTGAGGTTCATATGGAAATGTATAGCTAGATCTACTTTTAGCATCATGCAGAATTATGATGTTGTCAGTGTAATGGCCATCGCAGATGCAGAGCGCACTCCTGGTATGCAGTCTTCTGTAAAGTGCAAACAATATATGTATTTTTTCCTTTGAGCTATTGCCATCCTCACACGTATCATATTTCCAGTTTTTGTATATTCTTTTTTGGTTTCTGCTGAGAACACAAACTGTTGATTGCCCGCTCTGCATTTGTATGCCTGAACCGAAGACCAGTCCGTAGAAAGAGGCCAGTAGCTATTAATGTCTAGCAACTTGTTGGCAATCTGCATCGATAGATCCTTTCACTCACTCACATCATTATAATGCAGAGTCACTATCGACCTCTGGACTAAGTTACTTGAAATAATGCTGTTTTGGGGGCCTGTCCTGCTGTGCTACGTAAGCTTACTCCAAACTTTCAATAACTTACAATGTCAGCAGACATCAGGTGTTAATGCCTGCCTTCTGAGCCCTCTGATTGGATGTAGCTGTCCAGCATGCCAGAGGTTGACGCCTTCTAGTGAACTGCTCTGGTCATTGATACGAGTCTGTTCATGTCATCATGCGTACAGCCGTTGAACTGCTGTGTAAGAAATGCATTGGTACAGGTACATGTGGTTAGCGTAGTAGTCGCACCACTTGAACCGATAATTGTAACTTTCCTATTCCAATTTATTGCTATTGTGAACCTTTTGATTATGCTAATGTGACATCTCCTACTGCTATCTGTGCATTTGGGTGCATATTTACGGCCCATTATGTCCTACTCCTGGTCTGTTGCCATGGTACTTTGACATTGCCACACTGGCTCGTCTTTGACCGGATGGCTATGCAAGAGACTTTAATAAAGTAGCAAGCACCACAGAACTTTAGGACCTTGAACGTGGTGGTCATCTTGAGCCTTTGGAGAAGGGGGGAGTAGGTTTTGCAGTCAGGAACAGAACATCTTTTTGGAGGCAAAGGCCATCAGAAGATCCCTTGTGTGTGCGCTAATGACTTGAGTATCCTCCAGAAGTGGTTGTAGTGTGTTGTGGGGGGAGCTGAACCCAGCATTGTCCCATATGACCTGTTTCATGAATCCGTGTCCAATTCTAAACCTTAGACTTCTTCTGGTGGTGGGAAGAGAAGTCAATTGACTGGCTAAAAAAACAAACCTTGAGATGGGTTTCAAGAACAAACCCTATTTGTTGTGGTCCATTAGAATGAAAAGTAATCTGCTTGCATCCAACGCTGTTGACCTTGTCACAGATAGGCATTTTCTACTGGGTCATCCAAAGGATTCAGGAAAGAAGCAGAAACATTAAGAGGTGGAGGTGCGGGGGCCTAAGCAGTTCTACATACGTAGAGAGGGCACATGGGTGGTACATGTGGGCTAGAGTGGTTTTACTCAATATTTCTCCCAGTACATCCTACACATTAAAACATCTATTCTGAGATTCTTTGCTCATAGTCTGTCATTGGTCGGGCCGCACCTGTTGTAAATCGGCGTTAATGCAAGCTGTTTATGTGCAAAACATTTTGTCTGACCAGGTACGCCCCATCCTCCCAACTTCGCAGCCAGGAAGAAGCTAAGGAATGGCTCCGGTCGCATTCAGCAGGGGGCCTCCAGGACACGGCTAGCAACTCTCCGTTCTCCCCTGGCTCCAGCATCACGTCACCCTGCGGAACCCGCTTCAACTTTGCACAGCTAGGTGAGTCAGTGAATTCCAGTGCGATGAGGCTGATCCGACAAACAGTCAATGTGTGCACAGACACCTAGGCTGAATCAATGTTTGCCATATGTACGGTTCATACCAGGTTGTTTTAAAAAATAAGGCTAGTAAAACTAACCAGGTCCACTCAGTCAGATGGTATTTGACTTAAAAGTCTGTTTGTTGTGGGACCAACCTAATTGTGTGTCAGACAACCAACCTCTTTCAACAGGGACAGTTTACCAAATAGATCATGTGTCTTTGGTAAACATCTTCGCAACTGTGTCCTGTTAGAATAAACCCTGCTCTTCCAGTGTTTGGGACACACCCTACCTCCAGTCAGTACATGTTCTCACATCCCACATAACCTAACTTATAACTCAAAATTAGTTCTAAGAAGAGGGACCTTCTAAAACCCAAGCCTGAGTTTTTTCAGAATGAACAAAGTAAACACCGAAGCCTCTGATGCACATCAAAGTGTGCGTTTGGTTAATAGCCCACATAAATAGATTTAGAAACTAACCTACCTCCATTGATGCTTTTTGTCCTTAATGAAAAAATAGGTGAAAGACAAACAATTGGTTCAAAAGTCACTCACTTTGACCCTGAGGTCAAAGCTGCAACCCTGTCCAGTTTGAGGCTGCCCAAAAGAATCAATGGCCATTTAGTGTGTCCTTGTTGCAGACAAACATTTCTGAAGAAGCGCTGTCCATTAACAGACAGTCCACTAATATCTCTAGAAGTGGTCTGTTACCATGTAGTCTTTTTATTGGTCTAAAATGTACTGGGGAGTTACTTTAATGTTATCTACCTCTGTACATCCCTCTTTGCTCTCCCCACAAAGTTGGTGGTGGCAGAAGGCACTGAAGTGACATCCTTCATACAAACTGCATCAATGCATCCCCTGCTGATTTTGGGCCCACCGTATCTCCACTACAATTTGCCTCCATAAAGCTCCAGTAATGGTGGCCCGCTTTTCCAGTTCTCATCCTCCTTGCTGACCATAGATAGTCCTGCTGGTCACAGGGCAGCTGTATCCTCTCGCTAGCAGCCATGGTTACCCCTTAGCTTCCTAATCGATTTAAGATATGGGTAGAATTCAGCAACTTCAGTGGAATACAAAGAATGTTGTGACAAACATGGGGGTTCACCCTGATTGTTCTTTCATTTTGAAATAAGGACAGTGTTTTTGAAAGTTGTCAATCTGAAGAATTTAAGTCTGACTCACATAAGTAACCTCTTGTAAGCAGCTTCTGCAAGGCTTATTTAGGGATACTTGGAGACAGTTGTTGCTGTGTTCTAAGCAGGTGCCCTGGCTTATGTCTAGTTACAAAGCCTTTCGTTTATGGAAAGAAGTTCCTGACATGAGAGAACGCAGTAGGTCTGATGAACCATGATCATTGGTACAAAGTACAGGAACTTCCCCCATCACTTCTGCAGCTGAAGAAAGATCTTCAAACATGTCTCTTCATGAACATCCAATCAGCAGATGAGGATCTCCATCACCCCTTGGATGTTTAATGACCACCATCCAGTCACGGCGGTGTCTCCTCAAGGAGCATCTAACATCTGATAAAGGCCTCCATCACCCTCACCCTTAGGTGCTTCATGACCCAGTCACATCTATGTCTCTTCAAGGAGTATCTACTATGAGAATGGCTTCCAGCACCCTGCTCTCTTTGGCGCTTCAGGATCATGCCCCAGTAGCAGCTGTGTGCAACATTTTGAAATGTCTACTGTCAAAGTTCTAACACTGATGCTTCAAAGTACATTTGCTTATTGCTCCTAGCTAGCTGTCGTATAAATATACTTGTGTGTTGATTCACTCAAGGGTCGAATTTGAAGCCAAGCTATTTATGGGCTTTGAAAGTTAATATGAAAGATTTGCTCTCTGGTCACAAAAACATTGTACTCCAAGTTAAATCATCTCGTTAAAGCAGGTGTTGTGATAAGATGGTCTTGACAGTAGAGATGAATGGGATGTGTGAGGAAGCGGTGTGTCCTGTGCGCACGCCCAGCTCTTCTACCTCATTCATAGCCAACTCAAAAACGCCAGCCCTAGGAGAACTGGGAGCAGTGGGGATGTTTGTTGCGACTTGTGATTTGGTAGCAGCTGTCTTGTCTTGTTTCTTGGCGTTTCATTGCCAAGAACTAACAATGGCTTAAATTGATTATGGAATCTGCAGATTTATAGTGTCCAATGGACGTGCGGCTATTTAAACCCTGTGGGCTGGAAGGGAGTAATCTTCCTGATGTGACACTCGTGAGTGGGCAGTTTCCAAGCAAACTTTCTAAGAAAGCGGAGTATTAAAGAACTGAAGGGCAGGGGTGGTGTTTTATCAATCAATTGGGTTTTGTACAGCACGACTACTCATCCGTAAGGGTCTCAAGGCGCTGAGGGGGTAAGGGGGCGGGGGCTTGAAGTCCTTCCTGACCTCCAAGGTGGTGATTGCCTGAGATGCCCAGGAAAGGAGTTCCAGGTCCTTGCAGTGAGGTAGGAGAAGGATCTTCCTCCAGCGGTGGTCCTGTAGATCTGTGGGATGGTGGCCAGGGCATGATGGGTGGAGCGGAGATGTTTGGAAGGAGAGTTGGTGGTTGAGGTATGCAGGTCGGGCATTGTGGAGGGCTTTGTAGGCATGCATGAGGAGCTTGTAGGTTATCCTTGTGTTGACTGGGAGCCGGTGGAGGTTTCTCAGGTGGTCAGCGATTTTATTGCACCGCTGGCTGGTTGTTTTTAGTTTTTTTTACATTTTTGATGGATTTTTACTTTACACTTTATGAAATGTAGTTCAATTCGTTCTTTATAGTTTTTAGTTGTCCAAACATTTTTATTGTTGACTGTTTTAAGGTAATTATGACTTCAGTGCTGCTAATTTTAGTAACTTATTCGTGCAAGTTAGCAAAAACTTCCAAGCCACTGCAGTCTTTCATTTATCTGTAAAGTTATTTGCACAAAAGTGCTCCAAGGTCATGTGATCATTGTTGGTGAAAGAGCAATTCACATCTTCACTCATCACTTTAATTTTGATGGAATGAATCCACTTTTTATTAAGTTACTCTCTTAGTCAGTCTGTTGTGCTGCTGGCCCGGTGCCTTCCACCGTGCTTTTGGTGAACGCCGCGTCAATTCCTACATATTCTTTGTCTGTCGGGCAAGTTGTTCAGAAGTCTTACCAAAAGCACTTTATGCCGCGCCAGCCACTACTTAAGTTGTTAAAATACCAGAGTTCACTGTTGTGAAGTTTGTGCCAAGGTTGGAAAGAGAGTGCCAGTTTCTGGAGTTACATATTCTTGGCACATTCTTTGTTTGATACAATCAGCTCCATGATCTCAGAAGCAGGTATTTGCTTAAGTGTCCATTGAGTGTGTTTTTTTCCCCTTCAGTTTACAAAAGTCTGGGATTTGACATTGTTTAAACTGAGCTTGCCAGGTACAGCATGGATACCCTAGCACCGAACAGGATCACCTTTCATTCACTCCTTTCCTATTGTGGAAACCCTCTGCTTGGAGAACTCGCCAGTATGAAACACTCTGCACATAGTGGTTCCAAGTCAAATATTTTGTGCACCTGCGCGACTGTGTAGGTTCTGGACAATTTGGCAATATGGCTGAAGTTTTGTAAGGCTGTTACTACTTTGAAAACCCTGAAAATAAAAGTGATTAAAAGAATATATATATTTTGTGCACCTTGTTTTCTTACTTTGCAGCCAGTCCTACGACTGCAGCCCAGATTAACCTGTCAAATCAAACCATGCTGCGGACCCATAGTCTTTCCAACGCAGACGGTACCTACGACCCCTACAGCGACTCCCGCTTCCGTAACAGCTCCATGTCGCTGGACGAGAAAAGCCGGACCATGAGCCGATCCGGGTCCTTCCGTGATGGATTTGAAGAAGGTAAGGCAGTGTATGGTTTTAAAATAAAGTAATAGTTCGCACTAAGTGCATGCTCTTGATATCTGTTGAAAACCCCAAAATGCCTCCTTAGTCCTCCTGAGGTTTGCACATTGAGTACCATTACACTGAGTAATAGTGACAGCTGTTATTTAAAGCACGTAATGATGGTGAGACTGCTCGACGGAGTGTTACGTAAAAAGTTATTATTCTGAGCTCTCTGCGAGTCAGTAGACTGAACTTGCACAAAGTGCACCAGCATTCATTTTGTTTCTTTTGTCCCAATGCCCAGTAGGTTGTTGCCTTGCATATCTTCAGAGGGTTGTAATGGTACATGTAGAGCACAAGCCGTTACCCAAAAGGGTGTCCTGTCACTAGATGGTATGCTTGGAATCAGTCCTGAGGATACTGAGATATCGGAGTTAAGTCTAAAGAAAAAAGCCAAGCCTCGAGGACTTTACGAAAATCTGGGTGATCCTACATTTGCTATATAGTCAGGAAAGAGAGTTTCAATACTTGGGTGTCTGGTAGGAGAAAGTGTGTGACGGCCCTGCGGTTGGTAGTGAATCCACAGGACTGTAAGCTGTTAGGATGATGGAAGAGTTCTGGTGGGCTTCTAAAGAGTCCGTTTGGTACGAAGATAGGCGGTACCATTACTATGAATCACACAATGCGCTATGCAAAAAGAATTTGAAATTGATGCCTTTGAGGATGGGCAGCGAATAACGTTCGGTCCTAAAAGTAAAAATAGGAGAATTTTAGGGAAAATTGAAGCTAAGATGAAATACTTTGTTTTAAATTTGTTGTAAGAGGGACATTGATAGAGGCACAACTTGAAGCACCTGATGCTCCGCATATCCCTGCACTTATGTTTATTCCACAAATCAGATAGTTTTGTCTGTAACACCTCTTATGCTTTGGAGTAATTGGCTTATAGTAACTTTGTATTGTCTGTCTCTTCTGGCATTGTCGCAGCAAACAGATGAAGCCTAATTACTCTTCATATAGTCTGATTTCGTTTTTCTACCGGATTGTGTGATGATCCGGTCATAAGGGACCTATTTAGGTTGAAGTAGTTCAGTTGGATTATTGATTTGCTAAGGATGTTGCAGAAGACCATGCTTTGCTCCTGCTTATCACCGTGCTACAAGAATACAGTTTGTAGGAAAGCTTAGGCCTTTGGTTTAGAACATGTTTTATCTACTCGTTCGCTTTGTAGCTCGACAGGCTTTCTTTAGGTTTTTGAAGATGATGATTCTTTCCACTGAGATCTTAATCTAGTGCAATCACTACCACATCTTTTAGTCTGCAATTCTGTCTTTGCTTTTTATATTCTCCTTGAAGCCCACCTTTAGTGTTTGAGATGGTCTGCAGATGCCTCAATGCAACAGATATGTTTATGCTTTCCTGCTCTCAAGTTAACAAGGCTGTTGGGGATTGTTTCACCTCCACATGCTCTGGAGAGCTCCAGTAGACCTGTCTTGCTTTTGTCCATATTTGACCTTATCCTTTTCTGCAATTAACTTTTACAAATGTTATTAATATGAGGTTGTTCCTATCCCCATTTATTTTACGCTACACGGTTTGCCTGTTGACCATTTATTTTGTTCGTTTCAAAGTGTTTCATCCATAGTAAGGTCCTGAGTTGGGGGGATGGAAAAGGTTAGGCTTGCCTCCAGGGTGGGGATCATTTATCTGTGAATCTGAAAAAAATCCATCTCAGGTAGAATGACGAGGCCTTCCTAGCGCAGTGACGCCGCATCTGCAGACGCGTAGCTGTGTTCAAGTTGATGCTTTCGCGTGGGTGTTTTTTGTCAGACGTTCATTTTTGACATTTGAAAAACTTTGCTGATATTATAAATGCATTGCTGTTCGGGGTTGGGTTTAAGTGGCCTCGCTCTCGGCTTAAAAATCTTTTCTATGCTTAGGTGTGAATCTTACACGGTCTTGCACCTGCGTGGGACAAAACTACTACACATGTGCAAAGCACTACATTGTGAACTACTTTATGCCCAGTCGTAGAATTATTTTATGTCAGTAGATCAAAGCACAGAACAAACATCAAATTTAAAAGGTATTTTTTGTATTACTGATTGCAATGAAACAATTGTTCAGAGATAAGTTATCCACATATATTTGAAAAAACGGCTAAGCTGGTCCAGCTAAAAATTTGACAAATTAAGCATTCGAAATGCCTATATTTTGCTGGTGGACTGATTTGAAAATAATCTTTTGTGCGGTATGGTGGTGATGAAAGGTGGTCAATGGATTATGAACCAAGACTTATCAGGAATTAGAACATTACTCGCCTGCAAGTAATCAGCTGATGACCATCCCGCCGGCTTCCGTATAGCCCCTTTTCTTTCAAGGCTGCCCGTGGAAGAGGTGTGGCGCAGCGGCCAGGGCGACGGACGCTGGGGATCATGGTTCTATCCCCGGCACCGGTGGCAGGGGTCTGCCCAGCACCATGTGGCTCTGGGCAATAGCTCGCTTAATATTCCCGACGGCCCCCAGTGCCCTGACACCTTTGAGTAATTGTTCGCGCTTTACAAATACTGGACATTTACATTTACTGGACATGATGGGAAAAACTCCAAGATATTTCCAGGCTCTTCGAGGATAGTGTGTTGGTCAGTAGAGTTTCCAACTTCTAGTTATGCTGTGAGTAGTTATGTACTCAACAGGTCTTGGAGGCTTTCAAGAGGGTACTTGCAATTTGAAATAGCATACCTTGGCCCATCAAAGACAAGTCTGCGAGTCCCTGGGATTCCGGAGATGGATTGATCTTTGTTACATCCTATGTCCTTCTCCCTTTAATTCGATTTCTTTTTTTCTGTCTCTTTGTCAATATCCCTGCTGCCTATTCAGTGGCATTCCCCCGCATTCGTGTGCTAGTCTCAACCAGAGACATTTCGGTCTCTGTTCTTTGATTGGATGATGTATCTTCCTACTTCTGGCGTCTGCATTGCAGTGCATGTGAGGGACTGTGCTCTCCCTCGCACCGTCTTTCTTCCACCTATTCTCTTTAAGGAGCAAAAAAGCATTGCCGAAGCCAATGGGTTTCGCTGCCAAGACCGGTTTGTTTTGGCAGTGCTTGTTAGACCGTATTATGAAAATATTATTGTGCTGGAACACATAGTGGTGGAGCAAAATATCAATGTATGAATGAAGGTGCAATGAGCACACTCCACCTGCAGGTTTTCTACTCTGTAATATTTGGGCATGTTTATGTGCATCTACATACACTACAGAGGGGTTGGATAATTTAAATTAGGCAAAGGTAAATAGCTGCTTACTCGTTTGATCAAGGCATGAGCGCTATAGCTGGTAAATTCAGTAAGGTGAGGAAGGAGGGAGTAAAGGTGACAGAGGTTTGTAATTCGGTAAAAGAGCACGGTTGGAAATCTGGTGAATGACTGAGCCCACGCCCTTGTGTTGGTTGATTGATGTGTGCACAGAAGTATCCAAGTCCATGGCTCCTCACTGCTTCTGAAACATGTTACGTGTCGTTTCTGCTCTCTCCGCTGCGTAGGTGGCTCGTTACTTTTACCCTGGGGAGCACTCGTAATGACGTTTTGCAAAGACTGCAACAAATGCAAATCTTCAAACGTGTGCGTGTAGTGGCTACCACACACCGCGTCATAGATGTTCACCAAGCTTTGTTTCCAGGCAAAGAAGAGTGTCAGACTTTGAACAGATCCACTTGAGTTCATAATCACTGGGTTTACTGTGTGGACTTTGTTCTTTGTCAGAACTATCTAATGAGTGCCAAGAAGAACATGTAATACCAACTTCAAATAATAGGAACATGGTCTACGCTTCATGAACTGAGAGAGACCTGGCTTTTACCAGTTTCTGTTTGAAGTAGCCGATCTAGGTATAAACAACCATCTTTGATGGTAGGAAACAAGCCGACATTGTTGATCCCAAAATAAAGGCACTTTGTGTCAATGTGACTCACCGGCCACCTCTCTCTTCGATGCACCCATGTTTGTAGTAGCAAATCTTGACTGTCATTGCTATGACACGTCCCTCTTAAGAGCAACACCCCTTTGGGGGGTAAGAACAATACAGACTCCAAGAATAATATGTCAAATTAATAATTCAAAAATACAGGTGGGGGATGGAACGTGCATATGAGGCCACACGTTACGACTAAACGGAATGAGCCGCAATAGTGCTAGTTTCAGGAATATCTAAAAAGAAATATTGAAGCATCCAGTTCTAAATTTATGATTCTATAGAAGCGTCAGGTGATTTTCTTTGTCTTTTTTGAGACTATGATTATTCATGTTACCCAGGAGTTTTTTTTTTAAAATATGCTCTTCCAGTTCTCAATATAAGCAGTCGATCCGTTTGACCTACTGCAGCTTGTATTTTGCAAAATTGTTCACATCATCAGAGCTTGATATTCCTATCTTCCATTGCACCAACATCTTTCTTAAACAGACGTTTTTATATTCTCAACTAATTTCTTGAAAGGATTCTATGAAAGCCATGAGACGTAAGATGCACCATATATTACACAGTCGCAGTTCAGATGAAGACTCGCGCACAGATATCCCAATTACATTATTGCTTCAGGGTAAACTTATCCAATATATCCTTCTGCAATTGTGGCTCTTCAACCTGAAAGTTGCAACAATGCATGCACAAGACTTCCGTGTGTGTTCCTACACTTCCGCGCCACCAGAGCACAACACTGCAATACATTCTTCTTTAAAAAACAAAGTTGCAAATTCATTTGGAAATTCTGCTTTTGACTCACTTACTTTACCTTTCTTTTTTAAGAATTTTTTTTATAATAATTTTCTTTTTTTTTATAATAATTTTCTTTTTTTGTACTGGCCAGGTTTAGAGTCTACAACATTGTTAGAGATGAATACAAATGAAAGGAAAATTAAAACACCCATGAATGGCAATGGCCACGTCGCCATTTATATGTAAAGGCTGCTAGATGTTCCCAGACCACATGCGCATAGTCTTGCTCAAGCTTTCAAAACCTCAAAGTATTAGTGAGAAGCCTGGTTCCCATTACCACCAATCCTCTCAATACCATTCGTCCTTGCTGGCATCTTGGCTAATCTCGGAAATATTGTTTGGTTTAAACTCTTCCATAGCTTCCAGAAATGGAAAAGCTGCTGGGACAGTAGACGTGGCCCTGTTGCTCCACTCACTTCCTTTCCCTACAATTTATTATGGTGTTTTCCAATGTGGCAGCACCGTTTAATTTCCTATTTTGGGAATTTATGCTCCTGGTCTTCAGCTGATCACCAGTACCTATCTTATGCCGATGCAACACTGGCGCAGAATGCCGCTCTTTCGGATCAGCGCCATCAAAGCTGGACGTGTTCTACAGAACCCCTCGCTGTTGATACCGTTGCAACACAAGCTTAGCGTGGTTTTTCGCTTTACGGGTTTATAATTCAGGGGAAAATGAGTCCTGTTTGAGATCAGGATTTGGTGCACACTTAGCAGACCGAAGGCGCTTTAGAATGTCGAAGTAAAATTTTACATATGCGTCCAAAATAGTACTTGTTCTTGGAGCTCCTGATGAAACAGTTTGTGTCTTCGAAGTCTGTCCCTATGAGCAATGACCAATACGTGCACTATTTATTTATGTGCTGTCCGCTACAACAACTTGTGAGGACTTTGCTCTCTTCAGGGGATTTTGACGCTCCCATCATCGAGCTACGTTGGCGCATCTTTCAACCTGCAAAAGGGGTATGAAAGTAGACTGCTTATCAAACAATAAAAACCACAGGCTTACTGCCTTTGAGACACCCAAAAAATGAGCTCCTCCTGATGATGAAGAATAAAAGATTTTCGTTGTTACCCCTTTCGACCCCGACCCGCCCATGGACTGTTTGAAGAGGCTGCCTTAAGAGCATTTGACTTTCTTTGTCTGCTCGCCTTGTGATTCCAGACTGGGAGAGCCTGCAGTAATCCCTTTCTTGAGGCATGGTTGGTACACATGCTGTAGCAAAGCTGAGGCTGATGAGAGATCCTCGCCAGCCCGCCTGCTCCTGGGCATTGAGTCATGGAAAAGAGTATGGGAAGGAGAAAAGACAAAGGGACTTCTCCTAGAACCGACTGTCTTTTGTCTGAACAGGCAGGAGCACCACATTCAACCCTTTGTGCCCGAGTTGTTTATCTTAGTGTTGAATGCCCTCAGCTATGTGATCTGTAATATAGCCAAGTTCAGCACTTTGCGTAAAATTGATGTAACAATCTGCTTTGTCGGAGGAGTGAGACGCCCCTAGGCAGTGACCGGCTGTGAAATCCAGCTCCAAGTAGGAGATGAAACTCTATGACTAAAAATGGTTCTGTCTGGTCTTGGCTCCCCTTCTGCAAGGTAAAGGCGTTGGTGGAACGGATATGCGCTAAAAACAAAGTGCAGGAACAAAACACTACGGAAATGGAATCAAGAGAACAGAATACCTAAAGCTAAAATGGAAGGCCTCCCAGACGTCCTCTGCTCCTGGGCACATGCATGAAAACAATGCATAGTACACAAGCCTAGAGAAGTGTGAAGCATCACAAGCCAGAAACCCTGGGGAAATTCAGGGTTTGCAAATTAATGGACACGAGAGGAGTAAGGGCTACTATAGCTTTCTGATAGGCGGAATGGGGACTATATGTGCAGCTATACATGTGACTGTCAGCTCTTGGAAAGGAGAGGTGTTTTGCCTGTGGCGCTGGATGCTGTCCCTGGCATATTTTGAGTTCGAGTGAATTGGAAATATCCAGTTGCTATGGGTTGCAAAAAATACACGTTTGTGAAAGAAGCATGAAACGTGCTGGCATGGGTGTTTAATCATTTCAGATGTAGTCATCGCATCCTCGCCAGGAAGCTGTCCGTGCTATATAAAACCGACCTCTTGTTGGGTTGTAGTTGCTTTAATATCTAATTTCCCTGATTGCACGATTAAATTTGAAGATTCTTTACGTTAATACGAGACCTGAACACCAGCTTACCTTAAACCTTTTTGATACCTTTGGTGAGAGTGATGCTTGCTCCCCCCCCCCCTGATTTTTTTTTATGTAAAAGTCCCACTTGGGACAGAAAGTTCTATAATCGTTAAGGACTTAAATGGTTAGGGATACGAGAAGAAACCTACATGGGGCATTGCAATAGATTGGCCACTGATTAGGCATACAAACGTGCTCTTCGGGACCAGTGGCCAATCAGTGGGCACTTCAGCATGATGATCCCAGGCGCATCTGCCTTATACTTTATGAAATGCAAAGGGGTGACCGAAGGACGGAGGATGAAAATTGGCATCAGAGTTCTCTTCTCTAGAAAGTGATGCAGCCAGTATCAGGAGAATGACAACTCCTCTGCGCGTCATGGTGATCACGGCGACTCTCCAGTTTTATTTTGTTTTTCCAGCAACACCTCCTGTCTCCCTAGATCTCTCATGTATCTCCTTCCGCAGCTCAGGTTTGCTGCTGTATCTCCCAGTGGCTTTCACACTTCCTACCTCCAGCGCCCGTAGCTTGCCCCACTGCCACCTGCAGGCTCAAGTCTGTCGCCACAGATTCTTCGCTGCAGTACTTTAAATGGCCAGATGAGGCTTGGGAATCCAGCCTATGATCAGATTGTCTGTTTTCTGGATAAGTTGAAGCCATTAACTTAGCCTATCAGAGGGAGGAATCTCCCTTCTGTATAAATTAGCCCTGGATGACCGTTACCAGCACAGATTCAGCAAATGTGAATTGTGGTGGATACTGGACATTGGGAGAGCCAAGCATTTACAGCCATCTTGCAGTACGACTTGCCTTGCTTCACCATTTCGATGTTTCTGACAGGTGGCCCTACCCCAGTCCTGGTGCCTGACTCACTTTATCGGAGGAGCAATTTTAGGAATGTAGATTGTTAAATTTGACAGCAAATACATTGGACTGTCCTTCAGGGGATTGGTGCAAGTGGCAACCGGAATAGCCAGAAATGAAAATATTTCTTGGAAGCAATCGGATTTCCAAGCCAGTCTCAGCGTGCTTATTTTCAAAGGCTGTGCTCCCTGCAAACACCATAGGTTGATGGTCCCGGCATTAGAAGATGCATTTGGGCGTGAGAGAGTTTTTGCAATTCATAAAGACACCCACACTCTTGTTAGGTTTCCTAGGGAAAATTTTGTTGTACAAACAGTAGATTGATTTGAGAAGTTACAGGTGATCTATTACAGTTGAACGTTTTGGATATATAGGGGTGACACCTTCTTTCGACAGTCAAAACTTACCTTGTTCAAATAATGCCGGACTTTGAAGATGCGTGGGGCTGGCTATAAAGCCACCGCACTAAATGTTTCCAATGCAGGGTAAACTTGTTACTGAAATGGTCTCGTGAGCTTGACCTAAAACTGCAGTAGAAGTCCAATATTTCCAGCCTTTCTATGGGTGGGTGGTTTAACCAATTTATTGAGTTAACAACCTTGAAAGTGTAATTGTCGGATGAATGGCCTCTGGTCAGCACCGTTAGGGATTCTGTTACTTATTAATCTAAAGTTTTCATTACTTCATCTCATTGTAACTATTTTACCTGTGGTCTGGATCAAACAGTTGATAATTTTCCCCTAGCTCTGTGCACGTTAGATGAAAAGCTGTCCTCTTTTCTCAAGCGTTGGGTATTATTGCGCTGTCTCAGTGGTCCGCGTGCCTTTCTCTGTGTGCTGCTGCAACGCTCTGAATAAATATATATTTATAAAGTGGCTGGTTTGTGCTATCATGCACATTTTCCTCAACACTGGCACAACTGCTAGATGTACTATGCTTGCTCACTGATTTCAGAAACCCCAGTCAAGCCATAGTTGAAATGTATTGTGTGGCAGCATTGTACAGCACTTATATGTCAAAGTGCTCTGATTTCCATCAGTTTTGGGCACCTTTTGAGAGTGTGTGGTTGGATGTGTGTTGGTTATGTATGTCACAAGTAGCAGATGTTGGTTGAGGGTTGGCCTTGTCCATAAACAGTTTTCTGGCATTCGAGATGAAATTACTCTGGACTCTATTTCACCTTTTGTGTTCTGGTTTGGTGACCTGTCGCTTGGGGCTTTCAAACATACCCTGCTGGTAGATCTGTAGGTGGCACCTAGTCTAGGCTGGCCCTGGACCAGCTTTGCCAGTGCTGCCCTATCTTCTCATGCTTGGTAAATCTCTATGTGCACATCTGCACCCAAAGCTGCTTTGCCATAAAGAGTGATGTTTTGGTGGGGGTTGTGATTGTTAATGGTGTTTGATAGTTTGCCTGGCCCTGATTTCTATATTTCGTGCACAACTTCATGCCTGGAGCAGTATTCCTGCATCACTCAGCAGATATGGTCTCCTCCAAAGCATTGGTACCAAAGCAAGGCTATCTGTACTGAAGCAAAGCTTTGTCTATTTATGCCTAAAGATATGCACGCTGACACACGTTTGTATGTATGTGAACTCAGTAATACATTACTCTGTTAATAATTGCAAGTACGTTTGGTTTATGCTGTTTTCTCTATTTTTTTAGTCCACGGATCCTCCCTGTCTTTGGTTTCGAGTACCTCCTCGGTCTATTCAACGGTAAGTTTATCAGGCATTTGGCTGCCAGGAAAGCCGCCTTCTTGGCCATGATTTTGTTTAGTACTCGTGATATATTTAGCAAATCTGTGCATTTTGGGAACTGTTTGAATTCTATTTGTAAATATTTTGAATGCAGATCTCAGAATGTATTTTTATTTAATTTCATAGTAGAAATGGACACAGCGCAACATGTAACCAAGGTGTAGTGGGCAACTCTGATACGTCAAAAGTGAAAGATGACAAATATGGAAAGCTATTGAAGCTTAAAATTAAGGGAAAAGAACATGCTACAGAAAAAGTATGACAGGCATGCAGTAGTGGGCAATCGAGAGAGTGAGCTTAAAGAGCAGGATTGGCAATGCAACAGCCTTGAGAGCTAAAAATGGACTTTAAAAACCTATAAGAGAATGAAAGCCTGGGCAACCCTGATCTCAGGGGCAGGGAGTTCCAGGGGGAAGGAGAGGCGGCAGAGCGGTCCTGGCAGGACAAATATATGGAATGTCAAATGCCAGAATCACTTGTGATGTAATGGGCATTCATGGCTGAATTAGTTTGCAGGCGTCATTCTGGTATTCGATGAAATTACTTATATTTACTTATAGCCTTTGCAATCGATCTTGATTTATTTTTTTAGCTCAAGTCTATGAAACAGTTTATCTCTTAAGTGTACTTTTAGAATCTAAAAAGCTCAATGCATTTGCAAGGCTTAGGCACCCTGCTTCGTATTTAGTTTGTTCTTGCTTCTGTCTCTTCCCCACACTATGGGGCCTTTCAAGACATAAAAGCAGACTAAAATCTCAGTTTTGAGAGAATCACGGCGTGTACCAAAAACTCAGATGGAAGCGGTGAACCTGCGCTCAGCACCTGGGTTCTATTTGCAGCCAAAATAGCGTTCTCCGATGAATGTCACCTGCTCTTCACAAGTTTGAATCTTGGCTTTGCTGAGTGAGCCCTCAATCATCTGATCACATTAAAATGAGTGTCATTCTATTTAATTTAAAGTTTCACGTTTTATTTGAGAGACAATGAAATGGCGAGACTGGTGTAGCGAGTGCTAGGTTAACAAACTAATGTTAGTTCCTTCTATTGTGGAGCATCCCCTTGTGAAGGGTTGTCCATCTAGCAGCATTAAAGTTGCCTGAGGTTGGGCACTGTCCTCATGTGTCTCCATGGTTTGTAGCCTCAACACTCCATAGCTGAGGGGAAAAAGACTCTTTGTTTCTTCTCTTTCCCTGGCTTTAATGTTTCACTTTGATTCGACCTTGAATCTGATACTTTCTCACCACATTGGGTCTTGCCAAATGGCATTCCAGGCACCCTGGACTCTCTTTGAAGACCCTTTGGAAAACGAGATTCAATCAAGAATGGATCAAAAGTAATTTACAACAGAGCATTTCCTCAAAGGCAGATAGATTCTTTAAAAATGTGTGGGTTGCTGAAGGCTGTCTGTGTATTCCAGAGCAGGGGCGCGAGATGTTCAAAGCGGTGTTAAGAAAGCCCTTGTTTAGGTAATGTGGTTTCAGCAATAGACCTTGTGGTCGGAAGGCCTTACTCGTTTGAGAAACAGGGTATTATTACCGCATTGTTCTTCAATGGACCAGCTGCAGCAAAACTGGCAGACACATTTCTGGAGCCTTTGAGAGTATGGATTAAACAGGACTGACTGCACAACCAATGCACTGCACTCTTGCAAGCAACCCCACTTGTGGCAGTGTGTGTTTGTGTGAACACTACTATTGTGTGAAGCCTTTGCGAACAGTGTCACATGTTGGGTAAAGTTGGGAGGTATATGAATATCTGTCTCTCCCTGGCCCGCTCCTCACATGTCTCACCACATATCTTGATACGCATCACTATACCTTCACGCCAGCTGTAGCAGAGATGAGCATATAATGCAGCAGGTCCTGCTCTGGAGGTTTTTGGGAAAATGTTTGCAGCACAAAAGCTGAATGAGGGCAGATTTGTTTGACATCAGAAGACAAGGGCGAACAGAGAACTTTAGTTTATGTTGAAACTGTTTTTTTCCAAGTGCATGCCTAAGAGAAGAGATAAATCCCCCTTGGGTATCTAAAAATAAAATAAATAATGCCAGGAAGGCAGCGGGTACAATGGCGCGTGCGCTTGTTCTGAGATGGCACCCATTTTGTTTCACGCTCTGAAGACTCTTAGAGGGGGCAACAGCACAAAGGGGTTTGATGAAGCCAGATGGGGCTGAATGTGACGAGTACTGCAAGCTCACCTGAATTACTGTTTACACGTGCCCACTGTAGAACTATCTAATGTTATAAATTATCATTTTTTTTCCACTCATGGGTGTTTTTTCTTTTTTTTTTCCAGCCCGAAGAAAAGTGTCATTCAGAGGTGAGAAACTTTTCTGACTTTTGGCAATCGTTAACTTGTTAAATTGAAAATCTTCAGCAAACCGAACAACTGTGCTTCATAAACGTCACTCTCCTGTTAAAAGGTCAATATTCCCTCTCCCACCTTCGTTGCTGTCCTTCAAACTTATCTCAGTATGTACGATCTAATGCTGTCAGAAGCCCCCTTGTAAGGTCCCCAACAGCTACGCAATCCCCAGCAGTGGTATCGGGCCAGGCATAAGATTTCTGAATTTCATTTGGAAGATGCTTTTCCACTGCTTTCTCCGCGAAGCATCTAGCAACTCCAGCGCCTTGAGACCCTTACAGGTGATTGGCCGTGATTACTAAATCCTAATTGATGCTTCACTGTTGGCCATACGTGGGCTCACCCCTAGACAAAATGGAAGAAAGTCCAACAGGCCTCTAGATGCCGGGAGTGGGATGGGGCATCTCCACTTCTCTGGTCGCATTCTAGAAGGCCCAGATATATCACTGACCCTGCCCCAGCCTTACTAACCTAACAGAGGCATCTTCTTTGCCAATGTTATACATGATTCCATATAAATCAGGCTGGCCTTTTGATGACCACCTAATTGGACTATGTTGGGTGCTCCCTTGATGTGAAAAATTGGCTGCTGCGGGGGGTGCCTGAAGTGGTGACATAAAGCAGACTGATACAGACAGGTCCTTGACAGCTCTTGCATCAGAGCTGCCATGAGTTTTTTTTTGTTAGATTGAATAGGAGCAAGTGAGGTGTTGATTACATGTGTCTGACTGAGAATTTAGCTCATTTGCACTCAGCATGGTTTGCTGAGTAGGCTTTACTTGAAAGTGTGAGGATTTGTACTCTGACTGTACCTGGTGTGATTATTGTGGATCAATGTGTTTGTGTACAGTAAGTCACAAGGAATGTGAAATCTTATTTTGTTTCCTGTTCTGTTTAGATACGCAAGCTACGAAGGGAGTTGGATGCTTCTCAAGAGAAGGTGTCTGCTCTAACCACTCAGTTGAGTGCCAACGTAAGTCCCTGAAAGGAGGTGAAATTAAATCACAAGCTGCATCACTTAAAATATTCCTTTCAGGCCTGTTGCCTGATTTTTTTTTCTAAAAATGTTTTTGTAATTGTGGAAATTGAAATAGCCACTTTGCTGTACTGTTTTGCTCTGCATCTGTCCCAACAAACCAATCGCAGCATTCATATCTGTGAGTGAGTTTTATTGGCCAACAACATCATTTACTGTTGTGAGATATTTTAGGTTATAAGTTTATCTTCTATAACTTTATAATTATAAGTGACTGAACACCTTGATCCCCTCGCTGAGGCCTACTAGATTCTTGATTTTAGATTGGTTTCGAGGGACGGTGTTACCCTATACTTCTCTTTCGCGTGAAAAGGAGAACAAGCTGCCCCTCTTTGGTTCCTACCTTTGTGTTTCAGTAATATACCTTGTAACTTGAATTCCGCTTGACGATGGTTTGTCCAGACATATGTCTGAATATGTTGAGGGATTCATCAACCAATATTTCACACTATTTAACATGAAAACAGACAAACTTCAAGGTGCAGACTTCTCAGCAAACCTTCTGAAGCCCCTTCGTACATCTTCTCTGACCGGGAGGGTGTTGGTATCCGGCTTGGTCGTCACTCGTTGCTGAATCTTTGCTCGTCTGTGAAAGAATGGTGCAGTCATAAAGCAGTTTATACATTTACATAATGCCCTTGTGTAGTGGTAACTCAGGGCTCTAGACTTGATGCTTTTCTGCATTCACGACATTTCACGTTCTTGCCAAGGTACAGACGGGTACCGCTGTGTCGTCGGTGGGGTCTAGAGAATAACCCATTCTGTTCACTAGGATTAAATGATCTGTCTGGTCAGCTTTTTCTCTCTTGATAAACTGGACTGCACTGTCCTTCGCAGCTCCAGCACTGCGGCTTAACCAGAAATGACCCTTCATAAAACCCTTTCTTGGGATCCTTTAGCTGTGTAGCATATCAATTTTGGCGAAAACCTCTCTGCCTGAAAACTATTCCGGTATCCTACTTATGTTAAACTTTTTTCTGCTGTTCGCAGAAAAAGTCACAGCTGCCTTCTACAAATAGAAACCAGAATAATCTTACGCACATTTCACTTTTTCTGCACCTATTGCTACCCATATACTATTGCCTTTTATAGTGGTATTATATTTTATATTCCTAATTGTATCTTGCACGTCCCACTTTATCGTCACCGGTAATGCACCGTTTGCTACACTTGTTGTTTCATATAATTTTTGTGTGCAATTGTATTCTGTCACTGACTCCTGTACCTTACATATTTTTGACTACTCACTATTGTCACCTTCGATTTAGGTATTTTTATGGTCTGCACAGTTATTTTAGTCCAGTATTTTGTCAGTATTATATTTCTACTTTGTTCTGCACTTGTTTATAACCTACATCGAATTCACTCCTATTCCTATAATGTACCGAAGAATATCTCGCATAGACTTGTCACTGATGTAACCTGCACTCATTACACTGTTCCTTCCTGTATACACTGATTACTACCTCATATTTGTTAGCTGATCATTGGTGTCACCCCTGCTCCATCTAACTTGCAGTCCTCATCAATATTCTGCTCCCTTATATCTTTATTGTGCACCCTACACTTGTGCAACTTGCACCCATCTCAAGTGTTAGTCTTGTATGCACCGATTACTACCTCAAATACCTTGGCAGCTCGCTAGTGTCACTTCTGATTATCTCACTATTATTGTCTGCATCTGTACTCTGCGTATAGCATTATTGTGCACTCACTAGTGTCACTTTTGGCCCACGCAACTGTTTATGACAGTGCACCCTCCCTCCTACACCTACCTAGACTGTCCTCCCATCATGGAACCCGTCGGCAAGCACACATATAGAATCAACTACCCACCCTCACTCACTAAAAAAAGCCACTAAACGCTTTAAACACAACTTCCTGAGGTCCCACCCTGAAACTCCCTTTGCAGACACCTACTTCTCACCAGTCAATGGTTCACTGAACATTGATATCATCTTCCACACCACACGCAGAGCCCAATGGAGAAAAGCGTTCCGCACCTTACTCACCGTCTCCACCTCCAGGAATTTTGCGCATGGCCTAAAACTCTCCAGCACACCATCCCAACTCTTCCCGGGCAGAACCACCATCACTATATACAATAACGGGATTATCCTAATTCAATCCACAGACAAGAACCTGGAACTACTAGACAACCTGTTCCCCACGTTCATACAACACCTCGCCAATCATCGGACCCCCACTCATAGCACCCTCAGGCCTATCACCCTTGAATTCACAGCCCCCAACCCCGGCACCTTAGACATTCACCCACCTAATGTAGCTACCTCGCACTCCTCATTTACAGACATAGATCCCTCACCCACACATTCCAGCGGCACCCCCCCCACCCCACCAACCTCACATTGTCCTCCTTTCATACCACACCCATTCCTGTCACCCCTGACACCACAGCCTCAAACCACAAACATTCTAACCTAGCCCAGACCCAAAACGACATGCACCTCTCCTTTACTCCTGACACCCTAGTCATTCACCCACCTACAGTAGCTACCCCACACCCCTCAAGCACAGACACAGATCTCTCCCCCTCTTACACCAACCACCTCACCCCTTCCCCCCCACACACCAGCCCTCATCCCCATTCCTCTCACCCCTGATACCACAGCTCCCACCCAAAACGACATGCACCTCTCCTTTACTCCCGGCACCTTAGTCATTCACCCACCTACCGTAGCTACCCCACACCCCTCAAGCACAGACATAGATCTCTCTCCCTCATACACCAACCACCTCACCCCTTCCCCCCAAACACCAGCCCTCATCCCCGTTCCTCTCACCCCTGATACCACAGCTCCCACCCGCAACCCGCCTAACCTAGATCAGCATCAGACCGACACACACAAAGGCAAACCCCACCCTTTATCCCCCCCACTTCCACCCACTAACTAATCACACAGAACACACCACCTCCATCAACTCAACTCCACCCCCTCAAAAAAGAACCATCTACAATCCCACTTCCCCCCCCCCAGTCTCACCCCCCACTACCCAACCTCCACCCCCTTCACCACTAACAAACGCCCATCCTCCACCCTGCACTCTCCGCCTACCACCAATACTCTCATCAAAAAAGAACCATCTACAATCCCACTTCCCCCCCCAGTCTCACCCCCCACTACCCAACCTCCACCCCCTTCACCACTAACAAACGCCCATCCTCCACCCTGCACTCTCCGCCTACCACCAATACTCTCATCCAAACCACCAACCTCTCCCCTATGGCATCCACGCCCGACCCTTCCATCCCCACCTCCAACACATTTCCCACACTGGACTACATTACGGCCTCCCTCCTCCAGCTCAAAGAAGACATGCACATCATCAAACAACAACTACTCTGTCTATCACACTCCAGTCACCCAACACCCAACACCCTCCACCAGATCAAACAAGACATTCACATCATCAAACAATTACTCAGCACACACCCCAGACACCCCTCACGCGCCTCCACCATCACCTCCCCTCCCAACTGGTCCTCCACCCGGGCGGCGAACTCTCGCACTCGACCCCAATCGCACTGGACCTCAATCCCTGTTCACAACCGCGAAAACCGCCCCCATCGCTCCTGCAACCCTCTCTCGGACCTCGACACAATCACCCTCCTCCGCTCCTACGACTCAGCTCCCCATAGCAACACACCCGACACTCTCACTGCCATTCCTACGATCCACTCCAATCCCCTTAGACCCCCCACACTGAACAACAGAATCGCTATCCATAGTAACCTGAGTAAAGTCCCCCTCGCTCTAGAACCCCCTTCCACCCTCGACACACCCGTCTCAAATGCACTCTCCTCAACTGCAGATCAGCCGCTAGACACTCCTCCGCTATCGCTGATCTCATCCTAAAATTGGATCTCGACTTAATCATCATGACTGAAACGTGGCTAACAGAATCTTCTACACCTATAATGGACATTCTGGTTCCCCCCAACTACCTCATCACTAGACTTGACAGGTCTGGCAATAAAAAAGGTGGCGGAATCGCATGTATATACAGGAGCAACCTCTCTGTCTTGAAAGTAACTTCCCCTTCCCTACCCTCCCCAACCTCCTGTGAATACATCTGCCTCGACATTATCAATGAGGGCAAACCGATCTGCACTCTTCACGGCGTTTACCACCCACCCGGCGACAACCTTACCTTCTCCCAACAAATCATGGATATGATCTCAACCAACTCCGGGCGACAACTCACACAAATATACCTTGGTGACTTCAACCTCCACTGGAACGATCATAATGATGCGGTGGTAAAAGGTCTGAAGAATTTCCTTAACGCCCTTGACCTCACTCAAATTTGCAACAGTCCAACACACGAGAAAAGCTCTATCCTCGACCTTATCATCTCCAAAGAGGCCTCTATCCAACTCGAATCTATCCAACCCTGTGACTGGTCAGACCATCATATTATCACATTCTTCATCAATGAAAAAGTTAAATTCAACCCTGTTCAATCCTCCAGGCCCAAAGTCTGGAAAAGAGACATGAAAAAACTAAACTCAAACTCTCTGCCCCCCAACAGCTGCAACTTACTACTTCCTCCTACTGGCGTTAAGGACGTCCAATCCTTGACCGATCACTATCTCAACACTATGGCCTCAATAATTAATGAAGTCGCACCCTTGCAGCTAAAAAAAGCCTCCGCTAAAATTCCAAACCCCAATGCATAGCACCCACTAAACCAAAAAACAATGCCACTTGGTCATCCTTTGTCACCTACACGGAAGAAGAAATTGGCAGACTGCTCAGCACCCTGAAACCATCCAATCACCTCACGGACCCCCTTCCTGCCAACGCTGTCAAAGTCCTTACCCCGTCGCTCCTTCCACTCTGGACTAAAATCATTAACAGCTCACTTCAACAAGGGACCATTCCCGACTCCCTCAAAGTTGGACAAGTCACACCTTTGCTAAAGAAACCTACAGCCGACCCCTCTGACGTAAACAACTACCGTCCCATTACCAATATTCCGACTCTTGCCAAACTGCTGGAAAAATGCGCACAAATACAATTGACTAAACACATTAATCAGTTTGATCAGTTTGATCTCCTCAACTCTCATCAATCAGGCTTCCGAGCAAATCACAGTACTGAAACTGCTATGACTCACATAATTGACGACACTCTTCAAATCCTAGATCATAACGATACCTGCCTCCTCATCCTCCTTGATCTCTCCTCCGCATTTGACACCGTCAAACATGAGAATTTACTCGAACTATTAAACACAAGAATGGGCCTATCTGGAACTGTGCTCAAATGGTTCACGTCCTTTCTGCATAACAGGTCGCAGAAATTCAAGAGCAACAACTTGATGACCGCGCCAACACCTGTATCGCTAGGCGTACCACAAGGATCCTCCCTATCCCCAACTTTGTTCAACTTAGTTATGGAACCTCTCACCACCTTGCTACAAGAATCCAATGTACACTTCCACATGTATGCCGATGACACCCAACTTTATCTCAAACTACAATCACCCAAAGACATCACGCTCTTGAATTCAACGATCAGAAGCACCCAATCCTGGCTGGCCGCTAATCATCTCAAACTCAATGCCCTTAAAACAGAGTTCCTTCTGATCTCACCTCCCGCGAAGATCACTACCGCACAAATGTGGCTTAAACACCTAACGGCACTCAATGTTCAACCCACCATCGTGGACTCAGCAAAATCTTTGGGCATAACACTTGACACCAATCTCAGCATGCAGGAACACATCAACAAAGCAACTAAGGGGGCGAACTACCAAATCAACACCCTTAGGAAACTTAAACCCTTCCTTCCAGCCAAAGACTTCCAAACTGCGGTACAATCACTAGTCATACCTCGAATAGAATACGGCAGCACCACCCTCTGTGGTCTCCCCCTAGCTACTACGGCACCCATAAGAGCCTCTTTAAACGCCGCAGCGAGACTTATCACTGGATCAAAGAAACACTCACACATTTCCCCTGACTTCAAATCCCTGAACTGGCTGCCTTTTGAAGCCAGAATACACCTGAAAATCGCTTGCTTGACGCACAAGGCTGTCCACCTGAGCTCACCTAGATACCTCGCTCAGAAGCTGACGATTTCTGGAGGCTCCAGAAACAATAGAGGCACAAACAATCTTTTGCTAAAGCCTAAAAGATTCCGCAAGGAAAAAACCTATAAACGCTCTTTCTCAGGAATGGCTCCCAGGATTTGGAACTCACTCCCCCCTGAAACCAGGCTCATCCCCTCTACCATACTTTTTAAGAAAGAAGTAAAAGCGATCCTCATGGCTAAATGCACTTGAACTACTACTGGGGATAAACTACAAAGACTCGAGACTCATCTGTACTACTTGTTCGAACCCTTTGCATTTTTGTTTTGACTTTGAAACTGACTTACTTGATTGTTTAAGATTTCACTTCACTGTACTTTTAACACTATTGATGTATCTGTTTATATATACTCCCCTACACTGTAAAGCACTCTGATATCTGCAAAGATCTTGTTCGCGCTATATAAAACTTTCAAAATAAAATAAATAAATAAATGTATGCGCAATGTCGGCGACCCCTCTCTACCCACCAAGTCAGGAAAGGAGACTTGGCACAAAGGAAGTAGCTTAGATTTACTTTGAAACATAGCACAAAAGATCTGAGTAAAATTAAATAGATTGATTTCCCAAATACAGAACTAGCAATATCTCATCTTTCATTTTTTGACACAGCACATGAATGTTGGCATAAAATTCACACATTTTCAATATTTACATCTCCCAATCCAGTTCAATATTTACATCTCCCCATTGGGGCATGTCCAATAGTAAGTAATAGTGAGTGAATAAAAAATAAACAAGTAAGAGCAAACAAGAACATGACCTCCAGCTGAATAAATGTGTACATTTACAGAGCAAGCAACGAGGGAACCGCTTCCCAGAACATCCCTGCTCGGGGACTAGTGACTGCCACTGGTAACGCCCCATAAACGAACACAAGGTGGGCGACCCCAAGGGCAGGTCCAGAAGGTCAGGACCCCCAACAAGTAAGCCCCCACCCCATCCTTAGCTCAAACCCTCCTAAGGAGGATGAGCTACATCAAGGAAGGTGTTTTGGACCTAGAAAGTTTAGTGTAATCTCATCCGGCCACCACGCTTAGCAGCCTTTTGCCATTAAAAAGCGGGTCTAGGTGGGTGGGGCGTTCATGCTTTTCAATGACGTCGCTGCTCCAGGTATAAGACGACCAAACTAGTGTCACCCTAGGGAGACGCCGGCTATTAGGCCCCTTCCTGGGTGCTAGGTACTTCCAAACAGAAATGCTTTTCATATGGCAGGAGGAATCCAGTGCCCTTCCTACATAAAGCGCAGCTAATGGTGCCCTTGTGATCCTTGGCACGGTGCTTGCCAGGGGCACCGACTGCAATCCTCTCTGCTGACACGGTCATTTTTGTGGCTCGACTTCGGCTCATGATAGTCCCTGTTTTGCATCTCACTTGAAGCAAATACATTGGAGACACATCTGCACTCAGAAGGTTTCACAGTTTCCCACATAAGGCTAGTGGTGGGTGAAATTTGTATAATTTGCATTTGCGTAATAATGCAAACATTTTCAACATTTCATAATACTAGGTGAGATGCAAATCTGCCATTTAGCGCAAAATTTTGACGAAAGGACGCATTTTGTGCAAAAAAATAAGTGCTCATTTAATTTCATAAATCTTTATTTCGGTAATATTATCACCATAAAAGATACACAAAATACAATTCATAGTTGTTAAAACATTTAAAACGTCACAATTCATCCTGATACTAAGCAAAATTTACAATTTACAGGGTTCCAGGTTTTACGGTACACTTAATGACCAGCCTTGAGGCTCTGTATCCTCAGCGTCCACATTGCACCCAAATATTTAGCTACAGCGAAAACAATGTGGTCAGTCATGTCTGTCTTCAATACTCTGAACGCGGCCAAGCACTCCGCAAACCCCATATTCCTACATATGGGGACAATCCATGTTGTGCTGCAAACAATGGCCTGTTACTTCCCCCGCCCAAGCCATCTGTGTTACCCCCCACATCTCTGCCACAAAGTGAAGGGGGGACAGAAACGCTTTATCGATGCTAATTATTTCCTTGCTGATCCAACTTGGATAGGTAAAAAAAAAAAAAAAAAAGGCCCCTATGACATTTTGTAGACATAAGCCTACAAAATGAGGCGGGCAGACGTGTAATTGTTTTTTGTGTCTTTTTTTTAAATACAAAAAACCTCTCTAGCCATGTAGTACAGCATCTCCAACAACCTCTGGGGAGTCTATTTGCTTTGTCAATGCGTGTACGTGTACTGACGCTGCTGCCTTGCTATTAAGTGCACTGAACAAGAACGCCAGGAGTGAAACCGATTACGAACATCTTTCTCTAAAGTTATCCTGAAGAACTTTATAAGTGATTTTTAAATGGGCCTGTTTGGTCGTGGGGTCCAAGTTCTGTTAGTGTCTGTGTGTGTGTGTGTGTGTTGCTTCACAGCACACGTGCTCCACATGCCGTGCACTCGGGTTCTCGCCGGTGTTGTCAGGCCCTGTCCTGTTTGTTTTCGCAGGGAGGGGGGGGGGGGGATCAGCGCGGCACATCCGGGTGTCATTGTGCTGCGCGTGTTTGTTTTCTCTGGGCCTGTGAGAACAAGGCTGCAGAGAGGACTGGAGTGATTTAGCTATTCCCATGGCTTCCAGCCTGTCTGTTTTCTTCCCTCTGTTGTCTTTTTGCTGCTAGACAGGGCTGGTCTGCGCTTCGGAGCTGTGGTTCCTGTCTCTAATCGTTTGCTTTCATTGACATTGGCTGGGAAAAAAAAGAAACAGTTTGGGACGAGAATGCAAGAATGTTTTTTCTTTGTCTGGTTAAAAAAAAAAAGCAGGTTACCAGTTATACCCCCTAACTGGACTGTGGGAATTAAGGAGATATGTGCCTCCTCAGAGTGGAGTGTAGCCATTAGACTTTGTGTCCGTCTATCTATCTATCTATCTATCTATCTATCTATCTATCTATCTATCTATCTATCTATCTAAACACACGTGTGCACTTATGCTTTTCATGACGTGGTGCATAGTAATATTTTGTATCTGTGTTTAGATTTTGGTACGTGTTCAATGACGTAACCCGATTGCAATGTAAAGCCTTGGAGTTTGTCGAAAACATCCCATTTATGCCTTTTCTCCTAGCCCAATCACTTCTTTGGATGTTCTGAAAAACACATCGAGCTCAACAATGTAATAAAAATGAAAAACTAGGGAGGCGCGGCCTTCCACGAGAATAGGCCCCCTCCAGTGGGAATGTGTGTTTAATTTTAGATCCACCCACAAACGTTCACATTTGAATTTGAAGTACCTTGTCTCCAGTGTTTTTAATTATATTTATTTTACTTCGCCTCCACTATGGAGGCCAAAGATGGAAAGAAGCCCACAAGAGTGAAGTGAAGACTTCCTTCAAACGAATGACCATGCACTGCAAAGATTGCCATGTTTCATTTAAAATTAGCTCTTTTACTTCCCTGTTCATTTGTTATTTTTGAAGAGAGCATTCCACAGGCAGGCTGGTGTGCTTGATAATTGCATAATGTTTCAAAGCACAGCCCAGCACCATAAAAGGAAGCAGACAGGCAACCTTTGGGAATTTCACTGTAGATTTTGATCTCCAAGCCTCCCTAAAACATGGGAAGAGGCTTCCAACAGGAAGAAGCTGGCCGCACTTTAGTGCAGCCTAGGGCAGATACGCAACTCTGTCCCTCCTAGCTTATTTCTTCCTCAACACTACCTTAGCCACCACGGACATGAAGTAGAAATACTTGCGGGTAGCGCTTTTAACAAAAAGTAAGCAAGAAAAAACTGAGCTTTTCAAGAGTTGAAAAGAAGAATCCTCGTGCCATACTTTTGATCTCTTTCCAACTTCTGGTGCATGGCCAAGTTATCACTTGTTGGAATGGGTGTGTCCCCTGCAGGGTCAACAGGTCTTGGCTTTAAGTTTTTCTAAAAGTTTATTATGCGCAGACATTTTTCTCTAAGTCAGGAGAGAGCACGGACTACTGACTCTTCTCTTGTAAAGTTCTAGTTTGTGTGTGAACCCCATTCCTTGCTCGCGCAGTCACCGCGCATGTTTGTGTAGTGTGTTTGCGACACATGTGGTAGCAGAACTCTGCGAGGGTCTGCGTATTAGGACCACTGAGATCCAAACTGAAGGCCCATGGTTGAGCATAGAACAAGGTGTGGGGTGCCTTCAGCTTCCCCACGCAGTGAAAGTGCATTGCCTGCAGAACTGTGGTTGATTGGTGGGGACCCGACAATGAAACAAGAAAGGATGGATACAGGCCTTCCTTTAGACATTCCATACATGCCAAAATGTTAAAGCAGGCAAGTGAGAGACTTCGAAAAGAAAGTCGTGAGAATGTATCTTCTTCATTGACTTAGACTGAGGCAGCCTCAATCTGCCTGAATCCGTCTTTTGGCATGTATGGAAACCCAGGATTTCATTTTTGGCAGTTTATTAACCTAACACAAACAAAAACAGAGTTTTAATATGCGCTACGTAAAACTGCCAAAAATAAAATGTTGAGACCGGTCACACCCTCTAATCTCCCCCTCCAAGAATTAAGTGCAACGCACTCTGGCTTAGGATATATATTTCTGGGCTCACGCTGCCTTGTTTCCAGCAGATCATGATTCAGCAATCTGGATCGGATTTCTGTATGCAGGAATCGGGGCGGGAGACTTGCATTGAAATCCGAAGTCTCCCACCTGAATCTGGAGGGTTCGCAGGTATGACATTCAATGAGAACCTTGTTAGCACGGAGCATGGCGGACTGGCTACCTGGTGTTTTCGAATGCTGCTGAGCTGGGGGCTGATTTCGTTCATGGGGACCTGCTTGTGCTGAACACAATTCGTTTTGCTTTGTTTATTTTAAAGCACATGCAGGTTTCCATCAACGAAATCAGCCCCCACCGCAGTGAAATCGGCCCCCAGCAAGGCAGAATTCCAAAACGCCCGGTAGTCAGTCTAGCCCTGGTAAGGAGCTGCTGATTGGTTCTTGATGAGCACTGCCATTTGATAGATTGAAGGGGTGAGGGGTGGGACTGCAGTTTCTCTTGTTCAAGCTGAGTACATTTCTAGACCAGGCCTGCCCTTTTGTCTGTCCCTGATTACTTCATCTGGAAGGCTGATGACAGCCACATGCTGTGATCTCATAAATCTTTGTGCGCGTTTTTTGGATGCTCCTGTCTGGATTGCTACCTCTTGGTAGAGCCACTGTGTACAAAAGTGTCTAAGGAACAACCAGAAAATGACGTATAACAGAGATTTAAAAAACCCAAACCATCTCTGAAGCCTTAGAAAATGGATCCACGTCCCCTGTCTGAAAAACTAATAACAAAGTGGGGGCATAGATAATCCCACACTCTTCTAGGCCCAAGATCTTCTTGTCCAAAGAAAGTAGCACTCTGAAGAGTTCTCTAATGACTGCTGTGGGACCAGGGCTGGTGTCTGCATGACAGCCAGTCTTCCAAGGGTGAGAGGACATCCCCTGAAGTTTACAACGTGCTGGAGAAGGTGAGTCTGTCTAAGTACATGGAAGTTTGTCTGCCTGCTCAGAGAGGGAAGGAGAGTGCCTGGCTCTGCAGGATCAAAGAAATAGGTCTTTAGAACCTCTTACCCCTTTTAAGTGGGTTTTATATATTCTGCAGAATACACTGGCCTGGAGGAGAAGCCCACTAAGTTACCACTTTGTGGAAGATGCTGACTACAGATTGGGAGCAAAGCTGGCTCAGGCTGCGGTTAGTTCAAAATCGGGCTGCCCGGCTCGTCTTTTCTCAGCCATGAGACTGTCGCACTAAGCCATTGATGAAAAAGCTCCACTGACTTCCATTAGCTCAGAGGACAGACTTTAATACAGCCTGCACTATTTTTAAGGCTCTTCACGGCTAAAGTCCTGCCTTTGTGTCCTCCAAGATTCAGAGCTACACCCCCAATCGCCATCTTAGATCGGCTTACCACAATTTACCTTTTGTGTCGAGAAGCAAAGGAAAATGGCTAGAAGGGTGCAGGTTTTCCGTATTAACCCCCTCACTTGGAGCACTCTTCTTTTCCTCTTGACATCAGATCGTCATCCAATTATGTGAGTTTTAGAAAACGTTTAAAAACATGACAGTTTCGACAAGCTAATGGCGAACTCTGATTCTAGTAGCTATCTTCTACTACCCAAGCGACAAGAACCGTATGGTGAGCATTGCGCTCTACATGTTTTCTATAACATAATCGGAAGTGTTAGTGGTCCCCCAGGCTCCCAGGGCAGTTCCTGCCGTCAGCTGCATAAAACGTGCACGAATCGCCACTGTGCTGCCTGGCATTTCCACTGCAGACCTGAAGACCTAGTGGTTCCTTTACCAAACCGTGAGGATTGACTTTGCCGGCCTGGAGGCATCAGCTCTCTCAGGAGAACACCATCTGCATCAGCCTGGAGGCTGCAACCATTGAAGATGAGCTCACACCTGCAGTGACCGCAGCGGCCACACCTACCCACAAATATGAGCATTCACCTGCTTCACCGAGGCTGCAACAACGGACTAGTCAGCTGAGCTCGCTATCCAGCCGTTGTGGGTTTGGGGATGCGCAAGACTGACACTGAAGCCAGAGAGTGCAGTCGCTGACTGCACGTGCCCGACCTGCTGATTCACCGTGCCGTTTGAGCAGGTGCTGCAGGACTGCACATGCACAAAGTGGTAGACTGTGTCTAATCCATGCAAAGGGGAAGTTTGCTGCTAGCACTCTAACCTTTGCAAAAACAAAACAATTGGGCCTAATAGACTAATGAACAGACCTACAAACTGTCATGCGGGGTAATTCGTAATGTGCTCCACCTGTGCCTGACCTACGCCTGTACCCATCTCTTTGTCGAAGTCTCTGTGAAGCCAAGGGTACTCCAGAGCGAGAGAGAGTTGGGGAAGCAGACGCCATAAAGGGTATCCAGTCTCACTAGATCACATAGGGAGGTTACAATCCTGTGCCTGAACTACTTTTGGAGTGTGGAGTATTTCATTTTGCTGTTTCATTAAATTACTTTCTTTAACATATAACACTGGTTTGGACTTAATATTACTGTGTCTGGTGTTCTCTCCTCAGCGAACCAGAACATATTCCCCTAACCTCACACAAAAAGTGCCCCAGCAGGCTGCTTTACAGATAGAGAACTATTTGCTGGAGGGAAAAAGGACTGCATCAAGCGCCTAGCTGTTGGCGCTATCTCATGTTGACGGCTTTTTTAATCTCAGTGAAAAGGCGCTAGAGACTTTTCAAGCTTTTCCAAATTAAAAAGGCACTTGACAAGACAAGAAGGTTCACCGATAAAGTCTGGTCAGGAATGTCCCTTAGTCGTTGCCTGCTGCAGGGCAGAGAAGCTGCTAATGATTCATAGAGGCTCCGCCTCCTGACCCGCCTTGCACGCTCCTGTTTGCGGGAAACTGATGACTAAGTCTTAGTAATGGCTCCCTACAGCTCTTTGTAAAAAATGATGGGCTTGCTTGATAGGACAGAAACCCTCTTCAGAAGCAAGAATCCTTTCACCTTGCTGTGTCTGCCTTGGGTTGGCCTCCTCTTCATAATGACGGGTATGAGTTTGATGTTTGGCGATAGCATAATCTTTTATCACAACACCTGTACTTTGGAATTTGTACAACGCGTCATCGCCTCTATTGCCGTCATTTTCTGAGTGCCCCCATGTTCATCTCTATCTGGTCGTCTGCACTTTCTGTGCCTTCGGAGAATGTGAAACATCTTTTAGAGTACAGGCTTGTTTTTAGGAGGGGCAAGAGGAAATATGTAGAATGCTTCTGTGGTAACCATCGCTGTCCTTTGGGGACGGCACACCACTCGCCAGGCTGGCCTTATAAGAGTCCGTACTCTCTGCCATCCCTAACGGAGTCAGCTGCAACCATCTTCAACGAGCTCTGGAACAAATTCAAGACCTTGTTTACTTTAGTACACCTTATGTACCTTTCAATAAGAAAATACCTTTCGATATTGGAGTCGAAAGTCAATTGCTATTTTAAACCTTATATTGGATGCCACTCTGGGCTTTGTTCTTTGAAGGTCTCTCATGAGCACACCTTGTGTACCAGCAGTTAAGGCTCAACATTTTACAGGAAGAGATGGGACCTGCAAACTTTGAAGGGCTTGGACACTGCGCCATTTTTGTGTTGGGGCTTGTTTCGTGATTTTGAAGAAGTTTATGTCTTGCACTTTTTGTGACATTGTAGCAGCTTTAATACGCCCACAGATTTGGACTAATGTTTATCATGTGAGCGATGGATTCTCAAGCGCAGAATTGAGTGACGGCTCAGCTTTCACGGATGGGATTTCTATCATTTGTCAATATTGTTCAATATTGCTCCCCGCGTGTACCGCAAAATGTCTTTTCATATCACTACTGGTGGCGAGCATGTCGTGCTCCATTGGCCCAACCTCAACAGCTATCCCTCGGTTCAGCGAACAAGACACGGACCCCAGAAGTCGCCTGCAGCCCCCACCATCTTGCACACAAGCCACGGTGACAAGAATTGCCCAAAACACTGGATATGTCCGCAGCAGAACACAAGTGAGGTTGAAATATTTTGATCCTTTTAAATTTGAGCCTTAGCAATGACTTTGCGTCATGTAGCGGCTGGTTGCGCACACTTAACAGAGATTTGCTGCTAAGTGCAAATGTATTTCCTTACTTTATTTAATCTGTCACATTCTAACCAAAACTAGAAGACAATTTAGTGTTAACCTTCGGTGTGTTTAACTAGTGTTGGTTTTCCTCATTCTTCCTCTCCGCCAGCGTTGGGTTAGATTCAAGGAGACTGTGCTGAATTTGCATAGATGTTGTCTGTTTTTCCCTGGTCTTGATAAAGGATGCATGAAAGAAATGGGTCTGATTTATAGGTGTGCTGTAATGTTACATTTGTTGATTCTGGTTGCGATAAATCTATTTCATTGGTGTCATTTCCACCCGCTGAGGACCACTGTCGACATTACCTTCTGTTTCTCTAATATTGTTGATGATGGCTTTACGTCATCAGCTGGAAATCTCCATTTTTTACTTTAAACCCCACCCCTGGATGAGGTCCGTAATTCTTGAAATACGATAGTGACAGACTCACCTGAACGGAAGCCAACGTCCAGTCTTAAGGTGAAGTTTATTGTATGCTGGCACATCATTTTGTGACGATACTTTGGTGACACTGCATTGATTTCTCTCGTGCAGAAATCAACAACCTTGGAGTTGGACCTCTTTCTGTGAAGAGGTGCACTGAATTCTATCCAGGAAGTCTAAAAATACATTGCCATAGGAGTATCTTTCTTTAAAACATTCATTCCTTAATGTATTAATCTTTGTATGGGGCAGAAATGGTCTGAAAGAACTGGTCACGATTTTACATTGTGTTGGATGTTATGGTGTATTATAGCTCTATATCTTTTGTTTCTACTTCTAGTTAGAAAGTGACAATGACACTTATGCCAGGCCTGCAGTGACCATAATGTCAGGAGCAGACTTTTTGTAGTCGGTATAGATTTGAAGTGGACTTTGTGCCTATCCCTTGCTCATGATTCGTGGGCGTTCTTGGTTCTCACTTCCTGGATTCTCATTTGATGGCTTTCCTCCCTACTCTTCTGTTCGTCCTGCCAAAGAAGCATTGCAGTCTCACTGTGTTTCAATTGGATGTGTTGCATTCTTTTACTGCTGACATTGCTTCTACGGTAATCATTGTAATGCATGAGGGACTATTTTCTCTTTCTCTTCCTCCTCCCCTTCTTGCTTCAAGCGCAAGGTGGCTAGTTTGTTTCTTTTGAGCTTTTAGAAAAATAATTTAAGGATGCATGCTATATGCATGCTCATGCAGAGGGGCCACTTGGCAAAAAATAAATCTTCAGAATCCAGAAGATCTGTGCTCCGGTGTCATGGGTGCAACCTATTGGCTTTGCCAATGCCTATTTTCGCGTTTGCAGACATCTTACAGTAAATACGAGACAGTTGGATGTAAATGTCCATTTTGTGCCATAGGGGGTTTCTCCAACACCTAGCACATCACTGTTGTATACTTCCTCTCTAATTGTAGCCTTTCCTTTATACCCTTAAGGGTATCCGATCTTCTCCTAGGAAGTATCTATGCATCACCCTTGCTCTATTCAACGCTTGAATGCGGAGTCCTGATGGCTTTGTCCATACCTTGTATATTAGTAGTGCTTGTGGAAGTCTTTTTACACCTTTGGCAGAGTTTCCTTTGCCCTCGCTACACTAAGAAAAGTTTCCTACTTGCAAGTGCAGCTTGTCGCTTCCTGCAGGTGGGCCTACTTGGTTGCCTATCCTGGTCTTGTCCTAGATCCAAAGTGGGGCAAACTGGGGTTTCCTATGTAGCATACGTCTCTCAGGATTGGCCACCTATTTCTCATGGTTCAACTGATCGGACTTGTCGAGCCCGAGTCCAGGAGAGCCTGATCAATATCAGGTTTTAGGATATCCATATAGGAAAACTGTACATACAGTACATTTAAAAGGGGCTCATTTACGTAGACAATGGTGATACTGATACTCTATTGAGAACCTAGCTTTTCTGGTTGAATTTTAGACCAGGTATTTGGTTTAGAAGTTATTGGCGATAAAATTGCAGTAGGCTTTATATAACGCAAAGTATTCTATCTTTTTCTAGGATATGTTTTTCTTTGAAATACCATTCTTGGCTCTT
This sequence comes from Lissotriton vulgaris, assembly GCF_964263255.1. Classification (NCBI taxonomy): domain Eukaryota; kingdom Metazoa; phylum Chordata; class Amphibia; order Caudata; family Salamandridae; genus Lissotriton; species Lissotriton vulgaris. Next base: position 192,281,547 of record NC_141688.1, on the reverse strand, counting down.
ACAGTAAGAGGATGGTTTTTACCTTGATAGATACATTGTTTAGGCACTAAACCAGGTGTCAAAAGCCCTGTAGCCACAAAACTGTGGTATGAAGAAATTACGTGTCAGTTAACATAACTACAGACGCGAAAACTCTGACTGTTCTTTACTCCTAGGTTTCATGTGCATTTCACAGTGATATTCGTTCCTACTAACATAACTTGAAATAAGCTTTTCTGAAATATGTAATTAGTGTTGATTCTCCTCCTTCTGACTCCCATGAGCCTCTTGCTGGTATGTATGCCCCTCCCCTCAAGGATCTGACCTCCCTGTGACCTGCGGCCCCAACACTTAAGGTTCTTCTCTTCGGCCTCAGTAGGAGACTCTAAGCCAGACCAGGAGCTTGCTTGGATTGCTCTTGTAAACTAGTTGGACTCCATGGATGGTCTTCTCTCTTTCCTATTTAATCGTGAATCCCTGTTGCTATAATGTTCTCCTTGAGAAGCCTCATAGATCTTTGTCCGATTTAGGTGCAATGCATTCCACATTTTATCTTTCATCCATTTTACTCAACCAAAGTCAAAGATGTTTGTGCTCCCCTCATATTTCTATAACCCCGCAGTCTTCATTTATGACTCTGATCCAATTCGAAAGCTTTCAACATCTCCCAGACTTCAGATATGAAAGGGAGTACTGCTAACCCCTTTCGAATATTTTCTTAGTCCATTAAAACATATTACACCTTGAAATTACATATTTGGACTTTTACACTCCACTAAAATGGAATTAAACAGATTTGCTGACATAGACATGTGACCTGCTGGAATCAAAGCACTTGGTTCGGTGACTTATGATCCGCTTTTAGTCCAACTACAGAGCAGGTCATGTCTTCTCAGCTGATGTAGCTGTTCTAATGGTGTAGTGACATTTCGTTGTTTTTTTTGTGTGCATATCACTAGAGGAGTACACCTTTGAGGTTGAACGTGATCTAAGCATGTTGGTCGGCGTCTCTTTTACATGGCAAGCTAATCCTGTAGCTGGCCTTACATCGGCTTCTGTGCCAATATTTATTTTGTCTATACGTCATAATCAGGGATTCATTTCACCTTGGGCGGTCCTCAGCAGGCAGTATGATATAGGAAGGTGTGACCATACATAGATCTGCATTTAATCCCTTCCTCTAGAGGGCATTGTGCAAGATTTTGCTAATTCAACAGATATTAATCAAATGAACAGCAGTGAGTGCGTAACTGCTGAGTCCGCTCTAGAAGATGTGCCGCTGACTTCTTTTGGAGACCGTCTCTGCATTTGAGCCAATGGAAGCAGGGACGTACTGCTGACGAGGTGCAAATATGAATGTTGTGCTTTGGCACGACATCGGTAAACATCGTTGCATATGTCCATCAATGTTTCTAACAACCTTCAAACACTAGACCCTCTTTCTGAGTCATTTGTTATAGGCTCTTATATGGTTTTTTTCATGCTTATTTACTCACTTTGTATTTGTATTAAGAAATTTGTAGGACCGGTTTGTCTTAATTTTATGTTTCGTCCAGTCTCCATGATAGGCTAGCTTACGAGACCCTGCTGCGTTTGCCTTCTCATGGCAATGATCCTTACAAATATTTTTGCCTCTAGGTATCCAAGATTGTCTTTCTCCAACTTGGCTGAAACTCTTGAGTTTTTGAATAAACCTCTAAACGTAAAAAAAACAGAAAATAGGTTTGCCAGCTATAGGGTGGGACAAGACACTACAGTAGATGGTGGCTGAGCTCATTTAGCAAATGTTTTCCTGTCCATCATTTTTCACAAATACTTATGGTTCATCTGTAACACAAAAAGTATATTTTATAATCCATGTCTTATACATTTCAGGCTCACCTTGTGGCAGCGTTCGAGCAGAGCCTTGGCAACATGACAATTCGATTGCAGAGTTTGACCATGACTGCAGAGCAGAAGGTAAGCAGAGCATCAAAACGCTCTTTGTGGGGCTGTAATTGAAAACTATAGGGTTTATCACTGAGCACTTTATTAAAATATACACATTTGCTTGTTTGAACATGCTGTCTGTAATTACAGAATTATTGATTTCGCAGATGTGTATTTTATGTGCATTAATAGATCTATGCGTCATTCATTCATGTTTTGCGCTGTCTCTGGAAAACTTGATCAATTACCCATAGTATTAACTGTAATTTGATGTATAGTTTAGTGGATTTCAATTGTCTGATGATTTTCATTCAGCCTTGGAATGTTTCCACTAAGAATGAGCTCTAAGAGAACTTAGCTGATGAGAAAGAAGACCTCTATTGTTCACACTCCCTGAGAGGGGTTATAAAGGTAACCCAAATGACAGGCTGTATTCTGAAATTTGCTGAGATGTGTGTTGGCCTCCCTGGATCTCACTTTCCCTTGGTGCTGGTTTTGTACCTCTTTTGGGGCACTCTAGGGACGTGGATAGAACATTCAGTGTGTTCTGGAGGCATAGACAACCTGACACACACTGACGTAGTGCAAATCAAGTAGCAACTTTGCAAATTTTACTTGTCTGATTTGACGGATTTAACTTGAATTAATACTTTTTTTGCATTTCAGCTGCATCGTCTGTGCTCCTCTCCTAATCGCCTTTTCCTTACCCTGCCTTTTATTATGCCTTTTGTTTTTTAGATCTTCCTACTCCTCCTGCACTCTTTACTCTGGGCCATTATTTTTGTCTCCATTCCTCTTGCATTGTGCACCATTTTAGTTTTTTTTGCTGATAATATTTTTTCATTTAAACTCCTTTACTCATCTCTATTACACCATTCCCTGCTCACTTCCCAGTTATTTTTCACCCCTCATTTTCCCCACCACCATCTTCCCTTCATCCTGTTCTTGTCACAGTAGATAACAAAGTGGATAATTGCAATCCAATTTACTTTATTTACAATGGCGATTTGCAGCTATGCACCATTTACATTTTTTGAATAGCCTTTAAATTCATGTTTTATCAGTTGTAAGAACTATTGAAATGTGTATTTTTTTTTTAGTTTGAAACATATTTTTTAACTATCAAAGCAAAATAGAGAATCCCACCATATAAACTTAATACAAAAACAGAATAAATGTAGGTCCGATATATTTTTTTCATGCTATTTTATCCCTGTTTTGCCAATTTGTGATTGAGTGAACTTGACATTTTAGTTAAACTGAAATTTCATAATTCGAAAAATGTCACTGATTTTCTCCATCTAAGAAATTAAACAAGTTGGAATCTAATACCCCGGTCTCTCGCTACTTTTCCATACTCACTCACCAAACTGGAACTCTGCGACTGCCTTTAGTGCTTTTAGTATCCCATGCTTACAGTCGATCGGTATCTTAGACCTGATCTGGGCTGCATTCTTTTGCTTGCCATTGCCTGCCCCAAAGTATTAGACAGTAAAGTTATATTTGAAAATGATTGAGCCAGACTTAACTGGCAATGTCTGCTGGCAGCATTCCAGCCCATCATTTGTTTTGTTTTTCTGCTACCGAGATGGCTCAGGGAGTGAAGTTCTAGTTTGTGTCTGTCTACCTTACCTTCTTGCCTCCCTATAAGTTGGGAATTCCAACACTGCAAGGGCCACAATTCCGTAGTTCAATTAAATGAGTATTTTTACATGTTTTAACGGTTACACCTTTTTTACTAGGCTCCTCTAGCCTAGCCTTACTAACTACGCCCCGGTTCAAAAAGAAGCGGGCAGGGGGGAAGAAGTTTGCTGTACTTGCACCCACCTTTTGGAATGACCTCCCCTTACCTTTAAGACTCTCTTCCTCCTACATGGAGTTTCGGAGGTCACTAAAAACGTTATTATTCCAGCAGGCCTTTGGTACCTAGCTCTCCTATTACTCTCACTCAGGGACCTCACCAGCGCCATGAAACTGATTCAGTGTACGTGCGCTCTATAAGTATTTTTAAATTCAAATTCAAATTAAAACTGGCACTCTGTGTGAAATGGTATATGAAAATATTGTCAACCTATTTGTGGCTTTACTGAAGGGAACCAGTCCGTTTCATGTTTGTTGGCCTACCCAAAAAGCAAGTGCCTTACTGAATCTGCTGGGCATGGGCCCTGTTAACTGAACCCAAGCATACCCAAACGCAGCCAGTTTTGTGGGAGCGTATAGGACCACGGCCGATATGGACAGGTCGCCTTGACGTAAACACAAGCTGATTTTGATATTAACCTGTAATTTTACGGCACAACTAACCACCTATGGGCAAGGCAAAAGCAAGAGACCATGCCAAAAAAAATCTAATTTACCTGGGCATGTTTATGATTTATGGGCATGTTGTTGCAGACATATACTTGTATTTTCACCTGCACTGTGTGAATTCATGCACTGTTTACATTTTGTGAACCCTTTGCGTCCTACCTATGCGACTCATTGCTGGCGGGAATTTGACTCTGTTTTATTTCCCTCCAGGATTCCGAACTGAACGAGTTAAGAAAGACCATCGAGCTTCTTAAGAGGCAGAATGCTGCTGCGCAGGCTGCGATTAATGGCGTGATAAACACACCTGAGCTCACCTGCAAAGGTAAGCAACACTCGCGCCACTGTGGGCACCTCAGCACCCCTGGCAATTCATATCTGATGCAACATGCTTTCGACGCGCTGGTCTGTTTACCTTTTGTACAAGGTGTCAACAAACTGAGCTAGAAAATACAAACTAACACTACATGAGTCACGTTTTCAGCTTTATCCTTCAGCGTCACTGTTAACAAGGTTTCAGTATTAATGTACCAAGACCAGGCACTGCCACAAAGTGTTCAGATAACATGGCAAGTTATCTTCTCAAACATTCATGTATACCTTTATGGCCATCCACGGATTGGGCTCATGATGGTGTCATCCTATCAATATCCGTCCACATCCAAATTCAATTCTTATTTCTTTAATTTGCGCCCTTGTCTTTGAGACCTAACTTGGTTTTCATGCAGTTTCGCAGGTAGCAGCTTTTCATGTTCCTTGCAGTGTTTCAGAACAGTTGGGAGTGAACTAAACAATGGAATGTGTTTGAGCTCTCAGTGCCTGTGTCCTACTAGAAAGTGCCAGTATTGTTACAAAACAGTGCATAAAGGAGTACGAATGTAAGTGGGTGCAGCTTTAAAGAACTGTACTCCCCTCTTTTATTTCTGCTAGAAGTATTCGTGGACGGACAGCTCATCTACAATCTCTGCGTTCATTTAGTCCATGGGCCGACTATAATTCAAAGTTATGCGCCCAATTGTTTTGTTACTTAAGGGGATTGAGATTTTAGGGTGTAATATATGCTGTCTGCATAAAAATGTGACTTTATCAGAATATGCCTTTTCACAAAATGAATTGATCAGTGTGAGCTCCCTATTGTCTAGGTAACGGAACCCCACAGTCTGCAGATCTGCGCATCCGCCGGCAGCATTCCTCCGACAGCGTCTCCAGCATCAACAGTGCCACCAGCCACTCCAGCATTGGCAGCAACGTTGAGAGTGATTCTAAGAAGAAGAAGAGGAAGAACTGGGTAAGTGATGGGTTTTCGGGGATCCTCCTGATCTGTTACACGTTGAATCCTGGCATGCAATAGCCTTGAGGAAGCCACTTCACAACACTAAGCTAGTCCACAGGAACAAAGGCTGGTAAATTGCTTCAGTGTTTGTTCAAAATTTCATCACAATAAAGAAAATAGGAGACTAGCGCATTTTTAAGGTAACACTCATTGCAAGATGAGGACGAGGCGTTTTGAAATGAGCGGCCATTTCTTGGATAGTACTAATACTATGATGTTGTGGAATCTGGTAAAGAGATGTTGGCGCCTGCAGGGTTTTTAGCTTAAAGGTTATGTCTGCACATAGTCTGAGATCTGGCGGAGGCAGCCAGCTCCCTTTAGGTCAACCACATGGCTGTAAAATATAGTCAATCTAGGCACCACGTTTATCATACAGTCTGATATAACTATTATTGGGCAGTAAGAAGTGTTGATTTTTTTTTGTCAGTGACGCCTACCATATGAACCCATTTTTTCTGTAATGATTCAAAAGCACTAGCCATGCCATATGCTTGTTGAGTCGTGTTATGCATTCTATTGGCTTTCTCGTTAAACGAAATTTGGAAGTTGTTCATATTTTTGCCACTTTTAACCTGGCTCACGCAAAAGAAATTGTAATTTGGACCCTTTTTGTGAGTGGATTTTAAATAATGGGGATCCATTTTCCTCAGCCATCCACTTAGGTAATCCAGTGCTGACTCTCCATTGTGCTGATCTGGAAACACTGGGCTAAAATGTCATATTAGACTGTGTCCATCCAAAATAAAGGAAAGTAAGGGCTACCCCCGAATGTTGCAGATAAAGAAAATGGTTACAAAGTGGGATGCTTTGCACAAGGGAAGGTGAAACTGTGTCAACTGTTCTAGTAAAATTAAATAACCTTTGTTATGCCCCATTCCACTGATATGCATAGCAATGGGCGTAGCCATTTCATCCAACTGGACTTAAAATATTAGGATTTGTTACCCTAGGCTTGAAATATTACAAAAAATGTCAGTTTGCATAATGTAAGATATAAATCCAGGACTGACTTGCGATACCCACCAAATGGCATTTATGGAAGCATGGTTACATTCCATCCACAACCCTCCCCCTCAGAGCAGTAACATTAATTGCTTTTTTTCCTCATCTGTGTCTTTGGGCAAGAACTATATACATTCATGTAAAAGACTTTGGTGGCGTGGATGTAATGATATTCAATGTAAATATAGAAATGTTCTAAATCAACCTACTTAAAAAGCCAACCAGACCTACCTTCCACGCACCAGCTCTCCACGAGAAAGCATTGCTGGCATTGTGGCAGCTTTAACAGCCAATTACATATGACATCACTAGTCTGTAGCATGCACTACCTACACGACTACACTTAGGCATGTTAGTAGCAACAGCGGAGCGGACCGGGGCGAGGCATAGAGCTCTTTTGTTTCCGGATCCACCTTACTATGTCAAGTGCAGAGGATTGTGCACTTAAGTTGTGTGTGTTCCAGCTGTAGTGCTTACTCGAGTGAAGTATAGATGAGGGCGAGTCGCACAACATAGCGTAGAGGCTCTGTTTTCTTTGCTGTCAAATTCATCCATTCATGCGCCGTCACACAATACATTCTCCATCATCCACGTTCTTCTCTACAGTTCTCTGAGCCCTTTTTTCTTTCCTTTTTTTTCCTCCCTTTGCACACCACTACTGCCTCTGCCTATCCTTGCTTCAGCCTAACCCCTCACTCCTCATACCCCCTGACCGTACGCTTCACAGCGCACACCTGCTCTTCCTGCCTCTCCCGGGAGCACTGGTAAGACACCTACTGTGCTTTCTCTGTCTTGCATTAATGAGAGATTGAAGCTGGATGAATGAACTGAAGGATGTGGCCACAATAAAAATACAGTCCCTTTCCTGGTGCTGCAGCCGATGCGCCATACAGTCAGTTCAGGATTGCGCAGCAGAGTCCACATTCCTTGCAACGCTTCTACCACATGTACGTTGGCGAGTAGTTACTTGACTTAAATATACTGATGCTTTCATCAGAATATGTCCAAGCGTATGAGTTGCTTTCCTCTCGAGCTACACATGTCTGCTCTGAAATACTGGATTGAGCGTCTTATGGGATGAGTGATGCCTTCAGTCTCATTTTGTCATATCCCCAGCCATGCGGTTTAGGTGCTGGTGATATAGGGTTCCGCGCCTTCACCTCTGTGCATTCAGATGTGCTTGTCTGCACCAAACTTGAAGAAAAGTGTTAACATTAATGCTACGTTAACTCCACTCTCTTCATTGACCTAATCTGACTTTTGGACTAAGGTTCTTGAAGTAAATGCATTTTGGTGTTTGGAAACCTAAAACTTGCAGAAGAAAAATTGCAAGTGGGAGGGCACTTTGTCACCCTTGCAGTGTAGATGAATAGTTGGTTGGGCACTTTAGGGGTGAGGCCGGTGCAGCTGCCCACAAGGTTGCAATGGCCAATCAAAACGCAACCAGAGGACATGGTCCAAATTGGTGTTTATTTCCATTGCGTTTCCTCCGGAGAATAAGGACCAAAGATACAGCACTACCCTTCCGCTTCTTGTTAGTGCAACATGCCTTTGCTATGTAGTTAGAGTGACATAGAAGCTAGATATGTTTTACATGGGGTGAAAGATGAACACATACACACGCCCTTCCACCTCACAAACCCGCACAGATAACTGTATTGATGACTCCATGATCAGTATTAGTATAGTAGGTCTGCTTCCCTCAGACCTATCAACCTGATCTCAATTCCTCCCAACGATTGCGTAACAAAAACACATTTAATGCTATGCATTTCCTATAGTCTTGAAGTTTATCAGGTTTCAAATGTATTTTATGTTTGCCCTAGTGGTGGTAAAAGAATTTTGTTTCCATGAGATGAGGGCACAAATACGTCTTTACTCAAATATTCTAGTTGTTCCTAAGAAGCAGGGTACCTCTTGCGTGATTCTCCAGTCAGAAGAGGCTGTGTGATACCCTTTATGGACCTCTGCTAGTGCCAGGAATATCTAAGAATTTAAATAGCTGTATCTGGGCAGACAAACCCTAGCACATTCCATGAAATGTTGGGGAAGAGCTCCTACTAACACTGCATACGGAACCCTGTTCTTGTTAGAAGCCCAAAACACCTGATGTTGCTGTAAAATGTTAGTCTGTCATTGTTGCTTTTAAACACAGCTGGGGTGTGGTGGTGCATGCTCATCGCACGGATGTCGCTTATCGCTTGCGAAGTAGATGTAAGGACTCCGTGAAGGATTACACACCTATTTATGGGAGGCTTCTGCCCACAGCCTGGCATCTCATGGTTGACTGCATTTTCAAGGAGTACACCAAGAACTACCAAAGTTTTTAGAAAATGGAACTCCTAAGATATTGTCCAGATCCAAATTGTTGAGCCTTCCTTCTCCATTATACAAATTTAGGACTTGGGTTTTACTACTGGTGCTTGTGGTAGAGCAGTAGAGCAACTATCAGTACTAAAGTGACATAGAAGTCGTTAACCTGTATTTATCCTGGGGAACAAACATGGCTTCCAATGAGCAAGATTACCAAGGCATATACGTAGGCCCTTAACGAGTACCTCCTGATGTAGCGACATCTAGCATACGCTATAGCAAAAGAAGCCACCACTCAGACAACGGCATTGAGCACCTGACTTTTCGTGCACCATTGGCTCATGAAATGTACTTTCATATGGCTTGTGTTGTCCCTCACAAACCTGTCTCCCTTCAAGGGATTGTTTTTATTCCCCACATTGGAATTTTTGTGCCCAGCCTCTTGTAGCACATAATGAAATAAGTCATTCTCTGTACATTGTATAAGGAATTGAATTACCTCATTTTCTTTGCTATTATCTGCTTCATGGTAATAGGAGGAAATGACTGTCGTACAGGAGAATGCTTGACAATAGCGCCTAATAGATACCGTACTTTAGTGGTGCCATAATCATGGTGTGTAGCATCGAAAAACACACTTAGTGCCTAGAAGTTGAGACCCATCACTGGTACCCCTACATTGGAAATCACACAGACCCGGTTTTAGGGTAGGTCTGTGAGTGGTCTGTTGCTAGCGGTATGAACTTGTCACTGCACAAACTTCCCTTCTTTATGCAGTCTGCCAAGGCAGTTTGAAACATGCATGGATGGTGTTAAAATGCTATAAAATCATGTTAGCACTGCTTTACTGAGTGAGGTATTTGGCAGAAGAGACCTGGTGCTTTCTGGAAATAATTTCTCTATGTAGTAGGAAGGGAAAGATTCTTTTTCAGGGTGACATGCCTCTTGTTTTATTTGGTTTAGGACTCCAGCTTTCATGTTTAGTTTGTCATGGTGAAATGACTTGACACGAAGTCCCTTGCCTGTTAGTTGCTCAGTTTACGTGTTAATTGTCCAGGGCGACAGAGTACCGTATTGGCTAGTGAGAACTGCACAGTGGTTATGATAGCTAGTCATGGTTACTCAGTGTTCCTGCCTGTAAAACTGGGTCACAATCCATCCATTCCTTGTAAGGATTGCTCATCTTGCGTGTTAGCATGTCCGATTTACTTAGCTGATTAGCTAGTTGGGGTTAGCTGGCTTTCTAATTAACTAGTGAGGTTTAGATGCCTTCGATCTTACCTAGTAAGATTTAGATTTCTTTCTTGCGCGGTAATTATGTATAGATGCCTCCATGTGAATTATTTTTTCCCGTTCACATGACGCTGGTATTACTAATCAGGATTACGGCACCTCCATGTTTGTACGGTCTGCTTTCTTTCTTTTCGAGCTCGTTAGGTTTCGTTTTAAAGGTCTTTTGGTTAAAAAAACAGATTTAGGTGCTTTCTATGTCATCTAGTCCTCCAGCTTCCCTACCTTCTTATCTAGTTAATGTGATATGTGATACGCTAGTGAGGATTACAAGTTAAATCGTCTCAGTTTCATCCCTTCCATACTAGTTGGTCAAGTTTAGAGTGTTCACTAGCTGCTCAGGATTACATGCCATCCCTGTTAGCTAATGTGGGTTGCATTCCTTCAATGTTACCTACGGCGGCTTGTTGTCTTCTCTGTAAGCTACTCCGGTTGATATATCTTTCCTATTCGTATTTCAGTTGTACCTGCCCCTTCCTGTTGGCTAGTTGGGTGTTTGTGTTTTTTCTTGATAGTTAGGCAGGGTGTCTTTGCTGTCGCCAATATGTTGTGTCTGTTGTTATCTAACGCTTTGTTTCTGTATTGCATTTTAACTTCTCTGCCTGTACCCAGCTAGTCATACGATACCATGTAAGGTATATTTGTTTTATGTATATTGTTCATCATTGTGTCGTGCAAACCCAACACTGTTTCTTGTCATTGGCTTTATTTGTTAAAACTTGTCTTTTTTCCTTTCCCCATCCCCTTTTGCTGCCTTGTGCTTCCTCTGGCAGGTCAATGAGGTAAGGGAGACCTACTTTAAATTGTAGAATGCACCACTAACCACGTCGTATTCACCTAGAGTACCATCAATAACCACCCTCTGAACCATCTCTCTTTTAAATGAAAGCAGCAGCACCCCAAAAAGTTATATCATACATTTTGGGGTGCCTGCTCATCAAAGCATAGAGGCATCCTACCTCATACTGGTAGTCTCCATGTAGAACTCAAGCCCTGGCAGTAAAAAAAAGTCATTTTCATCCTTTGCGTCATCTTACCAAATATGTTCTCTTCTCCATGTCTGTCACTCACTCATATGTGTGTTTTTCACCTATCTGAAATCCTTCTTTGAGCACATTCAGAAATGGCTTCTTGTTATTTCAGCTTCGGAGCTCCTTCAAGCAAGCCTTTGGGAAGAAGAAGTCCCCGAAGTCTGCGTCTTCGCATTCGGACATTGAGGAGATGACGGACTCCTCGTTACCTTCTTCACCAAAGTTGCCCCACAATGGCTCATCTCTGTCCAACCCGTTGATGAGGAATTCTCATTCTAGCTCACTGTAAGTGCATGAAGGAAATTTACTTGCTTGTATCAGAGCCAATCAATAGCTGAACCGGCTTTTTATTTGTAATTAGAGTAGTGTTTCGAATTACTACAAGTGAAAATAAGCACTGCTTTTTTCTGATTCTGCATGGATATTGCCTACTACAAGCACCGCGTTTTGTTATTGTTTGTTTTTCTACATACATGTATTGTAACAAGTGCTAGATTACAAGAGGCTGCCACCTTCCTTCCCACATACTCTTGTCCATTTTCTAAAGTTTATTAGCCTCACTCTTTTGTGTGGTGGAAATCTTAACAGCAAGGATTCCATGTTCTTAGTACAGAAAATGTGATGCACATTTCAGAATGCTTCCATGGTATGCGACCGGTGCATGAAGACCAGTTTGTCTCCATGCAGGATCTAATGGAGACATGATGGTTGAAACTCTCCCGTTGGCTCCTAGTCAACTCTTCGTCCACTCTGCTTCCATCTTCCTTCCTCATGTCTTGGGCTCTTTGTAGCCCTGTTGCCTCTACCTGTGGGTACAGGCCACTTGGCACCCCCCTCTCCTCTGCCCATGTCTCCGCTCTCAAGCCAACCAAAACTGATAGATGAAAAGAATGCAAAGTAAATGTTATGCAGTTTGCAAGTTTGAACTTTACTCTCGCTTGTGTACCAGAGCCGAACTTAATTTGGATGTTGATGGAAGCAACTTAAAATAGTTCTCCTACTAGATAAGAAAGCAGTTAAGGATACGCTTCTCTCATGTTGATTACAGGAGTTTGATCTGCCATTCCAAATTGCCATTTTCATTAGTCAATTGTTTTTGAAGTAGAATAATGCCAGATTTCTTACAGAAGAGCTGACCTGCCCCTAAACTCAAATCCAAATTGAAAGTCGCTTTCGAAAAGCTCCAGCCTTTCTGCCAGTTGTGCTCTTAAACATGATGCTAGCGATGGGATTGCTTGTTTAAGACATCAATTTTCATCAATGGAAACAGTTTGCCAATGATAGTTAAGTCAACCTTGCTGATGTGTTCAATTCTGCCCTCTCATGGAAACCTTTCCTTCCCTCTATTTATGTTACGCGTTGCCCTTCTCTCCCCTTTCTCTCATTATCCCCCTTCCTCTATTTCCTTGTCTTGAAGTGGAACCAAGATGACTTAAAACAGTATACTACAAAACCACCATGAAAAACGGATAGCTGGTGATGAGCGAATAATCTCCCCACACACCCCAGGTCTACACTCGCTGCTTATTCTCATGAATATATTTGAATTACTTGTTGAGTCTGCCTAATCTCACACCACACACCTGTTCTTACTGCCCCTTCATGCATCAAAGCATTTAACATCTGGACTATATTTAAAGAGCCTATTAACCTGTGATGTTTGTTTTCCCTCAGGCTAATAGCATTGAAAGGTTTTGCCATTATTTACACAAAATTTAGCATACTTTTTTTGCAAGATGGTAGCTGGTCTTCCTGTAATGTTTAGAGGCACAGCTAGGAACAGCTCAGTACACGAACAATTTACTAGTGCTCTTGTTTTTCAAAGATTAAAAGCACTTTAATATGCATCTCTGATAGATTTCATTGAAAAATAAATGCATTGGCTGTGTTGTGAGAGCTGTTGCAGTTTCTGTTCCTCATATGTCGTGTCTGTTTAGCACTTGCAACACTAACCCTTGTACAAAGGAACGGAGGGTCACATCTGACTGGGTCTACAGGACGTGCGTACATGGCTCTGACCAGAAGAGCCGGCTTTTATGGTAACCAATCCACCCCACCACCAATATTTGGATTCATACCTGTAGAGTATGTGCTCATGGCAGTACAAGCAAAAAAACCTTCACTAGCGATTTCTCTTACGCCATTATACCAATTGGTTTCTTGGACATGACTTTAATGTACCTACAGTTTTGTTCCTTAAATTATTCTTTAGAAATCTGAGCTGTAGTAGGGTCCCAGAATGCAAAGAAGGACAATTATAATTTGCACCGATGGCTGACTGCCATGATTTCATACTCCACGGTGCACTTGGGTGTTCCTGGACAAATGTATCCTACAAGAATCTTCACGCGGTGATCTGCAAGAATACACTGAATTTGCCAGCTTCCTCTCCCTGTTTAATTCCACGCTTTCCAGTGTTTGCATTTTGCTTTTTTTTTTGTTAAGGTACCAGGGACCGGTGTATTTAATTCTAATGTGATAGATTGTGTTACTTCCCAGTGTCCGGTGTGATTTTGAGTTCCAGCTGCCTCAGGAGTTTCAATAAGTCTGGCTAAAGTTTCCTTCACGCTGTATATTTAGCTTGGCACAGAAGCTCCTCTCAGGCTCCATTATGCAGACCTTCAATGTTGTTCCTATTTTTCATCGCTACATCAGATAGCTTTCCTCGGTCATTATTGTATTTCTGCAGCTGGTTTGGCAGGACACTGAGCACTGTCCATGTCAAACCCTGTTGAACTGACCCTGCTTCATCCATAAGAACAGCAAAGCATAAATAAAAGAAATATTATATTTAGAGATGGTGCTGAACCTTTTCGATCTTTGAGGAAGAATTGTGAAAGTAAAGACCTATTCCTGGGTCTTACAATCAAGAATGGTTACCCTCTAAAATATTTTGTTCACAAGGAAATTCGGTCTTTAAGGTGAGCATTTCCAAATTTAGGGTAAGCGGTGGGTTTGTGGTAGGTTGTGTAGGAATTCACCTGTGAAAGTAGATCTCACAAAAAATTGTGAGTTTTTGATTGTTCAACTAAAGGTGCAGAGGCAACTTCCAACTCTAAAACGGGTGTAAATGTACTCCGGTCAGTGGCAAGAGTAAGTAGGTTTTCTGGGTGGGAATAGGATAGGAATCGGCACAAAATTAAAAGATGTCTACATGAAGGATTTTCTCCAGTGGGAGAAAATAGTTCCATGTGGCGAAACGAACCAAAAAGTAAAATATTCAAATATACGATTGCATTCAATGTACGCATTCGCAATTGTAGGTTTAGTTATAATCCTGCTTGTAGAAACTTTGTTCTTAGTTGAGTACTCAAGAAAATCTTCAATTCTCAGATTTCCACAGATATTCCAGCAATTCTGTAGAATTCTAAAAGTAATAGCTTTGCTCCAAACAACGGAATAATCCTTTAGGAACAAGTGTCCGTTTTTGGAGGGGATTTTGTAAATCATGCCTTAGTTGGGCGGCCGCAGCAAGTTAAGTTTTGTAAAAGTGATGCCTCTCTATATGTAGGAAGTAGAACCATATCCTGCTGAAGCCATCTCTGCCTATTCTTTCCAGACCTAGTCTGTGGATATGCATAACACACCCAAAGTTGGGTCACATAGGAAGTGATTCCATGGCGATTTTTTAAATATCCAGGATGTTTTCCTTTTACTGTAGTATTTATATGTATGTAGTGTAATTAGTCGCCTTACATTCTCTTGCCCCCAACTTGCATTCTTTTCCCTCACCTGGCCTTTCCCTCGCCTGGCCTTTCCCTCGCCTGGCCTTTCCCTCGCCTGGCCTTTCCCTCGCCTGGCCTTTCCCTCGCCTGGCCTTTCCCTCGCCTGGCCTTTCCCTCCCCTGGCCATGCCCTCCCCATGCCATGCCCTCGCCTGGCCATGCCCTCGCCTGGCCTGGCCTTGCACTTGCCTGGCCTTGCACTCGCTAAGAATGCAGGCACAAGATACAATTCATATACTGAGCCAGAGGAGCGGTGTAACCCAACATAAGCCTGTGGGGAATTGTAAAACATAATTTTATTAAAGTATGTAAAGCAATCGGAATGAACCATTTGTACTTGGTTAATTTCACATGTTAAAAGCAAAGGTGTGAATTTTGCCTTTGAATATAGAAAAGCATGAAGAATTGAAAAGTGCTATTTGGGCCCCTTTCCTTCACAAATGGTTTTTGTGGTGTAATCTTAACATTTCCGCTTCTCCTGTCCTCATGATGGCAGAGGTACTACAGTGGTACTGCCTCGTGCCAATGTGTCCAGGAGGGTGAGCCATGCAGATCACGGTGTGATATTAGTTTTGTGTCCCGAACCCGGTCTTTGGTACAGTAGTTGCTTCAGTGAATATTGCAACTCTGGTCCCAAAATGCATATAAGTGAGCTTTTTGCTTTAGTGCCTTCCACTGTTTGTGAACTGAAACTACCTAAAGGGGAACTGTCTCTCAAAAACATTAGCCAAATCTGGAATTGATGGCTACTTGAAGGGGTTCACCCTTAATCTAAATAAAAGAACACACAGCTGCCACCCTCTGCCTTGCAAACCATTCGATGTGTGGACCACCCCAACCATCTCTCATTGTGCCACATTTTCTGTAGAGCTGATGCCAATGGGATTAAAATGCATTTTTGTTAATGTATCGTTTTCAGAAAAAGAGTCTTCTATAAACAAGGAGCCATTTCCTAATTTGTAAATCTGATCTTTCTTTTTGTAATTCTTCGAGCTCTCATTTGTTTTTTAATTTTTCATTTTTATGAAAGCTACTCCAATCCCAGCAAACAATTACTAACTTGGGGGACCTCCATTTGTTAAAGGGGCACTTTAGTTGTATGAGAATGAAGTGGTGGTCTTAATTACTCCCCCTTGATGTTGTTGGAGGTAGCACTTTACACTTCTGCAGGATGAGGGTGGTCAAAAAACATGTGAAACATGCTCTCACAATGGTACTCGCTTCTAAATTCTGAATCATGCATAGATGCTTTCACTCCTACGCATTAATGAGCAGAATAACTTCTGAAAATAATCCACTAACTTCACTAAAGTAAAGGTTGTGTCTTTTGTTTGCTGTTTATCTTCTAAAGTCTCCATGTTCTGTATTGTTTAGCATATCTGAATGCATGGAGAGCGAGGCCGAGAGCGTCATGCAGCTGCGCAACGAGCTGCGTGACAAGGAGATGAAACTGACTGACATTCGGCTTGAGGCCCTGAGCTCCGCCCACCAGTTGGATCAGTTGCGGGAGGCAATGAACAGGATGCAGGTAGAGATGGTTGCGGGCTTGGGGAGGGACATTCACGACTGGGAAACGCAGCACTAGCATTACTAAGGGGGAGACCGTTCTCCTTATCTTGTCCCTGTGGAACAGCTCACCCAAAGTTCAGTGCAGTGTCATGGATTTACGTGCCTAACCGTTTTGGTCCCTTCTAGGAGTGGGAGTGTTCCAGTGCTATTCAGGTTGACTCTTGGTACTTTCCACAATGACCTTAAAGATGCTCTGAGCTCAGGCTGGCTATGGCCATGTAGATGATCTAAGCTCAGGTTACTTTGAGTAGCTCCCTAAATTAACCTTGGGTTTGTTTCGGACACCTGGAAGCAAGAGAGACCGTCTGAAATGTCACTCGATGCGGCCTCCAGACGAGCTCCTCCTGATGTCATAATCTACCATGGCTGACCTGCCTCTGTTCAGCAAACACCCAGATCTCTCAACTCGCAGGGGCTGAAGTCTTGACAAATGTCACTCTTCCTTTGCACATCAGGGAGGTAAACATCTTCTATTCTGATACATGTTCAGCAAATCTGGTCTCTGATTTAGCAACTTCTCTTTTATTTAGATGAAGAAAATGTCAAAAGGCTATAATTGTGTATTTTAATGAAGGGGTTCAATTTCTGAAATTTCTAGATAAACTGCTAATTTGTAAGAAGGGAAGAGTCCATTGGGTATGTGTTGTCCCACCCGTTTGCACATTCCTGTCTTCCCTTGTGGCTGGTTTGGCCTACATCACACTGATCAGCGTTCTACCGCTTCGGCTTCCTTGCCATCTTCTCGTGGCTCCTGGCCATGATGGTCAGGTGGGCTGCTTCCAGTCGAATCCTTGCAGAGCCCTACGATCCAATTAAAATAACATAGCAGATGAAATCTTCACCACAGCTGCCGCTGTTGAAACTCTTTGAAAAGTGAGCACGTCCCTGGAGCCAAACCAAACGAATAGCTTGGAGTTGGAATTTTGCAACAATCTGGCTGGGCGGTTACAAATGTGTGAAGTTCAAAAGTTCAGCAGAGAACAATCCTGGCTCTGGGCACAGTCTCCACCATGTTCTCCGCCGGTAACCTTGTTTTTTTCATTTTGTAGTGTGAGATTGAGAAGCTGAAGGCGGAGAACGACCGGTTGAAATCTGAAAACCATGGCGGATGCAGCCGGGCACAGTCGCAAGTCTCCATCTCCTCGTCACCCCGACAGTCCATGGGCCTGTCCCAGCACAGTTTGAACCTGACGGAGTCCACCAGTTTAGGTCAGTGAAACATTATGCGATCTGCCTGGCGCTTCTACTGCATGTCTTGATTTTTTTTTGCAGGGTGCAATTAAAAGAATTGCATGGAACGAAACCAGTACACCTGTTGCAGGAGCTTGTGGTTACACCAGTGCCACTGTTTGCTACAGTTTCTTAATTCCCAGCAAATTCGTGTGAGAGTGTCAGCTACGCAGTGGTGGTTGGGGTTTGATCTTTGTCACTGTGTTTAATTGCAGGTGTATTCGGGTAAGAAGGTAAGCCTGGTGCCTGTGTGAACTTTGCCTCTGATTACTTCTTGGCCAGTTTCTAAAGTCTAAAAACTCCCAGCACAGGGGTAACCAGGAGCAGTTTTTTTGGATAGTTCTACCTGGGGAAGCGAAGGTGTTTGGATCTTGCAGCCCACTGGGGGGGTGGGGCGGGGGGATGCCGGCCAGGCAATCTAGGGTTGGAATGGATACAGGCCTCACCATAGCACCAGTGAAGTCGGGAACACTACATGGTCTGATTTTGCTGCTGGTTTCTTAACAAATTCTAGTTTGGGAAAAGAGCCCTTTGTGTACTTTCGCTTTACAGACAACCCTGAGTCAGCACCTGTATGTTCCATTGAGGTCACTGTTAACCGTTTAATAGGGTGTGAAATTGTACTGCTGTCGTGAGTGGAACTCACTCCTGGAACGGGGATGCGACAACTTCCCTAGAAAGGTTGCTGTACTCCTTTCTCAGGGGTGTTAACCAGTAACCAACTGTAACGAGAAGCTTATTCCAAAAGTTAGACCATGCTACAGAGAATCTCTGGCCCGCTGTAGTTTGACTGTTAGCCAGGGATTGAGGAATAAATCAATTAACAAACTGTGGGTCTGCTTGCCTCGGAGATTGCTTTCCAATACAGAGCCTGCTTTTGGCTTCCAGACTCACTGGGCATGATCACCTGAGATGTAAGGAAGCTTGCACGCGCTGTGTCTGTCTTCCAGTTTAGAATTTGAATCCCTCCTACTGTGTTTATTGGCAACAGCTGAGTACAATTCCCACAGTAAATGTGTGATCTTGGGACGAAGGCCTTGGGCTGTATTTCCATTATGTGACCTCCTAGTTAGGTAGCCTGCCTCATAGCTCATAACTATGTTTATCGTCTTTTTTTTGTAAAGGTCAAGAAGTATTGTAGGACGGTGGGCAGGTTGGGCAGGCAGAGGAAACCTTTGGTAAGACTGGAACCAAGCAGCATAACCTCTGGTTTGGTGACAGTTTTCAGTCTTTCTCCCACCCCCTCCCAAACCATTGTAGGCTGTGCTCTACCATAGAAAAACTCTACTGAAGTCACAGAGCTAGCAGACATAATGACGCCATCATCTGCATAGTCCCTAGTACCTAAGCAGGGTCATAAGAGACCCAAGCTGAAAATGAAACCACTGGGGTCAACTGGGATCCCTAACAGGTCTCACTGACAGTGACCTGACGCAGGCCCCCGCATCCTCGGTGGCGCAGGAGGGCCCCTGGTCATTCAGGGGGAGCCCAATCTACCCAAGACCAAAGAATATCTATGATATAGGGGAGTCTTGGGGTCCACTCTCACATTCTGCAGGGGCTCCACCATTGTTCACTATGCCACTTGTTTGACACCCCATCTTCAATGGGATTAAGGAAATGGAAGTATGCTAAAGTGATCTGTTCAGCCCACTAAGTGCCCAATCATGGGGTCTGGTTGAATGTTTACATCCTGATTTGACAACAGAAACAACATTTCTGGGCCAGGCTGTCTTTGGCAGTTTAATAAATTAACAGCTGTTCGCACTTGTAGGTGTCGGGAGTTAGATGTGCATTTTATTTGAAAGCGTTGCGTGGGAGCGAAAGTTTGCGGCGCTGTTCTCATCGACTACATGTTTCGGCTCAGGTTGTGCCTCTGGGGCGGATACCGAAGCTGCCCCATTCTGGAGCTTCCTCACATACCTTCGTGTAACCCAAGAAGCTTGGCTGTCAACGAAGAATGCCCAGGAGTCACTAAAAGGCGGATGTTGTGTTCTTTTCATTCACAGACATGCTGCTGGACGACGCCGGGGACGGCGCCCTGCGGAAAGAAGGCCGCCACGTCAAGATCATTGTCAGCCTGCAGGAGGAGATGAGGTGGAGGGAGGTAGGTGGAAACTCAATATTACCAAAACTAACCCACTCCACCAGTGCCCCTTACACTGGGTCAAACCTTTCCCTACCAGCTTTACGCACTTAAAGCTACCCCTCACTTAATATTACCAAAACTTATTTATTTATTTATTTATTTAAAACACTTATAGAGCGCAGCTGTCACCTGGCAGGTATCCTGGCGCTGAAGAGCTACTCCTGAGTTAGAAGCAATGGGAACTGATTATGGGGGATGGACGTGGCAGGGGAACTAGGGGAAGAGCCAAGTTTTTATTCGTTTCCTAAAAGGTAGAAGCCGTGGAATTTGACGGATGTCGGCGGGAAGACTGTTCCAAAGCTTGGCAGCAGCTACTCTAAAAGATCTTCCCCCGATCCTGGCCTTCTTAAATCTGGGTATCGTCACTAGGCAGGCAGTAGCGGATCGTAGAGTTCTGGTAGGAACGTACCAAGAAAACATTTGTTGGAGGGGTCTTGGACCTGATCCGTGTAGTGCCTTGAAGACCAAGCAGAGAGCCTTGAAGGCTATTCGTTGCTTCAAGGGAAGCCAATGTAGCTCGGCTAAAGCAGCTGTGGCCGAGGATCTCCTGGTCCAACCAAGGGCCAGTTTGGCTGCTGCCGAATGGACTCGTTGGAGTCTGTCCAAAAATACCGTGGGAGACTCGAGCAAGAGGGCGTTGCAATAGTCAAGGCGACTGAGAATAGTACACCTGACTATCAATGCTCGGGCCTGGGCGGGTAGTAGTGGCAGGATTTTACGCAATGAGCGCATAAGGGCCGAGCAGGTAGCAACTGTTTTGGTTACCTGTGTTTCCATGCTAAGGTTGTTATTTAGCATGACACCCAGATTGCGGACACTGGTGACCGGCTGAGGTTTATCTGGGTTTTCCGGGGGCCAGAATTCCACAGGCAAAAGGCGAGGGATTCGGCTTCCGGGACAAAACAGAACCTCGGTTTTAGAGGAGTTGAATTGGAGGGAATTGCGGTGTAACTAGCCAGCAGTGTCTCTTAGGCAATCGTGGAAGGCTTCCATGGGGATGGAGTTTTCCCCCTCCCATGAAAGGATGAGCTGGGTGTCATCCGCGTAGTTTACTGTTTTCATTTTATGGGTTTTGATTAAAGTAACCAATGGATTTAAGTAAACATTGAAAAGAATTGGACTGATAGAGGAACCCTGGGGTACACCGTGAGGGACTGGGGAGAAGGCAGATTGGAAAGGAGGGAGGGATACAGCTTGTTTCCTATCTGTAAGGTACGAGTGGAACCAGAGCAGGGCAGTGCCGTCAACCCCAGCCTCTCTCAACCTCTCCAGCAGAATCACGTGGTTGACAGTATCGAATGCGGCAGACAGGTCCAATAGGATCAAGGCCACTGCTTGGCCCCTGTCTGCCCGCATACGAAGTTATTCCATGGCAGTAAGCACTGCAGTTTCAGTGCCATGGGCTGGACGAAAGCCAAATTGGAAGTCGTCCAGGACGTGACTCTGCTCAAGATGTGTTGACAGGCAGGAGCTGACCCAACGTTCCACCACTTTCGCTGGGAAGGGTAGAAGTGATATGGGTCGAAAGTTGGAAAGGCACTCTGGGTTCAGAGATGGTTTTTTCAGTAGCGGGGTGATAAGTGCTTGCTTCCAGGGGGTGGGGACGAGTCCACAGCAGAGGGATTGATTGCAAATCCTCCGGAGGGTGAGGAATAGCTCCTTTCCGCATGCTTTCCAGGTTTTAGGGGCAGTGGGTCCAAGGGGGACCCGGAGGTGATGCCAAGTGCCAATCTCTCAAATTCTGCTTCGGGGATCTGGGGAAAGGCCAGTAGACCTTCCCTAGGAGGGCATACTGGACTCGGAGGATCACGGTTGGCGGTATTGGCTCCGGGGAAAATTGGAGTGTCTTGCAATGGGGGGGTTGCCAGGTTATTAATGATGGTCTCGATTTTGTCCGTAAAGAACTGAGCGAGATTGTCACAGAGAGTCTGAGAAGGGGGGATAGTTTTCTTGGCACAGTCAGGGTGCAAGAGGTTGTCAAGGATCTGGAATATGCTTTTCGAAGTATTAGCTGCGTTAACTATAGTGGAGCAGTAATAGGACGATTTGCTCTCTGAGATGGCAGATTTGTATTCGCGGAGCTTGTTTTTCCAGATGGTTTTGTTGTTATCACAATATCCCTGTCTCCACTTCCTCTCAGCCTGTTTACAGGCTAATTTGAGAGTTTTCAGGGAGTCATTGTACCATGGAGCAGGTGCTCTGCCTTTGGGTTTACAATGTTTTAGTGGAGCAATAGAGTCCGAGATGGATGCAATCTTCGCACTAAAAGCTCTGTAGTTGTTTTCAACCGAGTTAGTTGGGGAGAAGCTATCTTCCACATCGAAGACAGTAGTGGAAGAGCTCAATTTTTCCAGGGCTTTCCAGTTTCTGTACGTGAATTCTGGTAGAGCGCTTTTGTTCAGCTTTCTTGTTTTAGTACTGGTGATATAAAACTTGATAAGTGAATGATCCGTCCAGCTCATGGGCAGAATGTCACTCATGTGTGTTAAGTCAGGACTCGAAAAGATAAGGTCGAGTCGATTGCCTGCTGAATGGGTGGGTTGCTTAACTAATTGGTGAAGCCCCACGCTGTCACAGGACTTACCCACTCCCCAGTGCCCCTTAAACTGGGTCAAACCTTTCCCTACCAGCTTTACGCACTTAAAGCTACCCCTCACTTAATGTTACCAAAACTTACCCACTCCCCAGTGCCCCTTAAACTGGGTCAAACCTTTCCCTACCAGCTTTACGCACTTAAAGCTACCCCTCACTTAATATTACCAAAACTTACCCACTCCCCAGTGCCCCTTAAACTGGGTCAAACCTTTCCCTACCAGCTTTACACACTTAAAGCTACCCCTCACTTAATATTACCAAAACGTACCCACTCCCCAGTGCCCCTTAAACTGGGTCAAACCTTTTCCTTCCCGCTTTAGGCCTAACCCATTCCACTTGTGCCCCTTACACTGATTTAACCCCTTCCCTGCCAGCTTTAGGCTGCTAAACTAACCCACTCCACCAGTGCCCCTTACTTAACACTGGTTCAACCACTTTCCCTCCAGCTTTAGGCCACCTCTGACACCCAAAGCTATCCTTAACCTGTCCTTCTGCACAGCCGTCTCCTCCCATCCTAGAGGTAGAGGTAGGCGAGTCAACAATTTAACAATGATGACCGAGGCAGACTAGAGCCAAGGCCCTGTGCACAGGCCGAGCCAGGAAAATGATTAGTTTGTACTTTGTTCAACAGACTTTGTGTAAAATATGATATATTCCAAAAGTTGGGTTACTCGATCACACAGAAGCGTTTTATCTTAATACGTCCGCTTATATCACTGCCTTGAGAGGCCATTCTGAAAAGTTTTTAAACATGAACTTAAAAACATTCAAGCTCCCTTCCCCCACCTTACACACCCCTGGTTGACAATGCTATTGGTAAAATAGGAGGCAAGTCAGTTGTTACACTTACCGGTTATATGGCCTAGATTGTTCACTCAAACACAAGAAAGTTTTTTGTGTCGCACATATCCTGAACTCCCGTATTTCACAGGGCAATGAAGAAAACCGAGGCACTATTACATAACATATTTGCCTACGATCACACATTTGGCCAATGTGGGAAGCCGGGTTGAACCCAGTTTTTCTGGTTGGACATTGTGCAGTTCAGCCTCTAGATGGGTAGCTCCGATTGCTATTCCACATCAAAGGTTAACGCGTTGTCTTTCATTCTTGTGCATCTGGTTAGAGCGAGGTTGACGGGCTGAAGCCACTTGAAAGCTCGTCTCCTTTTAGGCTGAGGGTCCCAGAGCACCTGGATTTGGCTCGAGTCTTCAGTTGCTCACCCACCTCTACTGTGCACCTCTTGTATCTCTTCCGTCTCACCCAATGACCATCCTCTGTCCCCCACCCACTTTCTCAGTGAACCCCATTCACTTCCTCTTTAGTGGAGTTAGTCATTTACGTCCCTATGAAATGTCATTCCATTGCAAATCTTAGTTCTATGCTTGCAGTGAATTTTGCATGCACTGTTTTTTTGGGGAGGAAGGAAGCAGAGTTGTTTTTTTTTTTTAAATCTGTGACTGGGTACTTTTTTTTATCACTTCAGAAGGTCTTCGATTTAAATAGGTACAATCATTTGTCTCTGCCTTATCATTTTTCCTTGATAGATTCCCCTGTAAATTCATGTTCACATTAACGTCTGCCAATTTATATTGCGCGTATCACTCATTTAATTGCTTCTTGCCATTAAATGATGAAAGGCTGTTCCAGCCCTGTATCATTCGAGCTAGTGCTTAGAAGGTTCTCTGCACTAAATTATCTTACCTAGTGTGTAACATGAGGAGTCCATGTGTAAAACATATGGAAGATCCATGGCATGCGGTCATTGTACCAGATAGGCCTAGCGCCAATTTCCTTTTGACATCTTTTCATCCTCAGTTTGTATGTAAACCCGTACTGGGGTAACATGTGGTGACCGGTCATCCTCTAAGTAACGATTAACTAACTAAAAACGTAGTACACCTTGATCCAAGCTGCATGGTTGGCACCACCAAATAAGTGACGCCTGCCAATCACCCTTTCAGTGAAACCTGTGCCCAGGTACAAATGTTTTCATTCGTTAGCACCTAAAATAATATTCACCTCATTTTAGTTTCTTAACACCCAATGACCATTGCCAGAATGATTCACCTACTGTTCTAAATATGCAAATCAGGCCCTCGGAAGTCTGGACAGTCGACCGAAAAAACTTAACATCTATCTGTCTAGTTATCTATCCAGCGCCATCTCTATCGATCGATCTCTCTATCGATATCTCTCTATTTATATCGCTCTATCTATCGATCGATCTCTCTATCTATAGCTCTTTCGATTGATCTCTCTATATCTCTCGATCTCTCCATGGATTGATCTCTCTATCGATCGATCTCTCTATAGCAATCGGTCTCTCTATATCTGTCGATCTATCCCTATCGATCTCTATATTGGTTTATCTATTGATCTAGCTATATCTATCTCTCTAGTGATCTCTCTATATATCTAGCAATCGTTCTATCTATATCTGTCGTTCTATCTATATCTGTCGTTCTATCTATATCTGTCGTTCTATCTATATCTGTCGTTCTATCTATATCTGTTGTTTTATCTATCGTTCTATCTAGATCTGTCGTTCTATCTAGATCTGTCGTTCTATCTAGATCTGTCGTTCTATCTAGATCTGTCGTTCTATCTATATCTGTCGATCTATCTATATTCCTAGCGATCCAGCTATCTATATTTCTAGCAATCTATCTATCTACATCTCTCCAGCTATCTATCGATCTTTCTATATCTTTCTAGATCTATCGATCTTTCTATATCTCTAGATCTATCGATCTTTCTATATCTCTAGATCTATCGATCTACTGATCTATCTATATTTTTCGATCTATCTATATCTCTATCAATCTACCTATAGCTCTAGCGACCTGTCGATCGATCTCTATATCTATTGATCTATCTATCAATCTAGCGATCAATCTATCTATAGCTATCGATCAATATCTATTGATATATTTATCTATATATATATATATATATATATATATATATATATATATATATATATATATATATATATATATATATATATATATATATATATATATATATATATTTGTATAGATATGTAGGTGTGTGTTTGTAAGGTCATCAAGTATATATATATATATATATATATATATATATATATATATATATATAATATGTATTAAATTGATGATCTTTTCTTAAAATGGTGTTAAGAACTTCGTTAATTTATAGGTTGAAACCTTGCAATTTCCAGACACAAATCATTTACATGCATTAAATATAGATATTAATAGAGAAAACACTCTTTAAGGTTCATGAAATAAGTTGCAATATAACTGAGATTCTCTTTTCCGTGAATCTGTTCCAAATGTGTTTGTGTGTGAGTGCATCGGTGGTGCTGCGCTGCCCCCTTGTGGCGTCAACCATAAACATTTGCGCATGTCTGAGGACGGACTTTGCTAGCGAATAACGGGTAACTGTGATAGAATCCGAATGGTGACACGTAGATAGAATATAGTATAGAGAAACGTAGCTGTAGAGTAGTGGCACGCAGATAGAATGTGCACTAGTGAAACGTAGTCGTAGTGACACGTAGATACAATGTAGAATGTTCGGGGAGTCCGAGTGATAGTTTGAAGGGACTTCGCAGTGAGCTGGAGGTGCAGAGTTACTGCTGGGGCTGAATAAAGGTGCTTGATTTCAACTAAGCTTGAATCCCAGCAGAGCCAGCTCAGCTGTTCATCCTTCCGAGGTTCATGAAAGGAGATCCTTTACTCAGAATAAATGTTACCCCTGTTTTATAGCGTCCTGCTGCATTTTTGTCACTCATGGTCTGGTGACAGAGCCTGGTCGTGTTTGCCATCCATGTAATGAGCTTCCTGTACATTGCTTCTCTGCATTACTTTTCCGGTCCTGCTTCATCCATCTCTCTGTTTCTCCCCCCAGGACTCCCGGCCACGCTCATTCCTCATTGGCTGTATTGGTGTGAGCGGGAAGACCAAGTGGGACGTGCTGGACGGTGTGGTCAGGCGCTTATTTAAGGTGAGTGACGTCGGGGATGGGGTATTTGGAGGAGACTGGAAGCGTGGAATTGAATGCATGTCTTTTCATTCAGCACCAAATATGCCCAGTCTGAGCGGCCCAATTCATTTTATTATACCTCGAGGGCATCAACATCTTAGACCCATCCCAGTCCGGATTCAGACGAAACCACAGCACCGAGACAGCCCTCATCGCTGCCACAGACGACATCAGGCGCCAACTAGACAACGGCGAAACTTCAGCCCTCATCCTCCTGGACCTGTTAGCCGCCTCCGACACAGTCTGCCACCTGACACTAAGAACACGCCTCCAAGAAGCCGGAATCCAGAAAAAGGCCCTGGACTTGACTACGTCCTTCCTCTCTGGCAGAACCCAGAGAGTCCGCCTCCCACCCTTCCGATCCGAAGCCACTGACCACATAATCTGCGGCGTACCCCAGGGCTGATCCCTCAGCCCGACCCTGTTCAACGTCTACATGGCCCCCCTCGCACAAGTGGCCCATCAGCAAGACCTGAACATCATCTCCTACGCCGACGACACCCAGCTCATCCTCTCCCTCACCAAGGACCCACACACCGCCAAAACCAACCTCCACGAGGGAATGAAGGCAGTCGCCGAGTGGATGAGGAGCAGCCGACTGAAACTGAACTCGGACAAGACGGAAGTCCTCATCCTCTGCCCCACCCCCTTTGCCTGGGACGACTCCTGGTGGCCAACCACACTGGAAACAGCACCGACACCCACGGACCACGCACGCAACCTAGGATTCATCCTCAACTCCTCCCTCTCCATGTCGAAGCAGGTCAGTGCCGTCTCCTCCTCCTGCTACAACACCCTTCGCATGATCTACAAATGGATCCCGCCCGAAGCCAGAAGTACGGTGACCCAAGCCCTCAGCAGGCTGGACTACGGCAACGCACTCTACGCTACTGGAGCAGTAGTAGCAGCCCCCCCCCCCCTCAGCGCCTTGAGACCCTCACGAGTAATTAGTGCGCTTTACAAATTAAATGATTGATTGATTCCATCTGCCCAACGTGTCTGGAGATGGTCAGTACATTAAAGCACCCTAGACTTGCAATTAGAATTAAATAAACTTATAAAAGTTAAAGTTATAAAATCTGTCAGACCTCAGTCTTTACAGCAGTACAACTCATTCGTTGGTGACCGACACTTGCCGTCCTTGCTCTTGTGTTCAGACACTAATAACATTGCTTCTATAGAAAATAAAGGTAGTTATAAGAACAATGACCTCAAATTGCATTTTATAATAAATGATGAAATAAAAACACTGATAATTGGATTTGAGGGTAGATATAATGTTCTTCTGCAGAGTGTGGCTTTGGCATTTCTTGGACTCTCTTGACACCAGAAGTGCCCGGTCCACTACGCTATTGGGTCAGTCAGAAGTACCCCTTGCTTGTGTTGAAAGCACTAGAATACCATTTTTTTAGGCCTTCCATGCGCTATTTTAGCATAAAATTGATGCCATCACTCAAGACATCTGACTTGTGCAGGATACGATGTGCTGTGGTCCAGGCCTCTCCAGTTAGTAGGAAAAGCAACTAGATGCTACCCTCGCTTGGCCCCTCTCACTCGAAACTCAACTTTTATTCCTACTAACCATCTTATTGTTGCCTACTCCCCTACTGTGTCTCTTTATGCAGCACAACAGGCTCCTCCGAGGTTCACGGGGGGAAAAATAATGTGAACGAATGCTCACACAAAGAGCGGTTTAAAAGCCAAATCTTTTGGGTGTCTGGTTTCACCCCCAACCCCCACTCAAAAAATACAAAGAGAACATTCTGTAAATTATTAATGTTGTAGGACGAAAAACATCTAGAATACACTATTAATTACAAAATGTACAGTAGTTCGGACGACAGATTATAACAAACAGGCAAAATTCACCAAAATTCAGATTATAAAGGAGACTTAGTCTTTTGAGTGTCACAGTACTTAGCTCTGTAATACTTGCTGCTCATTCAAACATTTTACGGTACTATACATATCTAATGACATTTTTGCATGTACAGTTTATTGTTGATGGAAATTCTTTTGTGTGACTGTCCGTGTACCAGCCCAGTGCTTCTGTTGTTAGCCTGTCATGTCAACCATTTTGTTTCGCAACCGAAGTTAGAGTTACTGACAGTGACATTTCAGCTGCCTTAGAAATCAGATTTGTAACTAAAACTAGTAATGCTGACAAATAGGAATACTTTTCACAACACAAAAACATGCGAACCGTGCTATGTCATGTTATTTGTTGCATTGGCGCTGCTAGCCAGTTTTGTCGAGCAGAGATTGAAGTAGAAAAAATATTGCTACTATGGCTATGGAGAAGTGAGAATGCACCTTTGCACCTACAGGAATACATCGTTCACGTCGATCAAGTGAGCCAGTTGGGGTTGAACACCGACAGCGTTCTTGGTTACTGCATTGGAGACATCAAGCGCACAAACAGCACCGAGACCCCGGAGCTGCTACCTTGTGGGTATCTGGTTGGAGACAACAACACCATCGCAGTGTCTGTCAAAGGTAATGTGAAGGGAAACCCAAGTACGTAGACTCAGCCTGGCCGCGACATTTAGACAAAGCTGGTTATCCTGTCTGTGACCTCAAGCTATGAGTTGCAGTGAGAGTTGCGCAATTTAAGAACCATGCACTCTCTTCAGCCACAGGCAAGTGCAGCAGCAAACAAAGACTTTACTATTCTGAGAACCTGCTCGGTATTTTGTTATGAAAGATGAGTGGAGGCGCATGTCCAAGCAAAACAGTAACTTTATCTCCTCACCAAGAGTAGAAACATAAGCCGGCTCTCACGGTAAGTTAAAGCCCCTCCTTCTGGAGAACCGATGTACCTCAGATTTTGAAATAGATTAAGTAACAGTGTAATGTGTCTTTTCATTCAGCACCGAATATGGCTAAGTGTAGGAGTTATCTTATGCACTTGTTTCTGTTGCACTGCAAGGCCCTGTGAGTAGCATCTCCGCACTGTGAACAAGCAAAGACGATAACATGTCTGAGAGGTAGGAGAGAAGTCACTGCAGTCAATGCAGCAGAGTTTCATCTTTATTGCTCGTAAGAAGCTGTAAGCTTGAGGAATTGACATCAGGGTGTAAACAAATGTTGAAGGTCTTTTGAAGGAATGTTAGTCTGATAATGGATTCTAGGTCCAGTGGGAAGTGGTTCTGCATTTGCGGTCCAGTGTAACTGTAGTGCCAGCCTCAAATCGTGGACTCTGTGGTTTTGGAAACAGATGGCAGGTATGTGTCTTGATACCATGGTGGTTATTCAGGGCTGATTGTAGTGATGGATGCAGTAGATTCTGAGTATACAGGTAATACGAGCAGCCTAGCTTTGGGTGACACCTCACAAGTCAGCTAATTTCTGCAGGATGGTCACTAGCTCACTGCAGTAACCTAAAACACATTGTGGCTGCTCTGCTTTAGGTTTCCTTTTTACCGAATGTAGTGAGGTGAGGGACTTTGTCTCCTAAACGTTTGTCTTTCTGTTAACCAGTTCTGCATGTGGAGTAAATTAGATTTTTGCCAAAGGATGTCTTTAGGCTAGGACTGTCTGTTAATAATACATGATTGTTAGATTAATAGCATGATCATTAAAAGGTCCCATCTGCTGTCTTCAGTTCTCACTTCGCTCAAGATAAGAATTTTTTTGACTCTACAAGCTTCAAGATTGCCCACGTCCAGTTTGGGGTTCTCTTTTCTGAGATGAGGTGGCAGGATAAAAAAAAAATTGGACCTTTGCACGAAAAAAGCTGGAGCTTTCTAATTAAGGCGTGTATAGTTGGGTCTTGATATGTTGTTATCGTTCTTGTTTTTTTCAACTCTGGGTTGTAAACTTAGAAGTCATTCTTAATCTTGTATACGACCCATTTCTCTGACGCCTGCGGATTGCTAAGCTGTGGGGAATTTCATTTATTTAAAAAGTGAGCTATTACTTAAAGTATACAACCAGTGCTTCTAATAAACCAGTTGCTGTAAATTAAGTCTTGGGAAGTAAGTGAATTATTTTGAAAGTATGTGTCTTTTGTAAGAGCATCATTCTGGCTGAGGGGGGCTTGCGACTCCTAAGTAAACTAGGACAAACTCTAGTTCTTCCCCCTCCCCCAACAGTTCATATTTAGTAAATGGAAGTGTTTCTCTGTCTCATAGAATTGTTCGATAGTACTATATCTTGGTTACTAATGTTTCATTTTCTTTTCCGTGCAGGGCTTGCTGAAAACAGTTTGGATTCGCTTGTGTTTGAGACTCTTATCCCAAAACCGATACTGCAGCGATACGTCTCTCTCCTGACCGAGCACAGGCGGATAATTTTGTCGGGGCCGAGCGGCACAGGAAAAACATACCTGGCAAATCGATTATCCGAATATATGGTGGTGAAGGAAGGGAGGGAACTGGCCGATGGTGCCATTGCTACCTTTAATGTGGACCATAAATCTAGCAAGGTAAGACAAAAAAGTTTTCTTTTATTGGTATATTTATTTTGTTGTTTCTTGAGAGCTCTCACTCTACCAAGCAGCAGTTTTCTGAGCACCATCATGGAGGACTGAAGCAGGATGAGTTCAGTGTCGGTCAGTTCGCAGTGAGAAAGGACATCATGGTCCATCCCCCAGAGACCCTGGGCCACAAGCTTCATGAAAGAGGAGAACATTTCTGTGTTTGTAGGATTATAGGTTTTGTATATGCTTCGAAAATAAATGCATGTCTGTCAGAGGAAAAAAAAAAATTACTTCGCACTGACTTGGAGCGTGGATAATACATGTGTAGCAAAAGCGATGTAAGCCATCAACTAGACACATTAAATGGGGAGAAGAATGAATCACCCTTACTTTTTGGGAAAGCGGACATATAAGTGGTATTTGCCCTTAATCTTTGTAGACCGTGATGCCAGAATGCATAGATAATTTAGAAAAAATGCTAATCTCAGGCTCAAAAAGACTTTGCCATAAATATGTTATCAGTCTGCAGTGTACCCGGGAAAGTCTACGTCAGTTATTGGCAAAGAGAGAGGCATACTTGAATTTTAACAATCTAGTCTAAAAATTGAAGAGCTCTAGTCGACCAATTGGTGACCTATTCCGTTTCAGACTTTACAGTCCTTGAACAATAGATAACCACCTTTCTGTGCATTTGAGGTCCTGAAATAACAATAATTTGTAAGTCCTCTCCACTCTGTGTATTTCAAGGTCATCAAGTAATATGTAGGTAATATATGTTCTCTTTTTCCATGCTTTTGAAGGTCATGGAAAGATATTGTAGTTGATCTGATTAAATTGAGTTTCAAGGTCGTGAGAAATTAAGTAAATGTTTTCATGGTTATGAAATAACATGTATATAATATCTTTCTGTCCATTTCAAGATCCTGAAATAACATGTAGAGGATCGCTTGTCCACGCATTTCTTGGACAACTAGTGTTGCATCACGTGTTTGGCCCAGGTCTATCTCATAAAGTTGTATCTTCAAAATGCCTAGAAACGTTTATGTCCACAGTATGTCCATGTAACCTCTGTTCTATTATTATCAGACCATTGATGGCGATTCTCTGTTTGATGAACAGGTTTATCGCCATTCTTAATAACACCGTGCAAATCACCAATATGAAATGGAAAACAAATGCCCTAAGTGGACTATACGAATATTAGCTCCATGTAGTGTACACCAATTGAAATGATCATTGGACAGAGAGTATGTGGTCCCTGTTTATGGATATTGTCATATTCTTGGTGAATGGCTTCAAATGACTTGAAAAAAGGTTCTTAGTTGATCATTTCTATCGGATTGTGTGTTGGAATGCTGCATCACAGATGATTTTCTGTCTAGAAATCGTACAATAAATATTTTCCTTTCATATTGGTCATCCGAATATCATAGTAAAGCGCATTGATCTTCTCTAAGCAGTATGAGATCAAGGCCTGTTTTGTATGGTAGTCCGATGTGAATCGCTGAAGGGAAAGATACATCATAGGAATAGTTTACGCTAATTTATGTCTGAAAAGAGTATCTGGCATCCATCGTCAAAAACACCTCCGCTGACCATAACGATCTTAACAACCTACGTCCCGTCTCTAACCTACCTTTCCTCTCAAAAGCTCTGGAAAAATGTGTCCTGACCCAATTAGATAACCATATCACCTCATTCTCTTAGACATATTCCAATCTGGTTTCAGAAAAGGATACAGTACTGAAACGGCCATGCTCAATATTACAGATGACATCCATCGCTCCTTAGACAAAGGTGATTCCTCTCTATTAATCCTCCTTGACCTCTCGGCTGCCTATGATACTGTCCATCATCCCACCCTCCTTAACACCTTCGAAGTTCGCTTCGGTCTCGGGCACCGTACTCAAACGGTTCTCCTCATTCCTTCAAAATAGATCCCAACAAATTAAGCTCAGCCACTGCCTCTCCAAACCCCATCCTGTCTCACTTGGTGTTCTACAAGGCTCCATCCTCTCCCCTATTTTATTTAACCCATTCATGGAACCTCTCACCCTCATCCTTAAACAAGCAAAATATGCTACCACCTCTATGCGGATGACACCCAGCTATACTACTGGATTACATCTCACAATGACATCCTTCACCTCAACGAGACCCTGATTAAAATCCGAGCCTGGTTCCATCTTAATCATCTCAAACTAAACCCCCAAAAAACTGAAATCATCCTTTTTACTCCTAAAAACAACTCCCTCCTCATTCACCTCTGGATCAAGGATATTACAGCTCTCAACTGCCCCCCCCCCTCGAATACTGTCAAATCCCTAGGCATCAGCATTGACTATAACATGAATCTCATACCACACATCAAAAATGCCGCCAAAGGTGCCCTCTTCACCCTCCACCACCTCAAAAAACTCAAACTTTTCATACCAGCAGACGACTTTAAAACTGTTGTTCAATCGCTTGTCCTTTCTCGTATTGACTATGGTAACGCCACACTCGCTGGCACCCCTAAAGCCCACCTAGCACCGCTCAAATCTGTCCTCAAACTTGCCGCCAGACTTATCTCCGATTGTAAAAAAATTCGACCACATCTCTCCAGTCCTAAAAAACCTCAATTGGCTCCCAATAGAAGGTAGATCCACCTACAAGATTGCATGTATCACGCACAAAGCCCTTCACCTAAGCACCCCCTCCTACCTGGCTGAGAAACTGCAAAAAGCTGGATGCTCCAGGTCCCTTAGGAGCACCAACTCCCATGTCCTAATCCCTTCCAGACTCAAGCACAAAAAAAACCAATCGCGTGCTTTTTCTGGGAACGCCCCCACGATCTGGAACTCTCTCCCCAAAAATCTTCGATGCAACCCCTCCTACCCTCTCTTCAAAAAAAGACTGAAAATACTCCTTCACAACAAATATTGGGGAACCTAACCGCACTGATGTCTGACTCTCTACACTCCTTGCTCCCTGATTCTCGCCTCCTCCTCAACCCCTTCCCCGCATCTCATTCTGCCTCTCCCCTTTTCTTCTCTCCCTTCTCCCTCTGAACTTCGACACCCCCACACCCTATTGATCTCCATCACCCTTAAACACCCAGCACATTCTATTACCCTATTTTATGCAATTCATGTTTTAATGCACATTGTTTTACTTTATTGTAATTGTTCACCTATCTTGTAAAGCGCTCTGATACCCCCGGGTCCAGTAGCGCTATATAAAACCTTGGAAATAAATAAATAAAATAAAGAAGGCGTCTTCATACCTGGTGCCCGTAGCAAAACGCAGCAACCACAGTTCCTCAGTTTTTCAAAAGTTCTGTTGACTCCTAATAGTCTGTAACAATCAGAGCCTTTTTGATCCCGCTCCAAAACGATGAAACATTTCCAAGGTACTGAGGGTTGCTTGACCTTCCACAGGGGGGACAACATTTGGTGGATTTTTCTGTTTCATCATTTTGGTGTCTGTGTCCTTACTAATCAAACAATCTACACAACCTTAAAAGATCTTAATCTGAACAGGCCAGATTTTGGGTTTTGCTAAATCAGTGTGTTTTAATACATGCATGTCTTTGTTTTCCAGGAGCTACGCCAGTACCTATCCAACCTTGCTGATCAGTGCAACAGTGAACATAATGTCGTAGATATGCCGCTCATCATCATTCTCGACAATTTACATCATATCAGCTCTTTAGGGGAGATTTTCAATGGGCTTTTGAGCTGCAAATATCACAAATGGTAAAGATTCATTTAAGGCCATATTCTATACAGATGTGTCCAAATGTTACTTTCCTACCATTTTGTTATGCTGCTAAATACATAATAATTTTGCAAGATTTTTCTTTGAATGTGTTGCAATTATTTTTAATTAATGACTTTTTCTTTATTTAGTAAAATATAAAAATTGTAGTTTTATTTTTACTTGTTTTATATCTTTTCAAAACATCTGAATGTTTTGCGCTATGCATATCAAACGGGTATCGGTGAAATATGAACTGCACGCATGTACATAAGAATTGTACGTTGAAGACAACTATAGTTTCTCAGAATGACAATAAAATAGATTGCAATGGAAATCGTAGCCAACACAGTAAAACAAAATGTAGAAACCCACATTGTTGTATTGGGATTACTGATATAGCAAATTTGAATCGAGAATTAAGAATTACCAAGATTTTAGATATATTGGAATGCTTCAGGAGTGGCTTAACGAGTAGAAAAAGGAAGGAAGTTGTTTTGGCTCTTCCTGTAGAGTATCTTGTCCATGTTCTTAGGGCTTAATCTCCAGAAGTACAGTACCAGGTTAGAGATTCCAGAGAAGAACTACAGAGATGCTAGGAAAGGGTAGTATAGTCCGTAAGAGTTGCTTAAGATATTTGTATAGCAGAAGAACTGAGAGAGTACGAGACATGCATATTCCATCTGAGGGAGTGGTAAAATTATTCTTGTGAGCAAGTCGGAGGATCTTATTCTTCATTAACAAAAAGATGGTGTTTGCTTGGAACGGCTTCGTGCGGGATCCAAGCATTAACCGACTCGGGGAACATGTTTTCTTACTTAGATCCAAGCTTCAGAACGAGATCTTAACGTGTAACACATTTTGAGAGTATTAAGGGTAGTCCAAAAACTGGCCTGCTTTGAATATTTCTATGCTTCTCTGACACATATAACTGATGGGCATTGATATATCAATGTTTTTCTCCCTCTCATGGTCAGGTCTTGAAAAAGATAAACTTCCTTTTGATTTTTGCTTAAAAAAAAAGTTATTGTTTTTAACGTTCATAAAAACGATTGAAAATGAACTCGTATATATAGTTAAAGTACATAAATAGTATCTGTAAATAACTTAACAGGCCAAACAAGCCATCTCTTTTATCCTTTCTTGCAATATTGCAGTGATTTTGGGGCAACAGTACATTTTTCGAGGCAGCCTGTAATGGTAACACCAGCTATCCATAGTGCATGTTGATAGTGGGAGGGTCAGTGCGCTGCCCAAAATCAAGCATAGATTTATGCTGAGTGTCCTTTTGAAGGCAAAGGCGACCGGAGCTAATCTACAGTGCAAAACGGGACTGGGTGGTTATATATGTGTGTGTACCCACTCCAGTGTGAGAAGGAGTGATGCCAGGAGGATACATCCATGTAAATAAGGCACATCTGCAGTGATGCATTCATAATGACGCATTGCTAAACCCGATGAGCCATCTGGACGTATTTCAAGTGATGCGGATATAAAAAGGCTACCTGCCCAAAATCCCTGTTGTCTTCTAGACAGATACCGATGATGTTGTCCTTTATTTAGAGGCCACTCTACTATTTCACAGTCTGCCCCTTGGTTAGAAGATTTCCATGTTCACCTGCTATTACACAAATGCTTAAAAGATGGTTATAAAATCAGTGATCCTACAGTGACAAACCCCTAGTATTGCATAGTTGAATTCCGAAAGACCAGGGGAGGTGAAGCTAGAGATAAAGGTAACACGCAAGTTTTACTAAAGTAGATAAAACGGTGGAAAGACTTTGGGGGGGGGGGGGGGGGGGGGGTAAAAGATAGAAGCCAAAGATCAAGGTGAAACACACAATCTAGTGATGGAGGTTAATTTCTGATTTCATTTTAAATTGTTCAATAGAAATGACGTTTCTGTTCCCCACAGCCCCTATATTATCGGTACGATGAATCAAGCCACGTCCTCAACACCTAACCTTCAACTTCATCACAATTTCAGGTATGTGCTCCCCAATAATACATTAAAAAACTCAGCACATTTCCTGATAATGCTACGTAATAAAAAAAAAAAAGTTGATGCTGTATTTTGCGTGTTCATGTGCATCCCGTCTGATATGCTGATAACACCGGTATTGATCATTTATACTAATACTGAAATTATGTTTCCTAGGGCCAAGTTATTTTATTTGACTGTAAGCTTTAATCAAATTCGGAGGTTTTGAGTTATTTCTTTTAAGTAAAGCACAGGGTTACATGTGGTAACTTGATTTCAGTTCAAAAGTGATAGTTCATTATAACAAATGCACTGGTGGTAGTACATCATTACGAATACACCAGTGTTATTATATTATTACCAATGCACCAGTGGTATTACATCATTACAAATGCACCAGTGGTAGTACATCATTACAAATGTACCAGTGGTAGTACATCATTACAAATGCACCAGTGGTAGTACATCATTACAAATGCACCAGTGGTAGTACATCATTACAAATGCACCAGTGGTAGTACATCTTTACAAATGCACCAGTGGTAGTACAGTATTACAAATGCACCAGTGGTAGTACAGTATTACAAATGCACCAGTGGTAGTACATCATTACAAATGCACCAGTGGTAGCACAGTATTAGAAATGCACCAGTGGTAGTACATCATTACAAATGCACCAGTGGTAGTACATCATTACAAATGCACCAGTGGTAGTACATCATTACAAATGCACCAGTGGTAGTACATCATTACAAATGCACCAGTGGTAGTACATCATTACAAATGCACCAGTGGTAGTACATCATTACAAATGCACCAGTGGTAGTACATCATTACAAATGCACCAGTGATAGTACATCATTACAAATGCACCAGTGGTAGTACATCATTACAAATGCACCAGTGGTAGTACATCATTACAAATGCACCAGTGGTAGTACATCATTACAAATGCACCAGTGGTAGTACATCATTACAAATGCACCAGTGGTAGTACATCATTACGAATACACCAGTGTTATTATATTATTACAAATGCACCAGTGGTAGTACAGTATTACAAATACACTAATAGTGGTACATTATTACAACTACACCATTGGTGGTACACAATTACAAATACACCAGTGGCAGTACAACATGACACATATAGCAGTGCTAGTACATTATTACAAATACACCAATAATAGTACATTATTACAAATGCACCAGTGGTAGTACATTATTACAAACACACCAGTGGTAGTCCATTGTTACAAATACACCTGTGGCAGAACATCGTGGCAAATGCTCCAGTAGTAGTACATAATTACAAATATACCTGTGGCAGTACATTATTATAAATACATCAGTGGTAGTACATTACAAATACATCCGTGGTAGTACATTATTACAGATACACCAGTGGTAGTACATTATTAAAAATACACCAGTGGCAGTACATTATTACAAATACACCAGTGGTAGTACATTATTGCGAATACATTATTACAGAAAATATTTTTCATTCTTGGAATGAAAAGGTAGGAGGTTAGAACTCCCAGCAGTAGTGCTACAGCACAGGCCCGTGGTAAGGACTCCAACGCTGGACACACCCATCTTGGTCACTGTTGCAGGCAAATATTTTTGTTGGTAAATATATGGGCCCCAGGTGGAAATTGTGGATGCTGATAAATGTTCTAATAGGGGGAAGTATTTCATCGCTCTTAGAAGTACTTTTGAGTTCTAGTCAGCTGTTCGTGCATGTTTCATAATTATCCGCACTCAAGGCTGGGACGAAATAGCGTCTTATGTATGACATATGTTTCTGAGATACCTGGTAAGAGAGCATTATGCTGTTTTCATCCAGTATCAAGTGACCCATAACAAACTGGGCTAGAGAGAGAGAAGAGCTTATAAAACATGCATAAGCTTTACACATGTGTGTGGATGCCTTTATGGCAGTAACTAAATGCTCTGTTTCTGGTGATCGCAATATGTTCTGCAACAATCGAAATTGCCTTATTTTATCTCTGTTCTATCCCATTAACAATGCTATTTTATGAAATAACAAATACAAATGTGTATATTTGTGATTCTAAGTGTTGCAATAAAGAAACAATTATGTATCTCACTCAACTAAGCGACAGAAGATGAGTTTGTTAGTACATTTGTGATCCTAATGAAGGTGTTATGCAGAAAGTTTCTCATTCATTTCTACCTTACGGCAATTCTAAGAATTTATGTACCTCTAACATGAAGCATTAGGTTGCCCCTGCGACCAGCATGTATAGTGAAAACCCATTGCACTGGACTTGGCTTCAATTAGCGATGCGTAGTTCTGACCATTTCTTAACTGATCCCGCTGTGTTAGTTCTGAGTTTCTGCTCATCTGATAAAGTAAAGAGTTATATCTTTGATAATACAGAATTGATGAGCAATGGTGTGGCTTCTCCTACAGGTGGGTGCTGTGTGCCAACCACACAGAACCCGTAAAGGGCTTCCTCGGCCGCTACCTCCGTAGAAAACTCATTGAGAAGGAAATTACAAGCAGAACGCGAAATGCTGAGCTGATCAAAATCATCGAATGGATTCCCAAAGTATGGCAGCATCTCAACAGGTTCCTGGAGGCCCACAGCTCCTCAGATGTTACCATTGGTAAGTCTGCCCAAACACTGTTGTATTGTTAAATATACACCATTTACTAAGTATACTACTGGCATTAGTTCCTGTGAAAGAAACTGTGCCGGTAATAAAAAACTGTACACTCTAAACTTTATAATCTGCAAATAACCAGCAAAGGAAATAATTTAGTTCAGAAGTTATATTTGAAGACCGCTAGAGCATAACTTTTAGAAACGTTCCATAAATATTGTATTATTCTTTCTGTAATCAAAACACATTTGGATGGTTAGGATTTTTATAACCTACAACTTTTTAGCTTGACCAGCGCAGTTTGAAACGAGTTAGTTCTGAGTAAAAGGGTGAATGGTGTTGCAGTGCACTGGAAGTTTGGATTCCTTTACTGGGAAGGTGCAAACTTACATTAACTGGGAGATTTCTGAGCTTTGGGTCGGTGTCTGCGTGCAGGGCGGAGGCACTTGCTTTTCTAATCGAGCTCCTGTTCTGCAGTTTCTACAGATCTTTCTTTGTTTTTCATCAATTTGGTTTCAGTTCTACTCAGATCTGGAAATTCATAGATTTAAATCAAGGCAATGTTTCTGTGTAGCCTGTTGCATGTCTTCGTCCACGTGTCCGTAATGATCTGAAACCCTCTTTGGTGAATTTGTGGTAAGATGGCCTTGTTGGCTCAGAGTACCTAATATAGGGTCATCCACACTTACCTGCAACACCCACGATGAGCAGGGTGTGTAATTTCCATGGTATTCATTTATAGAGCACTTGTGTCAGTGCATTAGATCATAGGTCCTGGAATGGTTATGTTTAAGTTTTTGTAGGTGCCCTATCAGATGAATGAGGTCCAACAATGACAGCATTGCATACGTTGACAATCTGCTTAGCACATATAGTTACAATTATATCGCTGCATTTTGAGTCTGGCAATGTTTTGGTTACTAGCTGTAACTGGGATCAGAATTCTGTTCTCCAAGTTCTGAGAGCAACTTTGCCACTAGCACACACCCACTAGCACACACCCGCTAGCACAGGTCAGTGCTTCGCACCTTCAAGTGTAATACGCATTTGTGCTCCAGCAGACAGAGTGTAGCCCGAGTTCAACAAATAAACCAACTTACATTGAGGATATGTTCTGTTAAATGCAGTGTTGAGACTTGTGGATTCGAAAAGGAATGTGACACTTTTCCTGTGAATTTATAGGTGTTTTTCTTTCATAAATTAAAGTTGCATTGGAACAGTGTTTTTCTAACTTCCAGCAAGTATTGATGTAGTTCGACAAGTGCATTAATTGTTTGTTAACGTACTCGCTGATCTATTCGCTCATGTGAAGAACAGGAATGAGCAATGCATTATCAGCACTAGCATCATTCATGTTCCAAGTAGACTATGTTGAAGTTAGTTAACTTCCACTTAAAGATTGATGGCGTGACCCGGTTCATACAAATACTTGTTTTTCTCTTTTTTGTAGGCCCTCGTCTCTTCCTCTCCTGCCCAATAGAGGTGGATGGCTCCAGGGTCTGGTTTACAGATTTGTGGAACTACTCAGTTATTCCATATCTTCTGGAGGCAGTGCGCGAAGGACTGCAGGTGAGCGGCTGGCCTACGAAGAATGGGTGGCTTCATATGGATGTGAAGGGTCAAATGGCTTTGCAAGTATTTGGAGGGCTTTAAATACGTTACGGTTTAGTTCTCTGCATCATACCAGGGGCTGAGAATGTGGGATGCAGCAAACCGAATGAGGTAGTACCTGCTTCCTTGTTACTACCGTTCAAGTCCTCAGTTGGGATGTGACTGTTCTGTCATTAAAGCTTCATCTCACTAACTAAGCACCACAGAGCTCTGCGGTGTTGTGTGTTATGGAGTCACTGCCGCTCTCTCAGACTGAATATTAGCAGCTTTGGCAACATCCACACAACCAACCTCAGCGAGAAAGCTTAGATGGCTTGCATGCCGTCTGCTGTAGCTCACATTTGGATTCATGGATACTTCAATGAAAAGTTGTTGCTGTTTACAACCCACAGTTCAAGGTTGACAGTTTACCTAGAATTTCCACCTTCTGCTTCCTGCTGTAGGGCAGACTTACCCCAGTCCCCAGCCATCGTCACTTCTTCCCTACTAATGCACCCTTTTCCTCTCCCAAGCTCCCCTAAGTTGAGTTACCGTTGTGTACTTGTCTCCATCCATCAGCTGGAATTCGGATTCTTACTGAATCAGAAACTGGTGTGCCTTACCTGGCAGCAAGACTAGTGCCAAGTCCTTCAATTCCATTGTGAGGCAGTCGCAGTGTAAGTCCGCTCAGGGCCTGCTTTAGGGCGGTGCGACTGGTATGGTCGCACTGGGTGTTTACCTGTAAGGGGGGCACTGACCGGGTCATATGACGGAACAACGCATGAAAATACTTTGCATACCTTTACATCACATTTTCTACCCTGCATTTTTTTACAATGCATATACTTTTACAACATATGCCTTTACCACGTAGTGTGTGTTGTGTGTGTGTGTGTGTATATATATATATATGTATATATATATATATATATGTATATATATATATATATATATATATATATATATATATATATATATATATATATATATATATAAAACAGCAGACTCCCAACTGCTATGGTCGCAGTATTTGGCGAGCGCAGACCTCGAAACAACTCCTTAATCTTCAACAAGCAATAGATGAGCCAGACACCAACGTTGTTAGTTGTTGCAGTGCATTTAATTAGCAGTGGAAAGTGCAGAGCAAGTGCCCTCCATGACGCGTTTCGCCCCGCGGACGGGGCTTGGTCACATGACGCGCCAGGAGTGGGCGATGGGTTAAATAAAATTAAAAGCCCAAACACCTAAAGAAACAGGTTGTAAGGGTAAAATAACGACATCAATTGGCAATATAATATGTTAGATGATCGATACATAAACAAACAATTTCCACAAATTAATGAAAAGTTTGCAACAAAATTAGAGCATATATATATATATATATTTATTTCAATAATATCCAAGTTTAAACGCACGCTCAGAAGCAAGATGGTACACAGTGTCGCTTTATTGCTGTAACGCGTTTCGGAAGCTTTTGCTCCCTTGCTCACACAAAAGCTTCCGAAACGCGTAACAGCAATAAAGCGACACTGTGTACCATCTTGCTTCTGAGCGTGCGTTTAAACTTGGATATTATTGAAATTGATTGACTGGCGGGGCTCAGCCAGTGCAAACGCGCCACCAGACTACGGGAGGTTCCCCCGTAAACGGATATATATATATATATATATATATATATATTCTCCAATCCTGCTTTCATGAAACCAGGTCTGACACATGCTCGGGTTGCCAAACAGAAATTTAATATCTCCGGTGCACAATTGCCATTCAACGCAATGTCCACAATTACAGCGTCTCTATATATAAATTATGTATAAACAATATATTTGTGGGGGTAGACTCCACCCCCAAACCTCGCCCCCCCCCACCCCTGAATTCACCTTAACTGCGCGGTTAAGGCATACATTTTAAAGGCACAACATTTTTAAAACCTTGTTGTAAAGTCTGTTTCCCCACTGACCGCAGGGAAGGCGCTGTGTTTAGAAATAACCTACCATATAAAAACACCTTCATCAGAGTTCTTGTGCGTCCAGTGTACAGGCAGCAATAAAAATGTCAAGAGAATTCTTGTGATTAATGTTCCTGCTAGAGAGAGAGATGGATGTTTGTTGAGTGCCAGTCTTGACTCACCACACCGTAGCGCAGAGGGTTAATATGCCTGCTTCAAGGAACAGATCTGTATTTTAAGTGAATGGCTGAGTGATTAGTGAAGCCAGCCTTTACCATAGCTTTAAAACAGATTAAATGTATGTGAGAGAGGGGCTAAGGCGAGTTGAGGGGCATTTTTGCTGGGTGGTAGTGAGGAGGGGGATGTCGAATGAAGTTATCGCACCGGGTGCCATCAGTACCAACGCCGGCACCGAAGCTTTAGACTCTACACTGAAACCTAACTCGAGGACATTGGGGATGACACAGTAGGCAAGGGCAGCTGAGCACAATAGATGAATGGTTAGAATGTCTTTTTACGAAGGTCTAATACGGATCGATGTGACTGAACATTAATTCAGATGTTCAGTTTAGCACCATGGAAACCAGTATTGAGTGTAAAATACATTGACCACTTACAGTGAATGCAGCAATACATGATGATGTGTAAGACTGGACACCTGGATGCTGTGGCCAATTAATGAAAAAACAAATCAGCGTTAATCTTTTATGGATTCACATGCTGTGCTTTAGTCTAGTCCATAAAACATTTTTTTAATGTCAGGATTCAACTTACTGTAGGGCTACAGCTACAAAGTGAGTTACTTTAAGGGGAGTCACAAAACTCCATGTTTACTAGTGGGTTTGCATCAAAGTAGTATGTTTTCAGGCATACTCCTTCCTCCTAACACATGTCGAATGCAGAGTGGCTAATCCTTGTTAGTAAATTGTGTTTGTGCAACAGTTCAGAAAACGTTCTTAATTCTCACCATGCTGCATTATATGCCCCATGGAAATCTTCACCCGCATAATGAACCATAAAAAATGGGGATGCACCACTCCCTTTCCAAATCTGGAATGGTATTTAAGTGTATTTCAGAGTGGGGAATGACCATGAAGAATTATTGTGAATACCCACAAAAGTTGTGATTCAACCACCCTGTGCGTAATTGCAACGCAAAATACAGTGTGGATAAGCTGACAGACGATTTTGCGTAGCTATGTCTTTTTTTGTATATCCACTGCAAAACATTCACCGTGTCCAGTTGATTATTATTTTTTTATCATGAATTATGGACTCAATTTTGTAGTGTGAATCTCCTCTAGATTCAGACTGTGCGATCTTTATTGAGGTAAAATGAGAAATATTTACCACTTATGCTCCCGTTGCCAAAAGCCCTAAACACCTCTGCTTAGACTTGGGCTGCAAACAAACTACAGATTTCTTCCAATATGCTGTACATGTGTTTGATATATCTGAGCTCAGTGGTGTCTCTTTGTATGTTATCATATGATTATGGTTTGTCTTAAGATACCAGATAAATGGCATTATTTAATCTTAATTTTTTCCCCAAAGTTATACGGAAGGAGAGCACCATGGGAAGACCCTGCCAAGTGGGTGATGGACACTTACCCATGGTCTGTCACGCTGCAACAGCACGAGTGGCCTCCTTTACTGCAGCTGCGACCCGAAGATGTGGGTTTTGATGGGTACTCTGTGCCACGCGAAGGAACGTCCAGCAAACAGGCTCCTCCGAGTGACGTAGAAGGGGATCCTCTGGTAAGTTTTCATAAATCTAGAAACGTTTTAGCTGGCCTTAAAGGTAAAAACACATATGATAGTCTATATTTTTCTTCAGTGGTGTCAAAAATCCCTGAGGTAAGATCAGCCTGTTTAACTTTCACTGTTCTACAATCGCATTTATGGAGTCTCCTTTATTGTCACGAAATGCACGTGCAGTATGTTTGCAAAGCATTGCAGTGGGACGGAATTAACTTGCTGGGTGTGGTCTGCTGAACTTGGGGGACATAGGACCCAGACGTGTGTCCCATGCTCTCTGTGCCACATGATTCATGAGCTCCAATCATAG
Organism: Lissotriton vulgaris; assembly: GCF_964263255.1. Taxonomy (NCBI): domain Eukaryota; kingdom Metazoa; phylum Chordata; class Amphibia; order Caudata; family Salamandridae; genus Lissotriton; species Lissotriton vulgaris. The sequence continues at coordinate 192,236,688 of NC_141688.1, read as the reverse complement.
TGGAGCCGGTCTTGGACAGTTTGTTTTCTGGTTCAGGAAGCACATGGCCTAGTCTGTTTCTATTGGAGCAAGATCAAGACTGATTTGCATATGACTGAGTGCAAACTGAGGCGGCATAGTGGGCTAACTAGAGCGATTGCCAGTAGTTAAACTGATTGCAAACATACTCCCATTACCTTTTTTTGTGTTTTATTAGAGTCCCCGGCAAAGGGACTGCACGCGCACCTGAGCTGCTGAAGGACTAATGTGCTCTGAGCATACTGCTCCGTCAAAGCATTAGAACAGTTGGTAACATCCGACACATTTTAAATAATGAAAACAAAAATTGAGTTGCTGTGATTCAATACGTGTATTCCAAGCTCTTTAATTTCAAATTAAAAAATTGATGTCAAACAGATTGATGTCTGCATGTGTCTCAGTTGCCTTATGGAGTGGTACCTGGTCCACCTTCAAAGTTGATGGATCTCACAGGTTTTGTGTGCCGCTGGCCTCCACAATGATGAGAATCTCAATTAAAATCAGAGCCTTTTTAGCCGCGTTTTATATAGCGCAGAAAGTAGTCTCATGCCACTGGCAAATGAAATTCAGGTCCATGTTTGCAGAAACGAGGCCAGTCAGTTAAGCAGCCTACCGCTTTCATGTCCACGTGAATGCCTTAATTTTAGGTAACAAAAAAGATGTTGGAGTGGCCTGATTTACTTTTGAAACTGTCTTAAGTAATGCAGTTATCAGGCGTTTTCTAAAGAGCAAGTGGTACTTTCACGCATTTCTTCACTTTGTTCCATATTCGAGGGCCCTCAACTCTTGGAGCCCTTGATTCTAGGTCAGCAGATTGTGAAAAGATGTCTAGATTTTGGCTTTCAGCTCCGGGTACCTATAATAAAAGGCTGGTGCCTGTAGGTTCAGTTCATTATCAACCTTATATCTGTTCTTTATACCCTAAAAGCATGTTAAAACACAAAACATTTTGATTACATTGTCAAACATAATATTAGTTCAATGAAATACTTTAAAAAACGCGAGACAGCATTTGCTGATATGAGATTAGTTTAAAACAAGTAAAAGGAAAGTGTCCCCATGCACAGTCCATCACCAATTTGGGTGAGTGAAACAGGAGCCGCATAAAGTTTTTTCTAAAAGGATAAATATAGCAGCAGTCACATTTCTATTTAGAAAAAAAAGTGTAGTAATACAACTTTAAAAACACGTCAACCCTAGGGCCTTCAAGGGTCCGCATGTAAATGATCTAACCAAAAATAAGCAAAAGTACCTAACCAATTAGTGTCTGTAGCTATTTGGAATTTTTTGTGTTGTTGGGTGGGCAAAGACCACTTCAAGAGATCCTGTTGATCTTAGGTCAGCAGATTGTGATCTTCTCTTCCGGGTCATCCTCTGATATATTAAGGTACTAGTGTCTGTAATTATTCTGAATTATTAGTATCATTTTAGGTGGGCAAAGATAACTCCAAGAGATCTTCTTGAACTTTTGTCAGCAGATTGTGAAAAGATGTCTAGATTGTCTAATCCGGGTCAGGGTGTTTATAAAAAGGAGTTAGTGTGGGTAGAGGTATTCCGGATTATTTGTATTGTCTTAGGTGGTCAAAGTTCTCTCCAAGAGGGCTCCTGATCTTAGCTCAGCAGATTGTTGAGCGGTATTTAAGTCTTATCTTCCTGGTCAAGATATACATAGTAAGCCTCTAGTTTTGCAGGTATTCTGAAATTACTTGTGTTGTGTGTGGGGGTCAATGAAAGATGTGGTTTTAACATGTCATGCGCATTGTCCCTCTTAGATGAACATGTTGATGCGCCTGCAAGAAGCTGCCAACTACTCAAGCCCGCACAGTTACGACAGCGACTCCAACAGTAACAGCCACCACGACGACATCTTGGACTCTTCCTTGGAGTCAACGTTGTGACCTTTGCACTGACAAGACCGCTGCTCCTCTTCCTGTTTTTTTTGTAACCGTTCCTCAACTTTCTGGCGCCCCAGCGGAACTGAATACGGGCCATTGAAGAGCTAAACTCTATGCTGGGCTGGTTGCGCGTCCCAGCGAGGAGTACCACAGGAACCAGACACTTTATTTGAATTGCTCGTGAACGTGGGTGCAGGCAACCCAGCGATCAAATGTGTGTATGCGTGCGCGTGTGGGTATATTCTTTTTACAATAACATGAACTGCACTATTTCTTTTATATATTTAGTTTCCGGAGGTATCCTTGCCTAAAACACTGAAGATATGTAACAAGGAAAAAACACTTTGAGAGTTCTGAAAAAAATCAGTGGTGTGCCACATACTGTCCAGAAAGTTAGCATGCAATGTGGGTGGCGGGGAGGCATGTGAAATGCTGATCTACGCTGTTTTTAACCAAACTCCAAAATGGTTGCTGGACTTGACACACGCAGACTAACCTCAAATACACATTGGTGTGGTGCTATACTACTTGTCTTGTTCGTGAGGATTGAAAAATCAGGCTAGTGGAATAGGGATATCAAGTAAAAAAATACATCGAAAACTAACCCGAGTATTAGGGCTGGCTATTAAAATGCGTAATTTCGGGTCAATTTGCAATGAATAAGTTGAATTCCGCTTCACTGTGCTGCAAATACGACATTGTTTTTAAATTTGTTATTTTATCCTAAAATGTGATTTGGCATTTGGTACTCTTTTTCTCGAATATTCTCTCCGTATGCAAGGAAAAAGTTTGGATTATTTACATTTTTGCTAAAAAATCCTTTATTGAGACTCAGCTGCAACCCAGTTGGTGTGCAGAGAAGAGGCTTTCCTGAGCTCACAGCTAAATGCACTGACCAATAGGTGCTCTCTGGCTGTGTACTAGCCAGAATCTGGTCTGCCATGTTTTGTTCTTTTAACAAGCACATGCAAGATTTCAGAGGAAATACTTGTACCTGTCGGGAGAGAAAACAGCAGTTTACAAAGAACTGCCCTTATGTTTTGCAGGAGTGAATGCATAATGTGTAAAATAAATCTGTTACCCACTGCTGTGCCTCCTCCCCAAACCACAGTCCTGAACATTATGCGTCCACGCCTTATCAAACATTCTATTTTTTTGGTGCTGACTCAAAGTAATGCCTTACTTGTTTTAGACAATTTGTGTTGATGACATATATTGCTGTGTTGTAATGTGGTTTTGCAAATGGGGCTAAAAGGTCATCTCTGAAAATATGCATCAGATGCTGTGAATCTCCATTGTTTGACATTTCAGATTGTGTTTGTTGTCATCATGACAAGAAGAGAAGTTTCAGCTTCATTTCTCTCTCACAGACAATATTGTTACTGGACTGTTCTTAACCTCTCCTCTGGTGAAAGAAAGTTGAGACTCATTTTCAAAGGAGAACACCATTACAATTTTGACAGGTGCACAATCTACATTAAAACACTTTTGAATCGTTGTGGCTAAGTTAGAATGCAGACATCTTATTTTGTTTTATGGTGGGGGGGGGGGGGGGGGGGGGGGGGGGGAGGAAACATCCGGTATCCTCAGTCTCAAACGTGGAGAAAGACTGCCGCCCAGTGGATAGTATTTGTAAATATGTCAAAGCGTTACAGCACTGAAGCCAAAGATGCATGTATGGTCCTCCCATGCGCCATTATCCATAATATGCGTTCCTCATCCCAAGTCTTATTTTTCTATGGCTAACCAAGATTTGGGTATGAAGAGGCCTTTTTTATTTCCTCTTTCTTAATCCCATGGACTTCTTAATTGAAGGGTGTTTTTCTGATTTTTCTAGTCTTATCAGTACCGATTTTGCGGCTTACTTTAACTACATCGGTTGCCTGCTCACAACTACTCTGTTCTATTTGCAGGCTGGAATCTCCTCTCAGCGGAACTAGACTTGAGGGATAAAGGTTAGGTCTCTTCAAACAAATCCACTTGTCACCTTCTAAGACAGTGGAAACAAAGGACCTAGGTGCAGTGTACCGAGGAGGGCTTTGTCTGTGGTACCTTGGAACAGGGCTCAGCCTCCTTTCCGGGTGAATGCCGGTACTGGGTCAAATTCTCTCCCCATCTTAGTATGACTGAGCCGGAGATGGTGCCCGTGGTCTTGGGATAAGCACATCCCTTGGCTTACCCTTCATTATTCCTCAGCTCTTCTGTTTTCATGGTCACATTTATTTGATTTCCAAGTAAACTTCTGGTTTCTTTTCGTACAAGTCCACATTGATGGATTTTCACTGGTCACTGGATCGTCCTGTTCACTCCACGTCTCGTGATCAGACACATACACACATTGTGTAATCCAAGAGTAGCAGGTTTCGTGCCCTTCCACAGTCCGTAATCCACTGTCCCCCCTCCACCACCTCTAGATAACCACCTATTCAAACAAGCATTTGCAATGCAATAGGTCTCGCATTTTCGTAACTTTGACCTATTGCCTTTTATTATTGCAGGTTTTTTAAACTCCTAAATAAAAGGCATTGTCATTTACAATGTAAAAAGCCAAAATCTTGTGAATGCGAGACCTATTACATTGCAAATGTTTGTTTGTTTCTGCACTGCTCCGAGTGCTGTGTGATCGGGATTGCAGGTATGTGAACTCGGACTCCAGGGGGTCAGGATATTGCTGGACATGCCCGTTTGACTTCTACTGCTCTGTTTTTGTATCTCTCTTATTCGTGTTGCCCAGTATGCGTGGTCCTGCTTGAGTGGACTCGCTGGGAGTGCGATGGCAGTATATGGCGTGCAAGCCGGCCAGGGGGAACCGGTGCCATTCTTCCTGGTGGGAGCGGACTCTTGGGAGGGTCGCACTCCGTTTTGTGTTACTCACCAGTTGTTGGTGAGGACCGCTTGGTGTCACGTTAATTTGGCTTCCCGGTCGCCTTGGCAAAAGTGAGGAGCTGCTAGACAGTGCCGCATAATCGATCGCGGGCAGCCGAAGGAGGTGGTTTTGTTCTGTGTTGGTGGCGTGCTCACTTGTCGTACATGTTGGCGATTGCCATTGGGTATTATGGCACAATTTCCTGGACAAAAATGGCGTTTTATTACATCAGTGGTTTTGATGTATTTAAGGGGGCTAGAGTCTGTGTGCATATTGCTTGTTAAACAAGCTGCGAGACAACAGACCACGGGAAAGAGGGCGGAAAAGAAAAACACGGCCGTTCTTGTTGATTGAAGCGGGCGCCAGGCTCAGTTTTGACCGGGCGCTTGCACTAGGAAAGTGAACGCGTGAAGGGAGCCGTACACGTGCACATCGCCTATCCGGGCGCGCACATGTTTTGTCTCCCTTCGCGCACCAAACCCACAACAATGGAGTCTAGCCAAGGCAAAGCAGCGCATGCGCTGCTTTCGCTAGGCAAGACCTAAAAAGGATGGACCACAAATCATCAGGAGTTGTATTCAATATTGTGTCCTTTCCCTCCTGTTTGGTTCAGTCACTTGACAGTGCATCCTATGGGTGTTGAGGTGGTGATTTGGGGAAATTAGTATTGCAAGATCATAAAATCTGTAGAAGATAACTTCAAAAGGGCCAAAGCCATCCCATGGAGATGAGCAGACCACCTCTGTGCTTCACAACATTATTCATTTTATTGGGTGCTCAGGGTGATCTTACCTCAAGCACGTATCAACACGGGTTGGTGTCCTTTCAGGGAGAGGCACAGAAAGTAGTGTTAGTGCTGTGCTCAGTGGATAGCTCTGTCAAGCAGATCTGCAGAGCTGTTACTGCAGTTGTACCTCTGAAAACCTCCAGGGGTCCAGCAACTATCCAGATGAGCATATGAGAGTGGTTCACAGCCATTACATTGGCTGCTGTAGAGGAACACCTCAAAATCAGCCTTTTTATTCGTGAATGCACCTGTGATGTAGGACCTGAGTAAGGAAAGGTTGCTTAATGAGCTGCCACAACCCAGCCTGTCCCTCAAGGTGAATAATCATGAAAGTTCTGAACCTTGGCAAGCCTTTTAGAGCCTGTTTCCAACAATACGTGCGGCTTAAATGTGCAACAACCTGTCTGATACCATTATATCTGTTGTTTATCCTTGCCAATTCTTCAAAACGTTCAGTTGCTCTGAAAAGCCTATCACCACTTTGGGAGCTCTGAAACACCTAGAACGTGCCCCAATGTGTCAATCGTGCACCTGAAATTACCAATACCGCGTGGGTCCATAAATTCAAGTAAGTTCGAGATCTTGCTCTACCCAGGAATTTTGTGTAGAAACCTCATAGATCAAGGTAATCATCAGCAGATGATTCTAAGGTACTTTTCTGGGACAAATTCCTCCAGGTTTAACCTGATGGATTCATCTTGAAAGGTCATGTCTCATCCTGTAACTCTGGATCATTCAGAATTTTCACTTTGGATGTTAGCCACCCTAACTGGTCCAAACCCCTGAGGCACTCAGAGGAGGGTCTCTCTCACCTCTGCCATCCCATCCACTATTTTCTTCTGCCACATTATCAGGTTGCCATAAAGTTTCTTTCGGTGGCATGTTGGCACAGTTTAGGCTGTTACAGGAATCCAGTTACTTCCTACTTAAGATTTATTGACTAAGCTTCACAAAAGATTCAGCCTCCTACTAACCCCGAGATTCTGAAGAGAAGGTTTTTAGGGCACTGAGAAGGGGGTTTAGCACCGCCTGCATTTTGTCCTTGTGTTGTTTCGCAGGAAAATGTAAGCTCTGGAACAAATGTACACCTATATTTGTGAGACTGATAATCGACCGGTGACCCACCCTTGCCTGCACACATGCGTTTTTGAGCTTGGAATTGCATAGCTTTGACACAATTAATAATACTGTCCTCTAGATGGCGCCGTTCCCATATGTTCTGAATGAAGGGTGCTTAGGGCTGAGAATACAGATGTTACGAAAAGCCACGTGTTAATTATACCTCATTATGACAACGTGATTGCAGCATTCCTTTGCTATTCCCTAATGGGCTTGAGAAATACCAGTGTCATGGAAGCAATATTAGTTTTTTGAGCCACATAGAACCTCGTTTTAAAGACTCCCAAGAACTGAGCATACATTTTCCCGTATTTTTAACTTAAAACAAAACATAAGCACAGCCTTTTCTTATAAACAAGTAGAAAGGGTTTCCTTCCCAGCACTGACTTCTATTGGAACTACTGTGAACTGGGTCTTTTAAGAAATCCACTTTATCCTATTTAATTTCCTCAAATCGACATTTGCAGGTATAGGTTTATATCTTTAACCATCAAAAACAAGTTCCAAAATTAGAGAGATTATATATACAGATTTTGATCTATCCGTTGCACAAGCGAAATAATGACATGTATAGATATATATGTGTATATAAATGTGTGCATCTATATATATATCTATATAACAGAAATAATGTCATTATTTCTCTGTACAAAGTGAAGAATTGATCTTATCTATAAAAATGTTTGTTTATTGCCACGTGGTTGCCCGTGCTATTAATTAGTGTAAAGTGGCAGATGCCAGCAACCTCTTGTATTTTAGTTTTTAATATTAATAAACGCCCCATCCTTCGATCTGTGTGTACAGTTAATTCGGCCATGGTTATGGATAGGGTAAATGCCTTTTCCACAAAACTGAACTTTCCTTTCTTTTAGAATCTGTCCAGATGCTTCCAGTTCACTTTTTTCCTACAAGGCTGGGACATTTCTAAATGTACAGAAGTCTATGCAACATTTACAATGAATTTGTTAGGGTAATTTTAAAAAATGCACATAATTAAAAAGGATTTATTTTTCACTCACAACTGCCGAAAATGTTACCTCCGTTCGCCAATAAGATATGACATTTTTGTTCTGCTGGCTGACTTTTGTGTGCAAGTTTGGCTATTTTTATTTTTCACGGTAACCCTGATTATATTTCATCAATCTGTCTTGAACCATGTCTCATTGTGGCAGTGCTCTTCAGAAATGTAGATATTTAATGGAAGGTTGCTGTTTTGCCCAGTTTCCAGTGGAAATGTTTATGAAATGTGTTATACAAAGATGTACATTTTCTCACTGTAACATAGACATGTAAATATTTGATTAAACTGCTGCATTTTGATGAATCTTTTCTAGTAATTTTTTTTAAAAAAGAAACTAGGAAGCAAGTATTTTGTGTATGATATGATGTTCCCCTGTCCAAATTTGATTTAATTTGAATTTTAATTACATATTTGCCAGTGATCTCTTTGAGATCATTCCCCCGTGACGAAGAATAAAACTCATGATTGTACCAGTCTTAAATTATTCTTGATTCAATAAAATTCATGATTATTTATTCATACATGTTTTATCTGTTGAAAATTTCTTTAATTTAACAAAAAAGTTTTTGACACCTCGTTCACCTCTTTTTTCCTTACTTTGGGCGGCTTCTTAACTAGGATTCCGAGGAGCAGCACAGCATATAGGAGAATTTGTATCGCTGGGCCGAGGACAAGGATAATATTGGCTCCAACTTTCATAAAGACATTTGTATGCGGATGGTACAATACGTTCTTAATTATGTGGTTTTAGATTCGCATGCTTTCGATACTTTTGGCATATAGTGTTGGGCTCGTTTGTTGGAACTTGTTTTTGTTCAAACACAGTCACTGGTCATGTTGCGCATTGTGCACGAGGACACATGCTCCACCACAAATTGCTTTCTTCTGCTATCAAATAAGGATGTTTCGAGCAAGAGTTGCGAGGTTGGCGCATGGGAGAGGGGCTACTTTTCATGTCCAGCTCTTGAACACTTCAACAACTACGATTTGAAAGGCAACCATTGCACCCTCTGCGTACAGCTGTCTCTCACAGAGTCCTCCGCGACTTGTAATGGGCGCCCATCATTGCCTTGGCAACCCATATTCCTGCCCCCTACCACAGGTCGATGTCCTTCAGAGAAACACCGGTCAGATGGTCGGAGAGTACCTAGAGGAGGATGTGGAATGCATACACTTCAACTTCTACCCTAGCTGCAACGCTAAATACTTGTGGTCTACAACATTTGACTCTTCCCCGATCTCTGTGACACTTCTTTTGACTTTCACTGTAAGCAGAGACTGCGCTACCAGGGAGGGACACTGGGTGCATCATAAGGTGAAGCAACAACCCTTGCCTGAGACCCCCAATATCTTCAGGGAACGAGATCCTCGCGAGGACCAAGAAGAAGAAGCCAGTCCCTCAGGCTTTCCCATAGGGTGCGGTATGTCCAGCTACAAGGCAATTTCCTTGGCACCTCAGATAATGAAGCCAAGTCTCTGGCCCGGAGGTATTCTGGGGCAACAGGACCACATCCAGGTCTGCAGCTCCGATGCGAAAGTCCATGTAACAAAGCCTCTTCCCCAAGAATCTGCCCATGACGAGGCAGAGCACGCTCCTGCGTTAGCCCCAAGCCGTGCCATAAAAAGGAATGGTGTTTAGGTCTGGCTCCTGTGCCCCTTGACTGTCAACCCTGAGACCAAGCCCCCGTGCCCACCCAGCCTCTGCCCAAAAGCATGTCAGCAGGCAACTCCACCTCCACCCCTAGCAATCGAGCAACCTTCCTCCTACTAAAATCTGCACTGAAAGTGGCTGCCAGACCGAAGCTAAAACCAAATTCAACGGAAAGGTCAGACGCTACAGAGGCCCCGGTTCTCCTACCTCTACTCGAGGTAGTCACTGCCAAGCAGAGGACACTTTTATACCAGCTGGACTCCAGCAAGATCCTCACCAAGGTGCCTATAGTCCAGCCTCCACATGCCCTCTTATACATACCAAAGAGGTCCAGGCTCCTCTTTGATGAGGAGCTGGCTTTTGAGGCACTCAGGCCACCCTATCCCGAGAAGCGAAAGTACAATGGCACAACCCCATTACGCTAGAATCCAACTGCACAGAACTCTTCTCCACCACCATCTCCCAACTACTTGGACACGTCAACCACACTATTCTGGATCCAGTGAGCCCGCAAGAGCCGCTAGATCCCGAAGATGAACCCTTGGAAGGACTACATGGGCGACACTGTAGATGATCACAACACAGAATCCTATCCCGCCAAACCATCGACATCCGTCAATGCTACGCCTACAATTCAGCCGGAGAGATCTGCCCAGCACTATAAGGTGGACATGCATATCCTTCGAGTTGAGGATGACTACCTCTTGGAGACCTTCTTCAAAACTGAAAGGATGGTGCCGTTCCTTCCCTTGCTGAAGGGCAAGTAAAAGACCACCGCAGACTGTTTAAGGTAACTGGTGATGGTGAAGGTTGTAAAGTCTCTGAAGGACAAAAAAAACAGACCTCACCTGGCCCACTGTACATCTGAGGTAATTTTCCCCAAAACTCCTTTGTTGCCAGCATAGGAAACACGCTCCCGCGCAGGGGCAAGTGACACCCTCACCAGCAAAGAGAGCAAGCGCATTAGTGCAGCTTGCAAGCAAGTGGTGGTGGTCTCTGCCAGCCATTGGCGGTTTGCTAAATTCTATGAACCTCCTATCATGATATGATGGGTATCATTATGAGGAGATGGAGTAGCTGGTAGAGCAACTCCTGGAAAGCAATGCCCAACAGAACTTTGCCAGGACAGTGCAGAAAATATTTTTTTTTATTGAAGTTGGTGAAGACCCTTCTCAAGCAAAAGCCGCATTTCTTTTCAGGGTGAACAAGAGAAGTCACTAAATTAACCTGTGCTTAACCCTCTGGTAGCTTGGCACAAAAGCAGTCAGGCTTAACTTAAAGGCTCTGTGTTGAGCATTTCTAATTTCTAACCAATTGCGACGCTATGCAATTCAGAATCTTACTCGCCCCTACATCATCACTCTCTTGAACTCTTGTCTACAGGCCTTCAGGGCCGTCTAAGACATTTCTAGATGCTATTCCCAATCTCCTAGCCAGCTGTATTGTAGGGATACCAACAATCCATCCGCTTATAAACTTGTATCAGACCTGGAAGCCCTGCAACTCTCCCAGCTTGTGGGGGCTGCCACACACAAAAAGGGCATATCCTTGACCCTATTTTCTCTAATGACCATAAAATATAGGTGCTTAGCCCTATCCCAGTCCCTTGGTCTGACCACTGATACATCCCTTTTCTATACGCTAAATTACTCATTCACACTCCTTCGGGCAGTGACAGAAATTTAGGCAGGAAATAGCCTAGGGTCATACCAGAAAGATGCATTAACTTCTTAGAATCCACTACACCTCCCTGACAGATGACCCTAACGAGGCCCACACACGTTGTTCAGACTGGATTAAGCATTCAGTGGGCAAATGCTTTCAGAAACCTAAAATGAAAGCCAATGCAATCCCAGAAGAGCCGCTTGGTTTAACAGCCACTAGAATCTCAAAAAAAGAAGTGCAAGAAACTCAAAATAAACTGGAGGAACACCTATGCTCCAGACCTTAAGATGCTATACAAAAGTTCAATCTGACAATATCATGATGATCATAAGGTAGCCCAGGCTAAATATTATGAGGAGAGGATTAATATGGCTCCCAACTCCCCTAAAGAGCTGTTCAAAATCCTGAAGTCACTCCCCACGATTGCACAAGGCACCCTCACGCATCATTCCTCTCTAAGGACAGATTCAATGAGCTAGCCACTTTTTTATAAACAAAGTGGAAAAACAAAGTGGAAACATATATAACTCATTGCATACGAGCCCCACGGGTGGCTCCGTAGTGAGGCAAGACACCTCTGGTAGGATACTTGACCAGGGAGGATCTACCGCCATTCTGCTCCTTGACTTAAGTGCAGCTTTTGAAACCGTAGATCACGGTATCTTAATGTACAGATTAATGGAGATGGGGATCCAGGACAAATGGCTTGCTTCCTTCCCAAGAGACAGATCATTCCAGTGTATGGAATCTGCCAACCTCTCAGACACATTCTCGGCCCCATACGGAGTTCCTCAGGATTCAGGCCTACTTTGTTCAACATTTATCTGAGCCCATTAGCACAAATTGTTCACGAGTTTGGATTGTCAATTGTGTCTTATGCTGACGACACACAATTAGTAGTCTTAGTCTCTGAGACGACGTACTCGAATCATCTGCAGTTGGCACCATGCATGGAAAAGATAGCAAGCTGGAAGGCCAATTGCAGCTTAAAGCTTAACGGCAAGAACGTGGAGCTGATGTTCCTGGGCAACTGCCCAGGGCCATGGGTCAGGATTAGTTGGCCTGAAGACTGGGGTGCACTCTCCGCTCCTAAGCCAAGCCCTCCATAAAGAACCTGGGGATGTGTGCAATCAAAAACGAAACAGCAAGCCTATGAAGTGAACGCACCTCCCCCAATAATCCCCCACAGTTAGTCCAGAATTCAAATTGTTACTGAATAGTGTGCACAACCAAACTCCCGCTGTTTCTAGAGAGTGATCACAAAGACCAAAATTGATTCAATCACAACAGCTAACGCGTTTCGTCCAACTTCTGTGGACTTCATTAGGGCGTATTAATTAATCATTTCTTTCTTCAACAAGTGTCGTGAATGTCCGCTCTGTGTAGTGAACAATCATCCGTTCCTTCTTCTGTGTCCCTCTTGGATCCAGGGCAGGCTCAATATCTTTTTATTTTTGTTATCCCACAACAGTGCCTTAGTGAGCTCCTGTTGTAGCAGCACCGACCGGTTCACTACACAGAGCTGACATTCATGACACTTGTTGAAGAAAGAATCGATTAATTAATACGCCCTTATGAAGTACACAGAAGTTGGACGAAACGTGTTGGCTGTTATTACCAACCTGGGGATGTGGTTAGACCACAACCTTTCCATTAAAACCCAAGCAAATAAACTGTCCGCAACCTGCTTCTGTATTCTACGTGTGACCTGTAAGATCATAGACCTCATACCAGAACAGGCTCGAAGAATGGTGATCCAGGCTCTAGTGGTCTCACGACTGGACTACGGTAACTCCTGGTATCTGGGGGCTCCTAAATACGCGATCGACAGGCTGCAGGTTGTCCAAAATGCTGCAGCCACGATGCTCCTGTAGATTCCAAGAAAGGAGTCCGTGAGATCCTCTCTGAAAAAGCTGCATTGGCTACCTATTTAATCCAGGGTCATGTTTAAAGCCCTCACCTAGCTCATAAAGCCATGTATGGCAGGGGTCCTACTCTGCTAAAGTCCCTTGACTCCCCATATGTCCCTCAGATCCTCGTCTGACTTCCTTATGAACACACCAAGAATAAAGCGAGATGGGGAGGGAGATCAATCTCTCATTTGCTCCCAAAACTCTGGAACTTAATGATCACGGAACTGAGACTGTTGAAAGACAAACGTAATTTCAGGAAAAAACTCAAGACTTGGTTGTTCCCATGATTTTTCCTCCTAATCTCCTTGCCTCCTTTCTGCAGCGCTGGGAAGCCCTTGGGCAGCCATGCACTTTATAAATAACATAAACATAACGCACATAAACAGTAATAAAGTAAAAATACAACAGAAGACCAATGTCACACCAATTTAGAAAATGACAGAAAATTTTAATAAATCATTAGATACCAAAACAACAAACATCCAATCCCGCTTAGGCCTGTCCCAGATGAGTTGTCAGAGGTCTATCACTAGCCTACCCAGTACGAAGCCCTAACACTGGGATTTGGGGGAAGGAGAGCAGGGGCACCAACACACGTGTTGCTCCAGGATCAGTGGATGCCTGCAATAGAGCGCAGTGCCTAAATATGAGGGGAATTGGGCCCGAGCTTGGCTTACTTTCAAGCTTAGAAGAATTTTTAAAGAAAAATGTTGGAGAAGATAAAGCTCAGCAGGGTAACAGTGAAGGGGCCTCGATTCCACCGTGAGCCGAAACCAGTGACAGGCACTGTATTAAATCACAATGCCTTCAGGCTCAAACGCCAAAGCTCTCACTCATGGCTCTTTAACTGGTTTTGGTTTATAAAGAGCCGTGACAGAGATCTGGAGGTGAGGCTGAAGGCAATGCTAGTTTCTCAAGTGGGCCAAAAAGTTAACAAAATAATTTAAAATGTAGTTAGCCACGCCTCCTCATCCTTCCTATTGTCTTCTTGAATGCAGTTAGTGTGAGTCCCTCTGGAGCCTCAGCCAACTCCCCTCTTTGAGTCCTGATGCTTCTTTAACCGCATCGCTGCGGCGGTTATTTTTCCCCTGTGCGGCTTTTTTCTAAAAGCCGCGTTACATGACGAGCTCAGCACGTCATCCGCACACGACCACCGTGGCTGATGAGGAGCTCAGCTCGTCATCAGCAGCGAAGGGGTTAATGCTGCTGATAATGTTAGCAGTATGAGAGTAGTTGCAGGATAGGTTGGATTGGGCTGCCTTGATGCTCCATCAGACATTGGGGGCGGTGCCTGCTCTCTCCACCCAGCTGTGTAAGACAACTAGGTGGAGAGGTACAGTGCGCATGTCAGGCTGACTGTCGTAAGACAGCCAGCGAACGTGACATGCGCCCTTTAAATGGAGTGAACACCACACCTCCCCTGCTGCCACCCAGCAGCAATGGCCCCACTCTCAAACACTGCTCGTCCTAAAGCAATGGAAAATAAAATGGTAATTCATTTTATTACAGTTTTATTTTGCAACTTTGCTGCACTTGCAGCAGGGGGGCACAGCTCCTCCACACTAATGGGGGGCCGCTGCTGCAGGGCAAGGGAGCCAGCAGTGTCTGAGGCGGCGATGTGGGCGGGGAGCCGCTAGACGAAGTTGCAGTGCACATCACTACGTTTATACATGGCCTCTTTTTTGAAAGTCGTAAATCTGCAGCGGGTTGTAGCTGCAGGCTATAGATGTCAAGGGCTCCACAGGCCAGATACCCATTACGCGAGGTGCAGCTCAAGAGGATTTGCAGCTACAGAGAAGAACATAGGCTGATCAGCGAAGCACCTTGGGAAGATAGCTTCTGGTCTCCTGTCTGTCCATTTTGGCTTACATTTTTTACATCCCAAGTTTTGGGTTTTGGCTCCTTGGGCATCTTTAGCACCACTTGAAAGGGTGCAGGAGTGAGTGGGCGCCACTTCAGGGTAGGACTCTCTTTAGGGAGAGTCCAGGTGCAGCGTTCAAGTTATTGGAGCTTTCTGTGTCCCTTTAGTTTAGAACAGGAGACCAGCCTACTAGCCCTTGCAGTCTATCTGGCAGTCCTGGGGTTCAGGCAGGATGGTAGTCCGCAAGCAGCAGGGAAGTCCTCAGACTATTCAAGGAAGGCTTTAAGCAGCCGACAATCCTCTGGGAGCAGCAGGACAGTCCTCTGAAGTACAAACCAGGACGTATGAGTGTCCTCTGCATGTCCACGCGTGCACTGCAGAGGTCTGGGATCCCATTTCTGTGATGTGGAAAAGACTTGAAGAGGTTTGCCTTCACAAATTTTAGCAACCACGAGGGCAGTAGGCAAAAAAAGTTTGGCGGAAACGTAAGGCTAATTTGGCAAAAATGTGTGCTTGGGCCTGAGGATTACCCTATGGTTGTGGACCTGAATGAAAGGTTCCTGGATTGTCAGGGCTGAGGATAAGCTATTGTTATTATGAAAGCAAACTTCCAGGACAGAAACTGTAAGTTACAGGAGCGCAGGGGGTTTAATGTCTGATCAGTGCGTTATTTGAGGACTGTATGAGATTCCACAAGGGGAAAGGAGGCGTTCTAGGAGGAAGTACTCTTAAGCCTCTCCATGAAGGACTTCACAACAGCACTTTTGAACAAGGGCACATTTTCCCTATTTTTGACATATGCTAAAACCGTTCTTATAAGCAGGGCCACTAGAATAATGCAATTCTCTGGCGTTTTGCGCCTCATTATTGATTTGCCACATAGCTAATCATCTGCTGCATAGTCTGCTGATTTTAACATTAAAACAATTGTTTCTAGCTCAAATGGATTAAACGTTAATAGAAATTACAAGGGCCTGTGTCGCCGCACAGTAGAAGGTCTTATGCAAAGTTAAGTTGTTGTCATTCAGTTGCTTTTCACTGTATTTGGAGGCTAAACTGGTACTGATGAGGTGGAACTGTTCCCAGACAGTGTTAATATTTGGACAAAATGATCAAGTAATACTATCACAAAATGTGCTAGGTTAGGTCACCTAATTTGCCTTTTTTGTGCCTTTTTTGCAGCATAACTTGGTCGGACCTACTGCATAATTTGGTTCTCCCCTGCCACATAATTCCAGTGGCCCTGCCCAGAAGCACATGTAGATGTGTGCAGTCTACCTTTTGCAACCGTAGGCGGAAGCAAATGACATCCTGTACATCCTGTCCTTGTCTGGAGATGCAGTAGAGGAGAAATCACATGGTGGATTTACGGGCTTTACGCAGTATAAGCATACACTCCTCTGGTAGGTTAACATATTTAAACTCTAGGACTAAGTTGAGATCTGGGGCCCGGATGTCTGAGTTGTCACTGATGTTGCATGAACACGTCTCGCCTGAACAGCAGCTGCCCATGGGCCTGAGGGACGTCTCTAGTAGCATGCAGCTCAAGGAATGTCTGGTCTAGGTTGGCGCCACTAAGGTAAGTGTTAGGAACACCTATTGCATCTTTCTCACCATTTATGAGATGAAGAGGGGGAGGTAAAAAAAACCTCCCCTCTCTGACATATCTCTGACCAGTTCATCCATAGTGCATTACCCGTGGACTGTGAGTGTGGGTACTTTGAGGTGAAGTTTTAGCATTCTACCTTTGCAGGGCTGGTGAAAACGTTAATGGTCTGGGTGCTCCACTGCTGAAAGTTATGGGCGGTGATTCCATTCATGGATTTGTTGATGCATCCTGCTGAGCAGGTCTACAAAGTTGTTGTCTACCACCACAAGTGCTCCACTAAGAGGTGGCTCTTGTGGTGGATTGCCCAATTGAGGATCTCCTGAGTCAGTGCCGGATGCTGTAGGGAGTCCCCACCACTTCTGAATGTTGTACATGGGGATAATGTCCATCTTTATGAGAACTGTAACCTCCCGGATGAGTGGCAGGATCTGAGAGCTAGACGGGATGCTAGGAGTTCAATCAATCAATCAATCAGAACATTTGTAAAGTGCACTACTTACCCATGAGGGTGAGGAAATATTAAATTTTATGGTCAGAAATGTTCCCGAACGTGTACCCCACCGTCTCCATGTACGAGCTTAAAGTGCATGTAACTTCCCTCCTGTGCCAGCTATGAAGAAGCAAATACATTTGAGTCCAACGTTAACATGTCCTCTTTCAGATCCGCCATGAATGGATCGATAATTCAGCTCCTAAGTATGCCTTGCCAACGTCTTTTCATGGTGCACTCTCACGTTTTTTCCCTAGTCAGGGCTAGGCCCTGATTTCTGCCATCAAGCCTTTCTGTTCTCTGTCTCCTGAAACGCTGCAACGTGGGATGCTCCCTGACCTCTGTCCTACTCCCTGCGCAGCGAGCGGTGCCCAGCTCGGCCTGCTTGCCTGCCAAAGACAGTATTTTGCCTTCAAGTTATCAGTATAGCCGAGCTCAGCTCCTCGAAAACACATTCCAGTCTAGCAGAGTAGATAAACAATTCCCCGGCTGCAGAGCAAAGGGCCCGGCTTCTCTGTCTCCATGCAAGTAATTCATTACTTCTGTTACCATGGTAGGCCCATGGCTCCTCGCATTACACGTAGACACGTAGGCACATATGCACTCAGTATAGAGTAGCCTCTGCCCGAGAGACCTTTTCCTTCTAGATAATATGGTTCCTTAAACATAAGATATCAGATATGATTTAGGAACGAGTTGATCTGACATGCCAGACTTCTGTCTCTCCCCTCTAGGGCTAAGTCCCCTGCACCCTCCAGCCTCACGTCAGTCACACGTCAGGCTGCTGCGCGCGCATCCTTGCCACAGATTCCTGCTGACACTGCAAGATTCCATTAAGTATCCACCCACTTGTGACACTTTCATGTGACGTTTCCTAGCACACGCCTCTGTGTACGCCCTAGTGCACGCCTTCTGATTACGTATTGCTATGCACATGTGTCCTTATCTCGTTTTCTCTCAGCTGTTACACCTTCTGTATTGGTCACCATTCTGTGCCTTAACTATAAAAGTTATGTTCTGTCAATAAAGTATGCTCTATCCCTTCCTGATCCTTTATGGGGACAGGAACATGATATCCAGGTTCGAACCATTCCATTTTATGGAATAAAACCCACTTTGAAACTCAGCTGCCACGGACTTTGTGTCTCTTTATTTCCGATTGAGTTATTATTATTGAACTTTACCGCATAGAAATTCAGACGGTAAATTACTATTTACCACATAATTTTGGCGCCCGAATAGGGACCCCTCCCCCCACCCCACGCGCCGGTAGGTGCGTTGCAGGCTTCGCCCCCTGCTTCAGCCAAGACGGACAATTACGCGTACCCGCAGGATTTCCTGTATCTCCCTCAGGCCTACGGAGGTGACGGAGACTGCGATCAGCACCCAGACGAGGCGGTGAGGAGTGCGGAGGATCCCGACCAGAGCCCAGCCAAAGAGAACAAGGTCCGAGGTATCTAGAGGCCCACCAGTTCCGAAGTACCTACGTCACGAGTCGAGTCGAGTCCGGTCCAGCCCAGTCGAGTTTGCGAGGCCTTCTGTTCCGTGCTTCCCGGTGAGTACCGTTGCTGGGGACGCATCTAGACGAGCGCATTAATTTGTGCCGGTCAAGACGGGTTTGGGTACACAGACCCGGTATGCACTGTTTTAGCGGTGTATCTGTACTGTTTAGCAGTATATCCAGTATGCAGTTAGCTAGTTTCACTCTAATCATTATTGTTCGTTTTTAAAAATGTTTCAGTGTGTTTTAAATGTCGTGGTATGAGTGATTGTTCGATCTTCATTACTGTGTTTATTGTATTTACTGTGTTAAGGTTCAAGTAAGTATCAAGTATCAAATATCAAGAAGATGCCGTTGTTCAGTAAACTGAGACAGATAGGAACTAGGAAAGGGATATTAGAGGAAGCGATTCCTGTCCCCCCTAGGGACACTCCCGGAAATTTTATGTACCACAAACATGGCTTCGAGGCCATACTATACCTAGATTTATGGGCCGATTACACTAAGCATCTGGAAGAGAAATATAGATGGCCCGTTACAGGGACATGGGATGCAGATTGCATCATGAGAGTAGAAGAAGCACTATGGAAAAAGAAAGCCAGACAATCACAGAAAGACGCCATAGAATTGTGGCGTAAAGAATCTCATAAACGAACAGAAAAAGAATTCAGAAAAGCCGAGAAACATAGGGAGGATTCGGAAAAAGTCAGAGAAAATGAATTAGTTGAGGAAGGTATACGAGTCAAAGCAGAACAGGTAGACCGACAGCGAAATACTCTTGCGAATGGTATGTATCCTGTCTTGGCCGAGGGTTTACCTAAGGCCACCCCGGAGGTACCGAAAGACCTGCCCCCTCCATTAGTTCCAACTAAAGTACGCCACAAGACCGCAAAGGACATATTCCTTTCATCCTATTTAGACGATGTAGCTCCCGCATATACAAATCCACGTGTCCAGGCACCGCCCGCTGATGGCACTCCGACCCGAAATGACCAACCACTTCCGCAACAACAAACTCCTCCTCCCGTTCCACATCCTGCGCCTGTTCTTCCAGCTCCAGTTCTTCCTGCACCTATTATTCCTGGCATGAATCCACTGAATCCCTTTTTACCCGGCACCTCAGGAGGTGCGACAGGAGGTTTTCAGACACCGCCACAAGCACATAGACTGACTTATAGGGATTTAGCACACCAACGTACACCCCAGACAGTGAATTATGACATACTTAAGGAACCTCTCACAGACTGTAGATATGATCCAGTACCCGGTAAAGACGACAGAATGATGCTAGCATCAGTACGTCTACGGCGAGTTGCCAACCACTTAATGTTACTGCCAGGAATGATTGATCATCTAGACAGAATATATCATTTTGTCCAAACGGGGGTAGGTCCTGAAAGCATTGGCGAGGCCCTGGCATATCAGAAAGTTGACATCCAAGGCATGATATTACGTTTCTTCATAAACTGCTTGATTAGAGATCAAGACAGGCCTGGTGTAGACCAAGATGAGATGAATGCACTTAACAAATGGGGTCAGAATATAGCAGATGGAAAACATGATAAACAAAATTGTATAAATAGCATGTACAAAAAGATCCGAAAAGCAGTAGTACAAATACACGAAAGAAGACAGCGTGAAATAGGAATAGATTCAGACAAGAATGAATCCTCGGGGGAAGAGGAGCAACCCGAGACAGTGACACAAACATTGCAATTACCAACTAAAGAAGTGATAGCTTATGTAGGTAAGGGAAGATACTTTAATAATAATATGCGTCCAGTACGTCCAGAAAGTAAGAGAGTTTTTCAAGCAGCCATGTCAAATCCAAGGACTCCTGAACATTTGTTTCAGGCTACCGATAAAATACTTCAAGATCGAATGGGGTACCATGTACTCAATTCTATGGATGAACAAGAACTAGCTCGGTCCGCCGTACAATGGGCTGACAATTCTAGTACGTATAATGATGATGTAGTAGCTCAGACGTTCTTGAGCCTTTCCCCTGATGAACAGAAATTAGCTAGTGTATACATGATTCAGCATCTCATTAGTCTGTTTAAAAGCCAACATTCTGATCCAGGTCCCTTACCGGACATATTGGTAGAAGTGCTCTCTAATAAATGGAGAGGTCTAGGTACCGATTTAATTAAAGAAATTCTAGAACAGAGACTCAAGTATAATACGTTCCAGAAACCACAGTTTGTCAGCTCCATCACCCCAAGAAAGAAAAATGTATTACTTCGACAGACAGAATCCCTTACGAGAAGTACATCCAGTGAGAAAAGAAGATGACACACTAGAACGTGTATATGTATATACACCCCTCACTAAAATAGAATTGCTAGAAATGAAGAAGCTAGTACCCTGTCACGATAAAGACCCTGCAGGTTTCCACCGAGAAATTAAAGATATGCTACTCATGGGTGACTATACATATTCAGATATTATGAAAATGTTAAAAGTACTGTTGCCAGCCGGCATTTACGAGAAACTCAAAGAGAAAGAATGGGAGGTGGGAGATAAAAAGATTAATTGGACCGAAATAGAGGACGAGGAGAATGGTCGTACTCCAGGGGTAGGCCTTGGGGAAAAAGCTAAAGCATTACCAGGATTAATTGTACAAGTTCTGCCAAGATTATTGACAACGAAAAAGGAGGACTGGGATGCAATCTCAGCCTGTAAACAGAAACACGATGAAGACACTAGTGATTATTATTCTAGATTCGAGAAATGTTTTATTATTAACAGTGGACTGAAACCAAGTAGCGAGTCATACCCGCACCTTTTTGTAACCAAATTAGTCGAGAATTCCCTGCCCCAGGTTAAGAACCGTGTATATAAAGTCGAGAGTACATGGCAAGCTAATTCACCATCCCAAATGTTACAAATGTTACAGTACCACCAGAACAGGATTAGAGAGGAACAAGATCATGAACAAAGACGTATGAAAGATACGAAAATGAAAATGTTAGTTGCTCAGTCGGTCCCAGCTGACGGTCAGAAAAGGGGTATGACACAGTCTAGTAATTCGGCAGCTCCCGTTAAAGGGACGTGCAACTACTGCAAACAGCCAGGTCATTATGTAAATGAATGTGCCGTTCTGAAACACAACATATCCACGGGTAAAACTAAAGAGAGACCCCGTCAGCCTAGACAGGACCAGATCCAACATCAGGTCCAGCAACATGTTCCACAGAACACACAGCCTATGCATGCTCCCCAACAGACAGTACAGACGGTAGCAGTACCACAGCCTCAACCTATTGCCGCGGCACAGCAAGTCTCACAACAGATGTACCAGTATGCCCAATCTGATTATCCAGATTATCAGCGATACACATGAAACAGCCTAGAGAGGGAAGTTGGCTTGCCTCTTATTGAAGTGCCTGTAGATCAAAATGGTCCTTATGTACATAGTCAAGTTTTAGGAAAGGATAGAAAGTTTCTGATTGATACAGGGGCAAGTCGAACAACGATAAGTCACAATGAGGTTCCAGGGGCACCCCTCTCAGGCACACAGAATGTTTCCCTTGGTTTTTCAGGACAGCCTATTGTTAATGAAGTATCGAAACCCGTTCCCTTAGCAGTTGGTCCATTATCACGTACTACAGACTTATTACTCACGAAGTCATGTCCAGAAAACTTGTTAGGTATCAAGACACTGAAGGCTCTAGGAGCGGTCATATGTTGTTCTCCGGAAGGAGTTAGACTATTTCTGCGCGACTTTAAGGGTCACTATGTGTTACGAGATTTTGATGACAGATTGAAAAATGTACCAAAGCATTTATGGGCAAAAGGTCCAACTGATGTAGGTTGTATGCACATTACACCATACCGTGTTACACTCAAGCCAGGTGTTGTTCTGCCCCGAATACGACAATACAAGTTACCACCCGATGCTGTAGTGGCTTTACTGGAAATCATTGAAGAGCTCATTGCACAGGGAGTGGTTGTCGAAACCGACTCCAATCTATGTAATTCCCCTATCATTCCGATTCTTAAACGTACTGACCCAAATGCACCACCTATTTATCGGTTGGTGATTGATCTGCGAGAACTAAATAAATGCATTGTGCCACAGTATCCTGTGGTTCCCGACATCTCATCCCTATTGACTGCTATTGATTCAGAGGCGACGTTCTTTACTGTAATTGACCTCAAGAACGCCTTCTTCAGTGTCCCCATTGATCCGGAAAGCCAATATCTCTTCGGATTCTGTTTAAATGGCCGAAGCTTCAAATTTGCACGCGCACCTCAAGGATTCACAGAAAGCCCCAGCATCTACAGCCAAGCCTTAAAAAGACAACTTGACAGTATTCCAATGCCAGTTAACACTGCCTTGCTGCAGTACGTCGATGATCTGCTGATCACCGCTCGTAGCGAACCTGAATGTGAACATGCATCACTGACAGTCTTACATTTTCTAGCTGACAAGGGACACAAGGTTTCCACTTCAAAGTTACAATTCTGTGTTCAGCAAGTGGTGTACCTTGGGCACTTGCTGTCCAAGAGGGGGAGAAAGCTAACACCTGACCGCATCGAGTTAATTGCACACTTACCGCAACCCACGACACAAAAGGAAGTGCGGGCCTTCATAGGCCTCACCTCTTACTGCCGACAATGGATTCCCCAGTACGCATTTCTCACCAAACCACTTATACAGTTGACAACACAGGAGGCAGCGACTTCGACTGTCCTCCCTTGGACTCAGGAACATACACAGGCTTTTGAAGAATTAAAGAAAGCATTATGTCAAGCACCAGTTTTAGCAACACCATGTTACAGCAAACCTTTTACACTCTTTGTTACAGAACGTGATGGTACAGCATTGTCTGTCCTCACACAAGATCAAGCAGGTTCACATAAGCCTTGTGCTTATTTTTCAAGTACACTAGATCCAGTAGCCCAGGCTCTGCCTGCATGCTTAAAATCTGTTGCAGCAACAGCCTTAGCAATCCGACAAAGTGATTCCATAGTGTTAGGACATCCTCTGACAGTACAAGTTCCACATTCTGTGGAAGTTCTTTTAAACAGAACACAGACTCAACACTTGACTATAGCACGACTGACAGGTTATGAATTGACATTGTTCCAGCCCCACATAGAAATCAGACGCTGTAACATACTCAATCCTGCCACATTGTTACCTTCAAACATTACAGATCCAGCTCCACATGATTGTATAGAGATCATTAATGCAGTAACAAAGCCCCGACGAGACTTGACAGATGTTGCACTGACTAACCCAGACCTGACACTTTACGTGGATGGTTCATGTATGAGAACAAGCACAGGAGAATTAGTGGCCGCATATGCAGTGACCACTGAAACTGAAGTCAAAGAAACACACCGTATTGATACACTGTCTGCTCAAGCTGCAGAGCTTATTGCTCTGACCCGAGCCTGTATAATAGCCAAAAACAGGAATGTTAACATATACACAGATTCACGTTATGCCTTTGGAGTCGTACACGACTTCGGTGTGCTCTGGCAAGAGAGAGGTTTCTTGACCTCTCACGGAGCAAAAATACAGCATGGTCCCCTCATTCAAGCACTTTTAGAAGCAATACATCGGCCTTCAGCCATAGCCATCATGAAATGTAAAGCACATACTAAAGTTACCGATACCATTTCCCAGGGTAATGACCTGGCAGATCAAACCGCGAAACACACAGCTCTGACTCAGTCATCTGCAGCAGACATGACAAAGACAATAGTTCCGACATCGACACATTGCATGACAGTTAAGGATCCCGCACTAGATGTAATTGACATACAGACACATGCTACTGCAGACGAAATAAAGAAATGGACTGAACTAGGAGGGGTCCAGACAGATCAGGGGTGGATGACGAAGGGAAAAGCCACATGGTTTCTCCCCGACTCTATGGTTCAAGTTATGATCAATACTGCACATAGTCCAGCACATCTGGGAGAAAAAGCTATGTTAGACAGTTTACAGAATCTCTGGTACAACAAACATTTACGAGCAGCAGCAAAACAGAAAGTGCGTACTTGCATGATCTGTTGTCAGTTCAATCCAGGCAAAAGCATTCCCGTAGAGCAAGGTGGATTTCATCCTCCCGATTACCCTTTTGAAGTCCTCCAGATGGATTATATCCAGATGGAACGATGTCGAGGATTCAAATATGTCCTCGTAGTTGTTTGTGCACTATCCCGTTGGACAGAAGCATATCCAGTCCCAGATTACACTGCTCCGACCACTGCCAAGCAGCTGGTTCGTGAATTTTTCCCACGGTACGGTTTGCCTCGTGTCGTGTACTCAGATAACGGCCAGCCATTCTCATCCGAATTAATGAAGCAGGTTTCCCTCTTGCTAGGATATCAGTGGAAATTCCACTGCGTCCGACATCCCGAGGCAGCAGGTCTCGTGGAGCGCCACAATCAGACACTGAGAACTCGTCTTGCAAAAATATGTGCCGAAAAAGGGGTCGACTGGATAGTCGCCTTGCCAGTTGCATTATTTTACATGAGAATGGTTGTGCACTCGAGAACAGGGCTATCTCCGTATGAGGTGGTCTTCGGTAGGCCACCGAATATGTGGGGGACGCCTATACCAAGAAAGTTAACTGATGTTGATAGTAATATGTTGACAGATTACCTTGCCTCCTTGATGTCTGCACTACAATCATGTCGTTCACAGGTAGCTGCAGCCTTTCCCGACAACACCGAGGTGAAGCCGCACGAGATTACACCAGGAACATTCGTTTTCGTGCGCAATTTTGACAGGAAAAGCCCGCTGGAGCCCCGCTGGCAGGAGCCGAAGCTCGTCTTATTGACAACGAGGACGGCAGTGAAGCTCGAGGGCCGCAAAGGATGGGTCCATATGAGTCATGTTAAGAAGCTTTACGGATCACCGCCAGAGACTGACTCATCCTCCCCCTCTAAGGACTGCCCAGATTCCAGTGACTCTAAACTCCCCCTGGTAGAGAAAACTCCTCAACAAGAGTATCGTTTAAAGCTGAGGTCTAGCAAGTCAGACAGTTTAATTGTTTAAGTCCTCCCCTAGGTGAATCGGTTAGACAGTTTCTGACATGTATCCGTTAGATCCCAATAGAGAGAGAGATAGACAGAGACAGCTCAAGAAACGAGAATATTGTAAATCTCTTCGTAGTCACTGTATAGTGACATTGCTGATTATGTTTTTTCTGAGTCTTACGATTATTGCTGCAAGTATTCTATTGCATATGTTTTTCCCTCTCTCCATACATGCACATTTCTTTTCAAACAACACTGCCGAGCATACTTTCAGTGAACTACCCCCTCATGAATTATCTTACCGACTTGCGCTGCGCAACAATACCTTCATCAGTATGTTACATCATTCTCATCAGACTAGCAATGCTACCAATTGTTGGATATGTGGCCGACTTCCTCCCTATCAGAAATACAATGGAGTCTTGCCTCTTTTCCCGTACCCGTTCACACATAATGGTTCCTGTGGTGCATGGTTTAGTTTAATAAATTCCTTAGACTCTGAGTCCGTAGTATACAAAGGTAGTTGGATATGGGGAAATCTGAACACAGTTCTCCATAAAGCATGTTACCCTAACAAGGAGGGTCTTCCACAAAGGACAGGGACCGATCTAGAAAATGAAGTATATGGATTAGGTAATTATACACTCAACCTCATGATTCTAAATGTTCAGTCTGATACAGGACCAGACTTACCCTCTATGTCAGTACTACCCGTCAAAGGCGAATTATGTGTCAGAAAGAATGGCTCAGTACCCCTAGGTCATAGTAAATGTACTACTGTGATCGAATTCAGTGACAGAGGCAAGTCTACATTCAAGGCTACCCGTCATTCCTATTTCATTTGTGGTCATACAGCCTATATACGTTTGCCACTAGATTGGGATGGGACATGTTACATTGCATTCCTTCTGCCACCTGTTTTTCTAGCTCCACCTGATTATCATAGAAACTCCCGACTAGTACCTAACAGACCCAAGAGAGATCTCCCGCTTGTCGACTATACTGAAACGGCATGGGAACAATACACAGATTTCAATAAAGGTTTCTTTCCCTACTTAGGTGCCATCTTTAATAGTAAGTCTATACGTCACTTGACCAGAACCCTTGAAGCAGTAGTGAATGAAACTACTTCCGCCCTAGGTAACTTGACCGAGGAACAGTCTGCTATGAGACTTGTCGTTCTTCAAAATCGTCTCGTCCTTAACGTCATCCTGGCTGATAGGGGCGGGGCCTGTAAAGTTCTCGGATCGAGTTGCTGTGTTTTCATTCCTAATAATGCACCATCAGTATATAAAGCCATTACACGCCTCCATAAGATTGCAAATCAGATACACCAGAATCCAGGTACTTGGACTTGGTCCGGTTGGTTCTGGAGCGTGTTGTCAGCCTGGGGATGGAAGGTCCTATCCTTCCTCGGAATAGCTCTTCTCATAGTATTCAGTTGTTGCCTATGTATACAATGTGGGCCGGCGATTTGCGGTCTGTGCGCCACATCCTGTTTTCCTCATCCAAGTCCGCGTTCTAAATCCCGTCTAAAAAAGGAAGAGCAAATGATGTTATATGAACAAATAGATGGACTAATGAGGATTGATGTATCATGAAGGGTCCGTAGGGAACAAGGAGGGAATGAGGAAATATTAAATTTTATGGTCAGAAATGTTCCCTAACGTGTACCCCACCGTCTCCATGTACGAGCTTAAAGTGCATGTAACTTCCCTCCTGTGCCAGCTATGAAGAAGCAAATACATTTGCGTCCAACGTTAACATGTCCTCTTTCAGATCCGCCATGAATGGATCGATAATTCAGCTCCTAAGTATGCCTTGCCAACGTCTTTTCATGGTGCACTCTCACGTTTTTTCCCTAGTCAGGGCTAGGCCCTGATTTCTGCCATCAAGCCTTTCTGTTCTCTGTCTCCTGAAACGCTGCAACGTGGGATGCTCCCTGACCTCTGTCCTACTCCCTGCGCGGCGAGCGGCGCCCAGCTCGGCCTGCTTGCCTGCCAAAGACAGTATTTTGCCTTCAAGTTATCAGTATAGCCGAGCTCAGCTCCTCGAAAACACATTCCAGTCTAGCAGAGTAGATAAACAATTCCCCGGCTGCAGAGCAAAGGGCCCGGCTTCTCTGTCTCCATGCAAGTAATTCATTACTTCTGTTACCATGGTAGGCCCATGGCTCCTCACATTACACGTAGACACGTAGGCACATATGCACTCAGTATAGAGTAGCCTCTGCCCGAGAGACCTTTTCCTTCTAGATAATATGGTTCCTTAAACATAAGATATCGGATATGATTTAGGAACGAGTTGATCTGACATGCCAGACTTCTGTCTCTCCCCTCTAGGGCTAAATGTCAAGTCCCCTGCACCCTCCAGCCTCACGTCAGTCACACGTCATGCTGCTGCGCGCGCATCCTTGCCACAGATTCCTGCTGACACTGCAAGATTACATTAAGTATCCACCCACTTGTGACACTTTCATGTGACGTTTCCTAGCACACGCCTCTGTGTACGCCCTAGTGCACGCCTTCTGATTACGTATTGCTATGCACATGTGTCCTTATCTCGTTTTCTCTCAGCTGTTACGCCTTCTGTATTGGTCACATTTCTGTGCCTTAACTATAAAAGTTATGTTCTGTCAATAAAGTATGCTCTATACCTTCCTGATCCTTTATGGGGACAGGAACATGATATCCAGGTTCGAACCATTCCATTTTATGGAATAAAACCCACTTTGAAACTCAGCTGCCACGGACTTTGTGTCTCTTTATTTCCGATTGAGTTATTATTATTGAACTTTACCGCATAGAAATTCAGACGGTAAATTACTATTTACCACAAGGGTCTCAAGGCGCTGTGGGGTTGGGGAATGCTGCTACTGCTCTAAAAGCCAGGTCTTGAGGAGTCTTCTGAAGGTCAGCATGTCTTGGGTCTGCCGTAGGTGGGTGGGGAGGGCGTTCCAGGTTTTGGCTGCGAGGTGGGAGAATGATTTGCCGCCGGAAGCGGGGGATGAGGGCGAGGTCGGCGGAGCGAAGCTGGTGGGTGGGAGTGTGGAAGCTCAGTCGTCTGTTGAGGTATGCTGGTCCAGTGTTGTGAAGAGCCTTGTGTGCGTGGGTGAGGAGCTAGAAGGTTATCCTCTTGTTGATGGGGAGCCAGTGTAGGTCTCTCAGGTGGGGTGTGATGTGGCTGCGGCGAGGGTTGGCGAGGATCAGGCGTTCAGCGGCGTTCTGAATACGTTGAAGTCGTTTCAGGAGTTTGGCCGAGGCTTCTGCATAGAGGGCCTTTCCGTAGTCCAACCTGCTGCTGATGAGGGCCTGGGTGACTGTTCTTCTCGTTTCAGTGGGGATCCACTTGTAGATCTTGCGGAGCATGCGGAGGGTGTTGAAGCAGGAGGACGAGACCGTGTTGACCTGCTTTGTCATGGAGAGAGTAGAGTCGAGGATGAACCCTAGGATGCGTGCGTGGGCAGTGGATGTTGGAGCTGTTCCCAGTGCGGTTCGCCATCAGGAGGTGTCCCAGGCCAAGGGGGTAGAGCAGAGGATGAGGACTTCCATCTTGTCTTGAGTTTAGCTTCAGTTAGCTGTTCTTCATTTACTCGGCGACGGCTTTCATCTCTTCATGGAGGTTGTTTTTTGCGGTGTGGGGGTCCTTGGTGAGGAAGAGGATCAGCTGGGTGTTATCGGCGTAGGAGATGATGTTGAGGTCGTGCAGTCGGGTGACGTAGGCGAGCGGTGCCATGTAGATGTTAAACGGCTTTGGACTGAGGGATGATCCTTGGGGTACGCCGCAGATGATCTTGGTAGCTTCGGAGCGTAAAGGGAGGAGGCGGATGCTCTGTGTTCTGCTGGAGAGGAAGGAGGTGGTCCATTCCAGGGCCTTCTCTTGGATCCCGGCGCCGTGGAAGCGTGTGCATAGCGTGCGGTGGCAGACCGTGTCGAAGGTGGCTGACCGGTCCAGGAGGATGAGGGCCGCGGTTTTTCCGTTTTCGAGCAGGGCCTTGATGTCATCGGTGGCAGCGATGAGGGCAGTTTCGGTGCTGTGATTGCTGCTGAACCCGGACTGGGACGGGTCCAGGATGCTATTCTCCTCGAGGTAGTGGGTCTGTTGTTTGTTGACGGTCTTCTTGATGACGTTCGCCGGGAATGGGAGCAGGAAGATGAGCTGGACGTTTTTGAGGTCCTCGGGGTTCGCCTTGGGTTTCTTGAGTAAGGCGTTGATCTCGGCCTGCTACCAGCTCTCCAGGAATGTTGCTGTCTCGAAGGAGATGTTGATGGCTTTCCGGAGATGGGGTGCGATGGTGGTGCTGGCTTTGTTGAAAATGGGGCCTGGGCATGGGCCTGACGGAGATTCGGAATTGATGGTGTTCATGATTTTGATGGTGTTGTCGTCGTTTATGTTGGTCCAGGAGAGCAGGCAGTCGGAGCGGATGGTGGTCGTGGGGGGCGGAGGTCTCAGTGATTGTCGGGGTGGTTGTGACGTTGAAGCTGTTGTGGATGTCTGCGATCTTGTGATGGAAGAAGGTGGCAAGGGAGTTACATAGGTCTTGTGAAGGTGGGATGTCGGTGTTGGAGCTGGGGTTGGAGAGTTCCTTCACGATGTTGAAGAGCTATTTGCTGTTGTGTGTGTTGTTGTCTAGGCGGTCTTTGAAGGAGGCCCTTTTGGCGGATCTGATGAGGTGATGGTGTCTGCGGGTGGCGTTCTTGTGGGCTGCGTAGCTGTCTGATGTTCATTCATGGTGCCATTTCTTCTCTAGCTTATGGCAGGTTTGCTTGGAGGCCTGGATCAGCAGGGTTTCTTGCTGGTGTTGCTGTTGGAGGGTCTCTTGAACGGGGCAAGGGTGTTGGCGCAGTCGTCAATCCACTGTCTGAGGTAGCGGGCGGCGGTGTTAGGGTCGGCAGGTGGGCTCCGGGCGAGGGTGGTGATTAGCTGGTCTCCAGTGACTTTGCTCCAGCAGTGGCGAGGGATCTGTTGGGTGCGCTGGTGCAATAGGTGATGGGTGTCCGGAAGGTGAAGTGGATGCAGCGATGGTCAGTACAGTGGAGTTCGGTGGTGTGGTTGAAGGAGACGTGGGAGCTTGCGGAGAAGATGGGGTCAAGCGTGTGGCCGGCAGAGTGGGTGGGCGTTGTGACGAGTTGTCCGAGTCCAAGGTTGTTGATCAGGGTGGTGGAGTTGGTGTGATTGTTGTTCTCGAGGTGGAAGTTCAGGTCTCCGAGGAGGATGTAGTCTGTGGAGGCGAGGGAGTTCAAGATAATTGATGTGATGGAACGAGATGCAGTGAGTCCAGGCGCCTTGGATAGTGATTAACTAAAGTACACTCACCCCCCCCCCCCCGACCCCCCCACACCCCACATGCACCCACCCAGACCAGTGAGGCATTGGTGGTAGCGGTCAAGGAAAGGCCTGGCAAGCAACAGGTTGTTCCACCACTGTAGAGCGGTAGAGAGTGCAAAGCAAGGGCCTTTACCAATACTAGATGTTCTCACTGGCCCTCTGCTTATGACCATAGTTGTGTTAGGCACTATTGGTGGGGGTACGTGTGGAGACTTGCATGCGGACAATGTCAACACATGAGGCTGTCCTCCAGAGCACTTTCACTAGTCCATTCTGTAAGAGGATGGCCAGTTAGAAAAAGATGCAGCAGCTGTTGGAATGCCACACCCTCTGCTCGTTGGGTTATGCTTTCCCCATAATGTCATTTAGAATAGAGCCTAGGAAGGGCTGGATTTGTGTGGTTAGGGATGAGACTTTTTACATTGATCTTCAATCCTAAACTGTGGAGGAGGAACACTGTCAACCAGGTGTGTGCTAGGACGTTTTTTCTGCTGCTATTTATCAGCCAGTCGTTAAAGGAGGACCTGGATGGCATTGCTGCGCAAATGCATGGCCACCACTGCTACGTTCTTTTGGAGTTGTAGTGACTCTGATGGGCAGAACGTTCAACCGGTAGTGTTGTCCATTTACCAAAAAGCAACCTGACCAGTGGTGGATGGGGGATATCAAATGAGCCATCTGTTAGATCTGTCAGACCTAGGGTGGTTTTACATCAAACCTTTTTTGCTGAGATATGTTTGTTGTTCTTATGACTCTCTGCACTTTATCACTGCCAACTAGTGCTAAAGTGCAAATGCTTTCTCCACTAAACATGGTATAATTTTTATACACGCATTTAATCTACCTATACCCTCAGAAAAGTTTACCAAGAGCTGGTAATGGATGGTTATCTTTTTTGTATTCATTTAATTCAAACCTTAGTATGGGCGTAGATAAAACCTCTCAAGAGAAGTGTTGATACGCTTGCCATCCTTGAAAGAGAGAAAATTGACTCAAAAGTCAACTTGGAGTCCACCAAAGTATGACAGTGGGCCCGCTACACTTCCAAAGTATTACTCATCTGTCTAAAGTTTGCGATAGTTGCTAGTCCAGAAACTGCTCAACTAGCCCTTCTAATCATAATGTTTGAAGGCTTTAATTGAATCTCTGTACTCCTAGTCTCCCACTAGAGGCTAATAAGGGTCCAATGTGCCGTATTTAGGTTGTGTTAGGTAAGTTGTAAAAATAATTAATGAATCCACTGAATTTATCTATCAAATGTGACAATGTGAAGGTCGTTTTTAGGAAGCGTATGAAGGAGAGAGACAAAAATATTGTATAATTTTATATTGTTACTAAATCAACAAAATGTGGTATTAATGTGACATGCTATGCAAACATATTTGCGGTGTGTCTTGGGTTTTAAAAACAAAGGGGCAGATTTACAAGCCCCGTACGCCACATTTGCACTGCCGGTGCGTCACTTTTGTGACGCAGCGGTGGTGCAAAGCCAGTGCCATGCTGCTGGGTATTTACAACGTGACGCATCTGAGAGATGTGTCACATTGTAAAGCCCTGCGCCACATGTGGGTGTTCCGGCGCATTGGGGGGTGTTCTGGCACAGGAACGCCTCCTAAAAGGAGCTGAGTGAAATCTACAAGATTACACTCCTTCACTTTTAAGGCCCTGCTGCGTCAAAACCCTGCGCCTGCTTGAAGCAGGCGTAAGGATCGACGCAGCATGTTAGGTATAGGGGCAACCCGAGCCTTGCTGGAGCTGGGTCGCGCTTGCGACTCCAGCAATGCGCCACCTTTAAGGCAGCAGATACTTCAAGCATCAGTCTATTCTTGCCCCATGGTGCGGCGCATCCTTGGTGGCGCAAGAGGTGTCTGCCGTGACGCACAATAACTGGCGCATCCCTGCTGATACGCAGGGATGCGCCAGTTACTGTAAATCTGCCCCTACGTCCACACAAATGTTATTGATTCTCTTTTTATTGAACAGGCGGCACCATTTTGGGGGCGGCGGCCGAGAGGCACTGGCGGCCCGTTGCAGCGGCCTTTATAATTTATTTGGGGGCACTACTTTGCAGTAGTATCCCCAAATAAATTGTAAAAGCTGCCGCAACGGGCCGCCAGTGCTGCGCGTGCGGCCCGTTTGAAGTGCAACGCACGCACGCCACGCCACCACCACCTCGAATAGGCCGTCGCACGCAGAATTAACTTCTGCAAGGTTGATTGCGACGGGCTGGCGGAGCATGCAGCATAACTGCCATGATGGGTGCGGGGAGTCTGCCAGCCAGCAGTGATGCGGACCTCTGGTGTTTCCGCCTTGAAAAGCTTGAAGACGCAGTAAGGAAAAGGTCAGAATTATTATTTTTTTTTTAAATAGTTTGAAGTTCTTTGGTTACGTGTTGTTTTTTTAAAACATGTGTTCTTATTGTATTCAGGTAAGATGCAAGGCACATGAATATCGTTGGACACTGCCTACTTGCGCAATTCCTTACGATAAAAGGGGTTACTTTATTAACCTGTGCCAGCCAGCCTCACTTTGGCATACAAACCCCAACATGCTGTATTACCATCAGCACATTTCATTTATTATCGTCAAAGTGAAATGATGGGCTCCTGCACAAAATTGTTTCTTGGAGCATTTTTATTGCTTTTGTTAATGACAAACTTCCAGGGCAGTTGTAATCCATGTTGCTGACACCCAGGCAATACCACGTTTTTCGGCTGGGTGTCTGCAAAAATAGATACAACTGCCCTGGGCTTTGGAGCAGTTTTAGTTTTTTGTTAGGCAAATAGGTGTAATTATTGATGTTTATATGTTTTTTCTTGTCTAATTTCTTGATTTTGATTGCGAAAAAATGTCACTCATATTTGTTGAATGTCACTCATAATTACACAGAAATTATGAAAATGTCACACGTAAGCAATCTGAAACCTTGGCAGCTATGGTATCCTGGTGCCCACGAGCCGAGGATGGGACATTTAAACCCGGCAGAAAGCTTCCTCCGCCGCAAGAGCACTGTTTGTGGAATGGGGGGGAGCTTCATATGCAAGAAACCGAAAGGTGAACAGTTTACCTTGCAAATGAGCGACAGTATTAGCAGGCATAAAACGTATAAGTGCAATAAAACTCACTTTCTTTCAAAACTGGGTTCATCTTAAACTTCACTATTATCAGGTTCGGGGGAGGGGGGGGGTGAGATAACTGTTTGATGGTGTGCTTAGAAGCAAGTCGACTTTTTGTCGGTAGATATTTACATGTGGTCGAGATTTTGTCAGTCTTCGTTTCTGAGCCTATAATTTTACAGTCAATGTGCTTAGGTCTGGCCTAGAGATTTCTCATGTCATTCCAAACGTAATAAAAAAATAATTACAGGGCTTTCTGTTCCCCCAATTCATCGATTGGTCTGTTCCTACTTTCAGTCAGATTTACTTCCGCCCACAATGGTATGGGCTCAATGTGTCAGTCAACTTCACCCATTTGCTGATGTCCACTGTGAGTGACAGCACTTTACCAGCGTGTATGTGCTTAGCCGCCTGAAAAGGATGGCA
Organism: Lissotriton vulgaris; assembly: GCF_964263255.1. Classification (NCBI taxonomy): domain Eukaryota; kingdom Metazoa; phylum Chordata; class Amphibia; order Caudata; family Salamandridae; genus Lissotriton; species Lissotriton vulgaris. The sequence continues at coordinate 192,202,420 of NC_141688.1, read as the reverse complement.
CTTTAGTATCAGCGGGGGTATGTCAAGGCTGCTGAGACACTGCTTCAGTTTCACTTCTTTATACATTTGGCAATTTATTTTTGGATATTGCACATGTTTATAAAAAAGACATTCGAAAAAATGTTCACACTTTTCAAGGCCAGGTCTATTTCCTTTGCCAATCCTAGTTTCATCAGGTTCTCAGAAGCTACTCTGGGCCGTTCAAGGACCTGTGGAGACTTATTGATCTGTTTCCCCATGTTTTGATGGTTTTAAGCTTTGCTCATGCTATGTATCTGCATTGCAACATCTCATCACACCTTATTGTTGGTTATTCTGAAATGAAAATAGAGTGTGACAGAATGACAAATGAGGGGGTGCATTCGAATACTGGGATCAGAGCTGTCCCGCAATTCATTGTAGTGGGACGTGTGTGACACTCAAGGAGGGCTTGGTTGTGATCTGGCCAGATGTTACCCCTGCACACCAGGGTTGCTTTGGTTTAGCGGATGGTGATGTGCGCAGGTTAGTGAAAAAGCTAAAAACGCACGCCTCTAGCACTTGGATGGTTAGCAAAGCAGTCCGTGTCCTGTCATTTGTACGTCCCAACATACCTAACAACAAGGAGGCGGCCTCATGTCCTGACCACAGAGCTGATGACGCGCCACACAAAGTCTTCCTGCACAGACTGTGCTGCTCGGGGCCAGCTTTAGCACTGGTGGCATCCGGTCAATAAAATGATCTTCAACAGCTGGAAACTGTATGGCACCAACTTAAGATGCATTTGAGCTAGAAACATTTAATGTAGAGATCTGCAATTTATATAGCATATGGCGGATTATGTGGAAGGTGCAGCAAATCCATATTTTTGTGGAGTAATTCAAGGATGCAGAGTCTAATAATTCCAGTGGCACCTCTGGCATAAGGTGAATCCTCTCTGTCATAGTGAGACGTCACATGACATCACAGTCCCAAAATATTAATTGAAGGGGGGGTTGTATTAAGGTCTGCCTTTTCAATGGCGTATGGGGCACTATTAAGTTGAAACTTCTTTGGACAGGGAGTGTACTGAAAACAAAAATCACCTCCCCTTGCCTCTTGTTGGTCAGCTCACTTCAGCTGAGTGTCTTAATTTGCCATCAGAAAAGATGCTGTAAACTCCTCCTAGGAGGGCATGTGAGGCATCCACAGGGGACACTACCACCGCAACCTACAAAGCAGGACGCTCTGAAATAACTGTTGTTTAAAATAATGAAATATAACAAAACAAAGTTGGTCAAAAAAATCTTGTTAGGGAGATGAAGACGTGACAAGAGTCACCACCCACTGTCTTCATTACAGTGACTGCCCGTTACCATGAAAAATCGGACATCCACATGAACCCTAAGGACACCAGTGGAGTAACACAAAATGATGGGGTACCCCTCTCGATTGTGATAAGGGGCCCTAAATCCGCAATATCTCATAAGTATTCATAGGCTTTGGGTTGAATGGCGGCCCCTTAAAAGGTTTGGGGCCACCCTGCGCCACAGAAGAGTGTGTTTTGCCCCTGAAGGAGACACCTGATTTGCAGAGATGCGCAGCTTCTGAACTAAAGCTTAGAGCAGGTGCGGCCGATGCAGCTCCAGATTCCTGCCATATTTTCAAAGTAACTGATATGTAAATGAGTCCTATTTAGATTTGCGGCATGTAAATGTATACTGTACACACATTCTGAAACTATCATGGATCAAGCCATGCTGGCCTAGCTGCCTATTGATGGCCACCGCTGACTTAGATCATCTTGCAATGAACATTTAGGGCAAAAGGTTTAGTAAAAAATATGACACAGAGACTATCAGGGGCTAGTCCTTCAGAACCAATACCTAACAAAGAAGTGCCCTGTATCACAGCCAGCTCTGCCAATTTGGAAAGTTGCTCCCCAATCATTTTACCCAATCCATCACCTAATCTATCATTGGACGGATTATCCGATCAAGCATTACTGTTGTCGTATGAGTCTATGGCAGATTCACCCATAACTGAAGTTGATACTTCACAATCTAACGTAATTTCTACCGCCACAGCGTCACTCCCCCCTCCCTTGGGGGTTCTTCTTTTGAATCTTTACCTCCTTCTGCCAGCCCAGAGATAAATAAACATATAATTGCCTCTAAAAATTTGAATGACCTGAAAACATCCTACAGCACCTAATTGTTCCCGCTCTACATTAATATAACCCTGGTGTCAAACAAATTGAGTAGAGGACATTTTTTTTTAAACATCACTCTACTACACTGGAAGCTAATTCATACTGTAGCCCTTATATAGTGTATTCAACTGTGTAGCCTTGGACCGTGTCATGTATGTGCATGTAACTTGCATGATCGAGGTAACTATCAGCAGCGATACTACATGTCTCTCGGACCTGTTTCAAGTGGTCGCCGTCTAACCCCCCCTTATCCCCTCCCCCTTCCCCACCACCAGGGCAGCATTTGGAGGGATAGCCCCGGACGCCAAAAGCTCTAGCTACGCACCTGAATACTACCCTGGACTGCCTGGATCAACTCCGGGTTGGATGGCAAATATATCAGGAACTTCTTGATGACACAGGCTGGGCGAGGCTCTGATACACACGTGGAGGAGGCATGCAAGGCCAGCTACCATTTGATACAGAGAAGAAGTTGCATAAAGAGAGCTTTACTATGGCTAGATATCAGATGATGGGGGTAGATGGAGTGTTATATTCACTCGTACTAGATAACATATGATGATGGGATAGACGGAGTGATCTTTACTCGGGCTAGATAAACGATAAATGGATAGACGTAGTGATGTGTACTCGCGCTAGATGATGATGATGGGATAGGGTGATTTTTACTCAGAGTAGATAACACATGATGGGCTAGACAGTCATCTTTACTCGGACTAGGTCACAGATAATGGGCTAGATAGAGTGATCTTTACTCACGCTAGATAACAGATGATGGGATAGATGAAGTGATGTTTACTCAGGCTAGATCACAGATGACTGGCTAGATGAAGTGACGTTTACTCAGGCTAGATCACAGATGACGGGCTAGATGAAGTGACGTTTACTCAGGCTAGATCACAGATGACGGGCTAGTCAGGGTAATCTTTACTCGTACTTGATCTTTACTCATACGAGATGGCTCAGGCTAGAGCACAGATAATGGGCTAGAAGGAGCGCTCTTAACTTGAACTAGATCACATGATGGATAAACCGAGTGATCTTCACTCAGGCTAGATCAGTGCTTGAAATGGAAAAATAGAAATACAGGTACTCTGTAGCAGAGTACCTGCTCTTTTCGGAGAAGTGCCGGTACCGGTACTCTCCAATTAAAAGTATAACATTTCTCTTGAGAAGTGCTGGTACTATCGCCTCTCAAAATTAAAAAGTGCTGGTACTCCGTACCGGACAGTACCAACCCATTTAAAGCATGGGCTAGATCACATATGGGCTAGACTGAGTGATCTGTACTCTGACTGGGTCACAGATGATGGGATGGATGGATGGATACAACTGCTTGATAAACGGGTTGTGTGGAGGAAGGCACCCTTTGGGATTGTTCCAAGCTTTGAGCCTTCCGGGAAGACTTGGAGATGTTGCTCTCTCAGGCGTTGGATCCTGAGCGGGAAAGAACACAATGTTGCCGATGCGAGGAGAACAAGACCTACCCAGGCACTGTGGGGCAGATCTACAATAACTGGCGCATCCCTGCATATCAACAGGGATGCGCCAGTTATTGTGCGTCACGGCTCCGCCACCATGGATGTTCCGCATTTACAATGCGGCGAACCATGGGGCAAAAATGGACAGATGCGTGATGCATCTGCTGCCGTAAAGGCGGCGCAGTGCTGGAGTTACGTCGCAAGCGCGATGCAGCTCCAGCAAGGCTCGGGGTGCCCTGTCCTTAAGATGCTGAGTCAATCCCTTACGCCTGCTTCAAGCAGGCACAAGGTTTTGACGCAGCATGGCCTTTAAAGTGGCTGAGTGAAATCTTGTAGATTTCACTCAGCCACTTTTAGGAGGCATTCCTACGCCGGAACCCTGTGCCGGAACACCTACATGTGGCGCAGGGCCTTACAACATGACCCATCTCCCAGATGCGTCACGTTGTAAATATCCCGCACCAGGGCGCTGGCTTTGCGCCACCGCTGCGTCACAAAAGTGACGCAACCGCGGCATAAAAGAGGCGCAAGGGGCTTGTAAATCTGCCCCTAAATGTCTTTTGCCCCTTTGGAGTATGACTTTGTGGTTGCATGTAGAGCCGCTTCACAGAAATGTGGTAGTACTGAACCCACTACCTAAAATGGTGGTCTGTTTAATTTCCAACAAAAATCACCAATATTCTTGAATAAAGTTTGTTATTTATTAAGTACTAATGGGTGTGCCACCAAGAGACCTATCCTCACAGCAAGCAGTCACTAACTTCCACTCGAAGAACACAACTTTGCAGATAATTCCAAGATGACTTTCTCATTCTATGACCAAGAATACGCAAAGCAGGGGGGAGCTGGTTTAAATTTGGCAAAATAAAGAGGTTTGAGAATTTATTTCTTCAGTGTTAATTGGCCTCTCAATGCTTCTTCAGTGGAAACTGAGATGCTGAGATGCTGAGATGCTGTAAATATAAGGACTTCTGACGGACGCATACTCGTCACCTTTCGAATTCCTTCCGTTTGCCAGCGTGCATCAGGAACTCTTCATAGCAAGTACTCTTGTGTGCCAGCAGATGGCGCCAACAGACCACAAAGCAACTTCGGTCCGGCATTGATGGTGCGGAGCAATATATATGTTACCACCCAAATAGGATTACCACAGCTCCTTTCTTTCTGCACCCTTCAACGCAGATCCTAGCTTCACTCAACTTTTGCCGGTTTGCACCATTGGCAAAATTAATTTTCTGCACATTTTCTCTAAAACAGTATGCTCAGGAAACGCCCCTTCCACAAACTGCAAGCTTCATGGTGTTCCGCGACTGCTGGAACATGTCCATGTGTGGACACTGGTCAAAGTCACGCGACAAATGCTCCGTGATGCAGGAAGCCACCAGGGAGTGGGAGGCTGGCGAAGCCATACATCGCTCATACCAACAAGCATTTGCAATGCAATTGGTCTTGCATTTGCAAGAGTTTGAGCTATTAGTATTGTAAATGACCATGCCTTTTATATATCTTTTGTTTTTAAAACAGATAAATAAAAGGCATGGTCTTTTACAATGGCAATAGCTCAAACTCTTGTACTGCGAGACCTATTCAATACCAAAGTAGCGAGCGGCAGCCACTGTCTCTGGCTGTGTGGGAAGTGAAAGCTGCATGTTGCAGGAAAGCATGTTGTGCCTTCAGTAGGAGAAACTCGTTAAAGAAAATAGTGCTACAGGTTGAATAAGACATACCACCTAACAACAGAAGTAAAAGGGCCATTACATAGAAATGCCTACATAAGTAAAACCTTAATTGAGGGAAGCTTTATAAGATGGACTTACATTGTATGGGAGAGTTAAATGTAAAACTGCAGGAATGCTCAGCGAGTTGAATGTTCACCACTGATAAGTGCAGCTCAAGATACGAATCCTAGCCTTTCAGCCTTCCAATTTGGGGGAAATGGGCACCATTATATTAGAAAATAATAAACCAAACCCTTTAAGTGTAATGTTTAAAAGTTGCAGATGTGAGCTAAAAAGCAGTATGCACGAAAACAAATGATTATTAAGACTGCAAGCACATCAGGTGATTAATATGCACATCTAAAGATTTGTTACTAATAAATAACACTAAAAATAATGGACTGAAGATGCTTTGGTATAATGGAGCTAATGGGTGCTCTGCAGCAATTTACCAACAACCCACAGTTGGGCATGACTTCATCAAGGCATCTTCTGTTCACCTGCAATACCAAAGGCTACCAGTAACATAAGAGGGCAAAGGGAAGCAGGCACGACACCGTGCACAAGTGGGGTCGAACTCAAATTATTCACGAACTTGCTGTTGTGAGAACCCTGCAAATGATTTAACATAAACTTCTGCAATGCTGTGTAATTTATCAGTACAACCTGGTTCTGGATTAGCAAGTCCCAACAAACAGCTGCCATGTTACACTGGGAAGGCTAAGTTCATTCCCCTTTGCATCATGTGCTTGCCTCCTGCTGTGAGGGCTGACAACCGATCCCAAACAGCCTTATGGGGGGCACCAGGCCATGCAAAGCAAATAGAGGACAGGGCGCAGCCCCAAGAAGGGGGAGAGCCGGGAGAAACCGCATAGAGATGTTACAGAGGCAAGTACGCAGAAAACAGACACCGGTAGTAGTCCAGACCGAAGAAACGCAGAGATCAAGTAGAGGTAGAGACATCCGAACAAGTAGAAATTTTACAGGAACGAATAAATAAATTGAAATATTTGGAAAGCGCTACAGTTGCCCGGAAGGGCATCCTGGAGCTACAGTAATAGAGGAACGACAGCATGCTAGCTTAACTAATGCGCATTAACCAGCCATGTTTTCATTTTTACAAAAGTGAGTCTGGAAAGAAAAGAGACACTGGACATTTGGATGAAATCTACACGTGACGAAGCAGGTGTTACGTCTTCTAGGAGGGGATCGCAAACTGCACCACAAGTCCCATAATACCTTACACGGGGAGGAGTGGTGTGTTGTCCCATACTGCCCTGAATCAAGTCACATGACAATGGAGGGAGGAGCTTAACCACCCAGCGCAGTGATGGCGACGCTTGGCTTTTTTTTTTTTTCCTGCTCGCTTGTTGGATTCCCTTCGTGTCAAGCTCCCCTTTTGGATATTCCTGCCTTCCCCCTCGAATACCGAAGTACTCGCTCACCCCACCCTTTTTGTTTAGAGACTCCGGTGAACTTTCAATGCACTGTTCGAGAGTGCTTCGTGTTTGCCTGCAGAAACGCCCTGTGTTAGAGGAATCAAAAATTTGCTAGCATTCGCGCCAAGAATTTTCAATTCTATTAAGGACACGGAGGCGAGGATTATGCTTCTCAAACTTTACTGCATCAACACAGCAGCCAATGAAAATATATTTTTTCGCAACAAACAAGAAATTACTACGTTTCCCATGAACACCATGGTTATAGGCACACCCCCATAGTCCATAAGAACCCTCTGCGTGCGTTACACATCCTCTTTCTTTGAGGCGAAAGTCCATTGTATGAACCAAGACGAACTCCAACATGGAAGAATAACTTCAGCTTGACGGCCATCGTCTCTTAATCCGACTTTTTCTCAGCTCCTGGAAAAAAGGATAACACCACCGTAATCACTGAAATACAGGGTGGGCAAGCGTATGATATACAGACATTAAGCCGGGTGGGATAATCCTCGCCTCCGTGTCCTTAATAGAATTGAAAATTCTTGGCGCAAATGCTAGCAAATTTTTGATTCTATTACAGGACCGGAGGCTTCAGATTATGCTTAGTTTAAAGCTTGATTAAATACAACAGAAGTAATATCTCCCACCGGCTTATAATAAAAAGTTTTAAAAGTCGATTCAGACGACCAATCTACACAACGCATGATATCTTGGATACTTGACCCCCAACCCAAACGATTTCGACGCCATTGCGCCTCTCACAGAATGAGCACCAAATATGCTAGTATCTACACCAGCTTCGGCCATCACATAACAAAGCCATCTAGCTATCGTGGCCGCAGCCACAGGCTTGAAGGGTTTCTGAATGGCAATCAACAATTGTTTACAACCCTGCGGCCGCAAGGCCTTAGTACATTCCTCGTAAGCTTTCAAGCAATGAACCACACGCAATTTGTCATTAGAAGGAAAAGCATTATATGAAATGTGACGTGACAAAGTTTTAGTGCGACCTGTAATATGAAAGGAAACCCCCTCCGGGGTGAACACTCTACCTGTTACGTCGAGCGCTCTCACATCCGAAGTCCGTCTGCAAGACGATAAACACAATAACATAGCCAGTTTTGCCGATAGCTGCTTTCTGGACAGAAGAGCATTACTCGGCCAAGTGTTGAATAAAGAAAGCACTAAGGATACATCCCACAAACCTGTATATTTGGGCGCGGGCGGCTTGGCAGCCCTGATGCCCTTTAACAGCTTGCATACCATCGGGTGCATGCCCACCGGTTTCCCGTCTATCTGGGCATGCCCCGTCGAAATTGCCGACCGGAAATTATTAACCGACCGGTACGCTAAACCTGATCCGGCCTTTTCCGTCAGAAAATTCAGAACCTGGGACAACTCCGCCCCCACGGGATCCAAACGTCGTCCCACGCGCCAATCCACCCAGCTTTTACAGGCTGAGGAATAACGTTTCCTGGTGGAAGGCGCCCATGCCTGTCTGATAAACTCAGCAGTTTTGTTCGAAATTCCCGGCAACTGCCACTGTTCCCGGAAAGCCTCCATGCCATCAGCGACAGCTTGCCCTCCAGAAGCAACGGGTGCTGTTCCTGCTGAGGGCCCTGCAGCAACCATTTCGAGTCCGGAAGCATCCGTGGGCAATCGCAGCTCCACTGCAAGAGCTTGGGGAACCAAGCTTGAGACGTCCACCACGGAGTCACCATGACTATCTCCGCTTTCTGTCTGATTACCTGTGTCATCACCCTGGGAATCATGAGGAAGGGAGGAAACGCATACTGTGTCCCCTGAGACCAGTCCTGGAGAAAGGCGTCCGTCGCCGCCGCCATAGGATCCGGTCTCCAGCTGAAGAACCGGTGAATCTGAAACGAGAGCCTGGAGGCAAACAGGTCCGTCTGAAACGGGCCCCATGTGGCCTGAAGCCACCGAAAGACACAAGGGAGCAGCTGCCACTCGCTGTAATCCCTGAGATGTCTGGAATTCCAATTCGCTACCTGATTGGCCTGGCCCGGAATATATTCCGCCACCACCGAAATCTGGTTCTGGAGACAATAATGCCAAAAATCTTTGGCTATTTGAACAAGCATCGACGACCTTGTGCCGCCCAACTTGTTGATATACCTCACCGCCGACACATTGTCCAAGCGGAGGAGGATGCAACAAGACGTCTGTTTCGGGGACAAAGTGCGAATCGCAAACGACCCCGCTAACAGTTCCAGACAATTTATGTGCATTTCCAGTTCCTGCGCCGACCATCTGCCGCCTGTAGAAACTTCTCCACAGCGCGCGCCCCAGCCCCACCTGCTGGCGTCGGACTCGATCACAACTTCTGGTTGTGACCCGAAAATCGCCCTGCCATTCCAGGCATCTACGTGACTTAACCACCACTGTAGTTCTGTCCGTACTTCCTCCGAGAGAGGTACCGAGTCCATGTACGAGAGGCCCTTCCGTAGATGTTGTATCTTGAGCTTTTGAAGGGCCCTGTAATGTAACGGCCCTGGAAAGATTGCTTGAATGAACGACGCCAGAATGCCCACTACTCTGGCCAGCGTCCTGAGAGTCACTACCTGACTGTCCAACAACTTCCGTATCTCTGATTTCAAATCCCGCAATTTGGCTTGCGGAAGAAAAAGTTGTGCCGACAGAGAATCGATCGTGAACCCCAGAAAATCCACCGACTGCGTCGGAACCAGTACCGATTTCTTTGAGTTGACTACAAAACCCAAGCTTTGGAGTAAAGACATGGTCATGTTCAGATGCCGCAGGAGACAATTTCGAACCTGCGCCATAATTAATATATCGTCTAGATAGATGATCAGTCGTACCCCTCTTTCCCTGAGGAAGGCGACCACCGGTTTCATCACTTTCGTGAAGCACCATGGAGCCGAGGAGAGACCGAAGGGAAGTGCCAAGTATTCGTAACATTGGTTGCCCCAAATGAATTGCAGAAACTTGCGATGCGGTGGGAAAATCGGGATAGACAGATAAGCATCCTTGAGGTCCAGGCGGACAAACCAATCCCTTTCCTGCAGCAAATCTTCCAGGAGGTGGATCCCCTCCATTTTGAAATGGTTGTAGGTAAGGTATTGGTTGAAATCCCTGAGATTGAGAACCAACCTGTTGCCGCCTCCTTTCTTTTGTACAAGGAAGACATTGTGATCTTGTAGGGAAAAATGGAGAGGCGGAGGGGGAGAACCCTGCGCTGGGCGGGAATAAAATTCCAGGTGAAATCCCTGAATCGTTTGCAGCACCCATGCATCTTGCGTCAAAGCTCGCCACTGCGCCATGCAATGCTGCGTCCGTCCCCCCAACGGAAGAATGGAAAGATCTGGAACACTCACCGTGGTTCTGGCTTGACTTGAAGGTGGCCCTGTTGTTTCCCGACTGGAAACGGCCCTTCGAGAATCTTCGTTTGGAAGGGTAGAAGGTCCCACCGCGGGTGGAGTCCCACTCTCCACGGCCACGGCCAAAGTCTCCACGCTGGGAGCCTCGCTGGAATCCTCAGCCTGACGAGCGGCCCCCGCCTCGTCCGGCCCTGTTGAAAACCCCCTGGCTTAGGGCTCGCTTGATACCGCTCTGGGCCTTGTCAAGGGCGGTGAAGGTGCCGACATATTTAGTAACGTCCTTCACGAACTTGTCGCCAAAGAGGAAACCCCCCGCCAGGGGCCCCGGTTCTTCTTCCGCAAGCTCCGTGAGGTTGCTGTCCATCCGAAGGAGTAGGGATTTTCGCCTCTCGGAAGAGATGGCGCAGTTCGCGTTGCCCACGAGGCAAATGGCGCGCTGGGCCCAGCCCGCCAGAATGTCCGGGTCCACTGCGTCCGGACCCTCCTTGGCTTTTAGCGCCATTTCCAGAATTTTCGCTAGGGGTCCCACGACATCCAACATCTTATCCTGGCAGCCTCGCCAGGCCCTATCCAACCCCCTCTTCGGGTCTTTGGAGAATTTACGTAAGAACGTGAGCATGCTCGCGTCTATCTCCGGTGTGTCTGAAACGCCATCTTGAATCTCAGGCCGGGGACACTCCGACCTTAAACGATTGCGGACCTCCCTGCTGAAAGGCTTGCGGAGGTTCTCATGCAGATATTCAGCGACCGCCGGGGGAGGGATCCAGTCCGAGGACCGGGGGTGGATGATATCCGCCGGGTCAAAGTTGAATGTCCCGATTTTCTCCTCCGCCTGATTCGGTTCGGTTCTGGCCTTCTTAAAGGGAGGAGGGTGCTCCTCCGAGGTGTCGGTGTCGGTACCCATGTCCGTATTCGTGGTAGCCGTGTCCGTATCTACAGGTATCGGGCGTTTAGACTTGGCCTTTCCGCCCACTTAGTGTTGGTCCGATGGCCCTCTCGCCGGCAGGGAAGCCAGAGACTGAGCATGCGGCCACTGCTGACCCGCCGAGCCCGTCTCGGAAGAAGTGGCTGCGTGTTTCGATTTCTGCTTCTTCTTCTTCCCATAGCCATGGCGTTTGGCAAAACCCTTGAGCTGTTTCCGAATGGGGCGCAGAGCCTCTGCAAGTGCCTGATGCACCGTCTGCGGGACTTGCGTCTCCATAGCCTTCGAAACCGAAGCCTGGACCGAGGCATCCAGGGCTTCCACGATATTGTTCTCTAGAACAGCTTCTCGCTGTCCATCCACAAGCTCCTCCTCATCCTGATGTTCCTCATCTGGGTAGCGAACCCAGCCCTCCATCGTGAAGGAACGCTGGCCGACCGCCGGTACAAAGGGGAGTAACGGGGGGGGGTCAGCCCGGGCACACCTTAACAAGTTCGACGGTAACGTTTCCCAAACCCTCTCAGCAAAGCTGTAGGCAAAGGTCAAAGACCTGGGCCCTTGATCTAGAGAGCGTGTGCACACTCTGGGCCTCGCAGACTTTCCAACCAACAAGCTCAAGAGCGCTGGCGATCACACAAGGGGACTCGCCGGTGTGTGGAACGCGTGTGCAATGCGTTTGCAGAAAAGCCAAGGGATCAGAACGAGGCGCGCCGCCCAAACGCTACCAAAACCGCCCAATTAGCCCAAATTGGTAAGCGTGAAGGTAGCGCGCGTCGGCCGAGAGCCACCCGGAGAAGCGTCAGGGCGTACGAGGGAAGCCACTGCGCGTCTTGCGGCTGCCGGTAACGGGCTCGTATGCGTTAGCGCGCCGGCCGCCTTGCCGGCCAAAGACCGTCGTCCTGAGCGCTAGAAGCGCAGGGACCGGAAGACTGACGTCCAAGGTCAACGGCTCTGAAGTGGTTCGTAAAGGGACAGAGAAAAGTGCAACAAAAATTCCAACAGAAATAATAAAACAATTCAATTCGGAGCTATGGCTCAATCATACAACACATATCAAATCAATACAATTTAACCCCAAAGGAACAACCTAAACACAAGCAGAGTGAGGGGACCCAGGGGAGGTGCACTTAACTCTGACTTGAGCAGCAAAGAAAGAGGATGTGTAACGCACGCAGAGGGTTCTTATGGACTATGGGGGCGTGCCTATAACCATGGTGTTCATGGGAAATGTAGTAATTTCTTGTTTGTTGCGAAAATAATATATTTTCATTGGCTGCGGTGTTGATGCAGTAAAGTTTGAGAAGAATAATCTTAAGCCTCCGGTCCTGTAATAGAATCTGCTACGGGTATCTGCTATTTCGATCCGCTCCGCTCCGCTCGACTATTCCGAGTCGGGTGTTAGTCTCTGCTCTGTTACGTTTTTTGCAACTCTAGCCTGTGACTTTACTGCGTGTCCCCGTGACGGTAACGAGTTGACGCGATCCTGTTTGTGTTTATTTTCAGTTGTTAGCAGTCTGGCAACTTTATTGACTCTTACGAGCCTTTCTCCCCGAACAGCGTGTGAGAGACGCTATTCCCTCTCTGCTCGCTGTCATCTGCTTTACGCGTACAGAGCGAGTGAGACGCTACTCCTCTGTTCGTTGTCTGACGCTGAGTCAGAGGATTTTTGAAACACTGGAAACCAGAACTTTATTTACAGACATTTCCAGCATTCGTGGTCTTAAGGATTGGCCTTATTGGTTTGGTTCATTTTCGTTTTTTGTTCTCTTCCACCGGATCTAGTGTGGAGATATTTCATTTTGGAATTACTGGAACCTGTTTTCTTTGTTTTAGAGACCAAGTTGCCTATATTGAGTCACCGCTGCTGAACTCCTGATTCTTGTATGTCATGGGTAAGTGTGGGACATCACACACACCTTGTCATTTTTAGGGGGTTAAGATGTGGGGTACAAGATAGAGAAACTTTGTGCTGTTTTCTCTTTTTGTTTCCACTGCAGCTATAGCCGCCCCTTCCTATTGAACATTCCTCCAGCGGATAGACCTCTGACTTGGTCTCTTCTTTTTCTGGGGTTACCTGTTCACCCTGCCTAGTTCTTAGAACACAGTGGTGGCGGTACTCCTAGGGAAAGTTGAGGCAGCAGCTTCACTCCTGAGGTATTGGACTTCTGTCTGGATACATCCTGAACCCGACAGAAAGCCAAGCCCACGATATATACGCCTCCTGAGTGAAGCATTAGAATGGATGACTTAATGCAGGGAGAATCAGCTGATAGCAGCATGAGAGAGCTAGCAGCCGCAGTTGTAAATCTCCAAACAGAATTGAAACTTATGAAAGTGGAGAATCAACGACTAGTGTCAGAAAATGCAGTAATAAAAACACAACGAGATATAACTTGTAAACCACCTGATGCTACTCCTAAATTTAAACGTAGTTATATACAACCTGCACATTTTCAGGTCCCTTCAGTAAACACTACGTCCACGATCCCAGAGGGGGTGTCATCTCCTGTTAACGTCACAGTAGTTATACCTCCGCAAACCCCTTTAGCTATGCCAGAACGATTCTGTGGAGATAGTTCTAAATACGGAGTATTTATGAACCAGTGCCATTTACAGTTTTTATGTAGAGCCGCTTCTTTCCCCGATGATGCTGCTAAAGTTGCATTCATTTTCTCTTATTTAAGTGGGAATGCTGCATTATGGGCTGTAACATTGGTTGAAAAAGATGATCCTATCTTGTATAATCTTGTGTTATTTAAGGATAAGATGAGAAGTCTGTTCGCCTGGCATTCGTATATGCAGGCCAGTGACAACGAGTTACTAAACCTGAAGCAAGGGTCAAAAGACTTATTATCATATATCACAACCTTTAATAGGTTAGTGACCGAAACCCAATGGCCTGAGGAAAAAAGAACGTCTTTGTTCTATAGAGGCCTTAAGGATGAGTTAAAAGATATACTCTCCCAAATAGTTGATCCACCAGAAGACTGTTCTGCCTTTATTGAATTAGTAATAAAGCTAGATCACCGTTTAGCTGACCGAAAGGTGAAAAAACTAAGGGAGAATATACCCGCATCTTTCTGAATTGTAGTGAGAAGAAAGAGCCCAAAGACACCCCTGAACCTATGCAGATAGGAAGCATTAGAGGACCGCTGTCTTCTGAATAAAAGGAGAAGCGGAGGAAGCTGAACCTCTGTTTATATTGTGGGAAAGGAGGTCATTTTGCTAGAGAGTGCACTGCAAAACCAAAGCCGAGTGCCAGAGACAATACTGTCAAAAGCGGTCGAGTTGCTACGTCGGAAAACTAATTGACTTGGAGAGAAAAGAGGTCGCTCCTCCAAGTCCTGTTTTTTTAAAGACCTCCCAACATGTCGGTCACACATGGACCTCGATCCCAAAACCTTTTTCTATAAACGTGATCTTTGTACTACCTTCGCAAAAAAGACATACTATAGCGATATTACTGGATTCCGGAGCTACAGGAAATTTCCTAGATATAGCAGTAGCAAAAAGGTTTGGGTTAGAATTCATACCCAAAAAACATCCAGAGAAGGTCAGGGCTCTAGATGGAACTGAACTATCCTCTGGATTAATATCTTTTCACACAGCCGACATCATCCTTTTGTGTGATAACGGTCACTCAGAAACTGTATCTTTTGATCTAATTGACACTCCAACATTTGGAGCCATTCTAGGGGTTCCTTGGCTTCAGTTACATAACCCCCTTATTGATTGGGTAGCCAGAACAGTCACTCTAAGATCTTCCTAGTGCCTCACTCATTGTTACCAGGACATGACTCATTGGCACACTCCTATGTATTGTGCACTGTCCACAATCGATGGTGCATCCCTCCCTGAAGTATCTCAATCATATGCAGAAGTGTTTGATGAAGTAAAAGCTACGGTCTTGCCCCTTCACAGATCCTATGATTGTAGGATAGATTTGGTTCTAGGGGCAGACCTACCTGTCAGCCGGGTATACGCCCTCACAGAACCTGAGACGGAATATCTTTATGAATACCTCCAAGACATGCTAAAAAAGTATTTCATACGCCATTCAACCACTCCTGTGTCTTCCCCTATCTTTTTTATTCCTAAAAGAGAAGGGGGCCTAAGAGCCTGCCTGGATTACCGGTCCCTAAATAAGGTGACAATTAAAAATAAGTACCCTCTTCCGCTCATCTCAAACTTGTTAGATCGGGTGCGTAAAGCCACGGTGTTCACGAAACTCGATCTTAGAGGGGCCTACCACCTGATGCGCATAAAGGAAGGAGATGAGTGGAAGACGGCTTTTCGCACCAAGTTTGGGCTATATGAATATTGTGTAATGCCTTTTGGCTTATGCAATGCGCCTGCAGCGTTTCAGTTTTTTATCAATGAAATCCTAAGAGACTATTTGGATGTGTTTGTGATCGTCTATATTGATGATATTCTTATATACTCACAAAACATGGAGGAACATGTACAAATGATACTGAAAAGACTGCAGGAGAATCATCTGTTTGCCAAATTGGACGAGTATTTTCCATGCATAGAAAGTGGCATTCCTAGGATTTATCACATCTCCTGAGGGAATACACATGGACCCAGCTAAAGTTTCTGCCATAGTGGATTGGTCCAGTCCCACCTCGGTCAAAGAGGTACAATCCTTCCTAGGGTTCTCAAACTTCTGTAGAAGGTTTATAAGTCATTTTTCAGATCTCATCAAGCCCATCACAAGACTTCTAAAGAAGGGTGTGGTATTCAAATGGGATACCGAAGCAGAGAAGGATTTTCAAGTCTTAAAACACCAATTTATTACTGCACCCATAGTCAAACATGCGGACGAAACTCAACCATATTTTGTGGAAGCTGATGCTTCCCAATATGCGGTTGGAGGGGTTCTATCCCAGCGACATCCAGACACAGGCGTCTTACACCCTGTGGCCTATTTCTCCAAAACCCTATCCCAAGCAGAACAGAATTATACCATAGGGGAAAGAGAATTGTCAGCCATTAAATTGGCATTCCAAGAGTGGCGTCATTACTTGTTGGGCTCCCCTCATGTTATCACAATCTACTCTGACCATCGCAATCTGCAGTATTTCCGCACAGCCAAGGCCCTAATTCCTCAACAGATGAGATGGGTTTCATTTTTTGGGGAATATGATTTTCAGATACACATCAGGCCTGGAGTAAAACAGGGCAAGGCTGATGCTCCATCACGTTTGGGCAAAGAGCATAAGTGGTCGATCAACTACCCTGTTCCGATTATTCCAGAAAATCGAATAGTGGCCCTTGGGGAAAGGAGTATCGATTCCCACAACTTCATGACCCATTTAGAACAAGTATACTCCTCCATAGATCAGGCAGAATGGGTAAAAAATCCCTCTAACACCATTGCAGATAATCTCTTCTTTCATAAGGGGAAATTATTTCTTCCTACTAAAGAAGAGCAAAACTTGATCATTCAATGGTGTCATGCCCTACCTCTTGCAGGACATCCAGGTGAAGAGAAGACAAAATTGATATGTCAGAGGTGGTTTTGGTGGAAGGGAATGACAAAGGACATAGCCGCCTATGTATCTGCTTGTCCCACATGTGCTCAACAGAAATCATGACATTGTGCCCCTGCAGGACTTTTACAACCCATACCAGTACCAAATAGTCCTTGGTCTTCAATTAGCATGGACTTTATCACTGATCTCCCCTTGACTCGAGGATTCACTACGGCATTCGTAGTAGTGGATTTATTGTCCAAAATGGCTCATTTCATACCTTTGAAGAAACTTCCCACAGGCCTGGAACTTACTGAGGTATTCATACAGAACATAGTTAGGCTTCATGGGTTGCCTTCCATTTTCATATCAGACAGGGGACCTCAATTCATCTCCAAATATTGGCAAACATTGTGTTTAGCCCTCCACATAGACCATCGTCTATCATCCTCTTATCATCCCCAAACTGATGGGCAAACAGACGGAACCCACCAAACCCTAGAACAATATTTGAGATGTCTGATTACTACCATTACTGGTGATTGGGTTCAAGCCCTACCATTAGCTGAGTTCGCTTATAACAATTCCACGCACTCTGCATCCAAAACCTCCCCTTTCTATTTCACCACAGGATATCACCCTAGGTTTCTTCCCTTAGACCCCCCCCCCTTCATTGTCACACACTCCAGCAGTAGTAGACCATCACAAAAATCTATTAAAGATTTCAGAGCAAGCTACAGAAAACGTACTTGAAGCCAAAGAAAACATGAAAATACAAGCAAACAAACATCTCCGTTCTGCCCCTGAGTACGCTATAGGGGATCTGGTTTGGTTAGCTTCCAAAAATCTTAGATTAGAAGGACCATGCAAACTACAACCTTGGTATGTAGGTCCTTTTCCTGAGTCTAAAATCATAAATCTTGTAGCCTTGAGACTGGAGCTCCCTCCAGAAATGCAGATTCACCCTGTCTTTCATACCTCCTTGTTGAAACCTTATCTGCCTCCTTCCTGTCCAGAACCCCCTTCACCTCCTCTCAATGTGAACAATGAATTGGAATATGAAGTAAGACGAGTGATAGAATCCCGAAGGGTGAGAGTCAGACTCCAGCATCTAATAGATTGGGTTGGGTACTCCCCAGAAGATAGGACTTGGGAACCTGCTGAACATGTGCATGCTCCCTTATTGGTTAGAAGATTTCACGCCCTACATCTGACAAAACCCCGACCCATAAGGAGGCCTTTAGGGTGGAGAACTGTTAGGTCTTCTAGGAGGGGATCACAGACTGCAGCACAAGTTCCATAATACCTTACACGGGGTGGAGTGGTGTGTTGTCCCATACTGCCCTGAATCAGGTCACATGACCATGGACGGAGGAACTTAACCACCCAGCGCAGTGATGGCGGCGCTTGGCATTCCTTTCTGTTCCTGCTCGCTTGTTGGACTCCCTTCGTGTCAAGCTCCCCTTTTGGATATTCCTGCCTTCCCCCTCGAATTCCGAAGTACTCGCTCACCTCACCCTTTTTGTTTAGAGACTCCGGTGAACTTTCAATGCACTGTTCGAGAGTGCTTCGTGTTTGCCTGCAGAAATGCCCTGTGTTAGCGGAATCTGCTACGGGTTTCTGCTATTTGGATCCGCTCCGCTCGACTATTCCGAGTCGGGTGTTAGTCTCTGCTCTGTTATGTTTTTTGCAACTCTCGCCTGTGACTTTACTGCGTGTCCCCGTGACGGTAACGGGTCGGCACAATCCTGTTTGTTTTCAGTTGTTAGCAGTATTGCAACTTTATTGACTCTTACGAGCCTTTCTCCCTGAACCGCGTGTGAGAGACGCTATTCCCTCTCTGCTCGCTGTCATCTGCTTTACTCGTACAGCGCGAGTGAGACGCTACTCCTCTGTTCGTTGTCTGACGCTGAGTCAGAGGGTTTTTGAAACACTGGAAATAAGAACTTTATTTACAGACATTTTCAGCATTCGTGGTCTTAAGGATTGGCCTTATTGGTTTGGTTCATTTTCGTTTTTTGTTCTCTTCCACCGGATCTAGTGTGGAGATATTTCATTTCATTTTGGAATTACTGGAACCTGTTTTCATTTGGTTTGAGACCAAGTTGCCTTTATTGAGTCCCCGCTGCTGAAGTCCTGATTCTTGTATGTCACGGGTAAGTGTGGGACATCACACACACCTTGTCATATTTAGGGGGTTAAGATGTGGGGTACAAGATAGAGTAACTTTGTGCTGTTTTCTCTTTTTGTTTCCACTGCAGCTATGGCCGCCCCTTCCTATTGAACATTCCTCCAGCGGATAGACCTCTGACTTGGTCTCTTCTTTTTCTGGGGTTACCTGTTCACCCTGCCTAGTTCTTAGAACACAGTGGTGGCGGTACTCCTAGGGAAAGTTGAGGCAGCAGCTTCACTCCTGAGGTATTGGACTTCTGTCTGGATACATCCTGAACCCGACAGCAGGAGACCAACATGGGTAGGCTGCAGGTTCTATCCTCTAGTACTCACTCCCTTACAACAGCTGTGAGATCTCCTTTAATGGTATGCTGACTAGACAAAAAATAACTTGATTGGCAGAAGATTCTCTCACAAGTGAACATGTTGAAGAGTGAGAGAATTCTGGACAGGCAGAAGAGACACTGATACATATAGAGAAATTAATTAATAAAGTTTAGATAGGCAGAAGAGAGGCAACTGAAAGATAAATGGGCATTGGGAGGGGCAGAAAAGAAACTTAGATACTTGGACAGGTGGTAAGTCTGATAATACTGAATGGACTAAGGAGAGACAGACATCTGTTCAAGATATAAAGCAGGGATTTGGATAGGAAGAAGAAAGAGAATCGGACACACATTTGAAATACATGGGTATTTACATAGGCAGAAGACAGACATGGATATACAACAGCAGAAAACAGATATGGATAGAAAAGAGAGACCAACAGAGAAATATGGAATGCAGAAAGAGATTGAGACACATTTGAAAAGGGAGGTAAGATAAATGGGCATCTAGAAAGGTAGAGAGATGGAAATAGTGTTTTGACTTGAATGTGAATTTGAGGGCTTAGGGTGTTCCCTGTGTGGAACTCCGGGGTGGGTTCAGTTGGTAGTTGCTGCCCGACGTTGGGAGCCGCTGGCTTAATAAACAAGAAGCTCCTTACCTCCGTTTCTGAGCTTTTTAGTGGCGACGGGCTGGTCTGTCGGCTCCAGCGTCCTCCACTGGATTAGTTGTGCCTCATCCATGATGTCGAGGCTGCCCTGGGAGTATCTGCTCTAAACCAACTGCTGCACGCTATGCTGTAATGGCGGTCATTGTTAGTGTATTGTTTCCGCTGCACTTTGAGGTGGGTGAGCAGTGTCCTGGTCCCGCCTCCCCTTGGACTGCGATTTTGAGAAGTTACATAAACAGTGCACGTGTATGCACCCGTCTCTGCGGCGGTCATGTGAAGTTTGGCATTGGGGCACTGCGCCCGATGTACTGTAGAAACACACGTTGCGTGTGCCACAGACCAACCATTTTGATTTGGGTTTGTGAAAGTGAAAGCAATGAACACCTAATTAACCAAGCCCCAATGAGGCCACCTAGGACCACCAGGTGCACAATCTCCTGACAGGGAGGGAACAAACATGCCTCCCTTGCAATCAAAAGTGAGCGTTTTTGACGCGTGCTAATGAAAAGCAAACCGAAGACAATAGATCTCGCAAGCGAAAGCGTATGCGCTGCAACGCTAGGTGAGACCTAAAAAGAAAGGTAGGTTGATGACATTCAAAGAGCACACCTCCTCCGCCTCCCACTCATTGTCCAAGTCTAATGGCTGATCCTGCTCCAGGGCTGCTGTCTTCAAGGGAATCAGGACAAGTCATACCGCACTTGCAATAAGTCCAAGCGGAACTCCTCACAGTCTTGCCACTCCCGCTCCAGAAGTAAATGTGGCCCTCCAAGGACCCGACTCTGTTCCCTGGCATCATCTGGATCGGAACCGGTTCTGGGGATGGTCCCAACATGCCTAGAGGTCTCTGGGCCATTTATGATTCTTCACCAGATAGAGGTTGTACAAGAACCTTTCAGAGTGATGCTGACTCCCTCTTATGCACCCTTTGGGACAGACACTTCAGTTGTCCTTTCCCTGTGACTTCGACCTTGTCATCAACAAGTCCAGTGCTTCCCCTCCTGCACAGGGGTTCTCATTGGTTCCAACAGGCCAGACACCACCAGCACCTGCACCAGCCCTGACTCCGATGTCCAAATCAGATCCAGAGCCCTCCTTGGTCCGCATGAGGCCTTGATCTCACTGTAAGAACGGGGGCAGCTCCACCATTAAGGCGTAGAAACGTCGCCCCACCTCCCCCTACTGAAAGCCATCGGAGGCAACCAACACGAATAAAATTATAATTAAACATTTTTATTATCATTTTATTTGTTGTCATACAGGCTACGAGCTGAGGGAGCAGCGGGGCAATTCATCCTGGCGCTGCAGAACCCACCCTGAACCCCAAAAATAGCCTGCCACCCCAAAACACTAATGCACCCTGAACCCCAAAACCTTAAACGCACACTGAACCCTAAAAATTCACCCTACACCTCAAAACCCTATACCACCTTGACCCCTAAAATTACCCCTGCACCCCAAAATCTAAACGAACCCTGAACCCCAAAAATACCCCTGCACCCCAAAACCCTAAACGTACCCTGAACCCTTAAAATTCCCTCTACACCTCAAAACCCTAACCCACCCTGACCCCCAAATTACCTCTGCACCCCAAAACCTAAATGCAGTCTGAACCCCAACAATACCCCGGCACCCCAAAACCTTAAACGCACCCTGACTCCCTAAAATTACCCCTGCACCCCAAAATCTAAACGTACCCTGAACCCCAAAAATACCCCAGCCCCCCAAAACCTTAAACGCACCAGGAACCCCAAAAATACCCCTGCACCCCAAAACCTAAACGTATCCTGAACCCCCAAAATACCCCTGTACCCCAAAACCTTAAACACACCCTGAACCCCCAAAATACCCCTGCACCCCAAAACCCTAACCCACCCTGATACCGCCGATTACTCCTGCACCCCAAAAACTAAATGCACCCTGAACCCCAACAATACCCCTGCACCCCAAAACCTTAAACACACCCTGACCCCTAAAATTACCCCTGCACCTCAAAATCTAAATGCACCCTAAACCCCAAAAATACCCCTGCACCCCAAAACCTTAAATGCCCCCTGAACCCCAAAAATATCCCTGCACCCCAAAACCCTCACCCACCTTTATCCCTAAAATTACCCTAGCACCTCTAAATGCACCCTGAACCCCAGAAATACCCCTGCACCCCAAAACTTTAAATACACCCTGAACCCCCAAGAATACCCTTGCACCCCAAAACCTTAAATGCACTCTGAACCCTAAAAATACCCCCTAAACCCAAAACCCTAACCCACCCTGACCCCTGCTCCCCAAAACCTTAAATGCACCCTGAACCCTAAAAATACCCCTTGCACCACAAAACCTTAAATGCACCCAGAACCCTAAAAATACCCCCTACACCCCAAAACCCTAACCCTAACCCACCCTGACCCTAAAAATACCCCAGTGCCCCAAAACCAAAATGTACCCTAAACCCTAAAATTACCTCCTACACCCGAAAACCCTAACCCACCCTGATCCCTAAAATTACCCCAGCACCACAAAACCTAAATGCACCTTGAACCCCAAAAATATCCCTGCACCCCAAAACCCTAACCCATCTTGATCTCTAAAATTACCCCAGCACCCCTAAACCTAAACGCACCCTGTAACCCAAAAATACCCCAGCACCCCAAAAACTTAAACGCACCCTGAACCCCAAAAATACCCCTGAACCACAAACCTTAAATGCACCCTGAACACTAAAAATACCCCCTACACCCTAAAATCCTAACCCACACTGACCCCTAAAAATATTCCAGTACCCAAAACCAAAACGTACTCTGAACCCTAAAATTACCCCCTACATCCTAAAACCGTAACCCACCCTGACCCCTAAAATTACCTCAGCACCCCAAAACCTAAACCCACCCTAAAAATACCCCAACACCCCAAAACCCAAACATACACATAACCCTGAAATTACCCTGAACCCCCATAGCATATACCCCTACACCCCAGCCCCTATAGTTACCTTAAACTTTCATTTAAAAAACATATGCTTTTACCTTTCATGCATTTACAATGAATTTAGTTGTAAAAGCATTCGTGGTAAAAGCATATAACATGTAATGCCTTGCGTTGTAATGGCATTGCGGAGTCATGGTAGATGCCTTGTCAAGGTATGCCGGGTGACGGTATGCAGGATAAAAGATTTGTGGTAATGGTTGTTTACCACTCTGAGCAGTAACCATTAAAAGCTCAATAGAACACAGAAACATTGCAATTAACAATAGAATGTTCAGTCCCATAAGTAGACTGTGACCTCCATCTTCCTCCTCTTTTCGTTGCAACATATATCATTTGTAATTCAAAATACCACGGGCATATTAGCAAGGGTGATATCGCCGCTTTGGCGGGACTTTTTTCTGCTAAAGCGGCAATAATTTTTTAGCCCTATTAGCAAGCTGTCGCTAACAGCAGTTAGCAACAGCTTTTAGGCGATAGCTACAGGGTTGGGGCCCGCTTTGCATGTCAGCGATATTTAGCGCTAATGACATGCAAAGTGGGCGTACCCAAACTGTTAGCAACTGAAAACAGTCGCTAACACAGCTATCGCCTATTAGCAAGGCAGGCGAAGCGTTAAAAAAAAATTGCGCTAAGCGCGATTATCGCTAGAATCTAAAGCCAGCTAAAAAGTTGACATACCTGTATAGTCAATGGGGGGTGGATTATCAGATTAAGCCCCCATTGCCGTTAATGCGAGAATATCGCTGGATTTCCAGCGATATTCTTGCATTGAGCCGCTATCCCTGGATATTTTATTGCTTTGGAGATAAACGTTGCTAATAGCATGTTATCTCTGCGATAATATCCGACGATGGGCAGCGATAAAAAAAATGCGCTAAGCGCATTTATTGATAATTATCGCTATTTGTTGCTAATATGCACCAACATCTCTTAAAAGAAAAAAAGGGGTGGGTGCGAGGGATAATGCTAGCATCCTTTTTTTAAACACAATCTCGATTCTTTAGGCAGTTAACCTTTTAGAATCGCAATTTTATGTCAAGACAGGAGGCTAGCATTATGCATGTTCAAAGCTTTGTAATTAACATTTTG
The DNA here is from genome assembly GCF_964263255.1 of Lissotriton vulgaris. Lineage (NCBI taxonomy): Eukaryota > Metazoa > Chordata > Amphibia > Caudata > Salamandridae > Lissotriton > Lissotriton vulgaris. The sequence continues at coordinate 192,178,611 of NC_141688.1, read as the reverse complement.
ATACATGATGTATTGACTTAAAGTAAAACCTTCTGAACGTTTCAGCTGAAGATTAATCTGCGGTGTATAAATAGAGGGGTTTACCCAAACATAGTCACTGGGACCTGGGTTCTATAGGTACTAGGAGGAAGTGGTCCCAGTGTAAGAAGATTAATCTGCAGCTTTCATAATATCCTCCAATCTGCCACCAAGCATACACGCCTTACTCGACATAGCTCCCCGCGCTGAATGAGCCGTTAACTTTGAAACATCTACACGCAATTCTTTCATTGCACTTTAAACCATCTAGCAATAGTTGTGCTGTGAATGGCAATATAAGGCTTTACATATGAAACCATCATTTGCTCAACTCTTTCCACTCTTCTCTCAAACAATCTATACTCATACTCTTTAAGTCACCATCCAATCCTTTTCCTGGAGTATATCTCTTAAAAGATGAATACCCTCCATCTTGAAATGTTGATACATCACACACTGATTTAAATTTCTGAGATTTATTACCGGTCTCCACCCTTTGTCCTTTTTCTCCATGACAAACTGTGGGCCTCCTCTATGAGTAGTGACCCATCGCTGCGTGAAAGCAGCGATGCGTCACTTCTCAGTGCACCCTCCTTGCAACATCATTGATGCGTCATATTTACTGTAGGACGTATCCTGTCACAAGGAGTTACAGATACGTCAGTATTTCTGATGTATCTCTGTGGCGCTAAAGTGACGTATTTCTGGAGTGTGTCACAAAAGTGACGCAACTCAAGCAAAGAGTAAGAGGTGTGGCGCTGCGGCCAGGGCGACTGACGCTGGAATCTGGGGATCACGGTTCGATCCCCGGCACCGGTGGCAGATTAGCCCCGCACTATGTGACTCTGGGCAATAGCATGCTTAATCTTCCCGACGGCCCCCAGCGCCTAGAGACCCTTACGGGTGATTGTTCGCGCTTTACAAATATGGATTATTATTAATGTGTCCTTTGACATGGGGCAAGCCCTATGTGAAAGGGCCTGCGTCAGTCTTACGCATTTGCACCCTAGAAGTGGAGCAGTGAAATCTGGTAGATTTCACTGCGTCACTTTTACGAGGCTTACTTACGGGGGAACGCCCACCCTGCATGCATTATACCTGACGCAGGTATAATGCAGGTATAATGTAGCGCAGGGGTTTACAAAGTGACGCATCTGCTTAGATGCGTCACTTTGTAAATAGGGCACAACAGGAGGCATGTTTTACGCCGCCGATGCGTCACAAAAAGTGACGCAATGGAAACGCAAAACTGTTGCAAGGCCTCATAAATAAGGCCCAAAGTACTCACAAACCCCTTCTCTTTCTCGTCCGCCTGTACTATGGCATTTTTTTCAACCTCTGTGAAACTTGCTCCTAAACTAGCCGTGATAATTCTTCCTGAAAAATCAGTTTGTGAGGTTGGTTTAACTGACCCGGCTCGGTTTTAAAATGTACATTTTAAAATACCTCTCTATTGTTCCTAAAATCTAAATATCTTGTGTAATTGTCTTCCAAGTTTCTTTGAAATATATATTTTTTTAAGATGTTTATTAGCCTGGGCAATGAATTCCGCTCTACCAGCGGAAGTTGCAGAGATTTAATAACTATGCATTTCATTAAAAATACAGAATTCATGCTAGAATTTTCACTCCGTTATATAATGGAGTTATCTACTTTACCCACAACCATTTTGGTAAATCAAATTTCCCTTTACCTACTCAAAAGCATATCACCAATTCACTAAAGTGAAACATGAAAAACACCAGGCAATGAGAGTGGTGATGATTTTTGGGTCACCCCTTACCTAGGGGGAGGGCAAGCAGATGCATTGAACACAAAGGGGCAGATTTATGAGTTCTGGCGCATCTCTGCAAATCAGCAGGGATGCGCCAGAACTGATGCTTCACGCAATTCCCTTCTTGTGGCACCACAGATGCGCCGCATTTACAATGCAGCGCACCATGGTGCATGAAGGGCAGATGCGTGACGCATCTTGTGGCGTACGGGCGGCGCATTGCTGGAGTGGCGTCGCAAGTTTGACGCAACTCCTGCAATGTACAGAGGCCACCCATACATAACGTGGTGCGTCACTCCTTACGCCTGCTTCAAGCAGGCGTAAGGATTTGACGCAGCAGCGTCGTAAAACTGACTCAGTGAAATCTTGTGGCGCAGGGCTTTACAACGTGACGCATCTGCCTAGATGCGTCACGTTGTAAATAGGTCGCAGGGATGCGCCACGTTTCCGCGCCATTACGTGACGCAACGGCGGCGTAAACGTGGCGCAAGTCTGACATAAATCTGCCCCAAAGAGCATATCATGCTGAACGATTCGGTAGTGGTCCCATCCTCCTAGCACCACCCCAAGCAAAGTTATGGGCAAAAATACAATGCCAACCAAAGGCCCAGCAAAGCATTAAGGGGCAAGATTCTAGAATTTAGTGAATATTATGGTATTCTCTCTGTTTCTTTCTCATTTTCACTTTGGTGAGATGATTATATGCATTTTAGCATGTAAAGATAGAATTATTGCATGTTTAATTAAAGGTATTGCTTGCTATGTTTTCATAAGATGGCTATGTGTATATTAGCATGCAAAGATAATTATTTATTATTTTTACTATCGGTATGTGTGATTTCTGTTTCTAAAACTTGTATTAGTACAGGACATCGGAGTTCTTGCAAAATTCTGGAATGAGCTTCTCTACCCACATTCCATTGATAAAACAATTGTACCTTTACATGCTACAAAGCATGTTACCAATTCACAAAAGTGAGCTTTGAAAAATATTAGTCAATGAGAGACCTAGGGGTAGGACCAAGCAGGTGCCTTGCACACAGAAAGCATATCATGCTCAATTATTGTGGTGGTCCCATCCTCCTAGGACCACCCTAAGCAAAGTTATGGGCAAAAATACAATGCCAACCAAAGGCCCAGCAAAGCTTTATGGGGCAAGAGTCTAGAGTGTAGTGAATATTATAGTATTAGCTCTCAGCTGAGCCCGAGAGCCTGCCCCTTGAGGAATGTTTTGATATTGGAAACTATAATATTCACTGCACCCTAGAAACTTGTCCCATAATGCTTTGCAGGGTCTTTGGTTGGGATTGTTTTTTTTTTTGCCCATAACTGTGCTTGGGGTGGTCCTAGGAGGACGGGGCCACTACTAATCGTTTAGCATGATGTGTTCTTTATGTTCTAGGCATCTGCTTGGTTCTCTCCCTAGGTTAGTGAGGTCATCAAAATCATCCCTTCTCTCACTGCTTGCTGTATTTTCATTTTCACTTTTGTGAGATGATTATGTGCATTTTAGCATGTAATATTAGAGTTACTTGTGAAGTTTCTGTTTTTTAAATTGTGATGAGACAGAATAGAGTTGCGGAGCGAAATTCACAGAGTTGTTGATCAATTCCGCAGAATTCTGTGTAGTGGTACTCTGCCAATTATGCCTTTCCTTAATGTTTATTAGGTTTTCAACAAACATTGTAACACAAATAGAGATGCAAGTCAAATAGCAATATCAAGTAATAGGCAACCTCCCTTCCCACCCCCGGCATAGCAGATGACAATGCATTGTGCATTTGTAGAATCCTGTGCGTCACAGACAATCATGAGTGGAGTAGCATAAACATATTCAGTGGTTGGACTTTCATAGTAACGCAACTATTGCAAAAACACTAAAAGGCATGTGTACTATGGGTTATATCAGACCTGGGTGAGTCAGCAAGAATACAGTAAGTGGGGCCCAGAAATCTTTGGGACATGAAGCCTCGGGTAGTTCTTCCGCATAGACCCCCAACTGGTCTCTACAGTAAAGTAAATCACGGATCCATTTTTATACAGTCGGAGTAGTTTTGGCCACCCAACACTGCACAACATCCCTTTTAGCCAACAGAGTGGAAACCACAACTATGCATCGATTACAGGGCTTAAGACCTTTCGCATATTCAAGGAGGCAGATCTCTGGAGCCCAGTGCACAGGTTCCAGCACTATATCAGTAAGCACACTCGCCACCTTGGACCAAAATGCAAATATACCTGCACACGTCCATGCACCATGCAGGAAATCAGCATCCGCTTGCCCACACCTCATGCAGCAAGCAGACTTGCGCAAACCAAACCTATAGAGTTTTAGAGGGGTATAGTATAGCTGGTGTAGATATTTAAAGTGGATGATGTGAAGATTACAATTCGCCGTGAGGCATCGCGTTAGCTCGCAGCAAGCTTTCCAGAGATCTAGTGTGAGAATGGACCCCATTGCAGTGTGCCATCTAAGATATGAGGGGTTTTCCCCTAATTTCCGCTCGCGCAGGGAGGCGTTATATAGCTTGGTGATTAGGCCCTTTTTCTCTTCCCCCGCCAGCACCTCTTGCAGCGCCAGCAGAGTTGTAGGTTCATCCGGATAATTCGGATAAATATCTCTAACAGCTTGCCAGACTCTGACATAAATCCACGATTCTTACCCCCCTGTACATCCTGCAATGACCGGAACTGACCCTGTTTATACAACTCCCCCATCCGGGTGATCCCGACAGCCGCCAACTCCCGCAGCGCGGACCTTTCCCGTGCAACAGAAATATCCTGATGCGAGGCCAATGGCAGCAGTGGGGCGTATAAGTAAGGAAGCTGCCACCTTTTATCTAGCGTCTTCCAAGCCCATGCAGTACATTGCTGTCTTGACAGGCTTTTTGGCTCTATTTCGGGATGATAAAGACTTTAAGCTTGCTCACATCTAGGATATGTATTCTTAGATGTGTTGGCCCTTTTAAGCCCTTTCTTCCAGACCTAGAAGAGGATAGCTGCTTTATATGATGATAGATCCCTTACTCTAATCCATCTATTGCCTATTGGCTTTGCCTTTCATTATTTTGCATATAGTAGAGGGTGGATCCTGTGGTCCTGACTTTATATTACACATTAGTATGGTTTGTGTAGGTACTCTGACAGAGCTAAGGGTTATTTCATCCTTCTCAGGCCTACAAGGCCCAGCTTTCTATCCCTGCAGAGATGAGCTGCTTTAAGGGAAAAGGTAATATTTTGGTTTTGAGCTGTTGTTCGCCCTAAGCGAACCGGAGAGAACCGGTCAGAGCTGAATCTAATCAAGAAGTGTCCCTGGGCTCAGGTCTCTATACGAAACAAGCAGCTGATCACTGTGGGAGCGTCTAGAGCGAGGAGCCCGGTGCATGGACCTGGTGGGAGGAGGCTGCTGGCTGGAGTTTTCCACTAGAGGAGAGGAATCCATATCAGCGAATTGCAGGAGAGGAGGAGTGTTCAGTTTGGTTCTTGAAGAGTGGAGAGTAGGATGTCTGCTGGAGCTGCAGAATACAGTGCAGTTCTATTGGTTTTCTGGAATGGAGAAAGAAGGCAGATGATTTCTGAAGCTGGAGAGAGACTATCAGAATGCATTAAAGCAGATGGAGGAGTTGAGGCTGTCAGCTGGAACAATTGAGCCAGAGGCGTGGAGCTGTGGTGACGGAGGGAGAGACAGAGAGAGCCCTGATCCCACCAGAGAGAGAGAGAGAGCCTTTTAATAGGTGAGGTAGTCTAAACTAGTTTGCTTTACACTTACACCTTAATCTTGTCTTTATTCCCTAGGCTATTGTATGTCTAATCCTTTTTCCTTTCAGCAGTGTGTTACAGTTCCTGTTAGTTACAGAGACCCCGTAGATAACCTTGTGTGTTACAGTTCCTGTTAGTTACAGAGACCCCGTAGATAACCTTGTCCTTATACTGTATGTTTAATCCCTTTTCTTTCAGCGGTGTGTTACAGTTCCTGTTAGTTATAGAGACCCCGCAGATTTGTGTATGTGCATTCTATTATTGTTATAAAGTTACCCCAGTTCTTAGTGAACCAGTGTGCATGTGTTGTTCTTAAGATAGAGCTAACCTTTCTTCTAACCAGATGCTATGTAGCAACTGATGGATCAAAAGGGAGTAGGAGCGCTTAAATCAGGGAATAACTCTTGCATATAGTGTGTATATCTTTTGTCCCCACACAGTGGAGGTAACCTTGTCTCCTAGTCAGGTATTACTGTTTGAACAGATGCTACCCCTGATCAGGTAAGTGATAACTGAATAATTAGGGAGAGAGAGGAGCCCTGGAACTGAGGGATAAAGTATATACTAAGTAATTCGGCCATCCCATAATATTGTTGTAGTAGCAAACCTTTAGTGGATAGTGAGAGAGACTTCCCAACATAGAGAGAGCTAAAGGTATTCATAGGAAAATGGTCGTCGTTGGTAAGCGGCGTTAATGAGAACACCAGGTGGGAGACTGGTGCCTAGGTCCGCCGGATTGTGGACCGGAAAGTAAGTAAGCGAGCACTGGGGGGGAGACCAGTGTATAGTTCCGCCGGATTGTGGACACAATAGAAAGAGAGTGAGCACTGAGGCTGCAGCTCAGTGTGTAAGGCACGCCGGATTGTGTGTCGAGTGAGCACTGATGGTGATCAGTGTGTAATGGTAGATAATCAGAACTGCCCCAGGGTAGATTAGTCTGGACCCATGTGGTCGCGAGACTATGAGGTATGAGTGTGGTGTAGGGCATGGATGTCCTTAGTAATCAGTGAGTATTCTTAGTATCCCTATAGATTTAGTGGTGTTTTTGATGATATGAGCTTGTATATTGCGAGTTCCCCATCCTCAGGTAGGTACCCAGGTGCCTGGATAGATGGTCCTGAGGAGGGAGGTGGTTACGTTCCGGATGGGTTGGAGGGGCTCTCAGGAGCTGATCCCATCTGGTCTAGAACCCGGTCGTTACATCTGGCGTAGTCGGCTGCTTACGAAGCCTGTGTGCCCTGGCCATGTGTTTGGATAGTTTCCCATAAGTTGTGGGGGAGTGCCCTAATCGCCAGTTACATCTGGCATAGTCGGGCTGTTTACGAAGCCTGTGTGCCCTGGCCATGTGTTTGGAGAGTTTCCCATATGTTGTGGAGGAGTGCCCTGATCGCCAGTTACATCTGGCATAGTCGGGCAGTTTACGAAGCCTGTGTGACCTATGGGCTTGAACAGTTGCAGTGTAAGGAGATTGCAGTACATCATGGCATTTGACTTATGCAGGGTGGATGAAATGCTTTTCATCTTGGTGTTTGAACTGTAAGGCTTGAAGGGTAACTGTATGTGAGGGAACCAATTACATCTTGGTGTTGAGGAAATTGTACTTGTGTGTGAAAAATGCTTTTAAATTGCTCATTAAATGGCTTGCTGCATTTGCTTCTGCTATGCAATGTGAAATGTATTCAGTGTAATATGATTTGTGGAGTTTCTTGTACATAGCTCCTTGTAAATATGGCTTGTGAGGAGCATATTCTCATTTTGACTTGCTGTGTTTCTTGTGAATTGCGCCTTGTAAATATGCCTTGTGAAGAGCTTGTCATTTTTTGGACTTGTTGACTTTCTTGTAAATATGGCTTGTGAATAGCGCCATGTGGTTATGGCTTGGACAGGGCATGTTATCATTACGTTAGGCAGGAGAGAGCTGGATCTCTTTCAAGTGCTTGGGGATAACGTTTTGAAGATGTGCGTACGTGTTATGTGAAAACGTGGAGAGATGAGTTCATGACTTTCCCATGTACTGCAGTCATTGGGGAATGATTGTGCTTGAGCTGCCAAAGGGTTAATATCTTGAATTGAGAAGGCAGTATTTATTTTAACATGCTGTTTAACATGCATGGTTATGTGAGCTGACACTGAAAGTCAGTGAATGTTTGGATTGATCATGGTTTGATTTCACTTTTTCATTGGTTGCTGGTTCCGCCTATGTGCTTTGTCAGCTTGCTGACAGCATGGTAACATCTAGCATGGAGAGAGCAGTGTTCATTTAAATGTGCTACTTCATATGCATCCACAGACGTGTGGAGAATTATTTTTGAACGCATGATTTAAAATGAGTGAAATATTAAAAAGATGGCCCAGTTAGAGTGCACGCTACGGGCTGTTTTAATTAATTATTTCGTAGAGGGTTTTCCACCTAGAAAGGAATGTGCAAACCGGTGTTTTGGAATGATCACAGGTTGTGAATAATAAATCATACCCAACAGTGCACGGTAAAATGTGCTTTTAATTAGTGAAATGCAACCGTGTGCTTTTAAAAAAAAATGTATGTTCTAGAAATTATGCATGATTATTATTTTTTCCAATGCATGCTGCCCCTTATAATAGCGTGTGAAAGTTAACCCACTCAGTTTGAAAAATGGCTATTTGAAATGTAATAATGTTGAATCTGGCCCTTTTTAATAGATAAAGAACAGAATAGCTTGCACACTAAATTATGCTGCAATGCAAAATTACATGTTACCCCTTGTTTTACTTCTCATGTTGTTTTCAAAATGGAAATTGAAATGTGTTTGCATCTAATTATTTTTCCCTTTCAGCAAATAGCTGTTTTTATAATAGATTTTTTTCAAAATGCTAGCCTGTGACTTAGTTGCAAAAAATATGTCCTTATTAATTATTGGTTTTAGGATGCTTTTCATCACGTTTTAATTTTGCTTCGGTTAGTTAGAGAATAATGGTTAGCTCTCTGGCCTGGGACCAGATGTGTTTTGCGTTCCAAGGAATGTGTTTTTCGACCTTGAGTTAGCCTGACTCCCAGAGAAAGCTGTTTTGTAAAGGGAGGGCCTTTCCCTCTTGGAGCGCCGAGCAGTGCCTGTCTTGTTATTATTGGCCATTCTCCAATTTCTTTCCGCAGAGAAATGTTTATGTAAGGGGGGGTCAAGTCGCTCTTCCTTGCTGTCGGCGCAGACAGCTTCATTGCCTTCAGATAAGGGATCCTTGTACATGCAGAATAATTGGCAGACGCTTGGCCCTTGGAGTTAGATAAATACAGTAGGCCTGGGTGAGCTTCCCTGACTAGAGATCAGAGATGCTTAGACAGAATGGTTGGCAGCAGCCTTACTCCTGCAATGAGATCAGCACTTGGCAGTGATTCAAAATTACATCGCACTGTAGCCTGGCTCCTGCTTATTTTTTGGATTGGATTCAAGACTCTGAGCGCAAACCTCTTTCTGAAGGGAGGGGCTGTCTCTCAGAGGATTCGGGAGTTGCTAGGCCCCAGCCCTTCTGGCTGTGTATGAAAAAATTAGATTTTGCCCAAACAAATTTAAAAGTATATGATTTAAATTATTACTTGAATTCAGAATAATGTTTTTTATTAATTAGGTGTTTCTTTCGACAATAAAAAAAGCACTTGGGGTGTTTTTTAAATGGAAAATGTATTTTTGCTAGATTAATGATACTTGTTTTTTCGTTTCAGGTTGTTGGGTTGTGGTGTTTGGTGTGTGCGTCGGACCACCCCCCTCCCACTCCCTTTGTTATTTTACTTTTTTTGTTTTCATTTTTTTATGTTAGTTTGTTGTTTTTGAAAGATGGAACCAGACCAGACCGGATTGGTGGCGGATGAACGGCGGAAGCTGGTGATTTATGACCAGATCGGAGGAAGTGCTTCCTTGGCACCGGATACAGATGAAGATGAAGGGTGGTGACCTACACTGATGAATCCACAATTGACTCCCTTGAACCCCAAAATTCTGCTAAAAGAACTCATTTTTATTTGGTTATAATTATGTTTCCAACAGAAGAAGTCATTTTTTCCCCATATTTTTTATTTCAGATGGACATTATCACAAACAGGCCCCAATTGACAAGTACTCAGTCCTGTTATGCAGTGCTCATATATATTTTGCCTTTAGTATGCTATGTTATTACAGATTGACTTTACACTGGTTTATCTTTCACCTATTATAGTTTTCCTGTTTTCTGCAAAACAGTTTTTGCCAATAAAAGAAATGTAATCTTTTACATGGTGGTGCACACATGTGTTACACAGATCGATACAGAAGGATTAGATACAAACTGTTTCCTCAGTTAGATGATATATACACCACGTTTAGATAATTTTCTTTGATTTATTGCTTGATATGCATAGTGCTACACCAGCTATTTTGTAGGAATGGGGTTATCCTTATTTTCCTGTTATTACACTTTCACTTTAATTGATCAACTCTTAATTAGAACGGTGGGATTAGTTCTAAGGGTGGTTACCCTAAACTTTAAGTTGTCCTGGGAGGCGTGTCTTTTAGTTAGGTTATGTCCTACGTCTATTAGTGATGTTTGCCCAGACCTTGGGGACCGTTTGTCATGTTTATTTGTCAGATTTCACCAAATTCTTTCTTAAGTTGACCAAAGTAGGTAGGCCTCATTTAGGCCCATTGTTATTTTCGTTCCACAAACATGGCCCTACACCAATGGATTTCATGAGTTATCATTACAAGTTGAAGTACATTTAGTTCTTAAGTTGACCAAAGTAGGTAGGCCTCATTTAGGCCCTTTGCTGTTTTATCATTAGAAGTTGAGGTACATTTAGTTCTTAAGTTGACCAAAGTAGGTAGGCCCCATTTAGGCCCCTTGATGTTTTCATTCTACAAACATGTCCCTACATCAATAGATTGTATCAGTTATCACTAGAAGTTGAGGCACATTTAGTTTGATGGTGCTTTGATTTGTTTTCAGTTGGTTGTTAGATTTGTATTCCCTACATTAAGTTTTAGGTGGAATTTCCTTAAGTTGTTATTTATTTTAGAGAGCCTTTTGGTTTTTGATTTTGTTGATAGATTATGTTGATGTTTGTTTACTTGGATGTTGTTGTTTATAGATGTTCGCAAGATAAAGTCTAAGGGTGGAATGTCTTGACAGGCTTTTTGGCTCTATTTCGGAGTGATAAAGACTTTAAGCTTGCTCACATCTAGGATATGTATTCTTAGATGTGTTGGCCCTTTTAAGCCCTTTCTTCCAGACCTAGAAGAGGATAGCTGCTTTATATGATGATAGATCCCTTACTCTAATCCATCTATTGCCTATTGGCTTTGCCTTTCATTATTTTGCATATAGTAGAGGGTGGATCCTGTGGTCCTGACTTTATATTACACATTAGTATGGTTTGTGTAGGTACTCTGACAGAGCTAAGGGTTATTTCATCCTTCTCAGGCCTACAAGGCCCAGCTTTCTATCCCTGCAGAGATGAGCTGCTTTAAGGGAAAAGGTAATATTTTGGTTTTGAGCTGTTGTTCGCCCTAAGCAAACCGGAGAGAACCGGCCAGAGCTGAATCTAATCAAGAAGTGTCCCTGGGCTCAGGTCTCTAGACGAAACAAGCAGCTGATCACTGTGGGAGCGTCTAGAGCGAGGAGCCCGGTGCATGGACCTGGTGGGAGGAGGCTGCTGGCTGGAGTTTTCCACTAGAGGAGAGGAATCCATATCAGCGAATTGCAGGAGAGGAGGAGTGTTCAGTTTGGTTCTTGAAGAGTGGAGAGTAGGATGTCTGCTGGAGCTGCAGAATACAGTGCAGTTCTATTGGTTTTCTGGAATGGAGAAAGAAGGCAGATAATTTCTGAAGCTGGAGAGAGACTATCAGAATGCATTAAAGCAGATGGAGGAGTTGAGGCTGTCAGCTGGAGCAATTGAGCCAGAGGCGTGGAGCTGTGGTGACGGAGGGAGAGACGGAGAGAGCCCTGATCCCACCAGAGAGAGAGAGAGCCTTTTAATAGGTGAGGTAGTCTAAACTAGTTTGCTTTACACTTACACCTTAATCTTGTCTTTATTCCCTAGGCTATTGTATGTCTAATCCTTTTTCCTTTCAGCAGTGTGTTACAGTTCCTGTTAGTTACAGAGACCCCGTAGATAACCTTGTGTGTTACAGTTCCTGTTAGTTACAGAGACCCCGTAGATAACCTTGTCCTTATACTGTATGTTTAATCCCTTTTCTTTCAGCGGTGTGTTACAGTTCCTGTTAGTTATAGAGACCCCGCAGATTTGTGTATGTGCATTCTATTATTGTAATAAAGATACCCCAGTTCTTAGTGAACCAGTGTGCATGTGTTGTTCTTAAGATAGAGCTAACCTTTCTTCTAACCAGATGCTATGTAGCAACTGATGGATCAAAAGGGAGTAGGAGCGCTTAAATCAGGGAATAACTCTTGCATATAGTGTGTATATCTTTTGTCCCCACACAGTGGAGGTAACCTTGTCTCCTAGTCAGGTATTACTGTTTGAACAGATGCTACCCCTGATCAGATAAGTGATAACTGAATAATTAGGGAGAGAGAGGAGCCCTGGAACTGAGGGATAAAGTATATACTAAGTAATTCGGCCATCCCATAATATTGTTGTAGTAGCAAACCTTTAATGGATAGTGAGAGAGACTTCCCAACATAGAGAGAGCTAAAGGTATTCATAGGAAAGTGGTCGTCGTTGGTAAGCGGCGTTAATGAGAACACCAGGTGGGAGACTGGTGCCTAGGTCCGCCAGATTGTGGACCAGAAAGTAAGTAAGCGAGCACTGGAGGGGAGACCAGTGTATAGTTCCGCCGGATTGTGGACACAATAGAAAGAGAGTGAGCACTGAGGCTGCAGCTCAGTGTGTAAGGCACGCCGGATTGTGTGTCGAGTGAGCACTGATGGTGATCAGTGTGTAATGGTAGATAATCAGAACTGCCCCAGGGTAGATTAGTCTGGACCCATGTGGTCGCGAGACTATGAGGTATGAGTGTGGTGTAGGGCATGGATGTCCTTAGTAATCAGTGAGTATTCTTAGTATCACTATAGATTTAGTGGTGTTTTTGATGATATGAGCTTGTATATTGCGAGTTCCCCATCCTCAGGTAGGTACCCAGGTGCCTGGATAGATGGTCCTGAGGAGGGAGGTGGTTACGTTCCGGCTGGGTTGGAGGGTCTCTCAGGAGCTGACCCCATCTGGTCTAGAACCCGGTCGTTACAATTGCACAGGGTTATTTCAGTCCTAGGGCCTCCCGAACCCCCAGAAAGAGTTGCTGCCTAAATTGGCATTGAAAGAACAGCATCCGATTCAATAGCAATATGAGGTTGAAATCTCTGCGAAAAGTGCCAGTAGCGTGCAAACTGCGCCTGTGCGCACAGATAATATATTCGGAGGTCAGGAGCCTCAAACCCCCCACGATCAAATGGCTGCACCAGGACATCCCAGCTGCATCTGGGCTTCTTACCACTCCTTATACTTTAAAAAAATATTTGAATCTTCCTCCTATACCTTTCGGGATAGAAGTTGTAAAAATCCTCATACTCACCCTGGTTTTACCCTTGACCCATATAATGGCCTCTTCCTTTTTTTGTACTACCTCGTAATCTTCCCCTTTGTGGGAAGAATTAAGAACCGCCTCTATAAAATTCACTTCCCTGGTTGTTATATTGGCCTCTATGGTTTGCACGACTGATAGTTTGTCCTCTCCTACTAGCCTGACCATAAAAACTGTTGTTTGCAAACATCCTCTTCATTGACGTTTGTGCATTATCCAGGCTCCTGAACGTACACACATAATTTGATAATGGTTCACCATCCCATCTCTAAACAGTAAACCAGTTACCCCCTGTTTTAGGAAGTCTTGTACCAGAGGCAAGACTTTTTCTTATTTGGCTCCCCTATATTCGAACTCCTTACATCCCTATCTCTGCAAGTGTACCGATCTCCTTACTTTTAGAAAATGTCTGAAAACTGATCTTTTCTGCAACTGAAATACTGGAACCTCTGCTACGTAGCGCAGAGATACCCCTGCCGGGGTGATTCAGGTGCTTTACAAATGTTTTCATTCACTCATTCATTCATTCATGTGCATCTCCTTGTCTGCTAAATCAACCTAACTTAGGGTTTATGTGCATAAGCATAGTTTTACTTCTCTCTGATAATAGTCCTGCATTTGCATTCCTCAAAAAACAAATGGCTCTCTGACACAACCACGCACCAAACAGATATCCAAATCCATATTCCTGACATAAGCTTTTACCACAGCGTCAAACAATTTAGCTAAAGGCCCCAAAATGTCAAGCAATCTATCTTGACAGTGTTTTAGTGATCTTTCCAACCTTTTTCTAGGATCCTTGCCCATCTTGAACATTTAAGTTATTAGCTCTGGATTCAAATTTAGTGTCATTGTCACCTTTTCCTTAATAATAGGCCTCGAGCACTCTGCCCGCATAATATTTCTCTGATCCTTCTCCAATGGTTTCCTTATCCTTGCTCTCATGTACTCCGAATCATGTGGAAAGGCCAACAATCCTTCCCTCTAGGGTGCCTAATCTCTTTAGGATTAAAAAGCATCTCGCCAAAAGGATCCAAAACCTTCTCATTGCTTTTAAATTCTTATATTCTAAATCTAGAATATATTCATCTAAGTCCAAGTTACCATTATAGCTCACATCTTCTGATGTGTTCCCTTCATCTCAGTGCCAGAGTGACCTCTCTTTGTACCGCTCCGGGTACCCTCTCTTTGTGAGTCGCTTTGGACTCCACTCTGTAAGGCTTTTACCTCTAAATGCTTTCTTTTTGTAAGGCATTTTCCCCAGGTCCTCTCTCAGTATTATCCTCGTCAGAAACTGAGAAATATTCCTCCTCGTCTGTAATTTTTCTTTTTCCCTTTGCCTGTTTTACAGTGCTCTCAATCACCTCTTTCAATTCCTTTGAGATAATCTCCCTTATTAAAATGTCCTGCTCCTCTCTTTTACTCTCCATTCTTGACAATTTAATGTATTCTCCTATGTTTAAATAATATTTAATTTTTTATTTATTTTTATTTTAACTCTCCAAATTATTGTTTCTCAAATCTAACTCGCATCTCCTTACATAAGGCTTGCAAACGAACTCTCGGTTACCAGGGCAACGCTCTCACAGAGCAATCTCCAGTAAAAATGTCTCTCAGGCTTTAAATAAGCCCAATTTCTCTTCATAAACACTTCGAATGTTATCCAATTGAAAAACGCACGCTGCGTGGCTTTGCCAAGCAACTCGCATTTCCTAAATGTGTTCCCTGAGACACGTTCCTTCCCCTCCAGTACACGTGGAATGATCAACTGGTCCTTTGCTGAGCAGAGCTGCCCCTGCGCTTCCTCTTCCACACACGCGGGCAACGGTATGTCATGCAGCGGATTCAAGCAATTCAGTTGTGCGCGCTGGAGAGCTTACGCCCCCCTGAGTGCCGTAACATTCAATATGTTTTTCTTTAGATTTCTATCAAACTAACTACTTGTTGTTTTTCTATTCAGGTAATAAAAAACAACAATTCCCTACTTTCATTCAATCAAAAACGAATGATTATAGTAATAAACTACTTCTTCTCAATCTTCAATCTCTGCTCAAATCTATACTAATATAATAAAGAGAGAGCCCAAACCTTTGAGGCAGGTAATCTCAGGAACCACAGCACCAATCACAACACCCAATACAGCGTTGGAAAGGGCAGCTGCAGCAGAAGGACATAGGCTATGCAGACGTGAGACTGCGGGATTTTTGATCTCTTATCTGATCACTTTAGATCTAAATCCCCATTTAGGTCGACTGAACCTTTGTTGCCTGTCATAGAGTAAAAAGCAATCCACTACCAGGTTAAACAATCCAATAATTTGCACAACTCTGAAGAACCACTTACCACGAAGAAGTTTTAAAGTTTTATTATAAAGCCAAAGATAACTGGAGATACAAACATCTCAATATAAGGTTCAAGAGATATACTGGTATCAAAACAAACATGAATTCTCTAAATGATCTTAGGCAACAGAAAAATATCACCAAGACTAATTCAAAGATCAGCAGTTTTGCAAGGATAGACACAAGTTGTAACTTGAGCGTCATTTACATAAGGGAGAAAAATCCAGGTTAGACTGTCCCTACACTAGACTAAGTGACATCCCTACTTAGCAGAATCTTAACCTAAAAAGGTATCAGCCGTGGTGACTTCCAAAGAAGTGCACTCACGTTCCCTTAGTCTTTGTTGTAAATCGTGCATCGCAGTTGTGCCCTCTCTGCCTACCCATCCGCTCTCTAAGGTTCCTCAGGCCATCTGCTCTCACTCCACCCCAGGGTGCTGTCCCTAATACAAAATCACAATTACAGTTGAAACGCCCCTCAGAGACGCCCCTCACGTACACCTCTCACGTGGTGTCGGTTCTGGCTTTTTCCATACTGATACTCCTCTGGGCTTCTTGTTAGCGTTGACCTTGCTTCCCAGGCTTCTTCTCGGCACGCCGGTACCCCCAGGAAATTCCTGAAGCCTCCTCCAGGCCTGTGCCTGTCTCCCAGAACAGAGCTCTATTCATCACTCTCCTGACAACATACCATTCCTGACTGAACTGACCCTGTTTATACAAGTCCCCCATCCGGGGGATCACGACAGCTGCCATCTCCCGAAGCGCGGACCTTTCCCGTACAACAGAAATATCTGGATGCGAGGCCAATGGCAGCAGTGGGGCATATAAGTAAGGAAGCTGCCACCTTTTATCTAGCGTCTTCCAAGCCCATGCAGTACATTGCACATGGTTATTTCAGTCCTTGGGCCTCCCAAACCCCCAGAAAGAGTTGCTGCCTGCAGTGGCATTGGAAGAACAGCATCCGATTCAATAGCAATATGAGGTTGAAATCTCTGCGGAAAGTGCCAGTAGTGTGCAAACTGCGCCTGTGCGCACAGATAATATAGTCGGAGATCAGGAGCCTCAAACCCGCCACAATCAAATGGCTGCACCAGGACATCCCAGCTGCATCTGGGCTTCTTACCACTCCTTATACTTTAAAAAAATATTTGAATCTTCCTCCTATACCTTTCGGGATAGAAGTCGTAAAAATCCTCATACTCACCCTGGTTTTACCCTTGACCTTTATAATGGCCTCTTCCTCTTTTGTACTACCTCGTGATCCTCCCCTTTGTGGGAAGAATTAAGAACCGCCGTGTCCTCTATAAAATTCACTTGCCTGGTTGTTATATAGGCCTTTATGGTTTGCACGGCTGATAGTTTGTCCTCTCCTACTGGCCAGACCATAAAAACTGTTGTTTGCAAACACTCTCTTCATTGACATTTGTGCCTTATCCAGGCTCCTGAACATATACACATATTGCGATAATGGTTTCACCATCCCATCTCTAAACAGTAAACCATTTACCCCCCTTTTTTGGAAGTCTCGTACCGGGGGCAAGACTTTTTCTTATTTGGCTCCCCTATATTGGAACTCCTTACATCCCTATCTCCGCAAGTGTACCGATCTCCTTACTTTTAGAAAATGTCTGAAAACTGATCTTTTCCGCAACTGATATACTGTACCTATGCTACGTAGTGCAGAGATACCCCTGCCGGGGTGATTCAGGTGCTTTACAAATGTTTTCATTCATTCATTCATTCATGTGCATCTCCTTGTCTGCTAAATCAACCTAACAGAGTTTATGTGCATAAGCATAGTTCTACTTCTCTCTGATAATAGTTCTGCATTTGCATTCCTCAAAAAACAAATGGCTCTCCAAAACAATCACGCACCAAACAGATATCCAAATCCATATTCCTGGCACAATCTTTTACCACAGCGTCAAACAATTTAGCTAAAGGCCCCAAAATGTCAAGCAATCTATCTTGACAGTGTTTTAGTGATCTTTCTAACCCTTTTCTAGGATCCTTGCCCATCTTGAACATATAGGTTATTAGCTCTGGATTAAAATTTGGTGTCATTGTCACCTTTTCCTCAATAATAGGCCTCGAGCACTCTGCCCGAATAATATTTCTCTGTTCCTTCTCCAACGGTTTCCTTATCCTTGCTCTCATGTACTCCGAATCATGTGGAAAGGCCAACAATCCTTCCCTCTAGGGTGCCTAATCTCTTTAGGATTAAAAAGCATCTCGCCAAAAGGATCCAAAACCTTCTCATTGCTTTTAAATCCTTATATTCTAAATCTAGAATATATTCATCTAAATCCAAGTTACCATTATAGCTCGCATCTTCTGATGTGTTCCCTTCATTCTCAGTGCCAGACTGACCTCTCTTTGTACAATGCCGGGTACCCTCTCTTTGCGAGTCGCTTTGGACTCCACTCTGTAAGGCTTTTACCTCTAAAGGCTTTCTTTTTGTAAGGCATTTTCCCCTGGTCCTCTCTCAGTATTCTCCTCATCAGAAACTGAGAAATATTCCTCCTCGTCTGTAATTTTTCTTTTGCCCGTTGCCTGTTTTACAGTGCTCTCAATCACCTCTTTCAATTCCTTTGAGATAATCTCCCTTATTAAAATGTCCTGCTCCTCTCTTTCACTCTCCACTCCTACCAATTTAATTTATTCTCCTATGTTTAAATAATATTTAATTTTTGTAGCGAGCGTTCTAGTGTTGCACGTCACGTAAGTTACGTGACATGCTGGCGGCCATGTTGGGCTGCGCGCGCAGAGCGAGGAGAAGCGCGAGAGCCGGCAAGAGAAAGACGTGCTCGGCGCTCTTTAGGGATTAACTTTAATAAAACAGCAACGATCATCACTGTGGCTCCAGCGCTTTCATTTGGGGGGATTACTACATTACAATGGCGACGAGGGTGGGATAGCAGACCCCCCACCCCCCTCACAGCACCGAAGGAACAGCAGTGCCTGCAGAGCCAGACAGGGACACAGTGCCAGTCAACCAGAAGAACAAGGGGCCAGGATAAGTCAACGTTACCCCACACAATCACCCTAAAGAGCGTGGCAGAGCCCCTAAGAGCTCAGAAGAGCAAGAAGACTAACCTACAGTGAGTAGACCGGCTGGAACCGCGGCAGGAAGTGCGCCAAAGCGAGCCACGACCCACAGGTCAAGGGGACTGCGCTGGATACCTCACAAAAGCGGGAAGGGGCTGAGGCAGACAGTCCCCAACCCCAAGGCAAAGAGGAAGAGCAAGACAACACGCCAGGAAGCCCGAGAGGTCAAGGAAGCGTGCAGCCAACAGCCAAGAGCGAGAAGATGAGCGCGCAAGCTGGATTTGCAATGGCGCCGGTTCAGTTCATACCCAGGCCCGGAGAACCGCTTATGAAGTGGGAGGACTGGAAGGAATACATCGATAATTTCATTAGAGTCCTAGAGGACGAAAACGAAAAAAAATTTAAACCCCCGAGAAAAAAACGCCTGAGGATCTACAAAAGCCTGGTTCCAAAACAGAGAGCGACCACAGACGATGATGTGTACGCCCATGCGATTGAAGACTTAGACGAACATTTCAGACCAACGGTATGCGTCTCAGTGGACAGATTCAACTTCCAACAGAGGAAGCAACAGCCAGGAGAGACGGTAGAGGAATACGTGGCGGCACTGAGGAAGCTGGCATCCTCGTGCAGGTACGCCAACTGGGAAGATGAGTTCATAAAAGACCAGGTGGTGATGCACACCACGTGCACGACCGTGCAGGACAAATTATGGGCTAGCGGTGACACTACGCTCAAAGAAGTGCTAGTCATCGTCAAAAGGGCCGAACTAGCGCGCCGATGTGCAGTGGCGACTCGAAAAGAAACAGCGCCCAGTGTCATGGTGAACAAGGTGGACAATGAGGAGCACCGCAGAGACCACCAGAACAGGAAATCGTCCGAGAAGGGTCCAGGTAAATGGCAAGGCAACTCAGGCCCCCCAGGAAAACAAGCGGGAAACAACAGAATGTCATGTTATAGATGCGGGAGCTGGTCGCACGAGGCGCACGCCAGGAAGTGCCCAGCATTTCGTGCCAAATGTATGTTTTGCGGAATAATCGGCCATTACGAGAAAGTATGTTGGAAAAAGGCCTCCAAGGGAACCGTGAAGTACGTCGGTCAAAAAGGTGAAGAACAAGAAGACGGTGCCGAGGAGGAGGTTGTAACGGTACTCTGCATCTATGACGAGATATTGAGTGTGGAAGGCCAAGTTCTGGGGGTCGACGGCAAAAGGACAATGAAGCCGGTACTGGAGATGTCGATAGGAGGAGTTACGATCCAAGTGGTGGCAGACACCGGCTCACCCTACACCATAGTCCAGAGAGCGGTGTGGGAGGAGAAGTTTGCACCACAGCTGGGCCCCGAGCTTGAGAAACTGGACATCCGCCCAGTCACATACAACGGGGACCGCATACCAATGGCAGGATTCAGACCGTTAAACTTTGAATTCAGAGGACGATCCGCCTATTGCAAACTCTACGTGTCAGAGAAAGGCCCCTAGTCCTAGGATGGCTCGACCAAGGCGACTTAGGCATCAAGTTGGATCCGGGAGGTAAGGAGCAAATCCTACTGACAGAACTGGACGCATGGCCAGACCTCAATAAATGGATGAGCGAGTTTCCAAAGGTCTTCGGAGGCACAGTGGGAAAATTGGAGAAATTTGCACACAAAATCATTCTTAAAGAGGGTGCGGTGCCGGTGGCCCACAAAGTGAGAAACATTCCGTTGGCAGTAAGGGAAGAAGTGAAGATTGAACTGCAGGAATTAGAGAAGAAAGGGATCATCGAGCCCATCACGTGTGCCGAGTGGCTGGCGCCACTGGTGGTGGTTAAGAAACCCAGCGGCAAGGTCCGGCTATGCGTCGACCTGCGCGAATTGAACAAGAACATAGTGGTAGAGAGATTCCCCTTACCCAGAATAGAGGAGATGTTGGCCAGCACCAGGGGGATCAAATGGTACTCCACCATAGACTTGACTTCCGCCTACCACCAGATCGCCCTACACCCGGAGGGCCGCAAACTCACCTCATTCATCACCCCATTTGGGTGTTATCAGTTCCGCCGCATGCCGTTTGGGCTGGCCTCGGCGGCAGCCGTGTTCCAAAAGCTGATGCACCAATTGTTTAAGGACCCAACCGGCGTCCAATACTTCCAGGACGACATACTGGTGATGGGGCGAGACAGACCCGACCACGACAAGAAACTCGTAGATGTACTAAGGATCCTGGAGAGGAAGGGCCTCACAGCAGAATGGGCCAAGTGCCGGATTGGAATGGAGTTGGTGACCTACCTAGGACATGAAATAGGGGTGCGAGGAGTAACCCCGAAGGCAGAAAACGTGAAGGCGATCTGTGAGGCACCCCCGCCGTCCAACAAGGAAGAAGTAAGATCATTCATTGGAATGGCAGAGTACTATGGAAAATTTGTACAGCACTTCGCCTCCAAGACCCACCACATGAGGTTACTCACGAGAGAAAACACAGAATTTCACTGGTCGAAGGAAGCACAAGAAGAGTTCGATTTCATCAAGAAGGAAGTGGCAGGAGCAATACCGCTGCAAGGGTACGACCCCCACGGAAGAACAGTGCTGACCACCGACGCCAGTGATAAGGGGCTTGGAGCAGTTCTCATGCAAGACCGAGGCCAAGGAAGATTGGAAACACTAAGCTTCGCATCCCGCACACTGAGTGACACAGAAAAGAAGTACAGTGTGATCGAAAAGGAGATGCTGGCAGTAGTGTGGGCCACGACTAGGTTCAGACAGTTCCTATGGGGCACAAGGTTCCGATTGAGGACGGACCATAAGCCCCTGCTGAAAGTGCTTACGTCGAGCGGACATGCCGACGCAACACCAAGGATCTCCAAAATGTCGCTGAAACTGCTGGAGTTTAGGTACGATGTGGAGTACATTCCAGGGAGCAAGAACAGAGTGGCAGACTATTTAAGCAGGGCAGCAGCCATGGAGCCTAGCGAAGAAGACAAATCCAGGACAGAAGAATGGGTAGCACTCACAGAAGACCAAGAAACGGCCATTAGTCACCAGGATTGGAAACAGGCGTACGAGGAAGACCTGGTGCTAGAAGAAGTGAAATCACACGTCACTAAAGGATGGCCTGACAAGAAACAGACCCGAGGGGGACTCAACCCATATTTCGAGGTCAGAGAAGAACTGTCCATAGACGACCAAGGCGTATTTGTGTTTAGGGGAGAGAAAGTCATACCCCCAACCAACATCATCCCCAAACTACTGGACATACTGCATGAGGGACACCTGGGGATCGGCAAGCTTAAATTGAGGGCCAAGCAAAACTACTGGTGGCCGGGAATGGATATAAGGGCCGAGAGGCATGTCAGGGAGTGCCCACGGTGTCAAGGCGCAGACAAGACACTCAAACCACTGCGTCCGGCACTGGGTAAATTCGACCACCCGAGGAATCCATGGGAGGAACTGTCCGTAGACATCCTAGGCCCGATCCTAGATGCATATGGAGTCCAGATATACATCTGTGTCATAGTGGATCGATATTCCAAGTGGCCGGAGTTGAGGATAGATGAAGCGATGGACACAGAGACTATTGTAAAGTTCCTAGCCGACACGTTTGTAAGGGAAGGCATCCCAAAATGCATCCTCAGCGACAATGGCCCCCAATTCAGATCAGAAAAATGGTCCCAATTCATGCAAAGGAATGGCATCATAGCGAAACACACTTCCATCTACCATCCGGCTGGGAACGGGTTGGTGGAACGTTTTAACAGAGTGGTGATGGGGTCGGTTCAAGCGGCCATCTCGGACAACAAAGACTGGGAAAAGGAGATATGGCACATGGTGTGGGCGTACCGGATCACCCCCACAGGGACTGGTTACAGCCCATTCCAGATACTGAGAGGTCGCGAACCATTCACCCAAGACAATCGGGTATGGAAGGAGAAAATAATCAAGAGCGAGTGGTCACCAGCAGTGGTGCGAGCCAACTTGGAGAAAGCCCAAACCGTGTACACCAGACACTACGACACACGAAGAAACGTGAAGCACACGGGATTAGAAAAAGGAGAATGGGTACGAGTAAAACTGGCCACGCTACAAAGGAAAGGAGAGAGCAAATACAGCAAGCCCATGCAGGTGAAGGAAGTAATGGGCAGAGCGGCCTTGCTGAGCGACGGAAACGTGTGGTCGCAGGACCGCATGGCCAGATGCAATAAGGTTCTATGCTGGAACAACGATGGAACAGAAGGTGGAGATAAAGAAGGAGGAAATGCCCCACAAGAACATTGGGAGGAAGAACCTGATACAAGAGGAGAACAACAAAAAGCAAGGACTGGTGAAGCCAACCAGGAGCAGTTGGTCGAAGAGGACCGGAGCGATGGAGAAGCTAGCGCGGCTGCGCTAGGGAGTGGAGACAGAAGCGAAGGAGTGACCGCCACAACCCCGGTAAGACTGACCAGGAGGGGCAGAGCGGTGGTCAAGCCAGCAAGATTCAGAGACTATGACATGAGTGGGGAACTGTAAGTTTAATTGTTTGCATTGGGAAAAAAGGGGAGATATGTAGCAAGCGTTCTAGTGTTGCACGTCACGTAGGTTACGTGACGTGCTGGCGGCCATGTTGGGCTGCGCGCGCAGAGCGAGGAGAAGCGCGAGAGCCGGCAAGAGAAAGACGTGCTCGGCGCTCTTTAGGGATTAACTTTAATAAAACAGCAACGATCATCACTGTGGCTCCAGCGCTTTCATTTGGGGGGATTACTACATTACAATTTTTTATTTATTTTTTATTTTAACTCTCCAAATTATTGTTTCTCAAATCCAACTCGCATCTCCTTACATGAGGGTTGCAAACGAACTCTCGGTTACCAGGGCAACGCTCTCACAGAGCAATCTCCTGTAAAAATGTCTCTCATGCTTTAAATAAGCCCAATTTCTCTTCAAAAACACTTCAAATGTTATCCAATTCAAAAACGCATGCTGCGTGACTTTGCCAAGCAACTCGCATTTCCTAAATGTGTTCTCTGAGACACGTTCCTTCCCCTCCAGTACTCGTGGAATGATCAACTGGTCCTTTGTAGAGCAGAGATGCCCTGGCGCTTCCTCTTCCACCCACGCGGGCAACGGTATGTCACGCAGCGGATTCAAACAATTCAGTTGTGCGCGCTGGAAAGCTTCGGTCCCCCTGAGGGCCGTAACATTCAATATGTTTTTCTTTAGATTTCTATCCAACTAACTACTTGTTGTTTTTCTATTCAGGTAATAAAAAACAACAGTTCCCTACTTTCATTCAATCAAAAACTAATGATTTTAGTAATAAACTACTTCTTCTTAATCTTCAATCTCTGCTCAAATTTAATATAAATTTTAAAATAACTCAACATACACCCAACAATTGCGTATCCTCCACACATCAACAATCATTCCAACTTAAACATCTTATAATTAAATATATACCAAAATCTTAATAATATCCTCTACATACTAGTCTGCTCAGAAGCAGCAAACAAAAGAGGAGGAAGATGGAGGTCACAGACTACTTATGGGACTGAAGTTTCTTTTGGTTATTGTGTTGTTTTTGTGTTCTATTGAGCTTTTAATGGTTGCTGCTTAGAGGTGGTGAATAAAAGATATTATGCATAATGCTAGCCTCCTGTCTTGACATAAAATCTGACAAAACATATTGGTGATCTGAGGTTACCCACAAGTCACTATAGTTCTCCCTACAACCACCTGATTCTCATCTTTTCTTTTAATTCTCTGGTACTTCCTCTTGTAATTAATTATGTGAGTTAATTCAATGTTATCTGTATTGGATTTAACAAGACACAATTGACATTATTTACATTGCTGTTCGTTTTCATATCAGTTTCACATTGTTCTGATTCTTGTGCTTGTTTCTGCTCTTTTGACTTTACAGTTGCACTTTCAAGAGCACAGTACTTGGCTGTGTGATCAGAGTAATTACTGCCCATTGTGACTATGTCATCACCAGCCTTATGGGCTACGCACTTCACCACTCCTGTTTCTCAAAGTTGTTGTGTTGCTTCCAACCGGCCTAAAATGTATGAACCATTCCTAATGGGCGTACCAGAGGATGCTATGATTCCCCTTTGTCACCATAACTACCAAATCATATACCATTCCAAATCTGTACTTGCTCTCTGTGTAAATCATCACAC
Source organism: Lissotriton vulgaris (assembly GCF_964263255.1). Lineage (NCBI taxonomy): Eukaryota > Metazoa > Chordata > Amphibia > Caudata > Salamandridae > Lissotriton > Lissotriton vulgaris. The sequence goes on along the minus strand of NC_141688.1, from coordinate 192,153,990 downwards.
TCAATTAATTCACTAGGCAGCAAGCTCATGTTAAGGTAATCATCTCTGACACTTGCGCTGAATATACGACAGACAAGTATGATGCTTCAGTGGTTTCAGAAATGGAATAGACAGCACATGCTGCTTTCAGTATTCCTTGATGGTTTCTCAGACAAGACCCATCCATAAATAAAGCCACACCAGTCATTTCAAGGGAAACTACATCATTGATATCTGAACTTGGCTTAGTACATAATTCTGTTACATTAACACAATCGTGGTTGGGACCTTCATCATCATTTTCATCGCTTGGAATAGGCAGCATCATTACTTGATTTAAGGTATTGCAACTCTTGATTTAAATATTTTTAGCTGCAGTATTGTTTGTTCATTCTAAAGCAACTATCAGATGCGGCGTTTGAGTATGAGTCAGTAACATCTCAAGTGAATGAGGGACAAATACAACAAGTATATGCTCCATGACAATTCCTTCACTCTGCTCTATTGCAAGGCAAACAGCTGCAACTACTTTCAAATAACCAGGAAGAGCTGAGGCAATTGGATCTAATGTTCCAGAGAAGTTAGCAACAGACCACTTTACCTCACCATGCTTTTAAACCAAAACAGAAAGTGCACACTCATCTTTTTTGTGACAGAATAAGAAAAAATACTTCTCATTATCAGGCATTCTGAAAGCGGGTGAGCTACAAAGACTCGCTCCGAGCTCCTGGAAGGCATTCATGCATTCACCGTCGATTGGTTCCGGATCCTTGATATAACTGCGAGTAAGTCTCAGTAAACATGACGTGCCATAATGGCATAATTTCAGGTATTAAGTGAAATAAGCATAATGGGAACTTTAAGAAAATACACCAGTGTAATTTAAATTACAAGTTTGCCCTGGCCTGCAAAAATTATCCTTCCAATCTTAGAAGCATGACTAAGGTTAATATGCAAGGCCAAAAAACACCCTGAATGCCACCTCTATGAGAAAAATTTATGGAAGAAAGTGAAAATCAGGAGCAAAAATTGTAAAGCAAATGGGTGATGAGCATGAGGAAATTATATCACAGGAAGGAAGGTAAAAACCATCTTGGTTTGTAAGTTCAGACAACAAACACTAGAGACATTATCATCTTGGATAGATGTTGATGTAATGTTAGTTCTGCCATTCTTCCGGGAAAATACAGTTGCAAATTAATAGTTTGTGACATAAGAGGAAGCTGTCATTTGACTTCTCAAGTCTCCACACCTTACCAACCATCTCCTGCACACAGTGTTTGGCGCTGCCCGCAAAGTGGGTGAGACCACGGAAATACTGGTGCCGGCAACGCAGACTACAGGAGAACCTCCACCATGCACTGAGCTCATGTACCTGTGACATGTGTCTCATTAAGATTGTCAGCAGGCCTGGTATGTTTAGCCTCTGTAATCGGTCAGCAGTTATGGCTGCCAGAGTTATCATCAACCCCTCCTTGGAATCAGGACAATTCTAGAACAGACAAAAGATCTCCCATACCCATCCTATCGTAAAAAACAACACAAACACCCTAAAGGTCAATATGTGGAATATGGGGCATATTAGCAGGGGCGTTATCGCCACTGTAGCAACACTTTTTGACTATAAAGCGGCGATTTTTTTTATCGCCCAATTACCAAGCTGTTGCTAACAACAGTTGGCGACAGCTTCAAGGCGATAGCGACCGGTTTGGGGCCCGCTTTGCATGTCAGCAATATTTATAGCTAATGACATGCAAAGTGGGCGTACCGAAACTGGTAGCGACTGAGAGCAGTCGCTAACACAGCTATCGCCTATTAGTAATACCCGTGACGCGATAAAAAAACACGCGCTAACCGCGATTAGAAGCAGGATTTTACACCTGGTAAAAACCTGACTTAGCTATTATAGTCAATGGGTGGTGGATTCGATGGCTAAGTCCCCACGTGCCTATTAGCGAGATTTTCCTTAGCGATAGGATTTTTATCGCTGGAAATCTCACGTTATAGATGGGATTCGCCGCTATGCCTGGATTTTTTATCACATTGGAGATAAACGTTGGCAATACTGCGTTATCTCTGCGATAAAATCCAGCGATAGGAGGCGATTAAAAAAAATCACGCTAATCGTGGTTCGCGATAATTTTCGCAAACTGTTGCTAATATGCCCTATGTTCCTATTCAAGCTCACAAAAAGATCCACCTTCAGTCAATTAACAGCATTTTTTTCTGACGACCTAACCATATGTCATCATAGTACAGAAGGCACATTGAGCACCTGACAATATGTAGTATCAAGACTGCCACTGATTAAAATGCATTTTCAGCACTTATTTACTGGAACTCTCCTGTGCCTTCCTCTTCTGCTCTATTCCCATCCACAGCCAGAGCTCTCTATCTGACTTAATCTCCTCCTTTCACCTAAAATGCTACAATTACTCCAATGCCACACCCATCATACTAAAGCTTGACCATGTCTCACATCTTGATTCCTGTCTAATAAGCCAGTTCCCGCAAACAGCTGACCACTGGTTGTTAACTAACCTTCAAGCTATATTGAAAACTGAGAAACGATTTGACAGGAAATTGACCAACTATCACCCAGCCACCATTTGGTAAAATAACTTGGCCCACAACTAAACACTTCAAACCGAATAAGAAATCCAGGAACAATTATGAAATGTAATCTCTCCTATGTGGCCCAAGTTAACAAATGATCATTTCACCTAATGCAATTTCTCTGTTAAATTTTCCCTTACCTCAGCTTCATTTCCCATGTGTTTTACCTTACATGTCTAGTAAAAAGACTCTTCTATAGTGATCTTTCTCATTGTGGCTGAAGGCATCAAATGTTGTTATTCATTTGTAATTAGTGATTCCTTCATATTCATTGGGTGTTATATGTATTGAGTATTTTGCTAATTAGGGGCATATTTAATAGAATATGATGCACCGCGGTGCTGCAAGCCATCTTGCTGCACCGAACTGCATCATTAGGAAAGTGCAGGAATGTCTTGTATTTACAGCAAAATGATACATCTCTGTGCTTTTCTCTATGCTGGCGCACAATTGGGTACCTGGCTCCAAGGCAGGCACCCTTGCACCATTGTGCAAGGGTGCCTGAGCCGCATGGATGATTGTTTTTGTGCAGGATGGGACGCCTTCCTGCCCAAAAAACAATGATTGATGGCATTTCCTCCTTCTATGTGTGCAGTAGCATCCACTATACACAGAAAGGGAAAATGAAAGATAGGAAATAAAGGTATTTCTACTTGTTGTTCCACTTTAACGCCTCCCCTGGGGAGGTGTTGGATCCTGATACATTCCCAGGTTCTGAAACCTTATATATCTGGGAATGTGTCAGTATCCATGGGTGTTGCGTGGGAACACCCACAGCAACACCCTTTGAAAGCCACTTTCACGCAGAGTAATGCATGAAAGAGGGCCATATTTACAAGGCCATGAAAAACCAAGCAGGGTGTGTTTTCGTGGTCAAGTACATATGGCCCAGCATTCTGCACCACCGGAGCGTCAAAAAAAGTGATGCTCCAGTGGTGCACGGGCCTTGTAAATATGCCTCTATGTTTCTAGTTCAGATATTCATATATTAATTTAATGTGTGATACATTGGCAAAGGTATAGAAGCTTTAACAGGAATATGTCAAAGAATTCCCATCCTTTTCTTCCCATCTTAAACCATAAATCGTGAGGGTAATGTTTTTCACAATAATGCTAATACTGGTATCAAGTGATTGCTCACACACTTTGAAGGAGAGAGTGAGGAGCTTTGGATTCGAGTCCGAGCAGAGCTGTTATCTTATAGCTGCACCATGACCATCACTCAATAATAGAACGTGGTCACATACAAAAGTTTATGCATGCAAGAACAAACATCTAAGTATTGAACGCTCTTACAATGACATACTTTTGGTGCCAATATAATAATTAGCTAAGGGTAGATGTGCAGAGATCCCCTTCAATGTAACATGTTGCCTAGTTTCATCATTTTTATATTCCATTTTTTTAATGATTGCTAAATTAGCCTTTTATCTGCAATACTATTGTAACATATACTCTTAATTAAATTCGGCTTTAAATAAAGCTTTACAAGTAACAATGTTGAAGTTGTGTCTGCATGTGACGCATTAAATAATAGGTACAGTACAGGTAATAGACAAGGAGAAGTCTACCTAGAAACAAATAGCCCTGGTCTGAAGAGTGAGGCCCTTCCTAATAGCAGCAGAGATCAGAAACACCATCCATGGGCTTGCCCTTTGCCATCTTTACCAAAGGTATGATCTGCTGGGATCCATTTAACCCAACTCGCGAGCTTGCTCAATCCATCAGAACACCTCAACAAGGGTCATGAAAAGATACTACAGGATCATCCACCCCTGTGAGAGCGCCAGTGGCTCCAACATCCTACATTCAAGAACGCCTCCTAAAAGTGGCTGAGTGAAATCTACAAGATTTCACTCAGTCACTTTTAAGGCCATGCTGCGTCAAAACCCTGTGCCTGCTTGAAGCAGGCGTATGGATTGATGCAGTATGTTAGGGATAGGGCACCCCCGAGCTTTGCTGGAGCAACACCAGCAATGCGCCGCCTTTCCGCCAAGGATGCGTGACGCATCTGCCCATCCGTGCGCCACGGTACGCCTTATTATAAATACGGCGCATCAGTGGTGGCGCACGGGTGGGCAGATGCAGCGCAACTCTTCTGGCGCTTCCCTGCTGATTAGCAGAGATGCGCCACAAGTAGTAAATCTGCCCCCTAGTACCTTCTCTGATCAAAGATGCTGAATCCCAGTCTTCACCTTCCCTTTGTACCCAGTGGTACATTGACATCATGTACAGCTAGAGCTCTGGAATTGCTATATGTTTTGAAATACAAATGCTGTCAAAATAACTACTCACTTGTATAGTTGAACATCATGAGGCTTTACAGAAATGGCTGTTATTAAATTGATAAACATATTTTCTGTATATCTTTTAGAAACTGCACAGCCTCTTTTTTTCATTCTATTGTAGTTTAGCTGGAGGCATTCTTTGACAATGTTTGTGTTGTTTTTTGTTATACAACTAGTAAGGAAAGACATTGTTTGCATGACTACCCACACCCCTATTGTTTGATGGAAGCTGTTGTTTTTTGACTCTATTGAAGTTGAGCTCTGAAAACCAGGCCCAGAGCATGTGTTCTGACCCCTAAAATATGTGCCCAGTTGGCAATACCCACTCCTCGCTCAGAGTTTACAATCCTGTTCCTGGAGGATACTGTCTTGGCCTCTGGGCATCAGGGGGTATGGGTTTCGTCAACAACTGCCCACTTACCAGGGTATCACCATCTTGGAGGTGGACAGGAAAAGCTGGCAGATCAAAGGACTGCCTTCGCAGTTTCTTCCAGTGACTTCGAGATGCCAAAAGGAGCTGGCAGGATCTGCTCCTATTCATTTCCAGGGCCCTCCTAGACTTTCCGTTCAGTACAGACAGAACCAGCTTTTGATCCGGACAACGGAGTGGCTAGGAAAGAGCCAGAGCCCTCCAGGTGGAAGAAGAGTTTAGCAATTTTGGAGTTAGGGCTTCTAAGAATATTTTCCATTAAGTGAAGAGGATGTGCTGCAAAAGGAGGTGGGCGTACGACAAGAATCTAGACTGGTTTGGTTGTAGAAAATTCTCCAATCATTGGCTAGTGCACATGATGGTACAAGGACCTTACCACAACCTCCTCTGTACCACTCCTGGACCTGAGTACAAAATATCCTGCTAGAAAGAAAGGACTGCAGGACTCCTGCTGGTTCCCAGGGATTGGAAGTGCTTTTGCAGGGCTGTGTAGACAACCTCTTTGCCTGCTCCAGATGCACAAAAAAGCAGACGGACTCCTGAATCCAAGACTTTCCAGCTGACCACAGAGGACTGGAACTTCCAGTTGTCTTTGCTGGATAGAGACCTGGTGCCTAGAAGGCTGCCCTGGGGACCTAGGTACTGCAGGAGTGGCCAAAAAGAACACCTTATTGTTTTTTCAGTCTTTGAACGAGTGGTACAAGATGCTGAGGCTTCCGCAGGGATTGTTCACTCCAGGTGGGCAAGAGCACCATGTGTGTCACCTGAAACATGTTGCTGCATGGAAAACAGGTTCAGTGAGACCTCGTTGGAAAAGCGGTCTCACTCTTGGAGCTCCGCCTGGCTACAGCTTCCAGACTTGCTGTGGTGGAATATTTCAAGAACCAAAAACTAAGTAAGTCCAAAGCTGAAACCATGGCCCATGGTGAGTAGCCAATCTATCCCAGCAGCAAAGTGACCTTCGCAGTAAAGAAATTTAGCTTAGCCACACTGAGTTTTTGGCGCCAAAACCAATAGCTTTGGCAGGAGCTCAATGACTATGTATGCTCCTTTGAAGAACTCTTACTGATATGAACCTTGGACCTTCCCCCCACTGGAATACTATTCGATCAAAAAAGTGACTAAATATAAAGGTACAAACTTTGGCCGGAGTAACCTGCATTGTGTATCCAAAATCTACTCAATTGTGACTGGACTGAATTCGCTCTTAGGCCCTGTCAACCACAAACTGATATTTTTCATTGAGACTAAATTTTATGTAGGCATTGTTTGTCATAAAAAAAATATGGGGCAGATCTAAAAGAAAGTGATGCATCTGTAGAGATGCCTCACTTTCCCTGCGCCACCCTGAGAAACCCTTGCGCCACCATGAATGCAACGTATTTATAATACGGTGCACCATGGCGCTAAGATTGACAGATGCGTCAGAAATTCTGACACATCTTTTGGCACAAAAGTCATCCATTGCTGGAGTTGTGTCGCATGAACGACGTAACTCCAGCAATTTATGGGGAGGCCTATCCTCATTATGCTGCGTCACTCCTTACACCGGCTCTCAGCAAGCGTAAGTTTTTACCATACTGTGGCATCCTAGAAGTGGCGCAGTAAGATCTTGTAGATTTCACTGCGTCACTTCTACCAGGCATTTTTGCGTGGGAACGTTCACCCTGCATACATTATACCTGACGTAGGTATAATGTGACGCAGAGCATTACAATGTGACGTATCTCCCTAGATGTGTCACAGTGTAAATGGGCCGCATTTTCACGCCGCTGCTGCATCACAAGAAGTGACGCAACGGCGGCGCAAAAATGATGCAAGGGACTTGTAATTCTGCCCCTATGTCCCTGGTTCTCTGATTAACAAAAAAACATGTGTTTTTTATTTTTATTAACATTATTTCAAAATTTAAAAATTGGTTTGGAAATGTAGTTATATAACAAGAAAGTGGAGAAGGGTCTAAGGGGAGTTAATGTGTAAAGACACACCAAACAGTCTACACCCCCAAATACCATGTACAAACAAACATAAATGACTGTCAGCGGTCTATGTTAAGAACCAGGGTAGAATAAGAAACCTATGTGTCTGAAATTATGTGAATGTCACTAGGTGCAGGAAATGAATCCCATCAGCCCACCCATATGGCGGAGCATCATCATCTGGGATTTTTATGGATACTCGTCAAAATGGGGAGCCACACCTGTTGGAGTAGTGTTTTAATCTCCTCTTCTCCAAGACCACCAGCCATGGATCCAACCACAAAATACCAAATAATGGGTGAAATGGTGTGAGATATTAATTGCAGTGAGGACAATGTGTTAACAGAAAAGTGTATAACTTAAAATTGGCTACCATGACAGTAAGGAGTGATTTTAATAGGAAATAATCATGGTGTCAAGGTTAAAAAGAGAGTGTATGGCAGTTTGACATAATAACTGTCAAGAAAAGATGGTATAATGGTCAACATGTTTCTGCCAGTTCACAGGGACATTCACTTTTGGCTTTCATCAGGACCTAATAATACACTACTGCAAAAAAGAAGAAAAATACGCAAAGCAAAACATAGTATTTACACCAATACAAATGATACCGGATGTTGTGCGCGGAATGTCTCCTGCGTCTCTCAGTCTGGTTCACATTTCTCATTGATTCTTTCCCAATGATTCTTGGGAGCAAACCTCACCTCTCCTGGCCACTGCTCAGGAATTGGAGGCCCCAGGTCTCTCCGTCGGTACCTCTGGCCTCGTCCTAAGTCAGGGGGGAGGTGTAGTTGTCTTATTTTCTTGACTTTAAAATTGTTGTTACTGCTTGAATTTAACATGCATTTCTATGATTAATCGCTTGCTCCTTCTGCTGTAGCTACCAGGGCTTCAAGCTTCTGTAAGGTGTTCTGTTTTAGCCAACGTTTGTGTTTATTAAATTGTCTGACGCATCTCCCTATTTCAGAGTACTACTTTACTTGTCCACCAGGTGGCAGCAGCATTTCTGCATTATCACTCTTAATTGCAGGTAGGAGTAAAGGGTTTGTAACTACTTCATTGAGAGAGGAGATAAACATGACCCTTGTGTTCCCACGTGGGTCATATTAAACAAATTGCCAAGGAAGGCACTAGTTTTATTTGCTCCATATTGTACACTGTATTATGAGCGGTAACACGGAGGTTTGTTTTACAAACTAACCACAGAAAACGTTTCCAGTGTTAAGTGTTTCATTTCTGCAAATATTTCTAGCTGGTAAAAAACGAAAAAAATTACACATTCATGAAGTTGAACTTTGGCAAATACTTCAGAAACATACATGGTGATTAAAATTTCAGCGAAAATTAGCAAATGATTTACCTTTCATGATACACACCAAGGAAGGTGTGAAACATCACCCGGAAAAATGTAAGGCCCAATCAAATAACACAATATATGTTATATAGCCCATAGTGTTTTGGGTAGAATGTGAACCGGTAGTTCTTATGAGTAAGCCTATAAACAGATGATAATCTTCTAATTAGTCAATATATAGGACTATGGCTTGTATGAAGCATGTATGTGATGTTATTATGTATGTGAACATCCCCACAGCCAGATCGTGTATTTAATGCTAGGGACATAAATATGGTTGATAATGTGCATTAATGTTCAAAAGTTAATACACACTTGTGCACTCCAGAGTAGTAATGAGGAATGCCAAGAAGTCATGGGTGGAATGCATGCATTACTCTCTGCCATTGGCAGTTATTCCAGGACACAATCTAGCCTATCAGTTTCTGGCCACCATGTAACATCAGACAGAAGTCACACATATGCAAATCAGCCTTTTTCCTGTTCCAATAGGAACAGTCCAGACTGAACTGCCAGGACAGCATTGGGGTTTCGCCAATAGGGCGCAGCTTGAGTCCATTGTTACAGTGATCACAGGGCCCACGTTTGAGCATACCCGTCACACAGAGAGAAAACAAAAAGGGATGGGTGACTTCCGTGAAATAATCTCAGACCCTAGTAACTACTCTGGGCCTCAATCCAGTCTATCTCTTTTTTTGTCCACCATGCCACCTCACCCACCTGCCTGCTAATGTTCTCATATAACCACACCGCAAGGCACTCTGGGCCACAGCGAGGTGGCTAGCAAGGTTTACTTGAAATTAAAGTAAACCTCCATTCCTCGAGTCATGGTCTCTTGTCACAGCCAAGATGAGATGAGGCCACACCCCAGAGAAAGTCAGTTACGCTTTCCTCCATCACCAAAAACGATAACACCTAGGGCCTTATTTATGAAGGCCTTGCGCCGCTGGTGCCTCACTTTTAAAATGGGAAAAAGTGACGCACCTGTGGCGCAAGGCCTTCATAAATAAGGCCCCTAGAATGTTTCATTGATTTGTTGATTTATTTTCTTGTTTTGTTAAACTTAGGCTTCTCGCTTGCAGCGGGAGTATATAAATGTACCTTAACCCACAAAGACTTCCTGTAGTGAGAGCCAAACTGAGGGGCATATTTACAACGAAGTGGTGGAGCGTGGCGTTAGCCTCATTGGCTTAACGCCGCGTTCCACCACTCAAATTACACAGGGCTGCACCATATTTACAACAGAATGGTGCAGCCCTTTGTTTACCCCTGCGCTGTAGCTAAATTTAGCAACCTAGCTCTAATGCAGGCATCCTTTTACCATAGTGCAAGGGTGTCTGCTTTGAGGGCAAGATTGTTTATGTGTAGGAAGGTGTCCCTTCCTGCAAATAAACAATCTTTAAATGGCGTTTTGTAACTTTTATGTGTGCTGCAGAATGCAACACACATAAAAGTTGCAAAGCATCTCATTTTTTAGATTGTTTGTGAGCAGGAAGGGTCAACTTCCTGCACATAAACAATCAGTGGCCTTTTGCTGTTCCTATGTGTGCTGCACAAGACAGCACACATAGAAACCGCAACAACGAGGAGATATAAACCATATCTCCTCATTTCGCCTGTTTAACACTTTAACCGCGGTGGTTTTTCCACCACGGTGTGGACGTTCTACTGAGTGGGCGGGGCTCCGTCGACCGGCGAGGTAGAGCTCCCGTCGACCAACGGCCGCCGGGAGCACGGAACGGGTTAAGACCAGGTTTTCCCTGGTTTTAATTTTGTCGCTGCCTCCTATTTACGCCACCCTTGTAAATAGGGAGCAGCGTCAAAATCAGTGGGTGTTGCGGTGGAACGCCCACTGCACCACCCATTGCCCTCCCCTTTCACGCTAAGAACAGCGTGAAAGGGTACCTTATTTATAAGGCAGCGTTAAGCCACGTTAAGTGGCCTAACGCTGCCTTGAAAATAAGGCGAAGCCCATATCGCCACTACAACGTCACTGAAAGTGACGTTGTGGTGGCAATAGGGGCTTGTAAATATGCCCCTGAGTGATTGCGGAGGCAGGATCGTATTCGTAAGGCGGGCACTTGTGCCATGAAACCTTTCCCAGGATGCTTGTTAATGACCTAGGGAAGACCTGGCTTGGCAGTTCGGGCTGGACTGTTTCCATGAGGAACAGGGTCAAGATTGATTTGCATATGACTGGGTCTGAACAGGTCTGGCGAAGTGAGCTAAAGAACAATGCTAGATTAAACCAAGATCAAATAGCGACTGTGGGTGAGTGTCTGAAAAGTTTCAATGCTCCATTCATCATCTCCTTGTGTTTGCTAAGGGATATCTTACCGAGCACCAATGTGGTCGCAGTGTCTTTTCTATCAGCAGGTATCAGTTGCATTTTCACATTATTGCCATAAAGACACGCCCGTTGAACATGGTGGCGCCTACAAGATGGTATGCGGTGTCCATTTAAACTGCAACATACACGTATGGTTCTCACTCTACTCACTCTTGCGCTCTTCATCCAAGAGCTTACACCAGCAGCGAGCAGGAAGAAGAATGGGACAGCAATTATTCTTAGCTAAAGTGTGAGATTGAAGGTTCACTACTCATTTAATTCCAACTGGACGGACCACAGCTGTGTTCACTTCAGCTACAAAACCACCCTGATCCACAACCACCCACAACCTATTCCTCGGAGAAACTGGAACAAAATCACCTCCGACCAACTCCTCACTTCACTCAACCAAAACCCTCCCACCCTCTCATTGGACCCAAACCAAGCGGCCACCAATCTCAAGCAATGGATCACCCACAGTGCTGATGAATTAGCACCCCTGAAAAAGCACCAGTTCAAATCAGCCAGCAAAAAGGCTCCCTGGTTCAATGATGACCTAAAACAATCCAAGAAGCTATGCCGCACCCTGGAGAAAACATGGAGAAAAAACCCAACCACCGACAACATGGCCACCCTCAAGGCAGCCACCCGCAAACACCACCAACTGATTCGATCCACCAAGAAATCAGCTTTCAAGGATCGTCTCGACAACAACACTCACAACAGCAAGGAACTCTTCAACATCGCCAAAGAATTCACCAACCCCACCGCAGCATCTAACGACATCACTCCCTCCCAAGACCTCTGCGATGCGTTATGCTCCTTCTTCTACAACAAAATTGCCGACATCCACAACAGCTTCGAGAATACTCCCAGCGATCAACCCTCCCCTCCCCCTCAGATCCTACTCCGCCAACTGACATCCTTAGCGCCTGGAACCCAATCACCACTGAAGACACCATCCGCCTAATGAACTCAATCCACTCTGGCTCGCCAACCGACCCCTTCCCCCACCACATCTTCAACAAAGCCGACTCCATCATCGCACCCCATCTCCGTGATGTCATCAACTGCTCGTTCAACTCTGCCACCTTCCCAGGAAGCTGGAAACATGCCAAACTCAGCGCCCTTTTGAAGAAACCCAAAGCAGACCCCTCTGAACTTAAAAGCTACCGACCCATATCCCTCCTCCCATTCCCGGCCAAAGTCATTGAGAAAGCCGTCAACAGCCAGCTCGCCGCCTTCCTTGAATCCAACAACTCCCTCGACCCCTCTCAGTCCGGATTTCGAGCCAAACACAGCACCGAAACTGCCCTCATTGCAGCAACAGACGACATCCGAACACTACTGGACAACGGAGAAACAGTGGCCCTCATTCTACTCGACCTCTCCGCCGCTTTCGACACAGTCTGCCACAGCACCCTCATACAACGCCTCAGCAACATCGGCATACAAGGAAAAGCCTTGGACTGGATCATCTAGTTCCTAGTTGGGAGAACTCAGAGAGTCCGACTTCCCCCATTCAACTCAGAGGCCACTGAAGTCATCTGTGGGGTTCCACAAGGATCCTCACTCAGTCCCACCCTCTTCAACGTTTACATGAGCCCACTCGCATCCATCGCACGCCAACACAACCTCAACATCATCTCTTACGCCGACGACACCCAATTAATGCTTTCCCTCACCAATGACCCCAACACCGCCAAAACCAATCTGCACGAAGGCATGAAAGAAGTAGCCGAATGGAAGAAACATAGCCGCCTAAAACTCAACTCAGACAAAACGGAGGTGCTCATCCTAGGATCTTCCCCCTCTGCCTGGGACGACTCTTGGTGGCCTTCCGCTCTGGGCACAGCACCCACACCCACAGACCATGCACGTAACCTTGGCTTCATCCTAGACTCCTCTCTCTCGATGTCCAGACAAGTCAACGCAGTCTCATCCTCCTCCTTCAACGTACTTCGCATTCTCAAAAAGATCTTCCGCTGGATCCCCCTCGAGACAAGAAAGACTGTCACCCACGCACTGGTCACAAGTCAACTGGATTATGGTAACACACTATATGCCGGAACCACAGCAAAATTACAGAAAAAACTCCAATGCATCCAAAACGCATCAGCGCGACTCATATTGGACATCCCTCGCCAAGATCACATCACCCGATACCTAAAAGACCTCCACTGGCTTCCCATCAACAAAAGAATTACATTCCGTCTTCTCACCCACGCACACAAGGCCCTATACAATCTGGGACCCGAATGCCTCAACACTCGACTGTCCTTCTACAAACCCACCCGCCAACTAAGATCGTCCAACCAAGCCCTCGCCGCAGTCCCGCACATCCGAAAATCCACCATGGGAGGAAGATCCTTCTCCTTCCTGGCGGCCAAGACCGGGAATTCACTCCCCACTCGCCTCCGCCTTACTCAAAACCACATCTCCTTCAGAAAAGAACTTAAAACCTGGCTATTCGACAAATAATGAACCCCTTCCCAAGCGCCTTGAGACCCTCTGGGTGAGTAGTGCGCGATATAAATGCCCGAACTTGAACTTGAAATTGTAGATATGGATGTATTTAGAAAGGCAAAAATGTAGAATTACCTCGTTCTTTTTTAAATGGAATTTCTTTTTCCACGAATTTAACAGATTTTTTTGAGTTAAGTAGGTCTGTCCCCAACTATCAGGCTTGGCCAGGTAGAAAGGAGGTGGGGTTAGGTGAGGAAGGAGTACCTTTTTTTTTTTTTAGAATACCTGAAGTTATGCCATGACATGTCAAGCTTAGACTGCCATCATATTAGAAGTAAAATTGCATTAGTCCACTAGATGGCAGCAACGCCCAAGTTTCCGTTGTCTCTGTCTCCACGGTATTGTTGTACAACTTTCAGAGACTTGAAGGATTTCGACAGGAGCCACAGTTCTCGTTCAGCTCTCTGCAAACCTCCCCGGCTCTATATTAGATAAAGTTTTATATAAAGTGGAGCAAATGCATTTAGCATAATTTTACGCTTCCATTTAAAAGGTTTTAATGGAAAGACGATGTCTCCAATCTAAAGTTTTTCATCAGGGCAATATAAGCAAGTAATCGGAGTGGCGGTCTTTGTGTAGTGTTTCATATAATGTTAAATAGAGCTGGCACATTTTTCTTTACTAGTCGAATGTGAAATATGAAAGTACATCTGAGGCAAATTTAGGTATTCATTGCTTAGGATGGAGTTGTTATTAACATCTGCATAATGATTTATGAAATGTACATGCATTATACATGTTATTTTTAAAATGGTTGCAACCTTGGATGCGCCGTATTTACAGTACGGCGCTCCATGTCGCAAGTATTGACCAGTTAAGTCAGGAATCCTGACGTATCTGGTGGCGCAGTAATGACACATTGCTGGAGTGTGTCTCAAAACAGACGCAACTCCAGCAATGGGCGAGTCCAATGTAAAAGGGCCTGCGTCAGTCCTTAATGCCTGCTGTGAGTCAGGCGTAAGGATTTGATGCAGGGAACTTGTAGGTGGCACAGTGGAATCTCATAGATTTCACTGCTCCACTTCTACAAGCCTTTTTTACAGGGGAATACCCACACTGTATACATTATACCTGACGCAGGTATAATGTAGCGCAGGGGTTTACAAAGTGACGCATCTGACTAGATGTGTCAGGTTGTCAATATGACGCAGTGTAGCACCATGTTTATACCACCGCTGCATCACAAAAAAGTCACACAATTGTGGCGTAAGGCCTCATAAATAAGGCCCTCTGTGTTGTTGGCATGATTGTTTTTGCGTGAGGCATTATCCTCATTCTATGTGTACAGCACACGTGGAAAGAAGAATAACTCCTTCCATGCTCATGACGGATGTATGACGTTACAACGCATGCTTTTACAATGCATGCCTTTACAACGCGGTTTTTACAACGCATGCCTTTACAACGCATAGTGCTTTGGGGCGCTGGATAGTGAATAGTTTAATTTACTATTCCAACTCCAGTCCCCGTGGATAGTAGGGAAGGGTTTGCATAGTACATTAAACCTATTCCCTATCCTAGAGCGCCCCCCAGCGCAATGCGTTGTAATGGTTTGCGTTGTAAAAGTTGCATCGTAATGGTAGTGCGTTGTAAAAGTTTTGTTGTTAAGGTTGTTTACCCTCATGACGGAACCGCTCCGTCACGAGCCTCGGTTGAGCTGTGCTCATGAAGGAGCGGTTCTGCCATGGCACGCTCGGCGCGCCTGCGTGGCGCGAATTCCCCGCCTGCAGTGGACGTTCCATTGAGCGGGCAGGGCCATGACGGAACCGCTCCGTCATCATCACAGCTCAACCGAGACTCGTGACGGAGCGGTTCCGTCACGAGCATGTGAGCGCCGCTCGGCCCCCCTCCCCCGTAGCGCTGCGGCGGAATTGCCGCCGCAGCGAAGGGGATAAATAAAAGAGAAATGTAAACATTTCTCCTCGTTACGCCAGGTTTGAGAAGGCGTTACTTTTGTCGCTACCCTAGATTTACCCTATCTGGTAAATCTGAGGCGGTGTCAAACACCAAGAGCCACATTTACAGTATTTTGCCACATGGCAGGGCAGCAAGTCTTCCTGCTGCGCTGCCGTGAATCAAGATAAACAAGCAGGAATGAGCTGTATCTGCAAGATATGGCACATTCCTGTCCTTTCCCTTGTGCTGGCACACTAACAGCTGCTGTGCGCCAGCGCAGACACACTTGCGTCATTTTGCAAAGGTGTGTACGCTTTAATGATTGTTTTTGTGCAGGAAGGTGTTACTTCCTCTACAAAAACAAGCATTAAAGGCATTTTTCTCTTTCTATGCGCAGAATGCAGCTCCCATGGAAAGAGGAAAAAACAATGAGAAATGAAAGTATTTCTCCTCGTTGCGCCTCCTTACACCTCAACTGCTAAATTGATAGTTGCATTTCAAGAGAGAGCAGGGTGCCATTCACACAAACCCATGTAATTCAGTCATTTTGTTACAATGACAGCAAGTTGCATGTGGCTTCCTATCCTTCATCGAGGCTGGGTCGTGATCTTCCATCCGATCCCAGGAAAGGGGGACATTTGTTGCGTCTTGTCTTTTTTTACACATTTAGCAGCTTCTGTGGTGTTATTGAATATAAGATTTTTTCTATTTAGGGTGATTTAAAATGTGCAGGGTATGACATAACATATGGGATGTTAGACTGTTGGAGCTTCCTTTTACTCACTGTGCTTCCTTTTTATGACCTTTTGACCTGCAAGCGTAAAGTTGAAGAAGCAATAGATGGTTCTTTTTTCTCTTGCTGCTCTCTGTGCAATGTCTCTGTCTTAACAATTTATTGATGGTGGTCGGCAATGCTGATGCTCCAGGCAGTGGTTCTGCATTAGCGACTAGTGTGGTCTATCAACCACAAGCATTGCTGAGAAGTTTGATCTTTCAAAAATATCAGATAGCAGGGTTTCAATGAAGTCCTCCAGCCTGACGTTTCATATTTGTAGGTGATTCAAATTATTCGTAGATCGTTGCTCTAAGAGCTGCTTCCAGGTGTTTGCTCTTTTTTTTACCAGTTCTAGCAAGCCTTCCCGCTTGAGTAGTTCCTCCTTGTTTGATGTTGAGTTCTCTTTAGCTTAAGAAATGTAATGTTCAGTTAGGTACATTTTCTAGGCTTATTTATGTTATGTTATGTTATGTTAAGCATTTTGTAAAGCGCAAACAGCTGCCCCAGCAACGGGGCGTCCCGGCGCTAGAACCATAACACAGCCAGCTGAGTAGAAAAAAGAAGGAGACCTACAGGGGCAGGGGGACCTTCCTGTACATAAACAATCTTCCCCTGAATGCAGACACCCTTGCACTATGGTTACAGGGTGCCTGCATTGGCACTAGGCAGCTAAATTTACAACCACCGCAGGAGGAAACGCAGGGCTGCACCATATTCTTGTAAATATGGTACAGCCCTGCGTTTCAGAAGTGGTGGAGCATGCCGTTAAGTCGCCACTTCTTTGTAAATATGCCCCTTAGAGGCTGTGTATGCCAGTGTGGAGTGTGCCTCTCCGTTGTTGCCGATCTTGAGGTAGCGATGGCTCCCATCTAATTTGCATGTTTTGAGCGTGTTGGTGTTTCACACGCTGAGCTGCTGCTGGATACCTTTGGTTTTTCTGGGGATGGTCCCCAAGGCCGGGTCTGTGGTGAGGGGAATGGGGGCCACCATGATCTTTTGGCAAGCAAGTTTTTGAGCCCTTTCCTGTTACTGCCTGTTGATCCCTGGCCTGACCCCAAGATGGCTGCCACTGAGTTCCCTACCACGTTGTGCTACTCCTCTGAGAAAAAAACGGACTTCGACCAGACCTTGAACACATCCCCCATCCGACATACCCTTCAGGATACCGAATCTGTGAACCTACCTCTGACCGTGGAGACCAAGCTTTTTGGCAGATGCCTGGTGGAGCTACTTGATAGCTATAGAGGAGATGGGCTGTGGACTACCACTTTGGCAGTCACCTACCCAGCTGGACATTAGGCAGACCTTACTTCGTCTCTGTGTCGTACTCTCCCTCCTACCCCTTTACTCTACCCACTTTCTCCTTTACTCTCCATTTATTCCTCTTCTTTGCTCTCTAATTGTTTTCTCATTGAGACCTAGCCTCTTGACTGATGCCCGGTGGAGCTACTTGATAGCTATAGAGGAGATGGGCTGTGGACTTCCCCATCAGCCGTCACTTACCCAGCCGGACTTTGGGCAGACTCTCCAGTATGGCAAAGAAAGTACACCAATGGCATAGTAGGGTAAATGACACCTGTTGAATGCAGCACTTATTGTGCCGTCTAATAGTGCGAGAAGGAAAACATGGCTTCAGGCTTTTCCATGAAGCCTGCCTGCTGTAGTACAAATCTGCAATCCTATCAGTGGAAAATAAAACATTTTACGTCACCCCTAAAGAGGCCTTATTGCCCATAAGGTAGGGTGCCCAGTGTTTAAAAGTGGGACATGTAGAAATCTAATGTTACCATGTCCCTACTGTGAGAAGGTCCCATAAGCTATTTTCACTGCTGAAGGCTCTAACTGTCCCATGAGTAAAACTAGAGTGCAGAATTATAAATAAATGTTTCTAATTTAAATTTGGGACAAGCTAGAGAAATGGATATACCATACTTTTAATACATATTTCAATATATATACAAACATATACACAAATTCAATGATAAAGTTGGACTTTGGATAAATATTTAGGAAGATGAACATTTAGAAAGTAACTTATTTCCTGCCTGAAGCTCCTGGGGCCTCATTTATGAAAAGTGACGCATCGCTGCGTGAAAACAGCGATGCGTCACTTTTCACTGCGCACTCCTTGCGACACCAATGATGCATCATATTTAATGTATGACGCATCATGTCGCAAGGACTTACAGATACGTCAGTATTTCTGACGCATCTGTAAGCGCAAAAGTGACGCATTGCTGGAGTGTGTCACAAAAGTGACGCAACTCCAGCAATGCGTCCTTTCACATGGGGAAAGCCCCATGTGAAAGGGTTTGCATCAGTCTTACGCCGGCTGTGAGGCAGGCGCAAGATTTTGACGCAACAGCGTCCTAAAAGTGACGCAGTGAAATCTCATAGATTTCACTGCGTCACTATTACGTGGCTTTTTGCGGGGAACGCCCCCTCTGCATACATTATACCTGACGCAGGTATAATGTGGCGCAGGGGTTTAAAAAGTGACGCATCTACCTAGATGCGTCACTTTTTAAATATGGCGCAACAAGGCGCATGTTTTACGCCGCCGAAGCGTCACAAAAAGTGACGCATCCGCAGCGCAAAACTGACGCAAGGCCTCATAAATGAGGCCCCTGGAGTCTAACTTTTATTAGCCTGCGAGCAGCTACCTCTGCCAGTGCTTGACATTATTGAGGTTTGTAAACAGCTGCCAGAGCATAGACCATGGTTTTGGCCGGGTGAAAAGATGGGCTATGGTTAGGTATGTAACACTTGCCAGCCCAGGAAGAGGAGCTGGGTGGGTGCAGGATTTTAATTTACTTAAAAGGGACAAGGGTGAGATCTGTCCATTCGCAGTGAAGTGTAAGGGGGAAGCCTGAGAAAGGGAGGCATTTGATCTTTATGCCCTCTGTAACTGATTGGGCATCATCCCAGTGGGAGGGGGGTAGTCTCAGGCCCTGTGTGTGTAGCCAAGGAGCAGAGGACTGACCATTTCCCTAAGCAAATTTCCCCAAGCAAATCACTGGCTGGTCCACATGCTCCCTTCAGGGGCAGAAAACCTGTGCCATCTTTGTTTTCTCTTAGAATATTACAACATGGGATGGTTTGCAGGAAGGCAAACAGGGTGTGCTTCAAACGTGGGAAAGGTTGCCCCAGGAACTTTTTAGTTAAAGCTTGTCCTGGATTTGCTCCACCCACTGGCTAGTAAATCTTAAAAAAGTGGTACCTCACCCACAGATCAGCAGTATTATGTCTGGACCTGTGGTAGACCTGCAGATGACTGAACCTGCTGTCTCAACCTGTGAGGAGACTTAAAGGGATGGACCTGCTCCCACTTGTGCACAGAATAGAGAAGCTGACTGCAACAGTGAGTGTGCTAACCTCCTCTGCAGCTACAGTGACATCAAAAGATTCAAGAGTTTTTTTTTCCTGGAGTGACCAGTTGCAACTGGAAGTGGGGTAACCCCTACTAGTGGCCTCTGCTAGTGTGAGTCCTGACCCCTAAGTGCAGTCTCTGAGGTCCTGGGAGTGTTACTGGTGTACAGTAGGATGTTAAGTTATGCTATGCTTATGTTACGACATGTTTTGAGTCATTCCATGAACTGTATCTGTTTTTGTCTGCTGGCTGTCAGAAACTGTGAAACTTGACGCATTTTCAGTTCTGGCTGCATTATTCTCATATACATGTGAGCATCTTTGGTTGTGCTCTCTGGAGTCCCAACATTTAAATATTTCTATGCATTGCATAAGCATACATATTACCTAATGATATATTTCTCGTTGGGGTTGAATGGCAATTATATATGCTGATAATAAGAATATGAATAACAACAACGCGTTTACATGTAGCACATAAGTTATTAATCGCTGTAACAAGCAGGCACTACTATTTACTAATTTTATTGGAGTAATGACTTGAGATTTCCCTATTAGCAATAGCTACTCCCAAAAAATAGTTGGAAGCTTTATTTATTTATGAAGCTTGTAGAGCGCACGGCTACCCCCAAAGGGGGTGTCCCGGCGCTAAAGACTGCAGGCTCAGAAAAGGAGAACCATTGGAAATAATTTTAAGAAAAGGAAAACAGCCAAGTTTCCAATTTACTGCGAAAAAGAGATTCAGAGGAGATAAATCTCAGGTCAAGTGGAAGGCTATTCCAGAGTTTGGCGGTCATTACACCAAACGCTCTACCGCCCATTCTGGAACGGCGAAAGCGAGGGACAATCAGGAGACGTAGACTGTTCGATCTCAAGGATCTGACCGATTGAGACAGTACAAGTCGCTTTTTCAAGTATCCTGGGCCGGAGCCATTAAGGGCACGAAAAGCAAGGGTCAACATCTTGAATTGAATGCGACAAGCAATGGGAAGCCAATGTAGCTTCTTGCGGTAGGATGCTACAGACTGACGATGGGGGATATTGCCAATCAGTCTCGCCGCCGCGTTCTGCACGATCTGCAGTCGCTCAATTTGGTACAGAGGGGCACCGGCATAGAGACTGTTGGCATAATCCAAATGAGAAGTAATTAGAGCATGAATGATGGTTCTGCGGGCATCCAAAGGAAGGTATGGGAAGATCTTTCTGATCATACGTAGTTTCGCGAAGCAGGCTGATGTGACCTTGTTAATTTGGGTTTTACAAGAGAGAGCGTTATCAAATTGGAAGCCCAGGTTGCGTACTGTTTGGAATGGGGTGGGAGGAGGATTGAGCACTGTTGGCCACCACAGACTAGCAGGCAGCGAAGTTTTCTGATTAAAAAATAAGACCTCCGTCTTATCGGTGTTAAGCCTAAGATGATTGGTGGTCATCCAGGAGCATATATTGTCCAGGCATTGGCGAAAACTGGCAAAGCTGGAGTCAGAGTGATCTCTAAACGAAAACACAAGCTGAGTGTCATCAGCATAAGAGATCACTCTGACCCCCCAGGACTCCACCACCTTAGCCAGTGGGGCAAGATACACATTGAAAAACAGGGGGCTCAGGGCATAGCCCTGAGGAACACCACAAAGGAGGGGTTTACCCTCTGATTTAAAAGGTTTAAGAAAAACCTTCTGAGATCGTCCTTTAAGGAAGGAATCAATCCAGGTTAGCACAACGCCACCAATTCCAGTCTGACTAAGACGATCCAATAGTATCTCATGGGATACTGTATCAAAAGCGGCGGATAGGTCGAGGAGGACCAACATGGCCTCCTCGCCTCTATCCACACACTCACGGATCGTCTCAGATACTTCCAAGAGAGCAGTCTCAGTGCTGAAACCCGTTCTAAATCCGGATTGTGAATCGTGTAATAGTAAGTTGGTTTCTAAATATTCCGCCAGTTGTTGCTGCACCGCCTTTTTCAGAATTTTAACCGGTTTGGGGAGGAGGGAAATAGGACGATTAAGACTGCACAATATAGAAAACAGCCAAGTTGCTGCGCCGGCATAACAAATTACTTGTCTACAGATGTTGTTGTCTGTTACAAATGTAATAAGAAATTTGACTAAAACAAGAATTGATGAAGCCAGTATGCCTATCTGGCCAATTGTTTTTTCTGTTGCTATTAGCCAATGCTGTTCAACATTGACAAAAATAAAAGCATTTTGCTGAGCTGTGCAGCACATAGAAGATATGTATATGTCATGATACATGCCAAGCCAGCAAAATGAAGTATGTGCATGCATGTCAGTAAGCATATGCACGTTTGTGTAAAGACATTGGCGTTAATATGTTGAATTTGTTTTTATTTACTGTTCCAATATGCCAGCCTAGTCCTGAAAGATCTCTATTGTCCGTCAGTGGCTACATGACCATGGCCCAGAGAGAGCAACAAGGTCTCCCTGTGACCTCATCACAGACAGATCTCCTGGGGACTTCACCACAAGCCTAGAAGAGCACCAAAGGTTCCAAGTGTAAACACCACCTCAGTTTGAGAAGGGCCAAATTGGCTTCCAGTACGACAAATAATTAAATTGAAGCTCTTTTTCTACCTCGATTCAGCCTATCTTTGAAAAGCTTTAGAATTCTTACAGAAACCTGTCTCCCGTGTATCCCAGCCATATCCTTAGATTGGGTAACTGCAAGTATATAACCTAAGTGATTTTGAACCATAAAAAACATAGGGAAAATAATCTATTTTTATTATACCAGGGATCTGATCCTTGCACTAAGGCATTCATCTTTCCGAACACTCTTTGGGCAAGCCCTGAAGACACACCTATTCCTAGAGACCTTAGACTCTCACTATAACTTGCTGGGCAAATCATTCTTAGCTGTTCCAGGCGAGGATGAGCAAGAACCATCTCCCCAACATCATGCTGCATCCAAGTGCAAGAGACCCCTGAGGGTTGGTCCTGGTCCAGTGTTTCATTTTCGGAAGCACAGTTCTTTGGCTGCACGTTCTAACTCTTGATGGCTGCAAGAGGGTGACATACAGGTATTTTACACACCCTTGCATAAACGAATGCCCTCAGCTTGTCCACTCATTGACTATGAGGGACATGAATAGTTCGAGGTTGACTTCCTACTCATGGTGTGAAATATATAATTTTGCAGCCAGGAGTGAAGCAGACTGTGAAGCAGCTCTGCTGAAATCTCTGTTTACCAAGACACCATCTGATCCTAAAAGTTACTGCTGTTTTGAACGTATCTAGGACCCTAATTAAATATTCCCGATTTATGCCCTCATGTGGTTATAACAAATCATATCCTTATAAAGGCATAAGAATCATATCCATATTTAGGCATAGCCAATGCAGTCCAAATACGGCAAGGCTACTTCCTTAGACTCCTAGAAAGTACAACGAGTTCTTTCAACAAACCAAACCTCCAGCAACCTGGGAATTCCCCATGCTTTTGTTTTGATTTGTCCTAGAACTCCTGCGAGTCCGAAAGAACGGCCAGTTCTTAGTGACATCTTTTATTGACATCTTATGTCCAACCTTACGTCAAACACGGCACCTTCCAGGTATAAATATAACAGTGTTTGCCTTAAGCAAGACACAGTGGTTTGGAGCAGAGCGGCTATCTACTTATCCGAAGCCCAGCTGATGCGAGTGCCGAAGGAAGCCGTCCCTCCCATTTGACGCACTGAGAAAGACGGTGTCTTTTTCTCCTGCCGAGAAAATCCAGCTCCAGTGTTTCCAGTCACCCTTGTGGGTTACTGGGAGATCGAGTCCTGAGAGCGAGATACAAGACCTCCTTCATTCTAAAACCAAGGTACGGAGCTGATTAGATCCTTAGAGAATTCTTGAGTCAGATTCTTGGCAAAACTAGCTTAACTTAAAAACTCCTTTACTCCTTTCCACGCACTAGGCTTAGGTTAGGTACACTGGGGTAGGCGTATTTAGAAACATCAGTTGAGTACGTTTAGTCAACTTTTATCATTGTATGTAATTGTATATATTTTATACACTTTGAGTATCATATGGCTCAGAAACCATATCAATGCTTTTACAGTATTATTTCATAATACTCCTTTTACTGTACGCACTTTACTTTATGACAAGTATTGCAATTGTAGCAATTCACTTCTCTTGCATGAGAAAGAAGACTGCTCAATAAATAACACCTTTTATTGAAAACGCCGGTCTCTCTATTTCTCTGCACTCTGGTGAAACTAAGTATGCACGATTGACTGAGTGAAATAGCTATCTATTGTTTTCACACAACTCTGGAGATATACTCCTTATTCTGGGGGAGCAAAGTTGTCATGTTTATGTGGTTGTCAGAAGCTAATCCCTTCTTGTCTAATCAGGGAAGACAACTCCTCCCTGTTCATTCGAGAAAGTTTCTAGTGACCTCTGAGCTAGCTGGCAAACCTAAATTAAGTCTAACATATTCAATAGAGACCTAGTTGACCTCAGTCCTACGTCTAAACTATTGTTTATGTTATTCCAATGTGCAGAGCCTATTGGGAAAATAGGAGCTACACTACACTGCTTTGCTGAGGGGGGATCATGTGACCAAACTGCTAGATGGAAAGTAGGAGGCCTGAATAATATACCACTGTCACGCCTTGATCAAGTTTGTGATCTTGGGAGCTGCTCTGTGGGCTTGTCCAGGAGAAATATTAGGTTGTCAATGGAAAGATGGAAATCTTACAGGAAGACAAGAGCTTCCTCTGTTGAAGGAGCTTCCGGTACATTGAGATACAGCCTCCTTTTTAGCCCTGTGGGTCAGTGTAGGAAAATGCTCCTTTTTGTATGGCCACACCATTTTTTCTGGATTGACCCAGCTGTTTTCTTTGACTCTGCATACTGAGGCACTACTAACCAGGTCCCAGTGTATGTGCTCTGGCCCTAAAGCATGTTGAAATTGGCTATTAAACTTACATATTAGTCCTTAATATATGGTACAAAATTGTACCCCGAGCTGCCTGTGTAGGTAGTTTTTAATCTGCCAATTAAACCTGGCAAAATAAACGTTTGCCCGGCTTAACCTTCATTTCTAATACTGACAAGTCACCCCTAAAGTGGGCCCTACATGCCCATAGCACAGGGTGCATTGTATTTAAAAAGTAGGGCAAGTGTTCTTATGTTTTACATGTCTTGGCAGTGAAAAATCTCCAAATTCTTTCTTCACATACAATATAACACTTTATAATGCTTAGCTTAAATTTGAGAACAGCTCGAAAAATTATTTTAGGACTGACTTTAACAGTAAATTTAAATCCAACTTAAAGGTCAGGTCGAATTTTATATTAATATTTCGAAAACGACACTGTTAGAAAGTTGTCATTTTCCTGCTAGAGTCAAATATGCCTTTCCGCTGGTGTTCACTGTCACCCAGGGGCTGAGTAGCTCCTTGATTTGGTGTGAAGTGGCTTCAGAGCTCAGACAAAGGGAGAGGGATTGACCTTCCCCTGAAAAGGATGGCCATCTGGGCTGTGCCTAGGAACAAAATTAACTTTAAAGGATACCGACCCTGTCACAGGCAGATGTAGCTCACTCTTGGGCCTTTCCTCTCTATTGTTCTGCTACCCAGCCAGGTACCAATCCCAGTGTGAGAGGAGCTGACTCCTGAACCGGTTTGAGCGACCACAAAGGCGGGTTTACTCAGTTCCTTGGCCACACCTCTTGAGTGGGTACTAGAGCCCTGTATAGGGAAGAAAGGTCTGTCACGTAGGGTTTAGGGAGAGAGGGGCAATGTGGAACGATGTACAGTAAAACAAACAGGAAGTACTGCAAAAGTGGGGGTGTTCATAATACATCCAGATTTGTAGCTGGCCCTCTGAAATACTGAGCCTAATGTAGCTTTCTCATCAGCGGGTTAATATCTAATATAGTAGTGTATGGGTTGTTGAAAAACCATACAAAAATAAACGGATTGTCAGTAGGGTAGATAGAAGTTGCACCACCTTGCTATACACAAAAATCACAATAGATTACTCCATTACAGTTGCCCACCTCTTTGGTCCACTGCCACAAGACCATAAACATTTGATCCAGAAACAAGCACATAGAGAGGCAACAAAGCTAATATTTTTCAAATGCTTCAACACACTAAAGAATAAGAGTGTCCTTCAGTGATGCGAAAAAAACAGTCTCTTTAATACAGCCTTGAAATTTTCTTGATGCAAGATGATCAAACACAACAGCCACAGTACTTCCAACACGTTTCGCCCAATAGGGCTTCCTCAAGGCATATAACTGAGTCCACCAAGGTAGCTGTGATCTCTGAAATGTCAGGTCAATATAGTATAAGCTTCTCATAAAGGTATCCCATCCGTCACAAGTAAGTATTCTCACGGAAAAGATTCAATAAGACATTGCACTCTTCGCACAAGACGATACGAAATTGCTTGAAAGCTCGACATTTTAAAAGTATCAACGTTCTTCAAAGATGCCAGTGTGCGCTATGATATGCGACACTTAATATGAATAATTCCTCCTCAACAGGCCCCCATAGGGCGCTGAGTCTCTCGACCCGCCGATAGCCCGATTCAAAATCCAAACCAGCCTGGCTGCCTGGTTCTGTGCTAGTTGTAGTCTGTGGTTGAGGCCTATTGGGAGACCCAGGTAGAGAGAGTTTGTGTGGTGTATCACTAAGGCAATGATGATTTGGATGATGGCTTTGAAGGTCAAATATTTTCTGATTTTTCTGATTCTCCGAAGTTGGAGGAAGCATATGGAGATCCGTGCTCCTATTTGTTTTTTGTTTTTAGAGATCCTCATTGATGAAGACCCAGAGTCTTTATGCAGATTTCTCGGACATGGGGAGAGAACATCTTAGGGGCCAG
The DNA here is from genome assembly GCF_964263255.1 of Lissotriton vulgaris. NCBI lineage: Eukaryota > Metazoa > Chordata > Amphibia > Caudata > Salamandridae > Lissotriton > Lissotriton vulgaris. The sequence goes on along the minus strand of NC_141688.1, from coordinate 192,127,605 downwards.
AAGGAAGGATTACATAGGTAGACCTTGTTTTTAGTGATAACAATTTCTGTTTTATCAGAATTTAGTTTTAGCTGGTTGCTGTTCATCCAGTCGCTGATGTATATCATCGTGTTTTGGAAGACATCCCCGGATTCTGAGGTGTTATCAGTGAGGAATAGCTGCATATCGTCAGTGTAATTCTAAATTCTTATTCTCATTTTCTTTAGGAAATGTACTAGGGGCCAGATGTACAGGTTAAAAAGATAGGGCACAGGGAGGATCCATGAGATACTCCACAATTTAGCTCGAGCTTAGATGAGGTGAAGCGAGATAGCGGAACAGTTGTGAGCGGCCCTTTAGGAAGAATTTTATCTAGTCAAGGGCTGTGCCCTGCAGGCCAGCAGCTTCGACACGGTAGATAAGGAGATCATGGTCAACCGTGTCAAAGGCTGCTGATAGGCCCAGGAGGACCAGAGCCAGAGAGATGCCTCTGTCTGCGTTTTTCTAATGTCATCTACTACAGAAAGGATAACCATTTCATTTGAGTGGGCAGAACGGAAGCCTGCCTGGTAAGGATTATGGAAATTTAAATTATGTAAGAAGGAGCGAACATGCTGAGCGACTTGGGGCTCTAATACCTTTGCTAGAAAGGGCAGTAAAAGAGATCAGTCTGTAGTTTTTTTAGGACCAGAGGGTCTTCACCAGACTTCTTTTGAAGCAAGATCATTACAGGCTCCTTGAAGTAGTATGGAACACTGCCTTGACCCAAGGACAGGTTGAGGAGGGAGATGGCTGGGTCATGGAAGAAAGAAAATATTGCTTTTTGGATCCGGGAAGGACAGATGTCTTTAGGGGATCCCAATTTAACTTTGGTCAGCAGGTCCACAAAATATTCCTTGCTGATGGCGGGAAGGACCAAGAGTGTGGCGTGACTCCAATCTTCTTATGGGGTTACATTGACAAGTGAGCTTGGGGGCTTGCTGTCTTTTATCACCTTACTTTTGTTAGTGAAGAAGGAATTCAGGGCATCACATACGTTTTGATTAAGAACTTTAAGGTTACTCTGTCAGGGTTAGATAATTCTGTAACAATTCCAAAAATCTCCTTTGCTTTATTCACATAAATAAAAATTGTGTTTGAGAAAAATTTGGCTTGCGTGATTGTTTTTTTATAAGCTTGTAGGTATTGGATGTAGATTTCCTTTTTTTCACGTGAACAATTGTTCCGCCATATACGTTCTGCTCGCTAGAGTTCAAGTTTGGCTGATTTCAACACTTCTGAATACCATTTAGACGCCTCATGATGTGGAGCTTCCTTGGTTTATGTAGAGGAGCATGAGTGTTGCTGGCTAATGCTAGCCAGTTAGATATTGCCTCCTCATATTTATCTAAGCTCTTAATAGGGTTAGGTAAGGAGAGTGCCAATGAGTCACAGAACATGTTGAGGTATTTTCGGTTCCAATTCCTGGAACCAACTCCAGAGTATGAGGGGGATTTCAGTGGGGTCAGGCCAGTCAAAGAGAATGTAATTATGTAGTGGTCAGACCATACACAAGGAGAAACAGTGAGATTAGATATATTTAAGGTTGCGAACCAGACCTGGTCTAATGTGTGACCTTTAACATGTGTAGATTCAAACACATGTCGCTTGAAGTTTAGGCTGCACAGTGTGTCAGTCAGACCAGTATATGTTTGTCTGCCAGTACCCTCGTTCACCCGATAGTTGAGGTCTCCAAAAAGTAGTATTTTAGCATGGTTGATAACTAGCGGAGAAATGGAATCTGCTAGAAATATCAAGGGGGAAGTTGATAAGTCTAGTTTGATTAGTATGCTGTCGCCTATTGGGACATTTGTAGAGTTAAGTCTAGAGAAGGTAAGATGTTTCTTGATAGCTACTGCTATCCTGTCTCCTTTTTCACCTGTGCCTCTGTTAGTTTGAAGTAAGTAGTAGCTTTCTGGGAGAGTTGCTAAGTAGTCTGGGGTGGATTTATCATTTAACCAAGTTTCGGTTAGGAGTAATATATCTGGGGATTCGAAATCAAGTAGACGGAATATCTGAAGTTGGCGCTTGACCAGTGAACATGTGTTGAGATAAGTGACTGTGAGTTGATTAATGTTACATTTATTGGGAGCGAGGATGGGTTTTCTATCTGAAATGACGTTGATTGGATCAATCAGTTTGAGCGATTCCATGGCAGGAAGGTTTTTATTGAGGATATCTAACATGCCAACGTTTGACAAGAGAGATGGGTCTAGTTGGTAGCTCACTGAGAAGAATTTTCTGAGGTCGTTGGAGGAATAGGTAAATTTTTGGCCATAGTGACTGGCCCCAGACCCCGGTTAGCTGCGGACAGGACTAGACGGGTTTGCCTTTGGCATGTCGGCAGCACGCCCGCAGGGCGCTTCCACTAAGCAGCTGTGCTGCAATGGGCTTTAGGTAGCCAGGAGAACTCAGATGGCTTGTCCCACTTTGGTGCTGATCAGTTGCCTCCCACCAATTCAGTGCAAGTATCGCAAAGTTAAAAAACGGGCCAAGTTTTAAAAATTCAAATTCAATTAAACACAATTTTCCAATAAAGTTCTCCTGCTCCCAGTTTGGGATCTACAGATGGTTCTTAGTCCTAATAATCCACTTTCTCACAGCCAATAGAGGCCTGCACTGACACTCCTGGAGTGAAATGCTGAAGACAACTTTGACGAAAGAGCTTGTGATTGCTCTATCCAGTACCCAGCGGTACAAAAGGGGGTGGTGATGGACGGAGCATCTGAACCAATCAAACACTCACACCCAGTCAACAGATCTGGGTTTAATCCATCACCTATCCAGTACCCAAGCAGGTAGACAGGATTCCATCAGTGAAGCAGCAGACAGAGAATTATTCTCTCCTCTCCATTTCCAGTAAGATTCTCTTCTTGAATTGGTTCACACAGGGTATTCTAAAGGGTCCTAAGAAAAATATTTCACTTGCTTTCCTGGGGCTGTGCTTTGTGACTATCGAACTACCCCAAAGTTCACTGTACCAACAATCCAAAATGATCCCTGTCTCAGCTTTGTGGAGATCCCCTCTACCACCTAACTCAACCTGTGGCCTTCCCCATTCACCATACTAGACTTAAAAGAAATCTCCTTTGAGCTATCACTGAGAACAGGCCTCCTGGGGTGCTTGCTTCCCCTCAGTCAGGTGGAACCCTGTAGGTAAAGGCTACTGAAAAACAGATACATGGAAGCCTATGGAAACTTCTCCTTCTCCTTCATGGGTGCTGATTGGCCACATGGAAGGTGCAGCTCCTAAAGTTATGAATGGGCTGTGATCACAGACTGAAATGTTTGTCTTTCAGATTGTGCATCAGCTGAGCTCAGGCAGAACAGGTTTTCATATGCCAGAACTGTTAACTAGTAATAGGTGTTACTGATTTAACTACAACATAGTTTTCTCACGCTGTGTAATTTTGGTTTAGATGGTCCATTTCTATGAAACGGTTAAGTTTGAATATATATTACGCCTCATTCCTACACTCTATATTTGAACTGCAATTGTAAAGCTGATACTTGTGGCTCCTTGGAAAATAGAGTTGGCTATACTTTTAGAATCAAATGAATTGTGTATACATCAGAGCAAAGAAAAGTCACAAAGAGACATCCACCCCTCAACTACAAATCAGACGAAATGGAACAGGAAATATGAAATGTGAAATATGAATTGGAAATAGAACTCTGAAAACATCAGCCCTGTTTGCCCACGTTTGCAATGTATTCTATCATTACGTCAACATATATATTTTTTAGTAACTTTTATTACATTGCAAATAAACCATTCAATACTCCATGGAGAAACAATGGAAGCAAGGACAGGGGTGATAAGGGGACACAGAAAGCGACCCCCTCCTGGAGCCATAGATGGCACTGGGGACCACCACCCTCGAGGGCCGGATCCTGATATATCCCGGGGTGCCCACCCCCAGGAAATAGCTGTTTGCTATGGCTTGGCGTGGGCTTTACTGCTCCCGCCAAGATATAGCATACGCTTCGCTTGCAGCAAGCGAAAGCATTCAATATGCTCTCACTTGCTGGAAGTGGAGCAAAATGCTTTTACAGAGAGGGAGCTGCTGAACTGAGGGAGCTGCATGTTCAGCTCCCTCTCTGTGAAAGCAATGTCGGCTCCTGCAGGAGGCAGGGAGCCAGCAGAGACTGCTGGGGCCTTCAGCCTCCCCATGGTCCCCAAAAGTTGTAAGTGGGTGCCCTTGGTGTGACCGGGGCATCCAGAAGAAAGGCGGGCCCTTGCAGAGGGGGTCCCTGGGGCCAAAAACAGACTGGAGTGGGAGCCGCTTTGCCACACCTCGCTTCAATTATTTTTTTTAAACTCTTTTTATTAGTTAACCAAGCAACAAACAGAAATAACACTCAGGTGGAAGCCAGCAGTAGTTACATACGTTAGGTCCATTTGGTACAGGAGTAGTCACATATCAATAACTGTTAGAGATCAAGGGGATCCCGGTGCGTCCAAATCCAGACTCGGTGTAGGTGCCTCTCAGATATCCCCGCGATGAGCATTCCACGCACCCCATATCTTCCCCCATTTACGCGGGCAGCCCCTAGCCAGGTACACCGCACGCTCTCTAAACATGCACCAGTCAAGATCATCCACCCACTTTCCAATCCGGGGCGGCTAACGCGCCCCCCACAACTGCGCAATATTGCGTTTAGCCACCATACACGCCAGCGTAACCCACTGCTTCTGATATTCATTGAGGTCCGTCGGCTCCCACACATTCAACAAACATCTCCGTGCCTCAAGGCCCACCTCCTGTCCCAGTACCACCCTCAATTCCTCGTGTACAGCCCTCCAGTATGATTGCACATAGGAGCAATTCCAAATGATGTGCATCAGGGTACCCTCCTCGCTGCATTCTCTCCTGCACTCTCCACTCTCAGCCCGTCCCATTCGCACCAAACGCGGGCCCATCACATAAGTCCTATGTAGGATTTTCAGCTGAACCAGGCGCAATCTCATTTGTATCGCCACCACCTTGGGAGAGGACACGGCCTCAGTCCAGTCCTCATCATCAAGTTCCAACCCGTCTGCAGTCCACTTCGCCCTAAGCTTCACGAGTGGGTCCCCGATATTATTAATCAGTTTCCGGGAAATGAGGGATGTGGTCTTCTCAGGCAGGTGGCCGTCCAGAACCCGGTCCTCAAGGGGGGAAGCCTCAGGGAGTTCAGCACCCTTCGGGACATGAGTGACCAAGGCGTGTCTCACTTGCAGGTACCGGAAGTACTCGTTTTGATGCAGACTATACCGGGCCGCCAAGGTCTCGAACAGCAAAATAGAGTCTTTCCCCCAGACGTCTTTAATCTGGGAGATACCAAGAAGGTCCCATTTATCGAACCCCTTCGACTTCCACACGCTCCCCAGCTTCTCCGAATTAAACAAAGGGGTGGAGAGCGTGAGCCTCCCAGCCCATCCGAGACTCCTGGTGGCCACCTGCCAAACCCTCACCGCATAAGCAGTCGGGCCAATCAATGGATACTTGCCCATCCTCGCATACAGCGCCCTGTCGATCTCCCCACCGGGGGAAAGGCTCCGATCCATGGCGTAACCGGGGTCACCCGGCACGCCATACACAATATGGTTGATGGCGGCTAGATGTGAGGCCCAGTAATATTTGCACAGATCAGGGAGACCGATGCCCCCGTCGTACCACGCCAAGGTCAGTTTGTTAAAGGCTATGCGAGCTCCACCGTCTCACAGGAGGTGTCTCTGCAAAGACTCAATCCCCTTGAAATAGGAAGCGGGCACCGGGTCCATCGAGTTTTGTAGGGCGTAGAGGAATCTCGGCAAGGCCATCATCTTGAATAGAGTGGCCCTACCAACCAAGGATAATGGGAGGGCGCGCCAGCGTTCCACGTCTATCTTACACCGCGCCAGATCCAGGAAATATCGGAGAGAGGTCTTAGGTCTTGTGAGGTAGAGCAGGACATCATCCGCGTAAAGGGAGATCTTGTCCTCCCACTCAGGCGCCCACCTTATGCCCCGTATTGAGGGGTCCCATCTCACCCAAGCCGCCAGTGGCTCCATAGCTAGCGCGAAAAGCAATGGGGACAATGGACACCCCTGTCTGGTGCCCCTACCCAGGGCGAAGTCCTCCGACGTACAGTTGTTGACCACCACTCTAGCCAGGGGGGATGCATAAAGCAACTGCACCCAAGTTATGAAGTTCACTCCAAATCCCATCTTTGCCAACACCGCAAATAGGTAGGGCCACTCCACTCTGTCGAAAGCCATGGAGGCATCCAGGAAAACCATGATCGCCTGTTCCTGCAGATGACCGGCCGACCCCAGTATGCTCTGGAGTCTGCGCAGTTTCAGCACGGTGCTGCGCTGAACCCTGACTGATCCGGGTGTACCAGTGAGGAGATCACTTTCACTAGTCTGATGGCCCATAGTTGGCAGATGAAGCCCATATATTAGTACTTAATAATTTCAGTACTAAGGAGATAACAATGAACTGATAATTGAACAATGTGTATCGTGTTAAATGATATATATGAATATATTGTAACCATCATGGACCTCTTATGTAGAACGATTATGAAGAGCTATTTGTCCTATGTTAGGATTGGTGATATACAAATGTTGCTAAGATCCCCAATCACCCTATTTGGATAATGAGGAAGATTAACTTCTCCCTTTTTGAGTTCAGGTGCATAAAATGAGAGTTTATAATAAGATGATTCCATGCATATTATTGATTCGAGTGTGTTTATCTACAGGATTTTATTAAAGTGGTAACCATCCAGTGCCCTTTACTAAGAAAGACACATCATACAGTCTTGAAAAAGATGGTATATAACTGCTAAAAGCCATCGAAACGCGTCGACGCCCATACCAGCACAATCACGAGACCAAACTTATTCCTGCAGACAAGACTTTTTAAGCAAGTCCGGGATTTTGTTTAATACTGGTCGGTTTTGATGTGCAATTTTGATGACAAATAATACTGTCTGTGTTTGTCTCGCATATTGTTTTCTTCGTTCTCAGCTGACAAGCACGATAATCAGCTTGTGTTTGGAAATTAGTGTTTTTGTAGTAGATTTATGAATTTTTAGATGCACATGGTTGTGATACATCCTATTTATGTTTTTAACGAAATTACAATTTGTTTTGCGTTTTTTTAAAAATTATTGTACTGTTGATGAAATTTCTTATTTTTAAAAATAAAACATGAAAACCTTTCTTTTAAACAAACTTTTTTGTCTATGCATTATATGTGTTAGAGATTGGTGCAAATATATGGGCTTATGTCTAAGTTGTTTTCCGCCAAGGGATACCTTGTTATTTCACTGTTTCCTAGTACCCTATTCCCCTGGTGTGTCAAGGGGTCTCTTTCGTTTATTTTACATTTACGGCCAATAGTTTGGCCAGGATCTTGGGTTCGGCATTCAGGAGAGAAATGGGTCTGTAGGAAGAGCATACTTCCGCAGGTTTGCCAGGCTTGTGAATAAGCACGATATTGGCCACCCTTTGGTCGTATGGGAGTACACCCCTGTCTCTACTGTCGGTGAACATAGCCCTCAGATAGGGAGCAAGTTTGTTAGCACTGAGTTTGTATAGTTCGACCGGAATGCCGTTCGGACCAGTGGCTTTGCTGGACTTGACCTGACGGATAGCCTGTGCAACTTCGTCATCCGTGAACGCTGAATCGAGGAAATCACGGTCTTCTTCAGATAAACTCGGCATAATTATATCTCTAATAATTTCCTCATTATCGACTTCTGTAAACCTGTCTCCCGTGGCATAGATCTCTTGAAAGTATTTCGCGAATTCATCGGCCACAGTCTGCGGGTTTGTAAGCCTACCAGAGGACCGACTCTCCAATTCAGGCACTAGTCGGGACGGACGTTCTCCCCGCTCGAGCCAGGCAATAAGCTTGCCCGCTTTGTCTCCGTGCTCATACACGAGGCTCTGTGTTGCATTGTGATGCGCTAAGGCTCCTTCCCTGGCAAGATTCCTATATTCCTCCTCACGGAGCCTCAAGAGGTGGAGGCCGTCCTCCGACGGAGACTCAGCCGCCCACCTCTCCTGGGATAGAACTTCCTCCTCCTTCCCGAGCAGCACAGCCAACCCTTCTTTCTTCTTAGAGACAATGGATAACACCTCCCCTCTGGCTACCGTTTTAAATGCTTCCCACAGCGAACTGGGGGAATCAACCGACCCGAAATTCTCAGAGAAATACCGATCAGACATGTGGCGCACCTCCTTAGCAATGACCGGGTCTTTCAGCCACCATGCTCCTATGGGAGCTATCCTGGTCACAGCCGGAAGCTCCAGTGCAAGGCACAACCAGAGCGGAGAGTGATCAGAGACCCCCCTCCCCAAATGCCTGACCTCAGACACATACAATGCCATCGCCGCTGGGAGGAGGACGTAGTCCAAGCGTGAGAGAGTGCCGTGTGCAGCCAAAACATGAGTGTAATGTGTTGTGCTAGGATTACGGACGCGCCAGCAATCAATCAGTCCCAACGTACTCATAAAATCAGACAACCATCTCTGCGCCTGTGGCAGCACCCGCGGGGGCCCGATCAATCACACCATCCACCACTGAATTAAAATCGCCTCCCAACACCAGATGACCAAGGGGAAGGGTAAGGAGGATGGCCCCCAAGTCTCGGAACATCTCGGCCTGGAGAGCAGGGGGAACATAAATCGATAAAAATGTGACTGTATGGCCCCCAACAAGTCCCGACACTCCAGCATAACGACATCTCTGATCCACGAGGTTGCCTGCACAGAAAAGGGGAAGGAGTTTTTTAACAGTATCCCCACACCCCTAGAACCAGTCATGTAGCCAGCGTGTACTACTAGTTTGTAACCTCCTCTATGCATGGCCTTACACTTGTTCCTCACTGAATGAGTCTCTTGGAGCAGTACTATGTCTGGGGAGTTCCTTTGGACTAGCTGACTGACCATCCCCCTCTTGATCTTATCACCCAACCCGTTAACGTTCCAGCTTAGCACCTTGATCCCCGATCCCCTGAACTCATGTCTCCCCGGACCCATGTATGACAAATAGCAAAACTACGTTTCCACCTGAGCAAAAAATAGACCCTGAACCAACAAAAATACAAACTACACTTACACTCACCTCCCCTCCCCCCACCCTGCACCCCTGCATTTGGCTACCGCCCCCCAACTCGCAGTGTGCCTGTCGCCCCATAATGAAACTAAAGACTACCTAAAAATAGATCGGAGGAGGATATCGGTGCCCCGCTTCCCCGCCTACCCCTTAAATCTGAAGCTATCTCTGAGATATGCAACTATAACAGTGGGATTGATCTGAAAGCCTTTCCCACCCCGCTGTTAACGCCATGTCCAAATAAAGTTCTGCGTCACCCGGAATCATCATGGAGCTTCTTCTTCTCCACCGTCCTGATCCCGGGGGGTCTTGCGGGCCAAGCTCTCCACCCAGTCAGATGCTATCTCAGGATTGTCAAAGAACCAGACCTTCTCGTCCACCTCAACTCGTAGCTTGGCCGGATACAGTATGGCATACTTGATGTCCAAGTCTCGAAGCTTCCGCTTGACCCCCCCGAAGCTCTGCCTCTGTCTCTGCACCATTTGCGTGAAATCGGGAAAGAAATTCACGGTTGAGTTCTCAAACCTCAGGGGCCCATCGGTCCTCGACGTCTGCAGGATAGCGTCCCTGTCCCTGAAGTTCAGCACCCTGGCGATCATAGGCCGAGGCGGAGCCCCCGGTCATGGTCTACCTCCGGGGATCCTATGAGCCCGCTCCACCGTGAAGAAATTACTGAGTCCCTTCGGCTTCAAAGGGTTCATGATTCAATCCTCCATAAACAAATCCGGGGCAGGCCCTTCGGCTTTCTCCGGTATCCCGATTACTCGCACGTTGTTCCGTAGGGCCCGTCCTTCATAATCGTCCAGCTTGCGAGCCGCCATCTCGCCAGAGGCCTTGAGGCCCCTCACTTCCCTCTGAAGCTCAGCCACATCATCAGTCAAGCTCGCCGTCTTGATATCGAGCGATTTAACCTGCTCTCTGGTCTTAGTGAGATCAGTTCTGATGAGGTTAACCTCGATGGTCACGGTATCTAGTTTGTGATCCAGCCACTCCATACGTTTACCCAGGGAGGTTTTAACCCCTCGTATAGCCGCCATTAGGTCAGACATTGTCGGTTCCGTAGTCTGACCCGATGACTCCCCTCCACCGTCCTGCGACTTCCCGAGGGTGACAGGGGAGCTCCTCGGCTGCACATAATGGTCCATCGTATTGACCTGGAAAGTTCGGGAACCTCTGGTGTTCTTCGACTGTTGTTTATCGAGGTCCGGCTTGGTCGCCATCTCGGGACGGACACAAACCACAGGGGTACACTATATTCAGATATGTCCCAGTACACCAGTGCCAGGGATAATGGCTCGAACTCCTTCGGCCACAACCCGATCTCGGTCACTTCACTCCACTGCTGATGATCGTGATCCGAGCGAGGCGCCTCAAGTCCAGGCACGAGGAGCACGATCAAACCAAGAGGGGCGACTGAAGGCGCCCACGTACGGGCATGTCCCCAATCCACTGGCGAGGGAAGCGCCAACAAATCCCGTAGATGGAGTTACGGACCGGCGACTTCCGGTGGCAGACCCCGCTGTTGTTGCACTAGAGCCCGGACTGCCCCCAACTCCAGGTCCCCGGCCCCAATTCTGAAGGCCGCAAAGTTTTCAGACGATGTTTCTGGGGCTCCCGGGGGTCTCCAGGAAAACCAAAAACGGCAGTCGTGTCCTCACGTGCTCAGCAACAGTTCCCCGTCATTATTCTCAGGATCTCGGACAGGATAGATATCGGGGTGGCGGGGTGCACCGGAGCCCTGAGCTCACGCGGCCATCTTGGGCGCCGCGAAGCTCCTCCTCCTCCCTTTAATTTTTAATAGAAAAAGGCCAGGTCCCAGGGCATGGGGTTTCCCAAGGGCGAAATCGGTCTGGCAAGGGGGGGCCGCAGGGCCCCCATCTCTATTCAGAAAAGGCCTGGCCCCAGGGCATGGGGTCCCTGGGGCCATAATCGGCCAATGACGGGGGCCACATGGCACACCGGGCCACCCACAATTTTTGTTTTAGAGGTGATTATTAAATAAGCAGCCAGAGCCACTCGTTCATTATTCACTGCTCCAGCAAGGAGCACCCCAGAATGCTCTTTTTTTTACATACAAATATTGCTGCTGGTGGTGTGCCTCGAAAAGGCAGGGGCATCACCAACATTTTTTAAATGATGTAGGGGCTGCAGGAAGTGCAGGAGCCTCCCATCAACATGAGAAAAGCAGTAAGACTCCTGGGTCAAGAAATAAATTAACCCAGGCAAACTTACCATATTTTTCTAAAGCACTCCTAGCTGCCTCTCTGTGTTCCTCAGCTGGAGTGCAAGGGCCTCTTGTGGTTGTTATTATTATTGCATTTGGTGGGATGAAAAATGTTCAGAGAATCACTCAGAGACATGGTGATTCTTTTTAAATTATTAAACATTTTTAAGAACAATCACTTTTATTAAACATTGCATTGTTTGTATTAGTGAAATATACATTTGATTAAACTTATTGGTGATTTTTGGACAATGATGGATCTGCTTTATTTTTGTTGATTTTTTTTGTAAAATAATTCTCATTGGCATTTGTATTTTGAAAGTACAGTACATCATAAGGAAACTCTGGTACAACATATTCTGATCAAGTATACATCTGATCATGGGGTAGAATACAGTTTCAGTACATGACACCTTCAACATTTCAATAAGTAGTAAAGTCAACGTAGAGAGAGGTGTGTAGTGAGTCATTTAGCCTTGCAGGGCATCTGACGAGCTGTACTGGGAGTCGGGTGTTCGCTCTCACTGTCAACCCTACGCTTTGTGTGGGGCTATGCGCCAGTTAATGATTCAAACTGTACAAACCAGGGGGATATAACTGGGGTACACTGTATCTGATGGCATGTCGCATGGTATGAATCTGCAAGCCACTACATTCTAGCTGATTCACGATTTAGACACGCGCAGGGGAGGGACTGCTGAGAGCGATTTACGTTTTGTCCATTTGTGGCCTCTAACCCCAACCCACACGGTGTCTGTTCGATGGTGGGACTGCCGGGGCATGCACTAGGGCGCACGTGCGCCATGGGGGAATGGGCAGCCTGGGATAATGGCACCTCTGATGTTTCCTGCGCAAAGGAATGGAGAAGGATAGTCCATGGCATGAACAAAGGAAGCTTGCGGATTCCCTTGACTTCTTCGGACTGGAGCATCTCCTCCTCTGCAGTGCCACATTTCTTAACTTCCCCCACCCATGCCGCCAGCGGAGGCCCCACCCCTGTTGTTGTCTTCCAGTGCATTGCTATGCATCGCTTAGCTAGAAGAAGCGCCAGGGATGCAAAACGTGACTCAACTTTTTTACTCTTTTGATGATTGTTGATGCCTAGCGTGCAGGCCTCCCAAGTGCAGATGTCCGTGAGTCCCGTGACTGCATGGAGGGCAGTGTGGATTGTGGCCCAATAAGTGTGGAGTGTTGGACAGCTCCAGAACATGTGTATAAAAGATGCTTCAGGTTCTGGGTATCTGGGGCATGTGAAGGACGCAGCCGGGTAGTATTGCTGGAGTTTCTTGGAGGTGAGGTAGGCGGTAGTGTAGTATGTGCAATTGTATGTTCTTGATGCCGCAGTTGCGGGACACTTTTTTGGGGAACTCTAATACCCGAGCCCATTCCTTATCGTGGAGTGTCCTCTGGAACTCAGCTTCCCATTTTTCTTGAAGGGGCAAAAGGGTGAAGGAGTTTAGGGATTGCACCGTTTTGAATATCCAGGTGACCAAATGACGTCCTGGGCCCATCTGCAGTAGTGTGCAGAGTACCGGATGCGTAGGGGGTTCCGTATCTATTGCACGCCACAATTTGCAGCAATCTTCTAGCAATTGCCGATGTAATAGAAATTGCCCTTTGGGGAGCTCCACATCAGCCGCCAACGCTGCGAATGTCTGCAGTTGCCCGTCAGATAAAGGAAGCCTACCTCCGTAAGGGAATGCGCTGTCCACACCTGGAACGTCCGTTTAGTATAGTGTGCCTTACCTCTGGGGAACCCTACCAGCGGCAGGATGGGGGAGTATAAGTGGAGTGGTGTGGCTCACTGGTTAGAGGCGGCAGACCCGGAAGCAGAGGTCGGCCCGGGACCAGGGTTCGATTCCCGACATGGCAGGGTCTTGGGCCATGGTCAGCGGACTCGATAATTCTCGTCTCGGTGCCTACTCCAACCATGGGTCCCACTCAGCAACTCTGGGCAATAGCTTGCTTAATCTCTACTAACGGCCCCATCAGCGCCGGGGATGCTTGTCTTCACCTTGGAGATGCCCAGGAGGGACCATCTCACTGGGAAAGCCAGGATGGGTTCCCCAGCGGTATACAGCGCCGGGACGCCCCTTTGCTGGGGCAGCTGTGCGCTTTACAAGTATACAACATTTAACATTTATAGGGGTGCCTCGCGATTCAGCCTATGTATGCGTTGCATGCAGGCGTGCGCCACTGTCACCTGAAGGGGCTGGCTCTGGATTGGTTCCGCTCCTGGTACCAGCATACGATGTATGGTTCAAAGCACTCCGGAGGCCGTGATTAGTTCCCCGAGCACCCGGCCCGCTGTGCAACGCGACACCCATTGAAGCTGTGCTGCAAGGAAATATGCCTCAAAAGAAGGGGTACCTAGCCCTCCCTGGTCCAGGGGCAGCTGCAGTTTGGCGAGGGTAATCCGCCTGCGGCCCGAGCCCCAGATAAGGGTCCAGAGGAGGGTATCCGCTCTTGGAAGAAGGAGAGCGGATGGACCACAGGAAGGTTAGCTAAGTAGTATAGTAATCTCGGAACTAGTATCATCTTGGCGACTGCGATTTTGCAGATGGCAGCCAAGGGGAGATCCTTCCAGAAGTGTATGGAAGAGCTGATGCCAGCCATTGCCCTATGATAGTTCCCGTCGTAGAGATCTTGTGGCGTGTGGTACAAGCGAACGCCCAAGTATCGCACTGCTTGGGGCTCCAGGATATACGGACATCACCTAGTAGTAGGGGACATGGGGGGAGATCACTCGTGAGGGGGAATACTGTCGATTTGGACCAATTTACTCAGAGGCCCGCCACTTCCTCAAATTCTGCTTTATATTTGTTGATATGCTTACTCCTAGATAAAGTCAATAGGCTCCCTTCTTTTATATTTTCGTGTTGTGACTCTTTGCCAAAGTCAGTGAGCCTGACTGTTTGCGGCTAGACCCTGTGCCAAACCCCATGCTGCGCAGGGCCGAAGGCTGTGCGCAGGAGTGGCAGTAGGGTGCCAGCGAAGGGTTGGGACCAGGGCCTTGACATAGGCGAGGCCCTGCAACCAACAGCATGCTGTTTATGGTTAAATGCTGCATGTAGCAGGTGGGTAGGGCACCCAACCCCACGCCGCGCATGGCGATGGATATTTTAATAGAAAACATTTTAATAAAAAAAATGTTTTTCAACCTTAGAAATTCACTGAAAGAAACAAATGTTTAAGGGGCGTTATAGTCAGATGTAAATGTGAGTTAAAGCATACCGTTTTAAGTGAACAAACCCACTGAAATTCACCAGTTATTGTTATCTCAGGTAACTATAACTCATGTCCTAAAGTAACTATAATTCACGCCCTGACCAGGCCTATTTACAAGCCCTCATTGCCACCACAACGTCACAGTTTTCTTAATTATTTTTTTTAAATTTGTATTATTATATGTGAACAGACTTGCTGACAGCAGATGACATTAGCAAACTTATTTTGTACAGTTTACAAGGTAGCTTGACAAGTGTCTTAAAATACAGGTTTTAGTTACATCCCAACTTTCAAGATAGTAAATTAACAAACATCCCTTCCAAGCCGCCCATGTGTTCCTTTGGTAGTTCTTGCAATTTAGTCGCGTGACTGTGTCCGGTTCTTGTCCGTCTGGTCTTTGATGAAGGCACATTTGTCCAGTTTGCTAGTAGGTACACCCCGCGGACCACGGACTCCCATCTTCGCCAGCTGTAGCAAGGGTTACACCAGACACGCTGGGGGGAGGGGGCTGTAATCACCGCTGCCTGCCGCGTTGTGTGGTGTCACGCGCGGCCTTTCGGGTTTCTCACCCAGTACCAGTTCCCCTGTGAAGGAGATCTGTCTCAGTCATCTATGTTCCCAACTCCTCTGTGCGCCTATTGAGGTTGTGGCCCCCACTCGCGCCAGTAGATGCGGTCGCCGAGTGGGGGAGCACATCTGTGTGGCGGCTGAGTCGATATTGATGGGGACCCCCAAGGGAATCACCTATAGCCTCCGCTGTATCTTACATTAGAGTCCTAGCAGTACTAATTTTGTCTGTGGCCGTGGGCTCAAATGAGGCCCCAGCGCTTACCCAGCTGAAGGGCCCAACTCTCCGGTGCATGCAGCTCTGTGCCAATTCGGAGTGGTCATTCGGGGGGTGGGGGGGCCTTGCGGAGTGCAGCCGGTCCCTCCCGGGCGGATCATGATGCACAGGCCACCCCCGCATTTCCCACCAGATATGCTGTCAGTGCTGTTGTGGCACCCTCCAATACGGCGTGCATCCGCCGCTCGACTCATCAGGGTCCAAGTGTTTGTGATCTGCGTCCGCCATCCGGACTGCTCTGGCAAGTCGGTTCCTCATCTCTCAGCCCGGTCGTCGCGTAGCACTCTGCCGCCCCGACGTCGCCATTGGTCTCTGCACGGCCGTAGGCGGTTGGCCCACACAATGTCCCTGATCCAACACGGCCAGCAGGCCGCAACTCGCCACTGCTCGGCGTTTCCCCACCGATTATTCTCCGGAGCTCTGAATCGGCGCGATCTGTTCAGTAGACGCTCTGGCTGCGTTGATGCTCCGATTTCACCGTGGAACAGCTGGATAAGTGTACGGATTAATTAAAAGGGACTTCCGACCACGGAGTTCCACTAGGCTGCGGCCATTTTGCTTGGCTGCTAGCCACGCCCCCTCCCCACAACATCACTTTTAAAGACGTTGTGGTGGCGTTACGATCTTCGCCTTATTTACAAGGCAGTGTTTCACCACTTAACATGGATTAACACTGCCTTGTAATAAGGCCCGGTTTCTCGCTACACTTGGTGTGAAAGGGAAGGGCAATGGGTGTTGCTGTGGGCGTTCCACCGCAACACCCATTGATTTTGACGCTGCCCCATACTTACAAGGATGGTTTAAATATGGGCAGCACCAGAATTAAGACCAGGAAAAACCTGGTCCTACCCTGGTGCAACGAGGATAATTTCTCCTCGTTTTTGATATTTCCATGTATGTTGCATTGTGCAGCACACATGAAAACAGCAATGTGCCTTTGATTGTTTATGTGTATGAAGGTGCTCCTTCCTGCACAAAAACCATCATTAAAAAAATGACGTTTTGCAACTTCTATATGTGCTGCATTCAAAAGTTTGAAATTGCCATTTCAGATTGTTTATGTGCAGGAAGGGCACCTACCTGCACATAAACAATCACTCCCCTCAACGCAGGCACTCTTGCACTGTGGTGCAAGGGTGTCTGTGTTGGGGCTAGGCAGCTAGATTTAGCACCAGCGCAAGGGGGAAACGCAGGGCTGCACCATATTCTTGTAAATATGGTGCAGCCCTGCATTTCTAAAGTGACGTAGCCTGTCATTAACCTTCTTGGCTTAACGACACGCTTCTCCACTTGACTGTAATATGTCCCTGTATATTTTATCTCACATTTTCACCTAACTGTAAAGTTCTTTTAACCTTAGTTTTTTTAAACATACATATATAGATATATATCGAATATAAAAGTTGTTGCACATTGATCTGATGTACCCTTTCGGCTTAATAATGCGTGTAAGGTTTTCATTGCTCTGGAAGACCCAGAAGCAATCTTATTTGGGTACCACATCTTAACTTTTCTGCAAAATAGAACCTCATTTTCAGATTTGGCAACTAGAAGCAGGATTTTAGGAGAATAACGAACTCGGTGTTGTATTAATTATGCCTTCTACTAAAGGAGGCCTCACTCTTCCTCCAGGGAAAAAAACCCCTGCCATCTGCTCATTAGATACGTTTTTACTGATAATAACGAGTTTGTGTCATGTGATTACGTTCCGTAGACCTGTCTTGAGATTGAAAGAAATCATACAAACTGCCCTAAATTTCATGTGTTTAAGCATTAGGATCTAATCAACCCTTTTCTAGAGAGAGCTCTGGTCAGTTGCAGAGGGATTTGACTTTTGATTATTTGAGGTACTTCGTGCCGCTTGTGCATTAAGCACATGTAAGACTGGAGGGCTGCCCGACGTGTTGCATTTTATTTTTTAACACTGTACCTGCAAATGTGTAGGTCCATGGAGTTCTGCGTCACTTAGAGTGACGTTGATGGTTCCTTCATTTTAATTGCATGGGGGCACTGGAACCTGGCAACAACCTAAATGCTTTCCTCATCAATTCTGTAGTACATCCTCCAGTTGTTCGCTTCTCTACAAAGAGGGATCGCATTATCTCAGTTACCGTAGCCTCATGTGAGATGGCGGGAAACCCCAGACTCTAATATTAGTTCATGTAGTGCATTCTAGAGCCTGTAGCGTGGCTCACAACTTACCCTGAAATCTTGTGCCTTCATGCACGCCCACTTCCATGTGGTCTATCTGGCTTTAAGCACTAGCCCCATTGTACCAATCACCCCTGAAGTTGCTCTGATCCCTAACAACCTTTTCTGACAGCTAATTTTGTTTAATTTCTTTTTCTTTTTATTATTTTATACAAAACACAGGTACATTCGTATTGCAGTTGAGAGTCCCAGCTGTACATAACATTTCTTCACATAGAAAACCACACAAGCGCAATAGTTACATAGTAGCTTATTCGCTGTTAACAACAGTCCAAATTGCCCTTTAAGCTATCCATCTGGAGGCCTCTGTGATGCTGGCGAGGTTACGATAAAGATAGAGAAGTGTAGAAAGAAAGTAAAGAAGAGTAAAGTTAGTGTGCAAGAAGTGTTGTTTGGGTCTATGCTTAGCCTGGGTTGGGTCAGCGTTGAATGATCTGCCCCTTCAGAGGTCCACGGTGGGTCGTATGTTCATAAAAAAGTATCGAGCGACTTCCACATCCCCCTAGATGATGGTTTCCAGGGAGAGTTTTGCAGGGCCGTGCTATCTGCACCTCTGAGGTATGTCACCCAGTTGAACCAGCACCTGTATGTTTTCCAGTTTGTCAGGACCAATTTGATGGTAGCGGTCAGCAGGAGATCAAGGAGGTCCCTATTTGTGCCGTGTGGGGAGATGTGAGGTTATGAAGGCTGTAGTGAGGGAGGAGAAAGCTGGTGTTATTGTAGATCTCAATGCCTTTTTAATTAAGTCAAAAATTTCTTCCCAGAACTTTTTGAGTTTGGGGCATTAATACAAGAAATGTGCTAGCTCTCTCTTCTCCCTGGAGCAGTTCCAGCATAGGTTGTCATCTCTGAGGCCTAATGATGCCAGTCGGGCGGGTGTCCAGAATGTTTTGTGGAGGAGCCAGAATTTTGTCTATGACAGTGTTGATGTGATTTTGTTGCGTCATGGTGAGGCCAGAGTAGAACTAGGTCTTGGTCGGTGAGTGGGGTCTCCGTCTGTTTTACCCAATAGTTAGTGGTTTTGTCGTTCAGCTTGGTGGTCTTTCGGCATAATAATTTATATGGGTGCGATACTTGATGACGTATTTTATTGAGGTTGGCGATGTACTGAATGATTGAGGGAATGTGTGATGAGAGCTTGGCTTTTGAGAGGGCTGTCTTGATTTTAAGGAAGTTGTATAGCTCTGAGCGAAATGAGTAATGTATGGATAATATCCGTGTCATGTAACTGACTGCATTTTGTTAACACGGCATGGGTGGAGGGGGGAAGAATGCTGTGGTACAGTGGTTGATGTTCCGTGGTTTCTTTTCTTTTTATACCATTTACGTTGATTCTCAGTTAATGTTTTCTTTTGGGGGCGTATATCCAAAATGTGAAAAACTTGTGAGACAACTGCCATTCAACAGCAGCAATACAGCTAGCAAGGGATTCTATAACTTACAAGAAAAAAGGGGTTCCTTTCTGTGGTTCTTAGTTATTGAATATAATGTACTTTGTAAAGTAAAACACCAATACTTTTCTGTCCTCAGATGTATACTATATGTCCCACAAATTGTATCAAAAAAACTAAATTATCGTTAAAAACATGTTTATTAAAAGAAACAGACTTACTCAAATAATATTGGATAAACACAGATTATACACATAAAACATTTTTTACACAACTCATAATATATTCACATTACAATGTGCTTCATTACAATAGTATGTAAACGGTTAAAAGTAGCCAAAACGTCGTTTCGGTGTTTTAGATCGATGGCACACCTTCATCAGGACTACATAAAAATTCTTGAATCTAAAAAGTATATGGACAATAGATTAGTATACATTCAGTGAGGAATTTAAATTACAGAAAAGTTATTTTGGAATTCTAATAGTGTCTATATTACAAGTACCAAATTTCTTACATCTTTCGCGGTTTTCAATTCGCGGTATCAGTCTTAATCCTGGGGATAGAGTAACCTTATCCACTAGTCTGGGTCTTTGTATTCCCTTGATCAACCTGTGTATAGAGGTATATGTTCTATGAATATTTTATATAAGAACAACCATCTGCTATTGGGCTACTTGCAGAACATTTAAATTTCATGCTTACTTAAAATTTGTGACCGTGGCGTTGTGGATCGTTCTGCATATGAGTCAGAGGGATGGAATTATTGCCAGCTCAGTAGTTTATATGGCGTCTTTCCACTCCTCGGTTTCAATTGAGCGTAGATAGAGCGGAATTCTTCTTATTAAAATTGAAAGCAATTCTTTTCTCTAGATAAACAATAGATACAGTGAACAGGTGTTAAAAATCACCCTGTTTACTTAAGCGATTTAAATTACTTAATACTAGCAAATAAGGGAGAACCATCTTATATGGATTCTTAGTTGTAGGCACATCATGATTGTTAATTGATAGTCAGTTCAAAGATGAAACATTAGAACTGACATGTGCCAGAAGCATCGTCAGAATGGGATGCTTTTTGTTAGGAATAAAGACAGTACTATTCTTTAAATCAACAGTGGATATGGTCTACTAGTATTACACATCACAGTAAAAGAGGGTTTAAACTACTTATAATTCACATTAAAAACGGACCCCAGATGTGGGTTGTTCGTTTAAATGCACACCGTGACATTTTAGTGGTAGTCAGTTTGGGGATATACTCATAGAACTGACATGAGTGCACAGTATATTCAGAAGGGGTTAAAGATAGTACAATGCGCTAATGTAAAGCGTTGTACACATGGTTTGAGTACCGTGATGTAAAGACCCATGTAAAGCATAGCCAGATCGGTCTAAATGTCGCTATGTGGGCAGGCGTCTACTCATTATCTAAGGCGCACGCTAACCCATTAACCCCAAGTAACTCACCTCCGCGATAGGAGCAGCTTGCCGCCTGCCTGGTCACCCGATCTCCAGCGTCAGATCAGGGGCCAGAGCAGCGCGTGTCATTTTATATGTTACGCGCGTGTTGCAATGTTTAACAATACACAACACCTGAGTCGTAATTCTCCGCGTTTGCTCAGAGAATGGCCGCCATTTTGGTAGTTTTTACCGTCTTAGCGTATATGATTCTGCCTACAATAGAGGACGGACACCCCGCTTGTGGCGTAATTAATTTGTGATACACAAACGTGTTTAACTTTGTATTAGTCGTTTGTTTTTATTAAATTAAAGATTAAAGTGAAATAGATTCAGCACTGTTTTGTCTTGTTTTGTTTTGTTTTATTTCGAGAGCTATTGTCATTTCTCGATCTATTTACTATGGCGCCATTTTGGTAGTTCCTTCCGTGTTTCTATGTAATTTTTATTAATATAGAGATATTATGTGGTGCTCTTGCATAATGGTTAGCACATATCTACTTTAAATCATTCACAAATGTCTCCTCTAAGTTTATATGTCAGTAAGGTGTATCTCTGATGGTATTACTATGCATTTCCCTACATACAAATATATATATATGTTTTTAAGGAACGCTCATATCGTGGAACTTAAAGCATGAATGTGCTATTTTTAGCATAATGAAAAGGGGGATGACAATTTAAGGAGACCAATTGTATAGGGGATAATGGTAATTTAAAATTCATATTTACAGGTTGCTCATGGTTTTCACGACAAAGCGTCCTTTTACATTCTCATGCATACATTAAAGTACATGGAAATAAATCATTTCTATATTTGTCAATACTTGGTGTCTGAAGTACCCAATATATGTATGTCAGACCTAATTTATGCCCTTGAACATTTTTACAAATTCATGTTTACATACAATTATCAAATTCATTATTCTATGCAAACAATTATACATATATGGTTACAAATATTTTGTATCATTTATGGAAACAAATTTACATACTTGGTTGCATATAATTTTTATCTCTTGTGGTTTTGCTTGTTTTCACAGTTGTTATGATACTCTTCAGACATCCTAACTGGCATCTTTCCAGAAAACCTAAGGTGTGCTTAGGGGAGCTTATAATGGTAGTAGACTATTATCTGAGGACAGAAAAGTATTGGTGTTTTACTTTACAAAGTACATTATATTCAATAACTAAGAACCACAGAAAGGAACCCCTTTTTTCTTGTTATAATACTTCCCAGTCCTTTCTGGGTTTGTTCAGGGAAAACTCTCTTTTTTTGTCTAATTCTATAACTTACGCCACCGGGCCTAAGGCTGTCGGTTAACAGGCTGTGTAACTCAGAACGGGTGTATGTAGCTATCGTATCTAATGCAGCCAGCCCCCTGGGTTGTAGGCATAATGCTGTGTTTCATTTGTATACATATGCAATAAAGGTCTTACAAACTAAAAAAAAAAAAAAAAAAAGTTGTATAGCGCTATTGGCGAGAGGTTGTGTGCTCTCCTAAGCGCTTCAAAGGTGTGGGGTTCGCCTTCACCTTCCAGCTGCAGTGGGTGTGCGATGCCTCTCTCAAACCATGTTTCTAGTTGGAAACATTGGCCGTTGTATTTTATCTTACTGTTGGCCCATAGAGATTCCCATTTGGAGTTCCTTATTCTATTTTCCATTTTTTTGTCAATTTTTAGCAGGGCATTTTTCGTATTTTTGAGGATAGGGCTGGAGGCCTGCGCTAGTTTATTCGCTGTCAGGAGCACCCGAGGGTTGAGGTTATTTAGTACGGCTCACTCTACTAGTAGCAATGCTGGGGTGTAGCGTTGTGAGGGTGTTAGCCACGCAGAATCTTGTTTTGCTAAGAATGCCGTCTGGTATGATCTAAAGTTTGCTAGATTTACTCCTCCCAGTGTCTTGTTGAGTCCGAGTTTTTTATGCTTATGCGAGCCCTTTTCCCCCGCCAGTGTTCCTAACCAGTGCCAGATTAAACCCTACGGAGGCCCCTAGGCAGTCGAAATTCACCCCCCCTCACAAATTATCTCCTAATACCCAATGCACTGGCTTGTTTTACAAACTGCCAGCTGCCAGCAGATGAGCTTTTAACCTCTTGCATGCTCATGACGAGCTGAGCTCGTCATGAGCCACGGTGCTCCGGTGCTCATGACGAGCTCAGCTCGTCATGGCCCGTGGAACCTCAGGTGCGGGGAGAATTCCCCTGCTGTGCTGAACGTTCCAGGGAGCCAATGCACCTGTGACGAGCTGAGCTCGGCATGAGCACAGGAGCGCCGTAGCTCCTGACGAGCTCAGCTCGTCATGAGCCTGCGGGCGCTGTGCGCGTCCCCCTCCCCCGAGCACAGCGGGGGAATAACCCCTGCAGCGAAGGAGTTAAGAGACAAACTGTTATGTGAATCTGATGTCTCTGGTTTATGTACTTTGAGTTGTTAATTGGTACATTACATTAATATAGTATTTTTCTCTAGAGTCTTTAATGTAAAGTTTTTATTTCTTGAGTAGATTCATTTTTTTCTATCTTTTGGAAACAATATTTAAGAAAGCTTGAATATAATTTTCTTTCGAGTTCAAAACAGTGGAGCATATTATCAAGGAATAGCGTTAAAATTATCGCCGCTTTAGCGGCAGGAAACTGCCGCTAAAGCAGTGATAATGGGCTTGATAATATGCCGTAGAGAATTCCAGTAGAAGCCCATGTTCTGATGTTAACCAGGGCTTCTATTGGAATTCTCTACGGCATATAATGAAGCCCATTATCGCCGTTTTAGTGGCAGTTTCCTTCCACTAAAGCAGCAATAATTTTAAGGCTGTTGATTGGTGATATGCTATATAACAACAGAAGAGAGGTTTACATATGTCTCAGAAGCCACAGAGACGGAGTCAAGTAAAGAGTGTACCAACCAGCCCAATTTGGGAGGATAGGAAAGCCCTCACACACCGACCTAGTCAGTGTCATGCTTCATCATAGGGCCCCACCTCGGAGGTCGAGTACCTCCTCGGTGTGCTACGACGCCAGGAGACTGCGGAGCAGGTTTGTGTGGTTAGGCGTGTAGTGAAAGATAAATTAAAAGTGTCTAATGGGTATCTCAAAAAACTTTATTGATAGATCCCTATAGCACAATTTAAAATAGGATTTATGTGATTGAATTTAAAGCCAAGAGTAATGGGTTGGTTTAATTCAAGTTTAGATAGTCAGTCAACATGTTTCAGCCTTTAATTGGTTTGAATTTACCTCGGCATTCGTCAGGACTAGTGTAACCCCGGTGGTATGGATTCTCTAATCATCCACCCTACCTGAGGACGTGAAAGTGAAAAAGAAAAAAGGTGAAAAAGTGCAAACAAAAAAAGGGTGGACAATTGTCACATCCCAAAAATCCTGAATTAGGATATATCTGCACTTTAGAATTTGGCGCTAAATGCACCATGGGTCTCGGGAGGGGGGTAGAAACGTCCCTGGCACATCGCCCTCAGCGTTTGCTACCCTCTTCAGCACCTAGCTTTAGCTCTCGACCGGACCCCGACGAGAGCCCCCTTGTTTTTAGGTCAAGCCTCAACAGCACTACTGCTGTCTGTAAGACCTGTAGAACGACTCTATGGGCTTTTACCACACCTCCCAATTGCCATTGGTTGTTATGTGTGGCATTTGAAAAAGCTGGCTTATTATGGGTGCATTTGTGTAAATGTCCCTCCTTTGTGTGCTGAGTTCCCGGCCTGGCAGTTTCACTCAGAGAATATTTTTGTTGGCCATCACACGGTACAGCGTGTGATGGCCTCTCCTCCCTCCTCCCATGTGGTTTATTTATAGCTGGTAGTTGCCTTCACTCAAGGCAGCCGCCTGCATTCCCAAAATAACAGCAGCAACTCGGATGACTGGCACACGTGAACAGCCCACTTGTGTCTTCGGAGTCCGTCTTTTTTTTCTTTATGGTTTCATGCTCATCACCAGCACCTATTTCACTTTTTTCCGCCTGTTAGGTACAGGGAGATTAAGTGATTTGCCCAGAATCACAGGATGTTTGAGCCTCCCACCAGACTCGAACCTGGTTTCCCGGCTTCAAAGTTAGCCACCTTAGCCATTAAACCACAACCTATTTTAATTTGATTAATAACAAAAGAGCAACCTAAACGTTGATTGTGAAACCACACTGTTATCACGTACAGCTGCAGCTCCCACAATGTATAAATGTAAGTTAATTTTTGGTCAGTCTGACTGTAATTGAAGACACTCAGCTGATTTTGAAGGCTAATGTGCTGGAACATCCTAGTACGTTACTTAACGTGGTCCAAATAGAAGTTTATCAGAATCGCCCATTTTCTAAGGACCCACTTGTCTCCTGTTATTCTTCATGAGAAGGTTAATCCATCACGGGCTCAGGCAAAAACTTCAGCCGTTAGCATGCTTTGTGCTTGTTATAATTATGAGCAATGATTGATTCGCTCCGCAATGAGTGTGTGATGATTTTGTTTCCTGCTGTTATGTTTTTTAACTTGAGTTAAGAAATAGCCATAGGCTATTTGGACAATTTTCAAATACCGAAAGGCATGTTTGTGCAGTTGTATGACGTTACCACGCATGCTTTTACCCTGCATGCCGTTACAACGCAAATTTTTACAACGACTTGCTGTCGGGGTGTGCTGGAGTTTGCAATAGTATAATTTTCTATTCCAACTCCAGTCTGTGCAACAGTAGGGAAGGTGTTGGAGTTAAATCCAACACCTTATACCCCCTACACTACAGCAAGCCATTTCGTTGTAATGGCATGCGCAGTAAAAGCATATGTTGTACAGCATGAGTTGTAACGGTTGTTTCTCATTTGTGCTGTGATATTTGACCTCATAACATAGACTTACCCTGTCCTATTCCAGTATTTCGGGTACATGACCATCTAGCAGCACTGTATGTGGCATAACCATAAAGTGAGATTCAGTTTCATAAATTGGGCCCTGAGCACAAAAAAAATATTAACTATTATCAGATTAGCTTTTCCTCTCCTTGGCAGATGGTAGGGCATTAGGGCTCAGGGTAGTTTCGAAGGGCATGTTGGGGGGAGCAGTGCACCTTTTAGGCACACAACAAAGAGGAGACGCAAAATGTACCTCTTCTTTTGTGAAAATATATGCACGGGATTGCTACTAGTGGCCACATAAACAGACAAAATAGATCCTCTGTAATTCTTTAAATATACAAAGTAAATAGATAGTAGGTGGGAGAGGCCCTATGAAGTAATAGAAGAAATTTGTATTTGAAGGTCTGTAAATAGAGAAAATAAGGAGCGGGCATCCTTTGCACACGATAGTCTTTGAGACGTTTTAAACACTTCAAAGTGAAGAGCTGTGGTAGATCTGTAAGTATATCCAGTGGAATGCTCTCCTGGCCATTTTCCTGTAACATATATTGGCCAATGAAAAACTATGGAATAAAACACGACATGGAGATGAAAAGAGCTATAGTGGGATCCTGACAAGGTGATGCAAGGCTCTACAAAACATCTTCATGGACATCAGGCCATGTTCAATGATCTGAGGGGCATATTTACAAGCCCTTATCGCCACCACAACTTCACTTTTCTCGACAGTGTGGTGGCGATAGGGGCTTTGCCTTATTCATAAGGCAGCGTTAAGACTCTTAAAATAGCTTAACGCCGCCTTGTGAATAAGGCCCCCTTTCACGCTATACTTTGCTTGACAGGGGCGGACAATGGGTGTTGTGTTAGGCGTTCCACCACAACACTCATTGATTTTGACGCTGCACCCTATTTACAATGGTAGCATAAATACGGGGCAGCCCCAAAAGTATGACCAGGGAAAACCTGCTCTTATCCTGCCGTAATGAGGAGAAATGCTTTATTTCTCCTTGTTTTTGCTGTTTCTATGTGTGCTGCTGTGTGCAGCACACATAGAAACAGCAAAACGCCATTGATTGTTTATGTGCAGTAAGGGACAACTTCCTGCACATAAACAATCATTAAGAAAATGACGTTTT
The DNA here is from genome assembly GCF_964263255.1 of Lissotriton vulgaris. Lineage (NCBI taxonomy): Eukaryota > Metazoa > Chordata > Amphibia > Caudata > Salamandridae > Lissotriton > Lissotriton vulgaris. Next base: position 192,101,149 of record NC_141688.1, on the reverse strand, counting down.
TGTAAATTCTATGTAAATTCTATGTGAGCTACATTAAGCAGCACTCATATAAGTTTTAAAACGCCCTTTCAGATTGTTTATGTGCAGGAAGGGACACCGTACTTGCAGATAAACAATCTTTCCCTGCAAAGCAGGCACCCTTGCGCTAGGCATCTAAATGAATGCCAGCGCAGGGGGAAACACAAGGCTGCACCGTATTCTTGTAAATTTGGTGCAGCCCTGCATTTCAGAAGTGGCGGGGCATGGCGTTAAGCCAAAGAGGCTAACGCTGCACTCCGCCACTTCTTTGTAAATATGCCCCTTAGATAGCTCACTTACTGAAATCTCTTTTCCCATTCCAATCTGGGTGAGGATTGGCTTCTTGCCTGATCACCCTTGCCAAGTTATCGCATTTGTGAGAGGTTGAGCTATTGGCATTGTAAAGGACAATGTCTTTTATTTATGTGTTTCGAAAACCTGCAAACGGTGCGTAAACATGCACTTTGTACATATAGTCCTTGCTTACGAGAAGCAAGGCTGGCAGTAAAAGAGGCGCAGTTACTGCTGCCTTGCTTCTTCTAAGCAAGGACTTTAAGTACAAAGTGCATGTTTCTGCTCTGCTTACAAGTTTTCAAAACACATAAATAAAAGGAATTGTCATTTACAATGACAATAGTTCAAACTCACGAAATGCAAGACCTGTTGCATTGCAAATGCCTGTTTTATATACTGGTGTGTGGTGCATGTAGGAGAGGACTGTGGGAATCTCATGTCCTGCTTTACTGTCCTCTACCTGTCCACTCGCCAAGTCACTTTTAAACTTGACTGTAACCTCATGCCTGTTCACAGTGCGACTGCTGAAAAGAGTTTTGGCTGAACTTGCTACTGGACTTAACATGGCTCAGTCATTCTGTTGCTTTTGTAATGGGTTTTATTTGCTTGTGCTACAGCAATCCTGGCATGTGCTGCAGTCCCCTTCTGGTTTTCAAAATACTTCACACACTATCTTGCCTGTCTCACAAAACTACCATTGACAGCTTATTGTTTGCACACAGTTGTTTCTGTTAAATACATAACTTGGGGCCAGATGTACGACAGCTTTAAGTGGTTGCAAATGTACCGCTGAAAGGGGTTGTAGAATGTACCAAATCTATTTTGCGAGTCGGAAAACTGTTACCATCTTGCAAAATAGGTTTTGCAAATCACAATTAGAAAGAGGCATGCCAAGGGCGTCCCTTCCTAATAGCGAGTCGCAGGGGCATGTAAGATTGTTTTGCAACCGCAAACGCGATTGCCACCAATTTCAAATTGGTGGTAAGCCTGTCACAAACGAGTAGGAGTCCCCAAGGGACCCCTTCCCCTTTGTGATTGGCAGCAAAAATGTTTTTTTACGAGCAGTCAGTGGTAAAACCCACCACTGCCTGCTCTTAAAAAATTAAACTGAAACATTTTATTTTTATTTTTTTAAACCACTTCCTAATACCGAATAGCACCAGTATGTATGAATATTTAGTGACCGGTAATACATTTGCAGTTATAACTCATTCACAAACGGGTAGGGTTCACGAAGGAACCCCTTTCCCTTAGTGAGTGTGGACGCCAACATTTTTTAAGGCAGGCAGTGGTCCCACCGACTACTGCCTACTCTTAAAATATCCACAGGTAGATTTTCAATCTCATTTTTTAAATGCATTCCGTTTTTCTGTAAGGTTAGCGGGCTGCATTTAAAAAAAACTGTTTTATTGAAAAAAGCAGTCAAAGACATAGTGGTCTGCTGATCCCAGCAGGCCACCATCCCTGGGAGTGCTGGCCATTCCCAATGGGTTTCGAAATGAGACCTGCCTCATGAATATTAATAAGGCAGGACCTTTGCGACCCATTTGGGACTTGCAAACAGTGTATCAGACACTGTTGTACATCAGTGTTTGTAACTCTCAATTTGCGAGTTGCAAAAAAATGCAAATTGCAAGTTGCAAACACTGAGGGTCGTACATCTGCAGCACTCCTTGAAAGAGAAAAAGCCTCTATGGATTGTTTTCGTGCAGGAAGGCTGCCCCTTCCTGCAGAAAAGCAATCCTGCCTACAACAAGGGCACCCTTGCACCATAGTGCAAGGGTGCCTGCATTGGCGCTAGGCTGCCGAAAAGGTGCCAGCGCAGGGGGAAAAGACAGGAATGCTTCATATTACTTCACTACAGCGTAGTCCTACCTTTTCCAGTGACACAGGGCAGCACAGCAAGTTGACTTGTTGCGCTGCCCAGTGCCACTATTTTTATAAATATGCCCCAGAGTTATTAAAATTCACTGGGCTAAAAGAAGGCAATATCAGTGCAATGACCATTGATGAGAGCGAGCAATTTGAAAATAACAAAGTATATTGATCACCATGGGGAACAAGAGTGTTCTATTCAGATACTTAGAGGCAGATTTACAAGCCCCTTACGTCATCTTTACGACACCGTTGCATCAATTCTGTGACGCAGCGGCGTCGTAAACCATGCAGCACTATGCGACATATTTACAATGTGATGCATCTAGTGAAATGCGTCACGTTGTAAAGCCCTGCGCTACATTATACCTGTGTCAGGTGTAATGTATGCAGGGTGGGCGTTTCGTCGCAAGGGAGCCCCGTAAAAGTGACACAGTGAAATCTACAAGATTTCATTGAGTCGCATTTACGTCCCGGCTGCGTCAAAACCTTACGCCTGCTTGTAGTAGGCAAAAGGAGTGACACTGCATTTCAAGTGTAGGATGCCCCTGAGCAGTGCTGAAGATGCGCTTGCGACATGACTCCAGCACTGCGTCATCTATACTCAGACAGATGCACCATGCATCTGTCTATCCTTGTGCCACAGCACGCTGCATTGTAAATGCGGCACATCCATGGTGGCGTAAGAGGTTCCTAACGTCATGCTAAATAACTGGTGCATCCCTGCTGATCTCCATGGTTGCACCAGTTATTGTAAATCTGCCCCTGAGTGTGTGACCGCAAAAGACCTTTTGGCATGTACAGGCCAAAAAACGTGGCTTAGTGCTGCCTGGAAAATATAGAGCAGGCTCCTGCGCCACCAGAGCGTCACAGAAAGTGACGCACCGGCAGCACAAGGGGCTTATAAGTAAACCTCCGTATAATTAAGCATTTTTGCTGCCATAATAAAGACCCCAGTTGCAACTCAAACAGCTACTATTTTTTGTCTATGACACAATCGCAGTGAGAGTGCGTCAGTGGCAGGCAGATGCGTCACTTCTGCAAACGATATGCACACAGGTTACATTAACCCACTTTTCTGCACAAACTCACATTGCATCTCTGCTCAGATGCAAATAGAATCAGGGCCTCCATGTTAGCCCTGGCGCCGAAGCAGGAAAATGCTGAAAAGGAAAGCATGCGTCAGCAGTCCAGGGAAGCATGCGTCAGCATTCCCTGCTCCTCTTTCTGAGGTGTCGTCACCTTGTGCTCGGAGTAGGCGCGGAATAAAAGGGAGAGCGTCTCAAACCTGCCGCCTCAAAGGCTGAAGGGTCAAAGGTCGCAGGAAGTTGAATAGGGGGACGAGCATCTGATGAAGCAGATCTGAAGGACGCTGACTGCATTTCGATCGAAGGGGGCGTTATAATGAAGTCTCAGCAACCTCGGAGAATAAACACGCGGAGAGTACGCAAAGAGAGCGAGAGTGCTACAAAGATCCCACTCCAAGGCCTAGATAAACATCCCGCTGTGCGTCAATGCTGCGGGGAGGAGCCCTGGAAAATAATCAACTGGCTCCCGGGCACTTGGACTATTTGCTGAATCAGCAAATCAATGATTTACAGCGATGGGGAGCTGTTGTGGAATGAACATTTGATGTCACGAGGTCCTGGAAGATGCAGAAGGTTTGTGAATACCAAAGAGTGTCCCATTCGCACCACGGTGGCTGCTGTTCGTAAAGGCTGCGGCTGTAAAAAAAAGGTTTGCCATTCAAGCACTAGAACACGATTCACCTCTTGTGCTTGGACCACTTGTAGGCAGCAAGGGATAGTTGTCCTTCTGAGCACACGCTTCCTTTAATATCCCTGTGACTTTTATATGGAGTAGTAATTACACCCAGGGCCACTGGAATTATGCGACAGGGAGGACTAAATTATGCGGCAAGAAGGACCCAATTATGAATCAAGAAAAAGCAAATTGTGCAGCGTAGCGCAGCACATTTCTATGATAGTATGACTTCATTATGTTGTAATTTTTACATATGGTAACACTGTCTGGAAAAATACTTCACATCATTAGTAACAGTTAAATAGACCAAAAGCAAGGGAAAGAACTGTCATCGTCTTTTCAGTAACTTTTAACCCGTTTGAGCTAGAAACAGAATAGTTTTGTTAAAGCCAGTAGATTATGCAACAGATGATGATTAAGTGGCAAAATCAGCAAATCCAAAATTATGCGGAAAACGCTACTGTCCAGAATGACATAATTCCAGTGGTCTTTGCTGTAGCTCAAAATGTTGCACTTTGCTCCCATTACATGATTAGTGGGTATTATAATCACTCCTGAGTTTTCCACCGGCAATTGCCTCCAAGTCCTAGATAGTGTGGTAGAGACAACAATGTGTGCAAAAAATGGTTGGGTCTCTCCCAGGAGTGTATCCTGGAGCCTAAAGAACAATTGTGTAGTCCTGACTGCGACCTATTGGAATAACAACTTTTCAGTTTCATTAGAAATTCAAGGCCTGAGCTAGCAGCTCTGATGTGCATTGGGAGGACATTCCAGGCTTTGGGCGCCAGATACGGGAAAACGCACCTGCTGGCTGTTGTTCTTAGGAAGTGGGGGATGTGGGCGAGTAGGAAAGCCGATGGAGTGGAAGTTTCTTTTTGGAGTGAGGAGTTTGATGCAGCTGTTCATATAAGTGGGGCCTAGATTGTGTAGGCTTTAGTATGTGTGCATACAGAGCTTGAAGAGTGTGGGTTTGTGAACTGGGACCCTGTGGAGATCTTTTAGGTATGAGGTGATATGAGGGCTGGGTGGTAGTTTGAGCTCGAGTCTGGCTACACCCTTCTGAATGACATAGAATCTCTTGGTGAGGTGTGTGTTGATGCCAACTTTGAGTGGTTTTCGTAGTCCGGCCTGATGGTGACCAGAACCAGTGTTGCTGTTTTGTGGGTGTTGAGTGGGAACTATGTTAAGATTTTTCTCAGGAGCTTCAGAGTGAGGAAGCTGGAGGAGGCCACATTGTTGATCTGGCAGTTCATGGAGAGTTGGTTGTACACTATTATCCTGAGATTCCTGGCTTGGTCAGACGGGTTGGGTGTTGGTCCTAGTTTAGCAGGTCACCAGGCAAGGGTCCATAGTGAGATGTCCTTTCCGAAGATTACACGCAGTGTTTTGTCGGAGTTGAGTTTTAGACAGTTGTTCTTCATCCAGCTGGCATCTTTTGACTTGAAGGTGGTGAACGTCATCTGGGTGTTAGCGTGGGGAGGGAGAGGATGAGCTGGGTATTGTTGGTGTATGGAATTATGCTCATTTTGTTTGTTTGGACAATATTGACAAGCTGTGCTCTAAAGACATTGAACAGTGTGAGTCTCAGTAAAGATCCTTAGGTACTCCCCAGAATCAGGTTGGTGGCAGTGGAGGTTCATGTTGTGAGGCTGAAAGACTAGGGGGCACATGTATCAAGGTAGGCTATTGCGATTCCTTAATTGTGATTATTAAGGAATCGCAAAAGCCTATGCATGTAGGAATCGCTAAAAAAATAGAGATTCCTACACATTCCTTAATGCCGACTTGCAGATTGCGAGTCGCAATTAAGGAATGGCTTCCCATTCATTCCTAAGGGCCTAGAGGCCCATAAGAATGAATGGGAATTGCATGCACAATTTGTGAGTACCCAATAGGTACTCGAAAACTGCGCATGCAATTTCAAGGGTGCAAGGGTACCAAAAGGACACCCCGTGGCACCCCTGAAATATATATGTGTGCAGATATTGCGCACACACATGCCTCAAGCGCATGTGTGTGTGTAACATGGAACTCTGAAAAATGCACTTTAGTGCATTTTTCAAAGTTTTTGCAAATTACGATCAAGTTCAAATTGATGGTAATTGCCGACCCCTAATAGCAAAATCGTTATTTGCGATTGCATCATGCATTGCATTTAGGGAATCACAATTTGCGATCCCTAAATGCATTCGCAATTTCGGTAATTACAAAATTTTCGATTACCTAAATGGTGAACTTGCATTTGGGTTGATGCATCCCAAATGCAAAAAAAACGGTTGCAAAGGGGCAGATTCTGCGAAACTTCCTCTTTGCGATCGGTATTTTCAATGATGCAGTAACTCAAGTCCTGGAGTGGTATCCAGATGGAACAACACAGGAATTCCAAGCCACCCTCTGCTCACGCTCCATAACATAATAAGGCAATACAATACACATGCAATACATATTAAATAAGATAGACAACACATATATATCTTCAAGGTAGGCAGATGTGGATTTAAGTGTGGATCATTTATGTTCAAAAACATAAAGTCTGACATTTATTTTCAGGTCATATATCTTCCAGGTATGCAGGTGCGGAAATAGGTGTAGAACATCTATCTTCGGGATAAATATCTTCAAGGTACGAAGATGTGAAGTATAGTACATCTATCTTCAAAACATATATATCTTCAAGACATGCAGTTGTGCAGATGGATTTATCTTCAAGAAATACATCTTCCAGGTATGCAGATGTGGAGTTAAGTATAGTACATCTATCTTCCGGATTTATGTATCTTCAAGGTACGAAGATGTGAAGTTAAGTATAGTACTATTATCTTCAAGACATATATATCTTCAAGGTATGCAGATTTGGATTTAAGTGTAGAACATTTATGTACAAATCCTATATATTCAAAGTATGCAGATGTAGAGTTTAGTAAATCTATTTTTAAGACTTGTTTCTTTAATGCACGTAGATGTTAAGTTAAGTAAATCTATCTTCAAGTGATATATCTTCAAGATACATAGATATAGATTAAAGTAGAGTAAATCTATCCTATCTTCAAGATTTTTATAACTTCAAGGTATGTAAATGTGGTTAAGTATTATAAATATATCCTTACTTTCATTATCTTCAGAATATTTTAGAAGTCAATATTCTGGTCACTATATTATTGCAGTGGTATATTTGAAATGTATTGCTGTGCTTTAATACTTAACATTTCTTAAAATAACTAAGCTGAATACCTTATGTACAAAAGCAAGCACAGAGGTTAAGGTTGTCCGTCAAAGGCAGTTCATATTTCTGCCAGTGGGTGTACTCCGACTGCTGGACTGCAAACATGTTATTGGCTTCCAGTATTAGTAACCTTTCGCAGTATTTGACCTTCCACTCCCCACCTCTGCTAAGTCGATAACCCTGAAAAGAGATCAGAGTAAGAGCTAATCTTTCCATGCATTACATTAGAATTTTTGGAAAATCCACAATTTGGGCTCAAAGGCTTGCATGGGAACAGGCTCTCTGAGCAGTTCTCTGGTCGCCAGATGTAATATCTCGTGCTAGACTTACCAGTCGCTTAAAGCCTACACTGTTGCTTGGTATTCGCGGTTAAGCCGACAGCTCTTGAACCTCTTATCCTTTCATGGCAAGAAATTGAAGCCATTGGGCATGACTTAAGCAGCAGAGAAAGATTGTGATTAGTTTTCTGTTTCATTTTGGGAAGCCTGTTTGAATGGGGGTGCTGGACGTAGGTGAGAGTGGGTAGTTGATGGCATGTGCAGAACTGAGAGGAGGGATTTCGATGGAAACCTTTCATCCTTTGGAGAATGATGTCTGTCCTGTGATGTTTGCTCCTTCTGTTTTTTATGAGCTGGGATTAGCAGCTGCATAATGGCGGATCTTTGATCGCCTGCACTTCAGACACAACAGCTCGACATTGGGAATGATGTGTAATCCCATGCTCGCCTGTGATTTGAAAAGTCAGACAAAGAAAGTTTTAAACCTAAAGTTTTGACCACACCGTATTTCGCAGAATGTGTTCATCTCTTGATAATATCTTTCATTAGGCCTGAAGGTGGCCTGATATGGCTAGAAAAGGAGATTTGTAACTTCATGCCAAAGGACCTTAATTCAGTTTTACTATAACATTCAAAGCCTGGGGATTAAAAGCAAAAAAGATCTCCCTTTGCTCGATTTGAGTATTTGTAGATACTTGGGATTAATGTGCTAGTTAAAACCAGGATATCTATGGGACTGAGAGAATCCTAGCCAGCCAGGTTAACTAAGGCGTCAGACATCTATTTAAATAAAGTTTGGCGCCTCAGCAGTCAGGGTGTGGGCACATTTCTATAGTGTCCGTAAACTGTTACAGGACATTGTAGCCTAATTGCAGCACCTAGAGCAAAGTGCCTTGAAGCCAATCTTGGGGCTGCCTGTTCTTGCTCCACCCCCTGCAGCTGAAGCACATGGGTGGAACCAGCACAGCTATCAGCCTGAGCCCTCAAATTACTTTCAGATCTACTTTATAACTAGAGGACGAGGGCCCCACGACAGTAGTGACATCTTCTGTCAAAATCATAGGCGTACTAAGTGACATCACACTAGTTGTGACCTCCGGGTTGCGTCACATGATCACATGATCTTTTACCCAATGGCTTGTCATTGCACTTTACTCAATTCGTGCTGAAAGTTCAAGGCAGAAGCAAATGGTTAGATCTGGATTGACAATAGGCAAGCACTCACTTATTGAAATTGATAGTCACATGAACTGCATAGTTGATCACAAGTGGAGGTGATTTGGGGTAGCCAGGTGCAGCAGTTGCTAGCAGTTGCTTGCTCTTTCCATCCCCAGCATGGCCCTGACAACTCTTGGTTCCAGTGACCTTGAAGTCAGGGCGGGAAGAGGAAGGAAACTGCTTTAAATGCTCTGTTTGCTTTTGTAAGTCCCTTTCCTGGTCCTCCGCTTACCCCCTCCGGGCAAATAAGAGGATTGTGAGGGTCCATCCCTCAGATTGTGTGAGCGCCTGTGTGTCGCAAAGTGACATGAACAATAGCGTCAATCAACTTTTTTGTGCAGGAAGTTTCTACGAGTGTAGTGATAAATGGTATTGTGTTGCGTTACGGGGTGAAAACTGTCGAAACACCGATTGGCATCAATGCAAACCCACAACTACCACAGCCATAATGCATAATGGGTCTTATTTACAAGAAAGTGCCGCAGCATGACACTACAAGCCCTTTGGCTTTCAAAGCAAAGGGATGCATCATATTTACAACAATATGACACATCCCTGTGCATTCCCCATGCACTGCCGCACCATCAGCTGCCATACTTCAAAGCAGGCACCCTTGCACCATGGTGTAAAGGTGACTGCGTTGCAAGGAGACTGTTTTTGTCCAGGAAGGGATTCCTTCCTGCACAAAAACGATCACAAGAGGTGTTTACCTCTTCCTATGTGTGCTGCAGAATGCAGCACGCATAGAAAGAGGAAAAAAGAGAAATGTACTCATTTCGCCTCGTTGCATCTCGCTACGCCTCCCCAGACGCTTTTTCAGGTTTACGATTTCTCATAAATCTGGAAAAGCAGCAGAATACATGGGTGTTGCATGGGAACACCCACAACAACACCCATGTCACGCCCCTTTCATGCAAAGTGTTGAGTGAGAAGGGGCCATATTGACAAGGACAGAAAAACCACGCAGGGTGGCTTTACGTGTCCTTGTAAATATGGGGCAGCAGGGTGCGCCACCAGTGCGTCACAAAAATGGATGCACCGGAGGCACAATGGGCTTGTAAATAGGCCCGAATGCGCATAACAATTGCAAAAAATGCACTTCATAATGGGGTTTACTCTTGAGCAGTGGTTCACGTGAAGACAAAGTATGGATCAAATTCACTCAGGACACCATTCAAAAGCATTTTTATCTTGGAACATTGCTACATTGCGATTAGTGTCATTTGAGGAAGGTGTTATTTCCATTTGCATGACCAATAACATCATTAAAACATGGTGTATTGTAAATACGTGGCTGCATAATGTTTCTCTGTTTATGCAATGCAACACAGCTTCTTTATGTGAAGTGTTAAACGTGAATCTTAGTAAATCTATAGTATGATAGAAACACTAACCCCCTGCACTGCATACTAAGGGTTAAACTGTAACACTTCAGTGCATCATAGGTTCATTAACCTACTGCACTTTATCCCAGAAACACTAACCCACTGCAATGAATTGCATCATAGGCACACCCACCAACCACAAGGCACTCCCTCCAGGGATACTTACCCACATGCAGAGTGCTTCCCAGTGATGCTAATCTAGAACACTCTATGCATACTAAGGACCCTAACCTGGCACATTCATGCCGTCCTACAGGCACTAACACTCCTCCCCATACTGCAATACATTTTATGCACTCTAATTCATAGTCAAAACATCAACTCCATCAGTCGGCCGCGGGGCACATGTGTGCTCAATAGCGCTGTGGTGTTGGAACACTTTTGACTTTAAGACAGAGTCAGAGTGGAACTCTTGAGACTCAGGCTACTAGCTGCTGCCTATAGTGAATGAGGAATAACCACTATCACTAGAACGGAGGGAGTAGGACACAGGGAACTAGCTAAGAAACAGTAGAGCCACTTCTCAACATCCAACTGATACTAAGACATGCTGCACTGTGTAATATGTACACGAATTGACCACACTGCACTTTAACTAACCCATTACATTCCAATACATTCTATGTACACTACGTCACTCAATGCACTGCACTGTACACACCAGACAACACATTCTATTGTGCATTCTAGGAGCAACGCTGACTTCCTGTCAACATTACTCACTATCCTGCAGTACATACACCGGGCAATAACCCACCCACATGCACTGCATCCTAGAGTCACTAACCAACCCATTGCACTGCATCATAGGCCATAGACTAGTCTACTTCCTGTATCCCAGGATCATTACTGAGCTTTATCCTAAGGGTGCTAAACAGGCGTGCAACACCCATTGGGCTCACTGGGCTTCAGATCCCCCTCGTGGTGTGTGTCAGCACGGGGGGAGACAGCTTCGCGGGCTGCCAAGCATCCAAATGCAGCCGCACCCGAGTACTTAACAGGTCTTTAAAAGATCATTTACTTGTAAATGAGGCTTTTGTTGTGTGTTCACCCCTTCTTACAGCCACTCTGTCCATGGTGAAAGAATTAGCCCCCCCCCGAAATATTTTCCAGCCCCCCCCCTGAAATGTGGCTCTAGTTGCCCGCCTGGTGCTAAGCCACCACACTTTGCTGCATCCCAAGGACATTAATCCCTCATAAAACACTAGCATGTCACTCTGCACTACAGTACAAAGACTGACCCACACACAGCATGTATTCATAGCCATGTAGTGTGGTACTACCTGCCATCCTAGGGCCAACTCACGAAAAACGCACTGCAGCATGGGGACAGTACAGCATCACACTGCCCTGTTCTAGCCCCTTATTCCCAGCACACTTCACTGCATCTTTATGAACAAGAACCCGCCGAAAATGACGGCATACATCCGCCCCCCCCCCCACTGTCCTCCATCTCATAGACAATAAGCGTACTGAAGCCCATATCACAGTGTAAAGCACTATATCCTAGTGAAACTAATAATATACTGCATCATTGGGGCACTAATGTCTTACCCTATAATGAATGAGTGAGTGAGTGAGTGAGTGGGTGAGTGAGTGTGTGAGTGAGTGATTGAGTGAGTGAGTGAGTGAGTGATAATATTTATAATGCTCACACCACCTTAAAGGGTCCTTTGGTGCAGGCAATATAAATCACCTTGAATAAATTAGATTGTAACCCCTTTTTGAGAGTTTACAATGAGACTTGTTTGCTTAAGTCGGAGGGTGAACAGAATTCCAATGAATAGCTCCATGGATAGAGGGGGCGTTGCCCCACCTATTCTTAATGTTCACTTGTGAAATGACAGTCAATGACTGGTGATCACTCTTGAGCTTTCTGGCTTGTTAATGCATATCGGGTTTTTTCTGTTAAGTAGCCGGGAGCAAGCAGCACATGGACACCCATAGATAATACCGTCCAGTTTGAATCAAATCCTACCCTTGATTGGTAACCAGGGTGGTAGTTTACGGGCCTGAGACAAATGATGGCTGCAAACCTTGTGCACACTGCAAATGCACCACTTATTATGGAAGTAGATTGCAAATAAGCTATTAGTCGAGGCTTGGGTTTATCAGTTCTCAAACTACTTTAACTTTATGGAAGTGAAACAGTATGAAAAGGTTGGTCTAAGTTTATTTGGCTGCTGGAAGCATCTGGCATTGACCAAGACCTTCTGGGCACAGGAAGTCATTTTGGCATCAAACTGAACGCCTAGGTTTTTCTTTTTTTCTTCAATGGGATGGGACTGCATATGAAATGTTGGCTTAAGGTAGAAAAGCAGTTTTGGGGGCAACCTATCTCCAAACACTATGAGCTCTGTTTTGGAGTAATTTAAATGCAGGGAGCCAGAATTCCACAGCTGTAAGCCATTTTGGGAGATCTAGCATAAAACAATCCTCTGATCAATTAATATAATGCTTTAGTGGGAGGGCAGTGTTTGCCCACAAGAGTCAGTAGCCACTGAAGTAGGTGGAAAGTTGTTTATATCATGTTAGGTTGCATTCCCAGCATGTAGCTTCTGCTAAGGCTCCCTTTTCTACCCACGTCAGATTCCACACCCTGTGTTGCCAGCAGGATTTTTTTGCTTCATTAATGACCAGTAACTGGTCAAATTTGCTAGTGTCACGAAGCAAGGTTAGTAGAGCTTATCCTCTGGGGTATATGTTTTTTCCTTTATCAGGCTCTATCCCCCACCGTGCTTGTTTCTGTTTTTTGATGGAAGTTAAACTACCTGACTCCTTGTGCCTCATTTATGAGGCTGTGCGTCACTTTTACGCCGCTGGTGTGTCACTTTTTGTGACTCACCAGTGGCGTAAAAAATGTGCCTTGTTGCGCCATATTTACAAAGTGACGCATCTAGGTAGATGCGTCACTTTGTAAACCCCTGCGCCACATTATACCTGCACCAGGTATAATGTATGCAAGGGGGGCGTATTGAAGCAAGGAAGGGTCGTAGAAGTGACACAGTGAAATCTATTTCACGGCGTCACTTTTAGGACGCCGTTGCATCAAAATCTTGCGCCTGCCTCACAGCAGGCGTAAGACTGACGCAGGCCCTTTCACATGGGGCTTGCCCCATGTGAAACGACGCATTGCTGGAGTTGCGTCACTTTTGTGACACACACCAGCAATGCGTCACTTTTGCGCTTACAGATACGTCAGAAATACTGACGCATCTGTAACTCCTTGCGACATGATGCGTCATACATTAAATATGACGCATCTGGAATGTCGCAAGGAGTGCGCACTGAGAAGTGACGCATTGCTGCTTTTACGCAGCCATGCGTCATTTCTCCTAAATGAGGCCCCTTGTGTTTGTACACCAGATCTACGGTGGATCGGAGATAAAGTCATGATTAAGCTTACTGACCTAATAAAGATTTCAAGAGCGGCCTCGCTTGACCCCTTACATACTGGAGCAATGTGAAGACCAAGGGGCAGATTTACAAGGAAGTGCCGCAGCGTGGCAATGCAAGCCCTTTGGCTGTGCCACGCTGCGGCACTTCCAAAGCAGAGGAATGCAACATATTTACAATAATATGTTGCATTCCTGTAATCTCCCCTGTGCTGACGCACAAACTGCTGCCATGCACCGGAGCAGGCACCCTTGCACCATGGTGCAAGGATGCCTGCGTCGTGAAGATGTTGTTTTTGTGCGGGAAGGGGCACCTTCCTGTACAAAAACAATCACTAGAGGCATTTTTCTCTTTCAATGCCTGCTGTAGAATGCAGCACGCATTGAAAGAAGAAAGAAGAAAGAACGAGGAGAAATTTAAATATTTCTCCTCGTTGCGCCTCGCTACGGCACCCCTAGGATGGGGCAGCATTCAGACGCATTTCCAGATTTATGATTCCTCCTGCGTCTTGTTCCATGGGTGTTGCATGGGAACACCCACAGCAACACCCAAGGAACGCCCCTTTCACACAAAGTGCTGCGCGTAAAGGGGCCGTATTTACATAAACAGTAAAAGTCACGCAGGGCGGCTTTTCCTGTCCTTTTAAATATGGGGCAGTAACATGCGCCAACAGTACGTCACAAAAAATGACATAATGGTGGCGCATGGGGCTTGTAAATCTGCCCCCCAGTTTTTTTTAGATGTTAAGAACTATTGCGGAGATGTGGGGGCAGATTTACAAGATTGTCACGCAGTACAACAGAGCAAGTCACCTTGCTGCACTACACTGCGTGACAGGGAAAGGGCAGGAATGTCCCATCCTTAAAAGAATATGGTCTATTCCTGCCTTCTCCCCTGCACTGGCAGCCTTTTGGCAGTCTGGCGCCAATGAAGGCACCCTTGCACAATGGTGGAACGGTGCCTGCGTTGCGGAAAGGAGCACACATAGAAGTGGAAGTAACGAGGAGAAGTAGATATTTCTACTCGTTACCCCTCTCCTGGGAAGGCGTATCTTTTTGGTGCATTCCCAGGTTTATCAGTTCAGGTAAATCTGGAATGCTTCTAAAACCATAGGAGTTGTGTGGGAACACATATGCCTCACCCGCGGACAGACTCCGAGCGCAGAGTAAGGCAGCGCAGCTATTTTTGCCGTGCTGCTTTACTCCAGATTTATGGAGCCACTCAAGGCCACACAAAGTGGCCTTGCATGGCTTCATAACTCACATGTAAGGTTTGTTTCGTGCATGTACCAAGCTCCATGATCGAATTATACTCGTTGTGCCTTTGAAGTGGGAGAGAAGTTTCTGTAGGTTTCCCTTTGGGGTCCTCAGGCATACTGTCTTCCCTCTCCAAGATCCAGACTAACTATGGGGGGTATGCAACTCTTTGTGTAGATGCACGACACAGCCTATTCAGGAGTAAGTGGGCTGTCCCTAACTCCACCCCTCCCCTATCCTGCCAGTGATGGCCCATCCAGGCACATCTAAGCTCTCTATTGTGTCTGGCTGCCAAGGAGGAATACTCAGTGCCCAACTGTTAGCTACACCTAGTTATACAATCTGGAACAGGCTACAGCCACTAAATGTCTAAGACAGGAAAATACCAACTTTCTAAAAGTGGCTTTTTCAAAATTGTAACTTAAAATTGTTACATTTTTAAAACTGTAACTTCATAAAAAGTTAGAATTTTCCATTACAATTCTAAAGACACCAGATATGAAAGGGTTGCCTGTTCCCACTTGGAAATTACAGTTTATTAAAGGTAATAAGGTAACTCCAATGTAAATCTATAGGGGAGTTAAGGCTTGCAGTGGTGAAAAACAAATGTAAGAGTTTTTCACTAACAGGACATGCAACCTTAAAAGTACACGTCCAGGGACTTTTTTACAAGCCCCTTGCGTACATCACTTTTTCCTATATTACAAGTGACGCACCTGCGACTCAAGGGGCTTGTAAATCAGACCCCCATTTTTGTGCAATACATTGCACCCTTTCCTCTTTACTGTCCAGGGCCAACCATAGGGGTGAATTATATGTATGTATATTTAAAAAGGAAGATTTGACTTGGCAAGAGATTTGTCTTTCCAGATAGAAATGGCAGTATAAACTGCACATACAGACTGCAATGGTAGGTCTGAGTCATGTATAAAGGGCTACTTAAATGGGTGGCACAATCAGTGCTGCAGGCCCACTAGTAGCATTTAATTTACAGGTCCTGGGTACATGTAGTACCACTTTACTAGGGACCTATGAGTAAATTAAGTATGCCAGTTTGACATAAGCCAATGTTAACATGTTATAAGGAGCAAGCACAAAGACTTTAACACTGGTTAGTAATGGCAAAATGCATAGATCTTAATGCCAGCAACAAACAATTCAGTAAAACAAGCGGAGAGTAAAGGCAAAACGTTTGTGGGTGACCCTGCAGAGATGGCAAGGCCCAATAGTCATTTTTCATGTACATTAAATTAATAAACAGCTGTTGCTGTGCTAGTCTCTAAATCAGACAATTGGCGCCAACATGTGGCAGATTGTTATAAGTGCCGGTGTTGACAATTAAGTGCTGGTGCTGAGCACAAGAAACCACCTGCTCAAATTAAGCACAACAGTACACCAAAGGAACACCCAGCAATCTAGTCCAGTGACAATCAGGGTTAATACTGCTGGGTCAAGCCATCAATACTTACTGTTGCTAGATTACATCTCACATGCTGACTTTAGACCATGCCTCTATTAAGGAGAAACACATAACTAGGTGGCAAATGAGCTAAAGAGTCTCCCCTTTTCCTTATCAGTTGTGACACAAAGGTCCGCATCTTTCCCTTCACCTACTTAGATTTGGGGTACTTTTTAGATCTTTTCACAACCTACCACTCTTGCAGAAGGTAGCTACCAGTTGAATAACCAGAATCCTTGGTGTGTAATAAAACCTTCGAGATAGCATAATTAGAAATGTGAATGCTTTTCTCCAATTATGTTTATAATCTTGTGATGTGATGTGAAAGGTTCTTGTAGAGCGCGACTAACACCTGAAGGTTTCTTGGCGCTTGTGTGGAGAGAACGGAAAAGAAAGGGGATAGAGGGCTAATTGTAGGCTTCAGTAAACGAAAAGGTTTTAAGGAGAGATCTGAACCTGGTGTAGGGGAAAGGTAACCTTAGAGAGAGGGGGAGGGCATTCCAGAAGGAAGGAGCTAGGAAAGAAAACCTGAGGCCACCGTGTTTCTTCCTCTTGAATCTGGGGACTGTCAGTAAGGCCAGCTGAGACGAACGAAGGCTACGAGAAGGAACATAGGGGTGAAGAAGGGAAGAGATAAATGAGGGCCCTCCGCCTGCAATGGATTTGAAAATTATGCAGCCTAGTTTAAACTTGCAGCGTGCAGTGACCGGAAGCCAATGTAAACTTTTTAAGAGGGGACGGACATGTTGATGTCTGGGTTGGTGAAAAATGAGGCGGGCAGCCTGGTTTTGGATCAGCTGCAGTCTCTTGGCTTGGTAGTCAGGGATGCCTACATAGAGCGCGTTTGCGTAGTCAATTTGTGAAATGACTAGCGCAAGCAGAGCCAGAGTGAGGGCCTCATGGTGAGGAGGCGAGAGATTTTACGGATCTTCCTGAGCTGGAAATGACTGGAAGACACTACCGCACTGATCTAGGACTTCATTGAGAGGTCACTGCTGATAATGACCCCCAGGCTTTTTGCTGAGTTGACTTGGCGAGGGGGACTGCCCATTCTTGTCGGCCAGAAGGAAGGTTGCCAAGGGTTAGAGGATCCCCGACAAGAACCAGCTCGGTCTTGTCGGGGTTGAGCTTGAGATGGTTTGAGCTCATCCAATCACTGATGAAACAGAGGGTGGTTTGGAAAGTGGAAATTGACTGATCCGAGGGGTCGATGGTAAAGACCAGTTGGATGTCATCCGCGTAATTAAACGCGGTGACATTCAGGCTACAGAGGGAGCGGATCAGGGGAGCCAGGTATAAATTAAAAAGGAGTGGGGATAGGGAAGAGCCCTGGGGGACGCCACAGGTTAGCCCAACCTGGTCGGCTGAAAACTGGGACAGCCTGACCACTTGTTTGCGGTCAGACAGGAAAGAGTGGACCCAGTCAAGGGCAGTGCCCCGGATGCCGGCCTCTCTGACACGGTCGACAAGGATACCATGGTCGACCGTGTCAAAGGCGGCCGACAAATCCAGCAGTACCAGGGCCTGACAGATGTTAGCGTCTGCCCCTCTGTGCAATACCTCCATAACAGAGAGTATAACAGCCTCTGTGGAAGGCGCAGGTCTAAACCCGGCCTGCTGGAAGTCCAGAAAACCAGATTCCTCAATAAAAGAGCTGAGGGTGTTCGTGACATGTGACTCCAGCACCTTACTGAGGAAGGGAAGAAGAGATATAGGGCGAAAATTGCTCATAATCGAAGGGTCTGCCGAGGTTTTCTTTAGGATAGCCACCACCTCTGCCTGCTTAAAAGAGCAGGGGACCTCACCCATGGCAAGAGAGTTGTTCAGGAGGGCCAGGGGGGGTTCAGGGCAGACGGTGAAGGCTTTGCAGAGAACAATGGGGGGGCAGCAATCGCTCGGTGAGCCAGAGGAGACTTTATGTAACAAAGTAAGAAAGCCTTCCTTCGAAATGGAAGGGATCTGGGATAAGGTATGGGAATCGAGTAGAAGACAAGAAGCGTCTTGGTTCAAAGATGCGCTCTTGGAGGGATTTATGTTCATATATTAAAAAAACCACATCCATTTTTGAATCACTGAACGAATCGACTTACATTTAACTGCATGTTGGGATAATCTTATTTATGGGACTTTGGGTTTGCCAAAGGGTAAATCCAGGGTACCCCCGAGATGATGTATTATAAACCAATGTCTGCCAGCTGCACCTCTGTAGGACCCCATACTTTGCACAGCAGGTCGCACTGCACTGTTCCAGCAGAGAAATGCAGAAAATTAAACATTTGCTAAATGTATAGCAATCCAACCGAATATACTTTAAAGATCCTTTAATAAGCAGCTTAGCACTTACACTGCGCTGGAATGCTGAACTCAATCTCAACTGTTAATAAAGGATTTCACATTCTAAACAGCAGAATCAACGTGACCATATAATCTTCAAGAGTATACAACCTGACTTAAATAAATATATACATATAAAAGAATAAAGCATTTGATTTGATCGATTATCCGTTTTTTTTTTACTTTTGTAAGCCCTGCTTCCAATGATTTTGGTGCTTACACTTTGACAGTAACTTTGCATCTGTTAGTGATTATGCAATTTCTTTCCTTCCCAAAGGTAGTACCAAGCCTTCACCTAACTTTCAGAGGGAAGAACTACCTTATGTGACTAAGTAAAAGGGAATCTTTGGGGCAGATGTATCAACAACCAGATTTGCGAATCTCAAATAGCGATTTTTTAGAAATCGCTATTTAA
The DNA here is from genome assembly GCF_964263255.1 of Lissotriton vulgaris. NCBI lineage: Eukaryota > Metazoa > Chordata > Amphibia > Caudata > Salamandridae > Lissotriton > Lissotriton vulgaris. Next base: position 192,082,234 of record NC_141688.1, on the reverse strand, counting down.
GATTTGCAAATTGGTATGTATGTAGAAATTTGCATTTTTTTGCGCTTTCTTAAAATTCCTTAATTGCGATAACCAAATTGCGAATTACAATGAAGGAATAATTTCCCATTCATTTCTATGGGCCCGGAGGTCCATAGGAATAAATGTGTTCTATGGGCCAGGAGGCACATAGGAATGAATGTGAAGTTATTCTCAATTTGCGATTTGCAATTTGCTAATCACAAATTGAGAATAATTTCAAGGGTGCAAGGGTGTCTTAAGGACACCCTGCGTTACCCCTGAAATGTACATTTGTGCGCATATGGCGCACATACATGCCCTAAGGGCATATATGAGCGCCACATGGCACCTTTACAAATGCCAAAAAGTGCATTTGTAAAAGAAATCGCAAATTACCACCAACTACAAGTTGGTGGTAATTTGCAATTTCTTAGTGTGAATTCGCAAAACTTTATTGCTTCTTACATAGCATTTAAGGAATCGCAATTTGCGATTCCTTAAATGTTTACTCAATATTAAGGAATCGCAAAATTTGCGATTGCTTAATATTGCGATGTGTTTTAAATGATACATAGCATATTCCTATCTTTTTGTCACAAACGCTGCTTTTTAGCGAATCGCAGCGTTTGCGACAAAAAAATCGTTTGATACATCTGCTCCTTTGTGTCTATTACATAAGAACCTGGTTGACTACTGTTGGAAATGGCCTTTTCTAGGGTGCTTTCCCTCAACTTTTTGTTATTTTCCCTCTTGGTTTTCCGTTGATCTAGGTGATAGCCTTGGGACTTTGAGCATGTTTGACACTGCCATTTAGTGCCAAAGCACTGTTCGTGTCATATACATACTGATGGATGTGTATACATGATTGGCTGATTCCAGTTAGCTATAAGTCCTTTCTTAAGGGGTTAGATATATACCCAGGGCATGTAACTCAAATGCTCTGTTAAAATCTAGTTTGCAGCATAAACATTATCGGCGCCATCTTGTCCCTTTTCCAGGCCCATACGTGTGCGCAAGCAGCAGCCATTTTGAGTACCATGGCCTCTCTGCCCTTTGCGCACTTCCATCGCGTCTCTCTGACCTCGCAAGCATCCCCCACGCACTGACAGCCCCCGCACTCTCATGCTCAGGCCATAAACCACCCCTTCAGCGCGGCCCTGCCTCAGAACCACATCCCGTACCAGGCCAACACCTCTCTCCATCCCTTTCATGACCACGGATCCTTTGATAACCCCCTTCCTCAATGCCCGATTGTCCAAACTGATCCCAGGCCATCACCTAGCCCAGCGGATGTAGTTTATTGCTCCTACTGTAAAACTCACCCCTCTTCAAAGGAGCTAAGGTTAATCAATGCTTCCACCCCATGAGATCCGATCAATCGCACACATTCCGGGAACCGGCGGAATGTCCAGCTGCGCGATAGTCATCACCTACTGAGATTGGGTTGGGGACTTCTACTGTAGATATGTGTGGGAGCGGGCCTGAAGCGGGATTCCGAGGATGTCTTTCCTTACATCAAAGCATTTGCAAGAATGTGCCATATGTAATAAACTGCAATAAAAGCCATAAACTCGTGTATAAAAGGGCAGGCCTCTGAGATGCAGTTAAAGCATATCGAGACGATACCCCATTTGTCTGATCTGACGTGTTCTGTTCCGATGGAATTAAACTTTGTTTCCCGCTCCTCCAGTTTCCAGCGCCTGCCTCTTTATTTGTTAAATCCTTGAATGGTATGAGAGGCGGCTAACACCAAGCAGCGTCTAAAGGTTATCTATAAGAACTGCTTTTTCCACAGCTCCTCCGTGGGCCTGCAGCACTGGTTGTGCCATCCACTGAGTTAGAGCATAAATTGTGCCACAGGTTTGCCCTGGTGGGGCTTGCATGCATGGGTTACTGTCACTCGGCTTCATATTTAGAAAGCTACATGCCAATGTTCCGCATATCTCTTGCTATATCAGAGTTCTCCCTGGAGACAAGGTGTGGTGTCAGAAAAAGTTAGGGCATGTGCCTTACATGCAAGGGTCATGAATGGCCCCGGATGTTGTGTTTGGTACAATGGGATTTGCTTCTCTCATTACATTAGCATGGGGGGCCATAGGTAAAGGCTATTGAGCAGTATTTCCTACATGCAGAATAGTAGTAATTTACTGTTTGATATCAATGAGTACGTAATGAAAAATTCTCTCCATAGTGTGAGTGGATTCAACATTTCGTAGAAATGCCACTTTGGGAAAGTGGGCAATTCGATGCTTGTGGCTCTGTGTACCTATCGGCCTGTTTCTCATTCACATCTGGGTGCAGAGGGGACAGCTACATCTGTGCATTCCTGATAGAAGGCGATAAACTAGGGGCTCAAGTGAAACTGCAGACCACTGACTTTTAGACGGTTACGTGGGGGTGGAACTGGCATCTGCCTTCCAAGTGGAAACATCACTTACAACACAACTTTTACAACGACATACCATTACAACGCAACTTTTACAACGCATAAACTTTTACAACGCATGTATTTACAACGAATGTTTTTACAACGCAGGTACCTTTACAACGCATACCATTACAATGTAAGTATTGGTAAGTATATAATTATATTTTAAATGTTATATGTTTGGGGTAAAGGGGGATTTTTAGGGTTCAGGGTCAGTTTGGGGTTTTTGGGTAAAGGGGTATTTTTGGGGTTCAGGGTCAGTTTTTAGTTTTTGGGTAAAGGGGTATTTTTGGGGTTCAGGGTCAGTTTTTAGTTTTTGGGTAAAGGGGTATTTTTGGGGTTCAGGGTCAGTTTTTACTTTTTGGGTAAAGGGGTATTTTTGGGGTTCAGGGTCAGTTTTTAGTTTTTGGGTAAAGGGGTATTTTTAGGGTTCAGGGTCAGTTTTTAGTTTTTGGGTAAAGGGGTATTTTTGGGGTTCAGGGTCAGTTTTTAGTTTTTGGGTAAAGGGGTATTTTTGGGGTTCAGGGTCAGTTTTGGGTTTTGGGTGTACAGGGGTACAGGGCAAAAATAAATTAAAATTAAATTTAAATTAAATTACATTAAATTATATTTTTTTAAATTAATTTACAATTATAAAATTAATATATATTTACCAATACTTACGTTGTAATGGTATGCGTTGTAAAGGTACCTGCGTTGTAAAAACATTTGTTGTAAATACATGCGTTGTAAAAGTTTTTGCGTTGTAAAAAATGCGTTGTAAAAGCATGCGTTGTAATAACATGCGTTGTATCAACATAGATCCGCCTTCCAAGAGGCAGGGTCTTGGCCCCACTAAAGATAGTGAACAAACCTCCCGTGGTAGGATGGCAGACAGGTCAGAAGTTATTGGGGCCTTTGTTCTTTTCAAAGGTAGCGTTTTGAACTGATCTCATCTTCAAAGGTCATTTTGGGTATAACTACTAGGGCTCTGACCTCAAGGGTTAGAGACACTTTTGGATTTGCAGTCATACTATGTTACTTCGATGCTGCAATATCGACAAGAGGATCCATTAGGGCAGGAGGGATTGCAACTGGATTATCCGCAGACTTGTAGTGGCCTTAAACTTGCTATGTTCCAGGAAGGGGACAATCACTTGGTTAATATTGCCTGGATGTTGCTGGCCTGCAGCTAGTGTCAACTGTTGTGGCCCATGTTCCTAATTACTCTGTAAGGGCTGGTTGGCTGGCCTCCAGTCCACGACATCCCAGGGACAGAAAATATCCCCCTATTTTCACGAAATCATATGAACCGCGCAGGGTGCGGCGGAAATGTGTGGAAGTGATTGTCGGTTGGGACACAGACCATCCTGACATACACTACGATCACACTTTGCAGAGGAGTGATCTCGTAAAGATCAGCAGCCCAACTGAGGTGACAAGATGGGAAGAATTAGAGGAGCATGGGGAAAGCTTGCAGAGTCACAGGGACCCATACTTGCAACCGGAAACCTTTGCTAGCTTGCACTCCGGAACGTGTTGTGTCCGACAGGTGTTGGGGGACCTGAGCTGGGAACTAAGGCAGTCTTCAACCTCCAGATTGGGAGGACGACCATACCTGACATCTCCCCCTCTGTCTGAGGGCGCTGGCCATGGCACAAGGTACTTTGTTGTGGAGACCTCTGAGACTGGACCCGAGGGGTTTCGTTGTGTCTTATGGGCACCTACAGATGGTTACAGAGAGCCACAGCAGTTCACACCTCCTCTTGAGAGGAAAACTTTCTCCAGAGTTGGAAGTATGTCAGCTTCCTGGGTCACAACCTATTGTCTGCAGGGGAGATAGCAATTCCACACTTTTGCAGGTGCCACCGGGCACCTGGAGGTCTGATCTCAATGTAACTGTTTCTTTCTACTTTAGAGAGTTCCGACAATCTCATCAGCGTGTCGCCAGCAGGGGCAGCGTGTATCGTTGGCTGGTGCAGTTGAGTGACTGAGGGGCTGGGTCATGAGGCGTAGTCAAAGGCTCGTGGTTTCTTGACCGTTGCAAATGTTGGGATATGCAATATTAAAGAACGTTGTGATTGATAAATACCTCTGAATAGTGCTTGCACAGTTATGCCGTTCTGCTGCTAATGGAAAAGTCCGACAATTGCATATGACCATAAAGTGTACATCGAATGTATATATTGTTTTCGTTTCAATCTGTATATCATTTTGATTTCAATGTGTGTGTAATACAAAGACTAGTGTTTTATACATACGGTGTGGAGTCTTTTTTGTAGCATACTCGGTGTTGTGCCATCACTTTACACGTATTCCCTGAGGAAAAGCCTGACTACTCTGTGCCAAGCTACCTAAGAGGTTATCGGACATGTCTATCGTACTCATCCTATCAAGGACGGTGGATTCTGAGTGGCTTCAATGTGTCCCAGCCAGCCCGGAACCGCTGTGTCTAACAACTCCTTTTTGTGATGCCTTTCCATGCTATAGTTCTCCTGGTGAAAGGCAGGACCAAACATTTACAATACTTTCTGTAAAGCAGAATTTTCGTTTACAGCATGAATGGCCAGGGCTCACATTCTTTGTTCCTAGTGAAAGATTGTGGTGCCCGGACTCCCATGCCATGCTCACTGAACGCTAGAACTCCTTGTAAATGTTGTAAGCCGCACTGATTATAAAATATATTAAATAAGTATGTTATTGAATGAGATGTAGACTTTGGGGCTAAGTTATGAATTGGTTTGCATTGCTCGGCACCATGTGATTATGAAGTCACTCGTTGACCTGCAGCACACATAGAAAGCAGAATAGGCCTCTCAGAATTGTTTTTGTGCAGGAAGGTAAGACAATGCTGCATGCAACGGAGGCACCCTGGCACCGTGGTGCAAAGGTGTCTGCGTAAGCGCCAGGCTACCAAAAGGACACCTGTGCAGGGGAAAAGGCAGGAATGCGCCGTATTGACTTAAATACAGGTGGCCTGATTTATGAGGCTGTGCGTCACTTTTACACCGCCGGGGCGTCACTTTTTGTGACGCACCAGTGGCGTAAAAAATGCGCCTTGTTGCGCCGTATTTACAAAATGACGCATCTAGGTAGATGCGTCACTTTGTAAACCCCTGCGCCACATTATACCTGCGCCAGGTATAATGTATGCAAGGGGGGCGTATTGACGCAAGAAAGGTCGTAGAAGTGAATCAGTGAAATCTATGAGAGTTCACTGCGTCACTTCTAGGACGCCGTTGCGTCAAAATGTTGCGCCTGCCTCACAGCAGGCGTAAGACTGACGCAGGCCCTTTCACATGGGGCTTGCCCCATGTGAAAGGATGCATTGCTGGAGTTGCGTCACTTTTGTAACACACTCCAGCAATGCGTCACTTTTCCTCTTACAGATACGTCAGAAATAGTGACGTATCTGTAAGTCCTTGTGCAATGATGCGTCATATTGTAAATATGACGCATAATTGGGGTCGCAAGGAGGGCGCAGTGAAAAGTGACGCATCGCTGTTTTCTTGCAGCGATGCGTCACTTTTCATAAATAAGGCCCCGGGCATTCCTGCCCTGTCCTTATCACTCAGGACCTGCCCCGCTGTGCTACGCGATAAGTTCATAAATGAACCCCTGTGTGTATATTCCCAAGGGCCCGCTGTGACACCGTGGACACACAATGCTGGGGCCTGAGCTCAAATCACGAAATATTTGTTTCCATGGACGGCTGCTTTCAATCCTCTGATCACACGCATCTCCTTCCAGCGCCATGAACCCCTGGCGAACAAGCGCTTTGTAAATACTGCTAACTTATGAGGGGAGGGGGGCACATTCTCAATGCTTTCTTTTTGGTAATTAGTCCAAAGTCTTCGTTTGCCTCGCATATAGTATAAAATCACTGGAAGAGGTAAATAGCTGTAGGTGTCAACTGTATCTGAACGCCTCACTCGCAGTCAATCATGAAAGGCCGTTGCGCAATACCCCGTGACGTCATAAACTACATTGAAGACGGCAAAAGTTACAGGTGTAATAGATCTTTGCACGCAGCTTTAATTTCAATGCTACTAGGTGCAACGTGTGTATGAAAACTCTCCAAGTGCCGCTAGGCTTTGAAGGGAATTGGGGGGAGGATCTGTCAACAGAGAAAAAACATTTTCAACGTGGACATTAAAAGAAGAAAGAAGCCACATGGGTATAGGAATGTGCCTGTAAACCTTCGTCTGATTTCCCAGAAGTCCTGGTGAATTATGCAAATCACCATAAATAGAGAAGTATGCACCAATGACAGGTGGAAAGTCACAATGCTTACATGGATGCATGCTGACGTCATTCTTTCTGATAAAATTATCCATATCCGTGAGACCTTCTTATTTACACAGACACCAAATAGTTGTAGTTTACTCACACATCTACATCTCTGTGACAAAGACTATGGCCTGATTCACAAAGGAAGGCACAAACCTGCACACAGTTGTACTGCCTCACATCTGTAGAGATATACAACTTTGTGGTGTTTTCAAATCTTCTAACGGTTGAGTCTCGGAAGCTGCACCAGAAGTCGCGTTTCAGGTGTACTTCAGGAAATTTCCATTTCCACCCTAGTATGGAATTTACTCCTGCCCTTGACAGGAGTAAATGTCTGGTCATTTTCAGGCTGGAAATGGGTTGGAGTGAAATTTGTGAATACACACTACTCAGATGATTGGCGGAATTCACAAACTTTCAAGGCAAACCACCCCTTGGAACAGCTACTCAACACTCCTCGTGTGGAATGTACTCCTGCATATTAGTACAAGAACTTGTGGTAATATTATGTGGGAGTAGAAACATTTTAAAAAGTAGGGTCTCCATTTGTGGATACCTGGCAGTCGTAAGTCCAGCCATTAGCACTTGAAAGCCACACGTAAGAGCACAAATGATTTTGTGATTCGGCCAAGTATGTCCATTGTAATTCCTTCCCTATGCTTTTTAAACCCTCTTATTCGTCTTCCTAATTTCCCGTGTCTACTAAATTTGGGATATGACAACTACCCCATAAACTGATCTATTGTATTGTAATTGTCTTGTAATTGCATTTATATAGGGCTCACTACCCCTCATGAGGCGCCAAATCGCTTTTTCAACGAGTCGCACGCTACTCTGGAGCCCAAAAGGATTAGTGGTGAATTAGTATCGTGAAATAGGAAACCAATTTGAGTGGTGGATATGTTAGTCGCTTATTTCGATTGAGAAGGATGGCGGAGGGATAGAAGAGGGGAAAGGTTTGTTTTTATACAGCTGCACAATGGTTGGTCAATGCCATCAATTCTGAGCTAACCAAAGTTCTTAGTAAATCAGATATTTCTCCACACTGATCATCTGCAGCAAAGGTCAGACGTTCACACGTTTTTTTTAAAGATAATCTTCAATATTTTCTTTATTTGGCATGTTTCCAATTTATTTTATATCCATATTTAAAATGTGTACATCGTAAAAAACAAAATACAATTGTTTCTTTATAACTTACGTGTCAAAGAGCTACATTTTAGTTAAAAGCAATTTCAAAATATTGTAATTCTACATTTCCCAACCTTTAAAAGCATTCACGCAATGTCCTTGGCATTAAACATCCATACAATGTAAGTGTACAAAATAGTGTACAGTTCATAAAGCTGTGCAAAGACAGCAAAGTTAAGTACAAATATCGAAGAGGTTAGCCCTTTGGATGGCCCACGGGGTAAACTGGTGCTCAAGGTGAGAGAGTTGAGGGGAATAACTGGTTCTTCATTTGAGTGTGTACATTTATAGAGTGCACGTATTCAAAGGCAGGGACTGCTTGGTACTGTCCGGGATGGCATTCCATTGACTCCTGCAAACAAGCATGAAAGACCAAAGAAACTACGAAATGATAAAGTCACGCAGGTCATGAAACTTCACTGCATTCAGTGCTTGCAAAGATGGGCGCAGGTCAGAGAGGAAAAGAACAAAGAAAGGACAGAGGCGGTCGGAAACACAAAGGCAAGACAGAGGCAGTAATTTAGACAAAAGCAAGAAAGAAAAGTAAACAGAGAAAGCAAGCAAGAATAAAGGTGAAACGGTTAAAAAACATACAACAAATAAAACAACTGTAGAAGGATAGATCAAACGAGATAAATCAAATAAAGAAATGTTGAGGTGACAAAATTAAAGAGGAAAACGTGAAGGAAGTAATAACATGTTAAAAGGATTAAAAGAAATTTGAAAATTAAAAAAGATATGAGGGATGAAGCGAATGAGGTTGGCAAGACATTAATCATTGAAGGTGAAGTGCTGAAAGGACAATCTAATGACAGTAACATGAAAGCATGGACCAAAAAATAAGGAATGCAAAAAAGAAAGTGAAGACGGACTAAGAGGAGCTCATATGTGGCCTATATCGGGTGCAGTGTAACACTGTGACATTGGATGGACAATTGTAACCCAGAAAATGTCTTCAGGGTGGGCTTCTCTTCAATAGAATATCCCTTTATATATTTATATAAATAAGTCTGTCTGTACATGTGTGCGGAGTCCAGCCCCGGCCGGGCCCTAGGAGACCGTGATCTCCTCGTCATCACTGTCTGAGTCCGTGAAGTCTGAGGGCTTGCTGGGGCTGCTGGAGTGGCAGCAGGGCGAGGGGGTCCTGGTGGGGCTGTCCGTCCGGTGCCGGCTCTGGGGCTCGGGGAAGGCCGGCCTGTGCTGGGGCTCGGGGAAGCTCAGGCCGCGGTGGGGGCTGGGGCAGCCAGCCTCCTCGTCGGCCTCGTCCTCCTCTGAGCACTTCTTGCCCACGTCACTCAGGTCCGGGTGGGGGTTGAACTTGGTGGGGAGGGTCTGCTCCCTGGAGCCCCCCGAGGACAGGAGCTCTCTTTCCTTGGAGTTCCTCCATTTCATCCTGCGGTTCTGGAACCAGATCTTCACCTGAGGAAAGCAAAATATGGGGTCAGCCATGTTCCTCACGCGTCACATCCTGCCAAGTTTATTTTAAAGCGGACTCATGTCCCAACATGCAATGTACCTGCTGTTTACAACGCCGCGATAAACAATGTACTCAGCAGCAGAACGTGTAATAGGACAGGGATTAAAGAAATCGCTATTTCCCTCCAACCATGTTACCTTTAGCTTACTCAGCGATGACTCAGCAGATATGGTCAAAACACGAGAACAGGAGCCCTTCGAGGAAGTCAGGGGCTTATTTACAAGGCACTTGCGCCCCTTTTGCGTCATTTTTATCATGGGAAAAGTGACGCAAAAGTGGCGCAAGGGCCTTGTAAACCTGCCCCTCAATTTGGAAACTCGTTGGGGTGGGTAGGCTGTGTGTGTGTGTGTGCGCGCGCGCGTGCACATACACGTGCATCTTTGCATACAATTATGCATGTGTAAATAAATACGTTTATAAACGTGCCTGTGTAAATATGAATCAATCCATAAACCAAATTAGATCTGCATGTGCAAACAACAGCATGAAGAAATGAGTGTTCTATCTCTGTACACAGCTGTGTCTGCCTGGGCCTCTCTGCGTTCATCTTATTGCATTCTTCATATGATGCCATTACCACTCATGGCACTAAGAAATACATCAAATCATTTAGATTTTGTGAGATGCTACACACCTCTGCCTGCAGCACCAGAGTGGTTTGCTTCCACTTATATACATTTTTAATTTGAAGTTGAAAAAATCCAACAGTCCCTTTAAGTATAATCTTAATGTTTCTGCAAGAGTTTCTGACTAGCTCCCGCTTTGGTGAAATCAGATTTCCTGTGCCCTGGGGTATAGGGGTCTCCCATCCATGAATCAGATTGTACAACACGAGTCCCCTGCCCTGATGCATGCCCAGGTGGTCCCTCCCCTCCCCTCCCAGAGAGGCTCCCTCTCCCCCAGGGCCCTCAGTGCCCCTGCCAGGGCCACACAGGTGAGGCCAGGTGTGATCTGTACCTGTGAGTCTTTGAGGCCCAGTTTGGCCGCCAGCTTCTTCCTGTCGGGTTTGCTGATGTACTTCTGTTTCTGGAACATCTTCTCCAGGGCTTTGCGCTGCACATCGGAGAAGACTGCCCGGCGCAGCATGCCCCGGCGAGGCTTGCCTCTGGCTGCCAGGGGCCAGGAGAATGTGCCAGGGATGGGCACCACGGAGGAGGAAGCTGCAAGGAACACAAGAAACCATCAATGCTGCAGAATTTGGAAGCAGAACGCAATTTCATGTTATTTATCAGATGCTGTAACATATTCTGGAATTGGAGACTATTTTTAAGATGAGGGTGTGGTTAATGGAGGTTCCTGATCGGTGCACTCTGTTAAAAAGTACACAGTTTAGGTTTATTTGTTTGCAACCTTGAGGTGTTCATCTACACGCTTGTTTAAGAATTTTTATTGAGCTCTAGGAAGGGTGCAGGGAAAAAACAGTCAGTTTTCAAAAAATAAAATTCACCAAATGTGGGACGAGTATGTTTCTGGACCTTGGGGAGACCTAGGTTTGTTTCTTGGTCGCCTCATCTGTAAGTTCTTGGGTGCTCTGAAGGATAATCTTTGAGGGCAGCTATTTGAGGACATTTGAGGACAGAGTTCTAGGGGGCTTTATTTAAGAATGTTTGGGGATTCTGAAAGATAGCTCGAGGGACCCTCATTTGAAAGACATTGGTGAATACAGGAGATGAATGCTAGGCCTGTAGCTTATGAATAGCGCTGAGTATTCCCAAAATACATCCAAGAGGCCTAATGTGGCCAAGACTGTGGAGCCAGAAGAAGGCCTCTCTCTGCTCCATCTTGAACATTTCCTAGGTGTACACAGATACCCTAAAAGCCTAGTTTGTGAATGGCTGATATTCTTATTAATATCTTGAGTAACTAATCTGAGGATAATTGGGGAATATACTGAGGGAAGACAGTTTGAGATTATTCGGGAATTCCAAGGGCTATCTGTCCTCTCATTAGGGCTGGGGGGTTAGTTGGAGGTGCTTGGAAGTTCCAAGGCGCTAGTTTGAGGATATCTGGGATGGCCAGGGGTCACTCCAGTTCTTTGCACTCACCAGCCATGAGTAGGTAGGCAACAGCCTGCATTTCTGGAACCATGGCTCTCAGCTGTCCCTGTTATGGGATTTATCTCGAGTCGAGTGTGGTGGGCTCCACCAATAATCCACATTTGTAAAGCGCACAATCACCCGTAAGGGTCTCTAGCGCTGGGGGCCGTCGGGAAGAATAAGGCAAGCTATTGCCCAGAGTTACATGATGCTGGGCTAATCTGCCACCGGCCCCGGGGATCGAACCGTGATCCCCAGATTCCGGAGGCAGTCACCCTGGCCGCTGCGCCACACCTCACCAATGCCGTTCCGCACCCGCTTCCCATTTCTTTGCTGAAAGCAGATGGAAATTGTGCATGAAGAAGGGCACAAAATCTGGAAAGTGCAAGCAGAAAAAGCTCCAAAGCTCCAGAACCCGGCTTTAATCTGTATTTGGGGCCTTATGACTCATGATTGCAAGATACTCCCGACCCAGAATTCCGGTTCCCATGTCCCCTGCAACTAAGAATCTGCC